>NW_026942188.1:600000-1200000 GCF_024139115.2 Armigeres subalbatus
CAATCCAACAATCTTTGCCACTTATCTGCAGCTGCTGCTATAGGTAGCAGCAGTAACAATAGCCTGCTTCACTGTAGTCGCCAGAAGCAGCTACTTCCCCTCGCCGACAGTGATCGCCTTGGATCCGTAGGTAGGATACGCACCACACAATAGCACTCGCACTACCGAACACAATCCGCGATGAGACACAGCACACACGTCTGGCTCGTTCGAACTATCGGCACGGAATGCATTTTATTTGTATTCGGCTCCGTAAAGCTTTTAAGAAACATCTAAGCATTAATAAACAAATGATTAACAAAAAAAATTCAACCTTGAACTAAAAAGCCGCACAGACTGATTTGAATTAATTCAACCCTATTCTTGAAAACTACTCTACTAATGTTGAAGACAAACACTTCACTTACTTCATTTAAACGTCTACAAGATGAGTCTAAGGGATTGTAGTGCCTGTACTCCGTACGATGACTGGGGATCCATAGCATTTGTTGATTCCGAAGTCGACGTGCTGGTGCATGCAGCATAACATGTTCTAGAATACTGCTACAATTGATGTTGCACATGAGACATCGAATATAAACAGGCTTTGCATCATAACCGTTCGTGCTCATAGTGATTGTATTTGTATGGGGGTAAATTTATGGGCCGTTCCACGGAAGGCGGCGCAAATCATAATTAATGAACTGTTTTTTTACATTTTCGATATTAGCCGAGTGAGTGAGTGATAAGGGTCCCAGATCTGAACATCGTACTCTAGTACACTGCGGACCAAACAGCAATACAGCGACTTGAGCGTATGAATGTCGCCGAAAAAGGTGGTGTTACGTCGCAGAAAACCGAGTATCGCGTTGGCTTTAGCGATTGTTGCTGAGATGTGCTCGTTGAAACGGAGCTTACTGTTGAGAATGCCCGAGCAGGAACGGCGACCTAGATAAAAGAAATTGGTATGAACTAGCCTTGCATAAGAGGTAAAATACCAAAAAATAATACCAAAAACTTGTATGCAGAATACTTGAGGCATAACATGCTTAGGTATTTCAATACCTAACGAAAAATAATTTGTTATGTCTGGTATTGAAATAGAATGTTAAGAAAATTATTTTGAGCTTTTTATTGGAATGTCTTCACTTGTCATAAGACGAGTTTGCACCATCCCATTTAATTCCACCACTTGATTGTACCTTGACAGATACGTATTTCGACCTCAACAGTAAGGTCGTCTTCAGTGTCTCGTACTTGAATCGACGGCTTCCGAGCCTCTTGAAAGGAGGCTTCCGAGTCTCCTCTTGAAAGGAGGCTTCCGAGCCTCCTCTTGAAAGGATGCTTCCGAGCCTCCTCTTGAAAGGAGGCTTCCGAGCTCCTCTTGAAAGGAGGCTTCCGAGCTCCTCTTGAAAGGAGGCTTCCGAGCTTCCTCTTGAAAGGAGGCTTCCGAGCTTCCTCTTGAAAGGAGGCTTCCGAGCTTCCTCTTGAAAGGAGGCTTCCGAGCTTCCTCTTGAAAGGAGGCTTCCGAGCTTCCTCTTGAAAGGAGGCTTCCGAGCTTCCTCTTGAAAGGAGGCTTCCGAGCTTCCTCTTGAAAGGAGGCTTCCGAGCCTCTTGAAAGGAGGCTTCCGAGCCTCCTCTTGAAAGGAGGCTTCCGAGCCTCCTCTTGAAAGGAGGCTTCCGAGCCTCCTCTTGAAAGGAGGCTTCCGAGCCTCCTCTTGAAAGGAGGCTTCCGAGCCTCCTCTTGAAAGGAGGCTTCCGAGCCTCCTCTTGAAAGGAGGCTTCCGAGCCTCTTGAAAGGAGGCTTCCGAGCCTCCTCTTGAAAGGAGGGTTCCGAGTCTTCTCTTGAAAGGAGGCTTCCGAGTCTCCTCTTGAAAGGAGGCTTCCGACCCTCCTCTTGAGAAGAGGCTTCCGAGCTTCCTCTTGAAAGGAGGCTTCCGACCCTCCTCTTGAAAGGAGGCTTCCGAGCCTTCTCTTGAAGGGAGGCTTCCGAGCCTCCTCTTGAAAGGAGGCTTCCGAGCCTCCTCTTGAAAGAAGGCTTCCGAGCCTCTTGAAAGGAGGCTTCCGAGCCTCCTCTTGAAAGGAGGCTTCCGAGCCTCCTCGTGAAAGGAGGCTTCCGAGTCTCCTCTTGAAAGGAGGCTTCCGAGTCTCCTCTTGAAAGGAGGCTTCCGAGCCTCCTCTTGAAAGGAGGCTTCCGAGCCTCCTCTTGAAAGGAGGCTTCCGAGCCTCCTCTTGAAGGGAGGCTTTCGAGCCTCTTTGAAGGAGGCTTTCCAGCCTCTTGAAAGGAGGCTTTCCAGCCTCTTGAAAGGAGGCTTTCCAGCCTCTTGAAAGGAGGCTTAAACTGTGAATTTCGGAAAAAGGCCTTAATATTTCACAAATATAAACTTTCGAACCCATTGGAAACAGTGAAGTTACCCCCAGGGGTACATGTACTCCAGGTTGAAAACCGCTGATGATAAAATAATTGAAATGTCAATTCAATATACCTCAATTTTACACGATTCTATCGGAATCCTAGGTTACCTATTTTATTCAGAAAATAGATTAATAGCCTATTCAGATTGGGCTATTTATGACTTTGTTAAGTGAGAGGGTATTCAATTATTACGAGGTGTTCAGACTGCAGCAAGATAATATATCCTGGCGTTTCCATGTTTCCTCATTTGCACGCTAATACAGGGTTGAATTCAAGGAGAGTTTTAAAATTTAATTTGCGAAATCAAGCATTTGTGTGGCGACAATCGAACATTTTTTTCTGAACAGTTTCTACGAAAAAAAAAATATGAAAAGGGATTTTCGAAGAATATTTGAAGCTCTCATTAAGGATAATGAGTGAAGCTACATTCATTAGTTGGGTACGCCGTTACTCGGGGAATCAGACTATTCCTCAATTTATTTTTAAGTTTAAAAAGTATTTTGATTCTGTACTATGATCGAACGGAGATTTGATAGAAAAATTTAGATACTTTTGGGAATTCTCACAAATAAATAAAAAAAAGGACGATTGGACCAATTTTCAAGAAATATTATCGAACTAAAATGTATTTCCACCAGTATCTCCATGTATGAAGGGCAACTCAGCAATTTAATTTTTTTTCAAAAATGGAAACTGAACCATTGCGTTCTACTCGACAACCAATACAGCTTCTAACAAAATCGAATCGTGTGAATGTGATATAATTTAAACTGGATTTTGGATGAATTAATGCATTACCCATCCATGTTTTATTTAAGGTTATTCTACTTTATATATACATCCCATTCAAATCGTACAGTTGTCCCACGTGAAAAATGTTGAAATCCAAAGTATATTAAGCTATTCAAGGAGCAGAATTGAAACAATTTATGAAATCATGTTTATTCATCAAATACATTCGTTTTACAACCATTCCTACGTTTTAAATTGTCCTCCGCATTGGCCCTTGAACTTTAAAAATTTATTCGATTTGTTCTATTAAATCTAGGTTTAAGTTAAATACTTCATGTTAATTATAGAGAGCATCTGTTTTTTAAACAATTCATGTTGAATAAGTGGAGAATAAATAATTATCATCATTATTTTTCATCATATAAAATGCTTTCCATAAAACCATCACAATCCGAGTTATTCTTCAGCGCTCAGAAGATTTTCATCTAACATGCATTCGACCCTGCTGCGACAGAAAGAGCATGACTGTCAACTACGAAACGAAATGAAAACAGAGAGAATTTTCTCTCTGGCAAAGAGAGCGTGACGCTTGTCAGTTTTGTTTTGTTCAATTTCTCCCTGCATCCCAGTTAGAACGAAAGCTCTCTCGTAATAATTGTTCGTAATAAATTCTTTTTAGCGGGTATCTTTTGACAGCGCAAAATGTATGGAATATTACGTAAATAATGACATCATAAAGCGTATTTACCCTGAAACGCCAATTATTATGTCATTAATGGCGTAATCTGAATAGGCCATAAGGGTGTCCCAAAAAACCACTATGTTCGAAAAATCATGGTGCTCAAGCCTTATATGAAAGATAATCGCATGTGGAACATTTCCGTAGAACATCTGAAAATTCGAGAGCAGTTTTTGAAAAAGAGCTGTTTTTTTGCATTTATTGTAATATGTTGGCTTTATTCCCAACATTCCAATCACTTTTTCGATCGTTTAATATTTTTTTAATTTTTCTGTGGACAATGATGAGTAGGGTAACAGTACCAATAGTGGAGGTATTAGTAGATCCACAAAAGAAAATATTTTTAAAAAATGGATAATTATGGGAAAATTACTGCTTTAATATCTTAGTCAATAGATAAACTAATAAATTTGGTAACAAAAATGAGATAGATGTCATTTAACATCAACAATTACCAAATATTGCTTGCACCACTATGGGTACACTGTTCCTTTAGTGGCGGTAAAAATTAATTTTGGTTCCCATAGTGGTGCTATCCATTGGTTTCTTATGAGACCACTATAGGTGCAAGGCAGTCAATTTTGTTAAGGAAAATCATTGTTTTCAATAGTTTTTCAAGCGAAATCCTAAGATAAGTTGCATTTAACAGGATATTTAAAGCACGACGCATCAACTGAAACCATCGTAAAGTGTATACCTAGATATGATAAATCTCATTAAAACCCTACTACCTCCACTATTAGTGCTACCTCCACTAAGGGTACGGTTACCCTATTCTATATTTTCCCGTATGAAATCGAAACAGCCTTTGTGACGCTGCATTTCATCGCTGTTACTATAAGCTTTTGATTATTCTGACGAGCAATCTGTGGTGCTTTTAGCAAACTCTATCTCCAACAGTTCAGTCTCGAGGGAAAGATTCCGTCTACCATACTGGTACGATCACTCAACCCTACTTCATTGAGCGCAGTTGCTGATGAAGCTGTGTGGGGATACCAGACATAACTAAATACTCATCCTACTCGGTTGGCATTGCGCAAAAACAATACGTGTGGTAGAATCGGTTATAAAAATAGATTGCTAGAGCTCGGCTACGTGCCTGATGTTTGTAAATTTGATCTCATCATTTGTCTTCTGAACTGCGAAGGACACCTAGCGTAGCGTCTAGCGTACTGGTTTCGTGGGATCAAACACCACCGAAGGAAGTGGTTACCCTCCAATACATTTTTTAAACTAAATCTTTCGCATGTTGTGCAATGGTACAAATCTCGCTTAACTTTTCAAAAGGACCTAAGTAACATTTTTTTCATGATTTAATTTGAGTACTGCAATCAAAAGCTTTCATGTTGTTCTGTTGATTGCGCTATTCAAATTAATTCATGAAATAAATGTTACTTAGGTCCTTTTGAAAAGTTAAGCGAGAAATCGAGTTTCAGACATTCGTTCATGACCTTTTGATCCATAGAAGCGAATAGGAAACTCCATCAACAACTGTTTCATTCCAGATCACCCAAGAAATCCCTGGAGTATAACCCTTAAGATCAACACGTGTAACTAAAGGCCATTAGTGTCTTTGAAGAATGGTTTATGCTCTTTTTGATTCCATTCCAAGTCATCCAATAATTTTCTGGATTACATGACTCAAGATCTACACGCATAGTCAAAGTTATCTAATAACATAAAAAATTATTATATATCCTTGTGATCCATACAAAAATAATGGATATGCCTTCCACAATCGTCGCATCCCAGTTCATCCAAGAATAGTCCTTGAGTACCTTGATAGCTGTTAGCTTTTTTTAATCGTTCATGCTGTTTGTGTTCCATAGAATTGAATCGAATGAGTGTTCATCAATTGTTCCATTTTAGTCAATTCAGAAATTCCTTATGGCTGTTATATCTTTTTTCAAATGTCCTTTGTAAATAATCCATAGAACCAAATTGGATAAGCACTGAACACCTATTTGATTCAAATGATCACGAAAAGCATATTTCATTTTTAAAAGGAACAGATAGATTTTTTGTTATGCGTATTGACTTTAAGGCGTGTACTCCAATTCTTGGAATTATTGGATGGCCTGAAATGAAACATGCATTAAATTCATAATTTTGGCAGAAATTCCTTTCACGTCACATTCATATATTTATGAAACCCCCTCAACCCAATAAGCGCCGTAAAAAAATTGGGTTGAGTGTAATTAGATAATTCATACGTGGTCCAATTAGACTCAATTTTCGAGTTTTTTGGCTAACCGTGCATCATATCTAGCTCATGTTGAACGAAACTTCTGAATCACGTGATGCTGCAAAAACCGAAAATTGCCTAGACCGGCACAAGGAATCGAACCCAGCCACTCTCAGTATGGTCTTGCTTTATAGTGCATCTTTCCACTAGGCTATCATAAATCCATCGAAAACACTCATCACGCCTTTGTACGTTACCTCTTATTCATAATTACAAGGATTATTGAAAAAAATCCTTGAGCGGCAGTACTTTCCCATTACTTTTACGGTTACTCAGAGGAAGCACCTAAAATCGAGTGGAACGCCAACGAAAACGTCTAATTGAGCTTAATAATAATTATTACAAATGAAATTTCTACTATATTTCAGTCACGGAACATTATGAAAATAATCGAATAATTTGCGACATCTCTAGCGACTAGTAGCAGTGACCATCCTGCAACTCGTCACTACTGTGGCATTTCGGGCTGCGACGATCACTTTTGTTAGCCCTGGGTATGGAACATTAACCGGCAGCTGCCTAACGATAGAATCTTGGCGACTAGTTGTCGCCGACGGGGCAATGAAACCGCTCAGATCTGGGGTAGCCTTAAAGGGTGTGATATCGCTAGTCCTAGCTAGGACCGATCCATCCAAGAACATGCCTGTCGGCATTAGTTGTCGTTTCCTAAACTATAAATAAAATCAATGGAATGGAATTTGATTTGATTTTTGAACGGCCCCATAGACTATGACGTATTGTCGTGCATTGGTATGGGAATGTACACCCAAAAAACAAATTTTACAATTATTGTATAAAATCAAGGCATATATACAATTCTGCAAGATTTTAATACAAACAATGTAAGCTTTTTAAACAGACACTGTATTGTAAGACACACTTTGTAAGATTTCGATACAATGGTTGCATTAAAATCTTCCGAAATTGTATATGCAGAACTGTATAAAATCTGCCATTCGTTGGTTGGGTGTAGAAAATATTAACTTTTCTTATATGAACCTTACAGTCGAATGTGTCTGTAGCTAATTGATCTGGCCATGTACTGCTCATAAACACATGACGGTCCCATATACATATAAAATAAAGCAAATATTTATGGAATAGTTTTTTGCTTGTAGCGACAATGTAGCAAGTATGTCGTTTTGTCAGGAATAATAACAACCATCTGAAAGTTCTAAAAAATTCTACAATGTATAAGTTAATAAAAATAATTTGCATTCTTTCACCAGCATGTGGAGTATATAGTGAGAATGAGAAAACCAGTTACGACACAACAAAGTGAATATTTCACTATTATGGGTGATTTCAATTGAGATTCTATTAATCAAAACCGAATCGCATGAATCATCATCGACACTTCAACTGGCGCAGGTCAAAGATGAAAAGTGATTAAATGTGTGTTTGCTCCTAGGAATGCCGGTACTACTTTCACTCGTGCCTGTATTTTTCCCATTTAGAAACATTTAACGGAAGCTCATTTATTCAATCGCTTGTCTTCTAAACGCATTCCTTCCTGATTTGCAAAGTGACTAAGCTACCCTGCTGTGACACTGTAAAAAAGACGCAAACGTGTTTGTAAGTTTTTACTCCTCGGTACGAGAGTTCTTTTGCACTTTTTTTCACTTTATTTTTATAGATTTTTTCCAGTTTTTTTTCTATATAACTTTATTCTTCTTATAGCTTAAAAATCATGTCTTATCATAAGAAAATAAAAATTATAATTTAGAATCAGATGATTTAAGCAAATGGAATTGTGATTAACATGAAGATGTTCTCCGTATTGTTGTTGTTGTCACTGCTTGTTCTTTTTGTAGATGTTGTTTTTCTTTTTTATACAAGATAAGTTGTTGTTAAAATAAATAGAAAAAGGTTGTTTAAAAGATTAAACAGAGGGGGAGGTGAAAGGATGTGGAAGGAGGAAGCGAGGAGTTTATTCTTCCTCTCCCTCTTCGGTGCCGGTGAGCATTCCGATCAGGGCAGCGGTGTCGATGAAGCCCTTATCGTCGATGATCATCTGGTCGAAGGCATCGTCAACCTCGTCGTCGGTGAACTTGTCCGCGCCCCAATGGGTCAGTGCGTAACGGAACTTCTCGCCATCGATCTTGCCGTTCATGTCGAAGGCCTTGAATGCATTGATGACGACATCGTCGTCATCCTGGCCACCACCGGACATGCGGTTGGCGAACAGCGTCAGCAGCTGGGTGAAGTTGAGTGGGCCCTGTGCTTCGCCAAGCATTTCGTCCAATTCCTTATCGGAAACCAGTTTACCCAGGGCATCGAAGGTCGAGCGCAGATCGTTCTTGCCGATCACACCATCCTTGTCGTTGTCCATTAGCTGGAAAGCCTGTGTAATGCGAGGAAAAAATGTCGAGCTATGAAGAATTTGTTATGAAGGACAGGCGTTTGTTGTAAGAACTTACCTCCTTGAATTCGGCGATCTGCTTCTGGGAGAAGAGGACGAAGACGGAGGATGGGGCCTTCTTGGCCTTGCGGGAGGACGAGCCACGGGTGGATCCTCGCTGAGAGCCGGAATCCGAGGGGGTAGGTGCCGCCGGGGTTTCTGGTGCTGGGGTATCGGCGGGAGTCTCTTCCTTGGAGGAGGCCTTCTTCTTGGTCTTCTTTTCCTTCTTCTCAGACTGCAAGGTGGGCAGAAGAAAAGAAAAACATCACATCACACCATTAGTCATCTGCCGACGTGCCAAAATCTCCAAACTAACGATGCTGCTTTAGATTCCATCTTGTTGGCCTACGTTATATCGATCTTGATTAATCCCTGCTGAACGGTAGCCAAACGAGTCGACATGATCAACGGCAACGGTAGGATGGCAAAGGTGTCTATTTTTAGAGATCAAGATTTTCACGACCTATATGTGCTGGCGGCGCTCGGTTGGTGCGTGAATGTAGAATATAGATTTTTACGTAACCACCGACAAACACCTCACTGGTAAGATAGACATCACTGTTTGGTTTTGGTGAAAAGCGAACTATTTTTAGAAATGTGCAAGTGAGAATGTTTTCTCCACCGGCTACGTAGAGATTTGAAGATTTATATCACAGAGAATAGCAATTAATTGAAATTTAAATTGAAGTCAGGATATGTCGAGCTTCGAAGATTCTTTCATTAATTATTGGTTGAAGTAACTAACTTTGGAATTCATAACGAATTGCTGATGTTCTTAAATTAATCAATAACAAAATCACTTATGATCCATTCCTCGGTTGATGATGTAACCTTGCTGCAATTCTTCAAACATAGCAAGTTAACACTTCAGTAGTCGATAGTTAAGCTATTGCATTAAGTCCTATGACGTAATCCTTCTAGGATATGCTGTCAAATTTACTTCCAACACACAGGTCATTAAAGTTCTTGCTAGCTATTCATAAAAGTGGAATTTATAAACGTCCTCAAGAATTGTTCATTTGCCTGCTTCCTTCACTTGGATCTTATTCAACTTGATCGATCCTTCAACGTTTCTATTTTTTTTTTAACATTTTATGACACGTGCACTTTCAAGAACTCAAACGTTCAATGCTTCATCAACCTTCGCCATCCATAACACCGTTATCATAATCCGGAATTGGGTCACTGAATCACCAGGGATCAATCGAAAGATCTTCGTTTCAAAAATAACAGGAATCCAATTATCACAGCAGCGCCATAATTATCTCGAACTACGCCCTCCTAATTCTCCCGAAGGAGATATTCGTGATCACTTATAGGGATTGCCAAATCTCCTTACCATGATGCTTCGGTGGTTGGGTTTTTAACTAGAGCGACTTTACTTGGCCGAAGCTCCTGAGCGACTGATTGCTGTAGAGCACCGGCGATGATAAGTACAGCTGCTTCCGAGCCGCTCGGTTGACCTGTCCGGATCCCGATCGGGGTGGATTGGTGTCGATCGCCTAGAATTGGTGCGCCCGTTCGCACCCATACTCGCGCGATCTGACCGGTGTTCGCATTCGGCTCGATCGCGGCCGTGTCTGGTTGCCTTTTTTAGCATAGGTCCCCTGGCTTTTGTGTTTGGCGGAGGCCTGTGTCGCCGGTTGTTGGCTGGCGGACCGAGAAAATCTCTTGCGCGGTCTGCTAAAATTAGTCGTCTACATTGGAAGGAGTCGACCAACACGCGCACCACAGCCACAGATTTCCCAACAGAAGGTAGACGGAGAATAGAGTAAAGAAACTGACCGAGAAGAATGGCATTCCCATCCGGGGAAGTGTGAACGATCAAACGCGCATACGCAACAGGCTTTCCCGGTGGGTGAGTGGGTGGAAAAATGTCGGGTGATGATCTGTACTTGCGGCGGCTATAGACAGTGAGCTACGAAGAGATAAAAGACAAACATACATACACAAAAGCAAATGGCACGTATCAGGTGTAAGGTTCAAAATTTTGTGCAAGTTTTTCACTCTGTTACACTCAGTGAGATAACTCGAAGTAAGGTGAGGTAACTGACTACGCATTGACGTTTCAGCCAGCGACCTTATTGATTTTTTTTTAAATTTCTATCGAGAAAAACTTTATTTTGAGATAAGATGGAAATCAATTCGGAATGAAGCTGTGTACAACGAAAGTATAAAATTGTAAAATAAGTAAAGTTATTCATATCAAAATTTGCCAAGAAAATGAAAATATCGAATAAATTGGGATTTTTGATACTGCCCAATTTTCTTCTACTGTCCCTCAAATCGTTCTAAAATCTTGGATAGTGTTTGTACAACTTGTTTCAACACTAAATCAGATGAAGGTGTTCGTACCGTGTTTCGAGATGTGTTATTCCTCACATTGTCAATTATTCATGTTGGTGGCATTCATGTACCGATTTCAGAAGCAAAAATAATTTTCCGAACTCCGAAGAGCTTTGTGGATTATTTTAGTACCATACAGACAACATATACGCAAAATAATTGTTTGCGTATCGTGTCCTCGAAATAATCAACCAATATCTAGGAAGAACTATTTTCGCTAGAGTATTGTCATACTTGAAACTGAGAAGTTGAAGGTTACTTTGGGTGTAGTTACGTTTTCATTGTTAATTTTACTTAAAGAACTTGTGAACATATATCTCTTGTATTCGTAAACAAAAATTAAGCCATCATAAGTGTTAGAGAAAATAATTGAAAAAATAAAAATTGCAAGATATTTTCTCCATCTTTTTAATCTACTTCATAGATTAATAAACTAATTGAGTCCTTTGATTTATTCAGTTATCATTCGCATGTGCTTGTTTGCTGGTTAGTAGATAGCGATATTTAGTAAAGAAGCAACCAATAAAACTTGGGATTAGTTCCATTCTTTCGTGGAACGTTTTTATGAGTTAAAGATTTAGATAGTCAAAAACGAGAGTTTGCAAAATCAAAATCTTATACAAGCTTTGTTTGATAATGTATCAATTCGTATTTGCTCAGTTTTTATGCAGAATACACATCTGAAACAAAACACAAAACAAGCGAAATGAGTTTTTGGGAAGCCTAAGGACAGCTGAAATTGATGTTAAGAACATACTACTATTCTTCATTGGTGTATCTTATGCTACTTTAGATTCTCAGACTGTTAGACGTATTTGGCCAAGCTTTGGAAAACACAAAATGGCGTTGTGACGAATTCATCTATACTCTGATCCGCGAAGTAAAAAAGTTGTCCGGCATAGTACAGTTGACACTTTCTGTACTTAAATACTTTTAGATTAGGCTACCCCATCATTGATTACGTCACGAAATACATGAAAAGCTATAGTGTTCTTTCTAGTAAGTATAATTCCTGCATGTCTGAGTTTTCGAGAAAAAAAACGTTGGTTCTTGATTTTTTTTGCAAGTTAGTTAGGATTAATTGTCTTGGACGTTTTTGTAGCTTAGTCAGAGCCGTAGCGTGGACTCACTACGCCTTTGACGAAATCTTTGTTGATCGCCGCTTACTTTCTTGAAGATGTTTAAAACAATGAACTAGATAAAAAAAAACTTTCTTTTCTTTTTTTTTCTTGGTGCACTTTATGTATTCTTTAAAAACGGGACTGATGTCCATATGGATATCTCTTCTTCTACATACGAGGGAGGTTGTGTGGCCCGATAAATTATCTTACTTTGTATGTTTTCCTGTACTTCTCTTATTCTAGCAATAGCTAGGAATGGAAATGGAGCTGGAGTTAAAGTATCTGCTGCTTCAATATGGTGGCCACATCCCGGGCAGACATATACAGAATAAAATATTAATATTGTCCTCTGATCTTTTATCTCTTATATCAATCATGTCCATATCTCACTTTGCTATTTTCGTCTACTCGGGAACGTATACATTATCCAAACCTATTACATTCGACACCATAGAATTTCGTTGGTAAACTTGAGAAAACTCGTTCAGTGGAAAGTACTGCACTATCTAATTAAGGCCTCTTACGGTGTCATTCAGAATGGCTACCTTGCGGCTCACCAACACAATCTTACAATTACCCACCTTCTCACTCCGATTAGCACTAAGCAGCTTATTTCTGTTACACCTGATTATCCTTTCACAAGAAAAAGTATCAGAACTAAGTTTGAACCTAAACCTACTTATTGACAAAATAATCGAATCATTTAGTGCACATTTGGCGTTTATTCAATGAAAATAAAACCAAGTGAAAAAATTTCCTCTTCCCACCGCCCATGCCAACGACGTCGTCGGTTGCTCGTCGTCGGCAGCGTCGTATGCAAGCAGTCATTGATCATTCCCTATCGCAGCAGCCAGTGCTGTCAACATAAAATGCTGTGAAATCATAGTGAAAATATGTAAAATATCGAAAAAATAATAAATCTCCTTCCAACCTGTTATCTACTAATGTCGTAATTATATCATTATTATTCTACTTTGGAACGTCTTGAAAAATGAAAGAGAAAACGCAGTAAATTTCAATTATGATATTTGTGTGTTTGAAGAGCTGGCAACAATGTCGCAAGATGTGAACATAAACAGCTAGCATAATGAAAACATAACACATAAATATCAACGTAAATCAAAGCAAATCTGTTGATTTTCGGACACATTTCGATAGTTTATGACATAGTTAAACCGTATTGAGTAATTCTGAGTGCAACACAGACTGAAATCGATCACATTAATGCAATGTTTACGGTGATCGGATGTTAACAAAAAAGGGTTTATTTTTGTCTGCCTCAAGTTTGTCTGTGTCATGTTTATCACGACTACTATTATTGAGTTGATGATTTTTATGGTACAACTACAGAAAGATTGGAGTGCCACCGCAAGTCACCTTAACATGTACAAAATTTTTGTTTCAGACATGTCGACTTATGGGGGCAGCAGGGACTTTGTCCAAGGGCTTGACGACCCCTCCCCATGGCCACTGCGTTGTTGTGGGTTGTTCAGGTCTCCGCCTAGGAAGCCAGAGGCAATAGTCGGCAGCTCAGTGCGCAGCGCCAGCGTGGGTCACTCAACCTTCCTCTCGGCTAGAAAAACGCCGGTAGGGGTTATTGACGGCCCATGGCTTGTGGAGGCGATGAACCGCAAACGCGATGGGCTTTCGGCCTTCGAAGTGGCGACGGAACAGCTGGACGCCATCATCGACTTTGCGTCATCGAAGCATAATATCAGCAAGGACCTCAAGAGGAGCTTGCAGAAACTTCGAAAGTCGATGCTGGACGCCAAGCTGGAGAGGGCGGTCGGGACGGCCAAGTGTAAACCCGTGAAATCGGTGGAGTCGAGGTCTACCCAGACTGAGGCCCAAGGATTCGCGGACTCGGGCAAGGTCGAATCGACCGAAGGCGTGCCAGCGAAGACGGTGGTGCCAAAGTCTACCCAGACTGAGGCTCAAGTATTTGCGGGTACGTCGGGGGTGACTGCTCCAACGGAGCAGACACAAAAACGGGGGAGACAGTCTCCAGGGGATGAGCTCCAAAACGCGAAGGGATACTACCCCGAACAAGGGTATTGGGGCTGGGAAGCTGAACCCCAGTCAGGTATCTCCAAAACCGGGAGAGGAAGGACCTGGAAAGGTCCGTTCACTCAGGAAAGACGTTGGTAAGGGGTTACGGCAGGCTGAAAGTTCTCAACCGCACCAGACCAGGGAAATAGAGGGGGATGACGCCTCCTGGACCCTGGTCAAGAACAAGAGGAAACCGAAGACGTAAAGGGACGAAAAGAAGGCCCAGGCGAATGAGGGTAGCAAGAAGTCTAGGGTAGGCGCCAATCGCTCCAGGGGCGATGCCCTAGTCATCACGGCGGACGAGGCTAAGTACTCGGATGTTTTGAAGGCGATGAGGAGTGACGTCAAGCTCGGTGAACTCGGCGCCGACGTACGTCGAATAAGACGTACCCGGATGGGCGAGATGATACTCGAGCTAAAGCGGGGCGTCTCGCAAAAGGGCGCCGCCTACAAGAAGTTGGCGGAGGAGGTCCTAGGCGAGACGAGTGTTTTATGTGCGCAGGTTTAGAGGAAACGGCGGAACACGTGTTGTTCGTGTGCTCACGATTTCGCGCAATGCGTGACCACATGCTTGCCACATGTGGTCTGGACACTACCCCGGACAACCTAGTTCGGAGGATGTGTAAAGATGAAGTTGGCTGGAACGCCGTTTTATCGGCTATCGCCCAAATCGTCTCGGAGCTACACAAAAGGTGGCGCGTGGACTCAAGGATGGCTAGTTCAGGCGCAAATAAGAGGTGGTCCAAGGGATCGGAGTCGGCTTCATGGGTCATACCGGTGGTCATGCTTTATGGTCGAACTCGATCCTTTTGTCGAACAAGTGGTCGCGCGAAGAACAACATGGTATCGTCGCTTTCGCGGCGTCGGTCAACCGGGCGGGTTCCGAGCCCGAGGACGGAAAGGGGTCCTCCCCTAGCAGCACAATCCAGACCGATTTGGTTGCAGCAACTCAAATGAGACTTAATTTGGTTGCATATAGGTCACAGAAACTTTTGTGTAATATGTGTGCTGCTCGGGTCGTCAAGGCTGGGGCAGGCGTAGGCCTCGCGTCGGCAAGTCCCTCTGTGTGCTGGCGAATAGGCCCTATCGCAGAAAGGTCAATTTGGGGTGCACGCGGCATCGTCATTCTTGATACCAGTCGTGCAGAGGGAAGCAGGCGCGAAGTCGACCCTTCCCACCTTCCGAGGACATAGGGCGTGGTAAGGCCACCTGGAAAGCCGGCAACGCGCTGGCACGATACCATGGTGTTCTTCTAAAAAAGCGAGTTACGATGTTCGGTGCTGCAAGGACACGCAGCTAACCTCGAGGGTGCGTTGTGCACTGGCCTCCCTTTGAAGCATTACTTTCTGGTTGTACCGAAGGGACTATGGGCTTGGCGGCAATGGAAACGGTTTAGCGGGTCGGAGATGTAGTCCTGCCTCCCTCGGTTATCCCTAACCCCGCACTTCCTGGTCAACCCAGGATGTCTGTTGAGCAGATTCCCCCTCCATTGTTTGGGAAGAAAAAAAAAAAAAAAAGACATGTCGACTTTGTTGTTGTTTTGACTACTACCAATCTTAAATTCAATACTATGTTTTCAAAATAAAAGTTTATTTCACTTTTGTTTTGATTAATCTTGCTTGTCCACATTATATCTCGCGCTTAGTTTCATAGGGGCGTAACTGTATTGATCGATTTCTCTTCGTTGATGTTTTCTTTTTATTATTGTACCGAATTGCACTAGTTTGTCGATGATTTAATGGTTTGGTGTGATAAAGGATGATTGTATCTTGCACCAGAATCAATAATCACGGTTGTAGTTTTTGAAACAATTGAGTTATTAACAAAACATAAAATCGATTAAGAGAAATCGATCAATACAGTTACGCCCCTATGAAACTAAGCGCGAGATATGTGTTTTTATTGTATTTACATTTATTTCATCAATAATAAAAACAAAACTGTTTGGTTTTAAATAGTATTTGATTTATTGTTTATATAAATAAATGTACAGTATACCTACTTTGTATATACATTTCCGGATAATTACGCATTTAGGAGCTGAGCTGCGTTTCGTCGAATTCATTCACATATAGACCAATATTTCATCTAGCCCATCTGTCACGCTTATGATTTTGTTTTCTTATGGCGCTTGAAAGCCTCTCCATGTTGTCGGACGAGCTCAGCAGCTTTTGCTGATGCTAGTCCTACACTTCGCGATCGCGTGAATCTTTCGACAAGCGATTTGACGTGTTTCCCATTTCATGTTGACTGGTGAATCAGTCTACACTGAGCAGTAATAAATTTTAAGCTTTTTACCCGTTCGAAAGTGTATAGCGCCTGAGCCCATATCGCTGAATTTTTCATATGGCGGCAAATTTTGAGCGATAACATGTCAAGATGTATAGTTTCATTCCATGGGTCCCATCTAGGAGATCGTGAACTGGTACTGCCAGGCATAGATTTGTTCACGATCTCGTTCCCGATTACGATTCCTGTATGAGGCAGCTGAGCGGCAGGATCTAGTGAATGGGGAATGCTTCTCGACACTTTTCGATTTGTAACGTGGTGATGTAGTTCTGAAGCATATCTCCAAAATAACTGAACCGGATATCAACGATGCAGGACAGATACGTATCCAGTTTGATCTTTAATGCATTCTCCACTTACTTTATTGCTGACTTTTCTAGTATGCCGTAGCACGATTAGCTGAAGTATATAATTATAAGAAATATATGTAACATTTACTGATAACAATCCGTTATTTTAGCCAAAATTACCAGTAACTATGACCTTGATTTTATCGCCTCGTTTTTCAGCTGGTCGTATTCGGCGTTTGGTTTGTGCGCAGCACACTGTTGGTCTGGGTTGAAATGCATACATTTCCCCTGCTAACACGTTGTCCCGGTGGTCAATGGTGTCGTGGCCATACTCGACAATGAATACCTCATTGATATCGGTTGTCCAACAGGTGAAAAGTATTTTGGGACACTCGCTGATGACGTTTCTGTATAAGTTATTGGTCGAGAAGAGATATAAATTCGATTAAGCGTAGTTTCATACCAGTATACGGAATCAATGCAAATTGTTGCTTTTCTTTTATTTACCCATTTCTTCGTAGGAACCGGTGAGTTTCTCGTACATATTTGGCTTCGTCTATGTTACCGATTGCTGCAATCCAGGTTCCTTAGCCAACTGGTGCTGGATTTCGCGGAAGCTGGTGGACCGTCTCTTGCAAAAGCTGAATTTTGGTTTCGCAAGCATCGAAGGATACCGCGAATATAGGTATCAAGCGTATCAAGTAAAACCAGAGTTTATATAAATTCGATCTTAGTGGAAATTATTAAATAAATACAGTCTCAAACCCGCGCTTTCACTTTTCACTATTTACATTTTTTTACAACTGTCACTGATACTTGTGGGTGCCAGTTCAAAATATATTTTTTCTGTCAAAATGTGAAATGTTGAAGTTCGTTTGATTAATTTTACAAATCTTGTTCTGAAATACACAGTACACAGAGAAAAAAAAAGTTGGGATTCCAACATTTTCCAATTTTAATTTAAGAGTATGGAAAATTTGTTATTTTTAAGAGGTAAAACTTTTTAGTCAAATGAAACAATTTGAAACTGAACATAAACATAAACTTTCAAATGAATCAATTTAGCATTTGACTGCACAGTATAAGAAAAGTCCAACCCCGTACTGTTTACCGTTTTTATTTAAATTTCCTCTAGAATTTCAGAGAAGAGTTTCAAAAATATCCTCGTATGTTTTCCCGTGCGATTTTTTTTTAAATATCATCTTTCTGCTTCTTCTTCTTCGTGCAACATCAAAGCGCCAATTAATAACGTCGAAAATCACTCAACAATGCAATACATCTCGTTGAATATAATTTAACAATGCAACACACGCCGCTTACGCATCCGACTGTTCTGACTTCGTGTGTTTATTGCTTAACCGGCAATGTTTACATCCAGCACCATGTTGCAGCACCATGTTTTTGGCTTCAAGCGAATTGTTCGTGGATTGGCCCTGACCAAAGTGAGAAAACAAAATGGGGGCCGGCTGATGCTTTTTTATTTCACCCAGCAGGGGATATAGGACGTCGAATTTAAAATGCTTATTAAAGCGTTAAAACACATTTTAGCCTAAAATTGTTCATCTTTTCGAAAGTCGAATTATTTTGATTAAAAAAACATGTGTAGATAAGGAGCCTAACATGTAGTTTTTCAAAATTCTAACCATACGTATTTAAAAATGTTCAACTGTTAATAATATTTTAAAAGCATTTTAAAATATACTTCCTATACTTGTTGTACTATGTTGAAAAACAGTGATTTCACGCACACGTCCGTCGCCGCTAGACAGCGGCGGTTGCGTCAAAGCGAATGACAGCCGTTTCATGGGGGTGGGCTCGATTCCCGTCTGGCAAGGAGGAATTTTTTTCTAGGTCGAAGCATTCTCCACTGGGTGTTATGGGTATCCTGTCCGCTGTCTAGGTGTTGAGTGTTCAGTAGAGTGATTCAAAATGGCATTTGTTTTTAAAATAATCTTCCTAAATTTTTGGCTAATTTGGATGTAATTAAACTGAGCACATGCAGTTTAAAGTTTGTATAAAAATTACTATGAAAACATTATTTTTTGTGGAAAACCGTCCTGCAGCGTTGTCTAGCTCTAGAATACATGAATGCGCTCCCAATATAGAAAACTTAGCAAGGAAACAGATCGTCTTTGTTGCGAATCGATTTGATGCTGGCATGAAAAGTTATTACAGAAAAACCGAATGGTGGTAAATTCAATTTAACATGTAAAAGAATAACATCAATATCAATAATGAGCAATTTTGTTTTCTTTAACAGTTAGATCGTCTCGCAACAACCACTGACTTTCAGCTTAAGAGGCATTCTATAAAGCTGAAGTATTCTATACTTTCCTGGCGCATGTTCCCAATTGTACCTGATCTTGCTCCACATTGCCTTGACTCCGAAGCTATCAGCAGCTTTTTCTGTATGAGCTGTTTTCCTTTCAGGCACTCTTCTTCAAAATCTTTCATACTTGTCACTTTTTAAAATCTTTTTGGTAAGGTTGCACTCGAAAAATCGCATCCATGTGAGTAATGGAGATAACACATAAGTGTCCCATTCTCTGCCACTATCTGATGGTAAATATTTTAGGAGTTTGAAAAAGGATAATCGAACTCTTAGAATATTTACACTCATTAGTCCATTGTTTTTCATATTTACTTTTTTTTATGTTGTTCATATTTACTTACATGATTACCTGACAGATAATGGGCTCCCTCCTCTTGGTGAACCTACACAGTTTTTCTATCTCGAGTTCGGCAAAATAAGGCACCACTGTAGCTCAGTAGATTTCAGAACTGAGCTTCAGACAATTTGAAATATCAATGATTTTTATCAAAATATTTACCGAATTTCAGCAACTGAAACGTCACTTTTACTGAGCATGCGGCAAAAATCATCTTGCTGAAACTCGGCAGTGCCCTCCTCGGGAAAATAAACAAAAAATGCTGAAATCTCGGCGAAGTTTGTACGCCTAATGAAGTATCCGTCGCCTGTTACATAAGCCATCGTGTACACAACCTATCACGAATCCTGCGGCATTCTTCAAGTTCTCTACTCTCGCTATTTAAGCTGCTTTTGATGCTCTTTTAACAGATGCATGAAATAGGTATCCAGCCCATCGTAGTCTGCCAAATATTATAAAAATACCCATATTTATGGTTTCAAAATTATTGACTTTTTTTTCAAAAAAGTTATTGCAATCGCAGATTTGCAGTCATAAGCAGCTGGATTTGATTTTAATGCATTCCGAAGAAAGTCGTAGTGGTAGTCCCTAGGCGAAACTTTGAGATTTTTTTGTTATAAAATGTTTTGCATGAAATAATTTTTATTTTTTCGTCGGGTCGTTTTAGGATGTTTTACTTCCTATCGAAAGTACTTGTTGTCGTATCCATCCGGGAGCCGATATTCACCAGCCGAAATTCGGCCCAAATAAAAAAAACACTACACAGACGCGCACATCCATTCGTTGGAAGTTTCGTCTACAGAATGACCAAACATTGATGCACCCATCTCATTCAACCTTCCTCATCTTTCCCATGTATATTTCTTTCCACTCTAACACACGTTAACATACGCATCATTGTGCGAAGCGTGCAATTTTCGAGACGAAACGAGACCGCTGCTTCGTGTGATCATGAGTTCAATCTCAGTGGAACCATACACTTCGAGGAATCATCTGCTACGTATAATCATTTTGATGACAAATCATTTTCTTCGAAGTGGTTCAAAATCGAGCTGTTTATTTCTTAAAATATTCGACTATTGGTATGAATCGAAAATATATTTATTTATGATATAACATTTTCTTAATGTATCGTCATACTACAAAATTGATAATTATAAAATCAATTATGGACAGTGATGGGAAATGTCAAAAAAATGTCATGGCATTGCTATTACTAATTTCCTTATAACTTTTTTCAAAAGTCATTTACAGTTCGGATTTTTCGATTAACATGTAGTACTTAAAGGGTCCTAGAACTTTGTCGAACAGATCATTGTTCTAAATACAAAGTGTGAGCCATGAAAGCGAGATTTAAAAAATGTCACGAAATGTCATGACATTAATGTCATTTGACACTAATTCGGCTCTCACGCCGCCAACATCATATTTAGATAAATTACCTGTTAGAAAAAGTTTTCGGGTCCTTTAAGGGCTACATGTTTGTATGAAAAACATAATTGTAAATGACTTGTGAGAAAAGCTATTAGCAAGTTAGTCTCATGACATCGATATGACATTTCCCGTCACTGATTATGGATTACACGTCCCTTCACTACATTCGCTCCCTTCTCTACTCTTCGAATTTATTATAGCCAAATTAAAGTTTTTTTTTTATATATTAACTTGCTTGAATACACATTTCCTTGCAGAGTCCAAAGTCCAAAAATAAATCCAAATCCAAAATTGATTCAATCTCATAAAGTTCGACAGAAATATTGTTTTTGGTACAAATCCAAACTAAATTCACTAGACCAAAGTAATTTGAATTTTTTTTCCAATTTCAATTTTAATCCAATACTAATCTGATCATAACCCATCAAAATTAAATGCAATTACTTTTCCTTTAGAAACAAAAAAAATCAATCAAAACCAAATCTTAGTCCATCCAATGCGAATCCGAATTCAATCCAATGTAAACCAACAAAAATTTGTTTTCGAAATCTATTCCAAATGATTGCATAGTTGCATAGTTTATGTACAATTGAAATCTTATTTAAATTCAGTGCAATGCAATACATATTTATATAAAACGCCAATACATATTTATATAAACCAACCCCATACTAAATCCAAATCTAAACTGAATGAAAATCCAATCCATTCCAAATCCAATCCAAAC
This sequence comes from Armigeres subalbatus, assembly GCF_024139115.2. NCBI lineage: Eukaryota > Metazoa > Arthropoda > Insecta > Diptera > Culicidae > Armigeres > Armigeres subalbatus. The sequence continues at coordinate 621,438 of NW_026942188.1, forward strand.
TCAATCAATTCCCAATCCAAATAGCATTTAATTCAAATCAAATTCAATCCCAATCAAATCTACACATATTCAATCCAAATCCAATGCGAAAAGCCACTCATTTATAATTTAAATCCAATCAGATTGCAATCCAATCCAAATCAAATCAAAATCCAATATAAAATCCAATTTAAATACAATTTAAATCCGATCCAAATCCAATCTAAATGCAGTTCTACTTCAAATCCAATTTTGATCCAATCCAAATGTAATCAAACCCGAATACAATATAAATTCAAACCAATCCAAATTGAATCCAATCAAAATTCAATTCAATTCATGTAAACTCCAATTCTAATTCTAATAAATTTCAAATTCATACCAAATCTAATTCCATTCCAAGTTCATTGCAATTTCAAATAATTCTAAATAAAATCAAACCTCAATCCAATCATAGTGTTATCCAATCCAATCCAACTCCAATCTCCAATCCGATCAAAATCTAATGTTATTCGAATACTGATTATAATCCAAATTAAATTTAATCCGAATTCAATCAAAATCAAATTCCACTTGACTTCAATCTAAGTCGAATTAAATCCAAATCATTTACAATTTCAATACAATCCAACTCACATCTTATATAAATATAATATGAATTCGAACCTGATTCAAACACAACTTCCGGCGATCCAAAGTCAATTCAAATCCAATCTATTTGCATTCAATCCAATATTAATGGAATACAGTACAAATAATTTCAAATCCAATACAAAACTAATTCCATCTATATCTATATAATAAAAATGAAATGGTCTGTGTTCGTATCCGCATAACTCGAAAACGTTTGATGGATTTTCTTCTTTCCTTCAGCAAATATGTTCGTTATCATTTCCGACGGGTTTATATAATATTTCCTTATGCGAAAATCACGTATAAAGTTGAGTAAATCGTGATAAACTAAAATTAAGAAACGTATGGGCATTTTGCATGGGCAGCTCATAACGCGCATTTTCGCCTACTATGCAGGACAACGTCTGCCGGGTCGACTAGTCTTATATAATCTATAGTCTTATATAGTCTTATATAAAAATGAAATGGTCTGTGTTCGTATCCGCATAACTCGAAAACGGCTAGATGGATTTTTTTCATTTCTTCAGCAGAAACATTCGTTATAGTTTCCGACGGGTTTATATGATATTTCTTAATATGAAAATCACGAGTAAAATTGAGGAAATAATGAAAAACTAAAACCAAGATTTGTATGGATATTTTGAATGGGTAGTTTACAAGGCGTATTTTCGCCTACTTTGCAGGACAACGTCTGCTGGGTCGACTAGTTCTAAATAAATTTCAAATCGAATTAAATCAAAATCCAATAAATATTATTTAATCCAATTAATCTCAATCAAATATTAATTCCATCCAATCCGAATCTAATTCAGTTACTTTATAATCCAAATCCACTCAAAATTCAATTTCAATTAAATTGGAATTCAATTCCAATCCAAATCCGAACAGAATACAATTTCATTTCAAGTTCAAACCAAATCGAATTTCATCCAAATCTAATCTAAATCCAAACCAAATTCAACTCAAATCCAATCCGAATTCAAATTAAATCAAAAACTATTCCAAATCCAATCTAAATCAAAATCCAATCCAAGTACAATCCTATTTCAAGTCAAATCCAATTTCTATCCAATTCAATCCGAATCCAAATAGAATACAATTCCACTTCAAGTTCAAACCAAATCGAATTTCATCCAAATCTAATCTAAATCCAATCCAAATTCTACTCCAATCCAAGTTTAATCCAAATCCAATCAAAATCCAATCCAAATTCAAATTTAATCCAAATCCAATCTAATTCAAAATCCAATCCAAGAACAATCCTACTTCCAGTCAAATTAAATTTCGATCCAATTCAATCCGAATCCAAACAGAAAACAATTCCACTTCAAGTTCAAACCAAATCGAATTTCATCCAAATCTAATCTAAGTCCAATCCAAATTCAACTCAAATCCAATCCAAGTTTAATCCAAATCCAATCCAAATTTAAATTTAATCCAAATCCAATCTAATTCAAAATCCACTCCAAGAACAATCCTACATCAATTAAAATAAATTTCGATTCAATTCAATCCGAATCCAAACAGAAAACAATTCCACTTCAAATTCAAACCAAATCGAATTTCATCAAAATCTAATCTAAATCCAATTCAAATCCAAATAAGATCTAATCCAATCTAAATTAAAATCCAATCCAAATACAATCCTACTTCGAGTAAAATCCAATTTCGATCCAATTTAATCCAAACAGAATACAATTTCACTTCAAGTTCAAACCAAATCGAACTTCATCCAAATCTAATCTAAATCTAATCCAAATTCTACTCAAGTCCAATCCAAGTTTAATCCAAATCCAATCAAAATCCATTTCAAATTCAAATTTATTCGAAATCCAATCTAATTCAGAATCCAATCCAAGAACAATCCTACTTCCAATTTCGATCCAATTCAATCCGAATCCAAACAGAATACAATTCCATTTCAAGTTCAAATCAAATAGAATTTCATCCAAATCTCATCTAAATCCAATTCAAATCCAAATAAAATCCAATCCAATCTAATAAAAATCAAATCCAAGTACAATCCTACTTCGAGTCAAATCCAATTTCGATCCAATTCAATCCGAATCCAAACAGAATACAATTCCACTTCAAGTTCAAACCAAATCGAATTTCATCCAAATCCAATCTAAATCCAATCCAAATTCAACTCAAATCCAATCAGAGCTTAATCCAAATCCAATCAAAATCCATTCCAAATTCAAATTCAATCCAATCTAAATCAAAATCCAATCCAAGAACAATCCTACTTCAAGTCAAATCCAATTTTAATCCAATCCAAATCTACTCAAAGTCCAATCCAACTTAAATTTAATTCAATTCCAATCTAAATCGAATTCAATTCCAATTTAAATAAAATACAAATTTATTTTCATTTTGCATTCAATCCACAAGGAGTTTAATACAAACCTATCCAATTCAAATCCAATCCAATTAAAATACAAATCCAATTCAAATCAAATCCATTCCCATTTCAAGTTGAAACCAAATAATATTTAATCCAAATCCAATCAAATACTAATCAAAATCCAATCATACTCCAATCCAAATTCAAGCTATAGTCAACAACTATAGTTTAACAACAAAGTCCAATCCAACAAACAATATAAATTGAATGTATTGCAGTATCAATAACAACAGTTCAATTCGAAAGACAAACCGAAACTTCTTTAATTCAAAATAAACATTATCCATCCATACCAAAAAAATACGGTTTAAAATGAAATAAATCAAAATCAAATTAACATCTATTACCCATCTGACCCTCTGACCATCAATATTTTCATTAACTTTCGATCTACCACGCAAAATTGCCAGTTTTGAATGGAAGTATCAATTATGAATTACACGTCCCTTCACTACACTTGTAATAAACTTTTATAAACTTCTCGAAGAGTTGGTAAAAAGTTACTTAGCTATAGCTATAGCCGAAGATATTGACAGTTGAACAATGCATTGAATTTTCAAAAACTAAATAGTGCTTGGTTTTGATGCCTATACCTAGATGTGGCTTAGAGTGCTGATATTATGGGGTTTAATGCTCCGAAACATTAGCTTTTAGTAGGTGAACTTAAATTACGAACCGGAGAAAGTCGATTTTTGATTTTCAGCTGCCTGATTCCCCATAGTTTATTGGAGCAAATGATTAGAAGAAAGGGTGAAAACATAATGTGCGCTGCTGTACCTACTCATCATAATAAATTGGCTAAGTCGAAAGAAATTGATGGGTACCCTATTGAATTCTATCATGAATATAGCAAGTAGATAATACAATAATAATTTTATACATAATAAAAGTCGAGTACTTTCTGTGTGATCAAAAATAATTTACGAACGTAGGGGAAAAACCGGTAAAACTGACACCTCAAGCTACTTTTCAGCTCCCCAATCTATGAAGCTATTTTCCGATTTAGATATTTCTCACAAGCATAATATGGCCCTTCATGTATCAGTCCACGAAAATACTTCTCGATAGAATTTTATTTTTGATGGAAACGTGAACAGTTTATTTTCAAGCCGAACCGACTGCAGCGCCACGATGTCGAAGAAGCGGGGATGTATTTTTTCGTAGATTATCCTGTCACAACCTGGGAAACCTAACGACTTTCAATTCCATGTTTCAAGCTTCCAATCATAATCCGAATGGGTCATCCGGCCGAATAGGTCATTTGGCTGAAATGGTCATTTAGCCGAAACGGTCATTTGGCCGAAAAAGTCATTTGAGCTTTGAGCTTGAGCTTGATTGACTGTCCGTAGTTGCTACTCCACTATGACCAGATCAGCTGTTCTTGGACAGAGAACCAATAGATTTTTGCTTGGAACTAGCACTCATCTTAAATATACAAGTACTGGTGATTCCATTTGATAGGTCACCCGGGCGCCTGTCACATCAGAATGCAGTTTTACAGTTAGAGGTGGTAAAGAATGGTTGCATCTTGCTTCAGAAGCAACAATCATGGTTGTAGCTTTGATTCTTTTGCGTTATAAACGAAAAAAAAAATCTATGAAGATAAATCGATCAATGCAGTTACGCTCTTATGAAACTTTGCGCGAGATATGATTTGTCACGATTTGTCATGTTTTTAAAGCCCTCTTCTCCGTGATGTACTATAAAGTAAGTCGACTTCTTCAATTAAGGCTCAAGAAAAGTTGGACAATGAAAAGTGCTTTCTGAATGATTTACCACCGGCGTTGTGTCGTCTATCTCTTTTCGTCCTTCGAAAAATTGTTATTGCAGTAGTGCAACACTGAGAAATACCACAAACACTCATTAAAAAAATACGGATTTGTGTAGTGGTTTGATGCCAATCTTTGTTCCCCCTTAAGTGCAAGAAACAGCTGCTATGGACAGTATGAGCTGAACCTGAAGGCAGTCATAAGTCATTACTTTCAGCAATTCTACTAATTTCTGGACTTTGGCGAATGCCATACAAAGATCTAGAAATACACACGACTCTGCAATGTTACAACATATTTTTCAAAGAGTCAAACAATATTTCAACAAATTTCAAACCTTCTTAAGGACTGTAAGTATATTTAGTTGATTCGCTGAATATTGACTGTTATATCACAGATAAGTTATATGGAGCATCTTCAATCCGCTAGAAATTTTATTCTTACTTTCGGTGAGATTCAAATTGTAGTTTGAATGTGAAATGTTGCACATTTTGTTTTTCTTAGGCCCCTCTCCATGCTCGCTCAACTCTTGAACGGTATTTCCCCACACGCTTAAACCTGGTTTGAGGCCAAAGTGGAAGTGAAGACATTTAGTTCGAAAGAGGCGCCCAGAAAAGACTTTGTCAAGGGCGCTATGAATCCACGACTTTGCCTGCTAGACAAAGTTATCAGAATAACTAATTCTTATTACTAACATTTACACTCTAAGCCTGACGTACTAAAAGTTGCGTTAAATCCGACGCATTTTCGTTAAAAATAGGATAACCTCAAAAAATTAAGTAAAAGATGCTTTTCGTTTTCTGTTGAACATTTCCAACAAAACACTGAAGACGTTTTCTAGAAGAAAATTAAATACGTATTTATCGACTCGCACTGGCGGAGACAGAGGGGGGGGGGGGAACTACACGATGCAATCACAGCATTGTTCTCAACGGCTATTATTATTGCACCAAGCAGTGCCCCACCAAATAACAATAGCTGGCTCCCCCAGTGTCGACTCGGAATGGGGTTACGTAAATAGTAGGCGTCAAAATATAGGCAACAAAATTTAAAAACAGATTCTGATTTTTTGGCGCCGCAGCCAAAATTTTGAGTAATTGAAAGTATGATAGGGTAAAAGTTCCGATAGTCGTGGTAGCTCCTATAGTTGCGGTAGTGTAGTTTTTAGAGAAACTACAGATTTAACGTAGCAACCCACATTGTTGATCAATTATGTGTACTGTCATTAGACGAAACAAGCACAAACAGCCTAGGAATATCCTCGAAAACGGTAAATAATACTCAAATAATTTATTTTTTTCTGGACTTTGCACCAATAGTTGCGGTAGTGTTCCTATAGATGCGAGTCCCATACAAAAACAGTGAGATTCGCAACTATAGGAACAAAAATTAATAAATACCGCAACTATTGGAACATTGTACCAATTCTTGGGGGAATGATTTTAGGTCACAATCAAGGATTTTCTTGCGATCGGAACATAATTCTCATAAAATAGTGTTACTGGGCTTTCGAATACACCCTCGAGGTAAGTGAAATACTTTATCTATTAGGTGTAAGCGAGAAATTAGTGATGGCGCGTGCTTATTACCTCCACTATTGGGTCTTTGACCCTATGAGTTTAAATTAGTTTAGAAATTCTGCGGAGTTCCGTTAAATTTCGTTTAAAGCTAGTCTTTGATGGCGAAATTTATGCAAATTAACGAAACGAAACAAAATCAAGAAATTAGATTTAGCCAAGCTCAAATTCCATGAAATTCCGCGGAATTTCGTTTCGAACCACCTGAAACGAAATTTTTCGAAATACCGCATGCTTACTTCCCCATATTGTCTTGATTACGGCCATATTGTATTTGAATTCATTTTTTGACAGCAGGAGATATCGGTGAAATATGTTTAGCGTTTATTGCAAAATGGGAACAATTAGTTATCCTTATTGTTTATTGTCTTGGCTATGTTGCACGCTACTTAGGCTAGGCCGTATGAGGTGGTATTGTTGAACGGCGCGCCATTTTACGAAAAATTTTTGGTTGGTCCGAAACCGAACCCTCATTTTATTGCATTCTCCTTTCTTCCGCAAGGTTTAAACGGGGAAAAGAGATCAAACGAGCTTCCCCAGTTTTTCTCGCAGATGCCGCTGCGCTGCCGGCTAGCATGTCTGAACCTTTGTTGTCGTTACTCAAATTAATTGCGTGTGAAATATAGGTCAGTTCTGGATTACATAGGGAGGTCGGTTTCGGATCACCATTTTAGTAGAGTATAGAGTTCTGCACGTTATTTTATGATCCGAAACGAACACCATCTTTGCAGGGTTGTTGTCCGTCGTTCTTGTAACATGCCCTGCCCCCATCGTACCCTTCCAGCTTTAGCTACGTTCTGGATACTGGGTTTGCCGAAGAGTTTGGCGAGCTCGTGGTTTATCCATCGACGCCACACTACGTCCTCTTGCACACCGCCAAAGGACCAAATGACCTAACCACACGTCTCCTAAAAACCTCGAGAAGTCCTTTTGGAGCATGGTCCAGGTTCCATGTTCGCAGGGGACCACCGGTCGATAATGTCCATGTCATCCGCGAAACAAACAAATAGATTGGATCTGTTGATAATCATACCCTGGCTGTTACACCCAGCTCTACGCATGACACCTTCTAGCGCAATGTTGAACAACAGGCACGAAAGTCCATCACTTCGTCTTAGTTCCCGGTGGGATTCGAACGAACTGGAGTGTTCGCCGGAAATATTTACGCAGTTTTGCACACCATACCAAATGATAATACTATTCTTCGACGAAAAGCTGCTCAGCATCGATGCTGTGTCCAAAAGCCACACAGATCGGTACATCCAATTGAATAATCTTCAGCATTCACAGAAGAAAGATAAGCTCAAGTTCCAAAACAAAAAATCGACTGAAGACATGGTGTTTGTTTTGATAGCGCCAAAAGGTTTAAAACGGCATTTCTGCCGTCTATTTTCGTTGACGCTGGTTTGAAGTTTTGGCCGAAAGATTTATGATTCCTTAGATTATTCGATTTATGGATATGATGGAACATATCTCCCCCTAGACCTTTTTGCAAATTGAGTTCGGCAGAAATTTTTGTAAAGAGTGTGAATAAATACGAATTATAGCCTACCCACGTGTTGGTGCTATGAAAAAAGCATCATTAGGTGGATTAATTGGGGATTTAAAAAATCTTGATTGAATCGCCCATTATATTAGTAGCTGGATAATACGACTATAACTCGCTATAAATGATTTTCTATAGTAAACCAACTGGTACTAGGAGAAAAGGCGCGAAGCCGGCATAAAAAGAAATATCAATTGACTGTTGAACTTGATAAAATTAAAAGCAGTCTAACAGAAAACACGTCCGGATGAGATATTTGAAGCATCCCAATGCTTGAACTTTATTATATTTTTTTAAATAACTACTAACACAGGATGGTAAAGTTGAAATGCTATAATTAGTGTTCGTGTGATAAACACATTCGTACACTTGGATAAAATATAGATGCAATGAGTCCCTCCAGCATCCATCTTATCACTGAAAACTGTCTGTCTAAATAAAATTGCGCACTGAAAATAGCGTTGAGGATCCAAATCTATTTTTCCTCTCGTCGTCTGTTTTTTCCCATTCTCTTTCTAACGACCTACATCCCAAAATAGATACCCTCAATTCCAAATTCACTCATCTTTCTTGAAGAAGATGGAAACTCCCCAGCAATTGATCTTTATATCTGCTCAGTTCGGTTAGGTCAAACACATACGGCCTATTTCCAGAATTGATACAACTTTAAATATATCAAATAAAGTCCCTAACCATATTCGGACAAATAATCCCTCAGGTTGCTATCGTCAAGTACAATGCTGCGTCCAATTTTCATTCATAGGTAAACATTTTTTTCTATTCGGACACACGCCGCTCAAGTTTGCCAAAATGCGAGCTCCCAACTGAAATGTACTGGTCATGTATTCACCACCACCGCACCGCAATCAACGGTTAAAGTCTATGAGATAAAATTAGAGTTGTTAGAGGAACAAAAACCGTTTTTTCAAAGATTTTAGTATATTGTCATACGTATTTAGGTAAAAATAGGCTTTGAGCGCACTGAGTTTTTTTATCAGGTTTAACGAAAAAAGTACGTACGTCATCTATGTGCATGAGCTGATGTGTTGAAAAGTTCGGTTACAACTCAACTGCAGCGAGGTGTGAAATTCTGCTGCTGGATCGAAACCTTCAACAGCCGAGCAACCGTGGAAAGATTTGGCAGGAATCTTCGAGATGTAGGAGCACACAAATTAAATTCGTCTGGTCTGGCAAATGAGTTAAATTTTCCGAAATTCCGCTCTTGGCACATCTGTTAGAGTTGCACACAGCTTCGGATGATGTAGAGATCACATACAAATGGATCCGACAACGGTTCGGCGCTACACACTTTCCGAGTGTTTGTGAACATTCATCTGACGTTGTGTTGTTTTTGAAATATTTATGCATGGCCGAAACGAAAAGTATTATTTTTGAACATCGGCGCTTAGATCTCATTCGTTATGCCACACAGCAGTGCTTGCAGGTGATGAGTCATAAAAGAATTCGTTTTATTGAATAATATTGCGATGGAAATATGAAGGTGGAAGCTAAAACAAACGTTGTAAGTCGTTCAATCAGGGGGGAAATATTACTGCTTATCACTTTAACTTTAAGGAGTTAACTTTTTTAGAAAACAATTTGCCAAAAAATCCTAGTGTTCATTTGGTCATCCAAACATGATTTGAAATACTGGGTGCATTTGTATTCTATTTTTCCTTTAAAAAAAATATCCAAATTCAAGAAAATGGGATAGAATGCTTAAAATGTATTTTCGACATTTCCAGAATTTCCAAATCTTATAGGTAATCTACAACATCGAAGAAAAATTGGCCCAATAATGCTTATGAGTTTTTATAAGCGGTATTGGGCGAATGACTCCTTCCACGGCGACAAGAAATGACCAGGACCGATCCTTGGAGTACACCTGTTTCCACTTGGTAAATTCTTTAAGATTGGTTCTCGTTGGAAACTTGAAAAGAGTGTCCTCTGTGAAAGCTACTCATACTAATGAGGAAGAGAAATTATTGTCCGTAAATCCCTATTCTTTGAGTTACTGAAATACTAACAGTGTCCATGTACGAGATATTAAGGGATACCAAGTTAGTGTATTTACCCTACTTTAAGGTGCTCTGAAGGATGACTGGTAGAACGGAGAAATAAGAGCCGGTTCAGTACCCAGGACGAAAAGCTTGCTGTCGGATGCCAAATCTTCCGTCAGACTCGAGCTTCTCGCGTAGACGGGTGGTGGTTAACTAACCGTATGCTGGGTATTTAGGCCGAACGGTCATTAGGTCGAATGAAAAATGGAGAGTGAGAAGTAAAGAAGTAAGAAGGAAGAAGAAAGAAGGCAGACGGAAGAAGGAAGGAGAAAAATAGAAGAAGGAAGAAGAAGTAAGAAAGAAGAAGGAAGGAGGAAGAAGGAAGAAAAAGAAGGAAGAAGAAAGAAGGGGCAAATAAGAGGAAACAAGTTAGAAGGAAGAATAAATAAGAAAGAAGAAAGTAGAAATAAAGAAGAACAAAGAAGGAATATGCAAGAAGATATATAGATAGATAGAAGGAAAAATAAAGAAGAAAAAAGTAAGAAGAAGGAAGAAGAAAGAAAAAAGAAAGTAGAGCGAAGAAGAAAGAAGAAACAGCGAAGAACAATGAAGGTAGAAGAAATAAGAAAGAAGACATAATGAATTAGCAAGAATGAAGTTGTATGAAGCAAGAAGGATGCAACCAAATTGGTCTGGATCGTGCCGCTAGGGTAATGACCATCCGGTCTAATGGCCTGACACCAACTAACCGCAGGAAATTAGTTAGATATTTGAAGGCATCCTGATCAATCCTGATTGATCAAACCGAGGAATAGGATTTTTGTGGTGAATGCAAGATTTTCAATAAAAGGGTATCCTGGGCCAGAAAGCAGCCTATGGGAGTGGGACTTACCCCCGAAGCGGACGTCAAGCTTACCGGCGTTTGACTACCCAATTGGAGTACGGTGTCCATTCCCAAGACATCTCAACTGTCCATATCAGGCGACGGCTCAGATGTTATACAGTAATATCCCGATTTAATCACCCCCCTGGTGAATTTTGGGGTGATAAAACAGGGTATGTGATAAAATCGGAAAAAAATTATTTTAAATTTTTTAATTCATTTCACAAATATGAATCATTATATGTCTTGGAAAGGAAAAATGCGTGAACGGTACCCGTTATTTTTTGTCGAAAATGCTTACAGAATCCTTCCCAGGTACTTAGAAGTCATTTATAATAAACTACAGGCAGTGAAAGATATTGCATGGGAATCAACGCTGTTTGCGGTATTATTTACGAAAATAAAAAAATGATTAAAATTTAAAAAAAATTGGCGTGACAAAATCGGGACGTGATAAAATCGGGTCGAAAACGTGATAAAATCGGGGGTAGACAAAATCGGGGAGTGACAAAATCGGGTCAATACTGTAGTAGTGTGGTATATTTGTGCAAGTTGGACAGTATGCTTTGTGTAAGTTTCATGCTGAACGGTAAAACACTAAAATTGCCGCATAATAAATATAATGGTTTGTAGGAATGAAAAGAGATGAATATAACAATAATAATATTAATTGTAATTTATTATCAATTTGAGAATATCAATGTCAGCTTTTGTATAAGTTTATTTGATAAAATTTGTGCAAGTGTACTCATTTTGCGTTATTCGTGTCGAGATCATCACAAACATGCATCGGGACGAGAGATAGAGAGACAGAGAAAGAGCAAGCAAACTTTCGGTGCGTCGACCGGCTGGCATTCGAGAGATGGATTCAGTTTAGAGATTGAAGCTGTGACAAGATGTTGTGTTAACCTTTCCGTCCCCAACGTCTGTTTTTAAGGGCTTTGAAAATCTAAACTGCTGTAAAACCGCATTTCTTGACCGATTCTTTTGCAACAAGTTGCATTCCATCCGGATGGATCCAGTTTTCCATTTATACTAGTTTCGAGGCTATCCACAGTACGGTTCCAGAATTATTCCAGATTCCGTTGGGTCAGTTGTCCCCGGAATAAGTGGCCATTTACAATTTTAAGTCAAAACAGGTCGTGCGACACCTCAAACTTCATGATTTCACAAAGCAATGATGGGAATGATATTTTTGGGGTTCCTGGCCCACTCGGACTCAATCTGGCCACATCGATCACAATCCGGGGACCTACGGAATGGCCATACTTCATGATTTTACAAAGCAATGATGGGAATGATATTTTTAGGGTTCCTGGCCCACTCGGATCCATTCCGGCCACAATCCGGAGGACCTACGGAATGGCCATTTCTAAATTGATTCAAAATAGGTCGTGCGACACCTCAAACTTCATGATTTCACAAAGCAATGATGCGAATGGTATTTTTGGGGTTCCTGGCCCACTCGGACTCAATCTGGCCACATCGGTCACAATCCGGGGACCTACGAAATGGCCATTTTCTAAAGGGCCAGGAACCCAAAAAATCTCATTACCATAATTGCTTTGTAAAATCATAAAGTTTGAGGTGTCGCACGACCTATTTTGAATCAATTTAGGAAATGGCCATTCCGTTGGTCCTCCGGATTGTGGCCGGAATGGATCCGAGTGGGCCAGGAACCCTAAAAATATGATTCTTATCATTGCTTTGTAAAATCATGAAGTTTGAGGTGTCGCACGACCTATTTTGAATTAATTTAGAAAATGGCCATTTCGTAGGTCCCCGGATTGTGACCGATGTGGCCGGATTGAATCCGTGTGGGCCAGGAACCCTAAAAATATCATTCCCATCATTGCTTTGTAAAATCATGAAGTTTGAGGTGTCGCACGGCCTACTTTGAATCAATTTAGAAAATGGCCATTCCGTAGGTCCCCGGATTGTGATCGATGTGGCCAGATTGAGTCCGAGTGGGCCAGGAACCCCAAAAATATCATTCCCATCATTGCTTTGTGAAATCATGAAGTTTGAGGTGTCGCACGACCTGTTTTGACTTAAAATTGTAAATGGCCACTTATTCCGGGGACAACTGACCCCAACGGAATCTGGAATCATTCTGGAACCGTACTGTGGATAGCCTCAAAACTAGTATAAATGGAAAATTGGGATCCATCCGGATGGAATGCAACTTGTTGCAAAAGAATCGGTCAAGAAATGCGGTTTTTACAGCAGTTTAGATTTTTCAAAGCCCTCTAAAACAGACGTTGGGGACGGAAAGGTTAAAGGAGAGGTGTTAAAAAAAATAAAAAAAAGCTCCTTAAAAAAAGTGAAGTGCAAAAAAAGAAAATAAATAGAAGAATGAAAAAAATATATTTCGTTATTGTAATTTGTTGAGTTTTGGATTCATCGATATTGAAAGACCCGACATGGTTATCTTTAAATAATGGTCACCAAATAGTTGAACATTGGTCCATATTTTAAAACCATGTTTGTTTATTGTAAGAAACGCGCTACGGGTTGTTTTGTCGAGGAACTTTGGGATCCTTCGGTAGTGATCCGGGTGAAGCCTGATTTGTGTGCAAAATAGTCTTCCTGAGTGTCACGAGAGCGCTTTCGCCTGTAGGTGTACAGATACATCGAAAATTGACATGGAAACCTCGCAAGAATCGACATCTTCCATAATGAAAAGCAGCACCAGTACAGGAAGAGAAGAGACAACGGTGGTGGTGGATTGACCGTGGGAGATAGGAATCACTGGATCCGAAGCTAAAAAGAACGTTGCCTAGTTGCTGTCCACCGAAGGATGTTCCAATCGGTTAAAATAAAGAAGATAATTGTACTCCGCCCCATGAACTTCTCTTAGAAGCGATAAAAAATCCGAGCCACCAATGAACACTGGAGGAAAATTCACTCTAAATCTTTTGAAGCACATACTGGTGCGTATCATGTTTGGTATGCTATGTGTGGAAACCCGAGTATCCGGAGAGTATCCGAGTATCCGGGGATTCCGGAGAGAATTCTTTTGGGATTCTACAGAGTAACCTTCTGTGATTAAAAAATGAAATTGATCATTATTTGAACCGTATCAGCAACGATTTTTAATTATGGCGTAACTATATTTCTACCATTATCCCTAGAGGTGAATAAATCAACATCACACAATACAGTTTAATTACTGTTCATGTATAAACATTGCTCGAGAAAAGAGTTTTGTTATGGTTAACATTCTTAACAACCCGTTGTTCGTATGGTAGTGTTCCAGAAAACATTTATTATTATGGTCAAAACTTTACCTACACCCAGTGACTGCAACATTTTATTACAATCATGCATTAATTCCGCGTACAGTTTGCCATTATGTGCGACATACGCACAGCTTGTATTAAATCAACGGTAAGCCCTTGTATTAGGTACCCGGTTACGAGAAAATAAGAACTGGTTATGTGTTTGTGTCCACATTGAATCTAATTGTACACTCCCATCAAGGAATGGAATGCTGTATACAACCTCAGCTATCTCACAAAAAAAAATCGGCCAAAGACGGGTGTCGAACCTGGTCCCTTCACGGCATTCCAGTTCGTGTCGTGTTTTCAGCTCGCGTGTTTTCAGTTCGTTCCTTCGCTTGCCTTTGTTTTCGCTTCGTCGCGGTGGCGTTTTTCTCTCCCGGGCCCGTCATGGGAGATTAGGAGGCCGATTCGGTTGCTGGAAAGGTGCCGATGGGCACTACTCTTGGAGCAACGTGTTCTCCACTTGATGACGCCGGCAATCCGCCGAAAAAGAGAAAGAAGCAGCAGTCGCAGCTGCCGCAGGTGCAACCGGAGTGGAAGGAGAAGTGTACGTCCTTGTTTGTGAAGGGCGATCTGCCGGATTTGCGCCCAAAAAGGGCTGAGATGTACTTTTCGGCTCTGCAGCGAGGGCGTGAAAGTGATGCCGGGAAACAAGGACCATCATCAATCCGTAGTGGAGTTCCTCGAGGTACACAAGTATGAGTACTTCACTCATGATCACCCCGGCACGAAGCCACTCAAAGCTTTGCTGCGAGGGCTCCACGACATGAAGGAAGAAGGTGTCATTGCGGAACTCGAGAGCTGAGGCCCGAAGCCAGTGGCCGTGCACAAGATCGTTCGTCATGACAAGACGAGGAGATATCGCGACCACTTTTACCTGGTCCACCTGGAGCACGGCTGCACCACGTCGAAGGACCTGAAGCTGGTCGGCGTTATAACTGGGAGCGAACTTTCCGGCCATTTCGGCTCCCCGACGAGCGATACCAATACTTCCACCTTTGCAGCCACACAAACGGCTGGTGAGCGCTGCAGCATCGCTTCAAGTTCCAACACCACACGCCCCACCCAAGTAGCACAACTTGTTTCACTACTGAACATTTCAATGTATTGCAACTATTAGGAAAGAAACAATCTTTGTGTATGTGCCATCAAACATAACTCTCTTGCAATCTGAAAAGCGCAAGGGGTGGAGCCTATGGAAACATCCTTCGATTGCAGTAAAATTGCAATAATGTTGCAAAATACTACAGCGGATAAAAATAAAATAAAAATATAAAACTGCATTCGATTTATGGATCTTGTGATTGATAGTCCTTCACTCTACCTCAGCACCATTCAACACTTCGAAGGGACTGCATGTTGACTCACCATAAATACAATACGATTATGAAGTTTTGTACTCGGGTTTCCTGTTACTTGATTGCACCATCACCAGAATAAATTGTGAGTTGTCAAAACGTTGACCGCTGCAATGGTGCATACACGAAACAAATTCATTCATGTACATGCAGTGCAGTATTCTTTGGTTGTTTGTTTCCAAATGCCAAACGCGTACTGCATTGCAATGTTAATGGAACATTGATCACAATTCGAACGTTTTTGACATTATGATGCAACTTTTTCGTGCTTTGATGTATTTCCAATGCCTTTAATGAAATTTTGTGGAAGATGTTGCGTGTGCTACTTATGCATCCATCAGCAAATGGCCCCCGCTTCCCCCCCCCCCCTCCTGGATTCCGTCGTCAGGACAATGAGCCCCTTCCGGCCGAGGACGACCCACCGCTGTACACATCAGAGCAGCAAGTTCCGATTTTCACCCAACTGGAAACGCGACTACGCGGTTGCAAAACACGCATCGATCAGATCTTCACCCTGGGCATGCTCGTCATTGAAAATAGCTGCTAGGGTGGGTCTGGTCAATTAGAACGCTTGCTCACTTAAGAGCAAAATCATTGAACTGGTTGGTTTCCTCGATGAGAGAGACGTGGCCTTCATCACGGAAACGCACCTGAAGCCCGAGGTGAGTGTACATATGTATTCCAAACTGCCGTGTGTTGAGACTCGATCGGTCCAACTCCAGGGGAGGAGGTAAGGCTATCGCACTGAGGAACAATGTCAGTTGTCGTCTGCAGCTTAAGATCATCGAGGCCGTTGGGGTTCTTTTTTTCCTTTTCTTGGTGGTCCCATTGGAGTTATTCTGAACTCCACCACCACCCCATACGCTTCATTTGAAGATGGGAGGCTTACAAGACGGTTTATCAATTTGATATTTATGTATTTTTTTAGTCTTTATTAAGGTGTTTTTTTAATCTACAGACTAAGTTCAACACCGTGATATTTATGTAGTTATCATCCATTATCTACATTTTTTAATACTTTATTACAGTGATTTTTAAGTTTTTACAAGTTCATCACTACCATTATCTACCGTTCTTCTCATTTCGTTAGTTGTCTTTTATTTATGTTTGGCTCCCGCGTATGTCCATCTTCTTTTATATTTGCGTCGTGCTTCTTATGAATTCTATACATTTCCGTTTAAAACTTGTCTGATTAGCTTCGAATTTTATTTCGTCTGGTAGCATATTGAAAAGTCTAAATCCTTTCCTTGTCATAAGACGAGTTTATACAATCCCATACGTATCTGTCTAGATACAATTAAGTGGTGGAATTCAATGGGATTGTATAAACTCGTCTTATGACAAGTGAAGACATTCCACTAAAAAGCTCAAAATAATTTTCTTAACTAAATCCTTTGTAAAATAATGAGTTTTGTGTTCCCGTCATCGTCATGTTTGGTAGTCGCAAATCGTTTGCTCTCCTTGTTGCATATTGATGTATATCTGATCCATACTGTACATTATTTGTCAAGTATTTCGGTGTCAGTCCATTTCTAATTTTAAAAACTAGAATCAGTGTTTGAAGTGTGATTCGCTCCTCTATTGACATCAACTGTAGTACATCTCTAATAATTCTGCCTGATGTCATTCTGTCACATCCCAGGATCAGTCGCATCATCCTGTTTTGAACTGTTTGCATTCTCATTTTTTGCCTTTTCGAAGCTAAAAATAGAAGCAATGGACAGTATTCAAAATGTGGGGCAATTAATGCTTTATACACCAACATTTTGTTCTCAAAAGAAAGACATTTTCTTATTTTGAATATCATTCCATATTTCGAAGCTGCTTTGCGTATTGTGTAATCAACATGTTCATTAAAATTTAGTTTCTCATCGACCATCACTCCAAGGTACTTAACAACTTTTACTTGTTCTACGGTCTCATTATCGATTTCTAGCGTATCAGTAAATACTCCTCTTATCTTGTTCGTGATTACCATGTATTTTGTTTTGCTAATATAAAGTTTGAGTTTTTTTCATTCTCAACCAGTCTGTTAACTTATTTAGCTCTAGCTTCATCATAGCATACGCTGATTTCAAACTGTCTGCTATTATGAACAAGACCGTATCGTCAGCGAATAAATTGATATCTCCAAGTGTAACAATATCTTTAACATCATTTATGTATAATATGAAAAGAAGCGGGCCCAATACACTTCCTTGAGGGACTCCTATATCAATCCACTTATACTCCGATTCCTGCCCTTCAAATAGAGTGGCCTGTGATCTCCTAGACAAATAACTTTTGAACCACTCAATGACTTTTCCACAAATACCTATCTTGTTCAGCACACCGATTAACTTTCCTCTGTCAATAGTTTCAAACGCTCTTTTTAAATCCAAAAATATAGCGATGATCACTTTTTTGTCTTCTAGAGCATTTTTCCATTTTAACAATAACAAATTTAACGCAGTTTCACATGAATGTTGTTTCCGAAATCCTGATTGTTCGTCCAATAAAATGTTATATCTATGCATAAAATCGATCAGCTCTTCTTTAACGATATTTATAGGCCGTCTATCTTCTATTTTCCTGGAATTGGGAACTTTTGGAAGCGGTATCACCAAAGACCTTTTCCAGCCTGAAGGAAACTCTCCTCTATTTAGGGACATGTTTATTAGGGTAAGAAATTCATATTTTATAGATTCAAAAGAGTCAATCATTACCGAAGTATTGACGTTATTAATTCCTCCACAATTCTTCAATTCCATTATTGTTTTTCATAATCGGGTCATATCCACGCTTTTGAAAGCGATCCATCTACTATCCACAGTTTGAGTATCTTCGGTATCGACGTATTCTGTATTGGGGTCAGAGATGCTATCATGAATCTGTTTCACACTATCAACGAAGTATTCATTAAGTCTATCAGCTTTAGCTTTATTGTCAAAGCCATCAGTTACATCACCAAATTGAATTCCTCTATCTGAATGTTTAATAAGTTTTTTTTAATGATTTCCATAACTTTTTTGAATCACCTTGGCATACTTGCAATTCTTGATGAATGGCCCTTCTTTTGGCATCCCGCAACGCATGGACATAATTATTCCTCTTCCTCTGATACGTTTTCCAATCCGATTGATTTTTGGATCTTCTAAATATTGAATGGGCTTGGTCTCTTTGCCTCTTCACCGACAACAGAGAACTCGTATACCATGGGCTTCTTTCAGAAATAACAATTTCTTTCTCTTCCACCATGCTGTTTACACTATTCTCTAATGCTGCAGCTAACAAATTAGCTGCTTCATCTGTATTATTATGCTCAAAATAATCCCGCAATCTCGAACGAAGTTTCGAATGTAGACGAACTTTAGAATAGTTTTTCCAAATTTTTATTTATAATGTAACTGGCATCGGTGCGACGTACGTACCACTCATCAAAATTCCTGTGGTCGCATGGTAATTCAAACACTGTTAATGCCTCATTGTTACTAAAAAAAAAAAGATCAATCATGGTGCTACTTCTGTCATTTATTCTGGTTGTAAAGTGCACTGCTTGCCGCAAAGCCACGGAATCCATCACATTTTTCAGTTCTCGTTTGTCTGAATCCACTAACCAATTCATATTGAAATCTCCTAGAACTAACGTTACTTCATTTTTATCTAAGACAATAGGCCATTCCTCTTCCAAATACCTCAGTAATGTTGAATCACTAGCATTTGGCGAATGATAAAGACCAGCGTACATACCTTTCATAGCTCCAGATGATACGTTGATACTTAAAAACCAGTTTCCGCCTATTGATTCGTTGGAATTCAAAACCCACTTGACGTGTTTCTTAACATAGAAAGACACTCCACCAGTGTGACCCGAATTAGATAGACAATTAATCATATCGTAACCACTAACGTCGTATAAGCCAACATTATGTTTATCAGTTAGATGGGTCTCAGTTATCACAAAAATATTTGGATTATCAATCTAATTTCATTCACATGGCTACAGATAGCACAGTTCGCATACATTATGTCACACTTTGATTGCTACGTATCGAAATCCATTTTTTCTTTCTTCCTCTCTTTCAGCTCTCGATATACTGGACACTTCTCACTCCAGGCAGCATGATTTACATTACTAACATGCCTACCCTTACTCAACATTCTCAAACAATTAGCACACTTAAGCTCTGTAGAATTACACTCCTTAATTGAATGCATACCCGCACATCGTGGGCACGTTACCTACCTTGCAGTACAACTAACGCCCTTATGGTTGAAGCCACAACATTTATAACATCTAAGCACCTCAACTCCGTCAACAACACGACAACGGTCCCACTCGCAAATTACTTTGCCGTACTCCATGACCTTGCCATATGTAATTGCATCGACTTCGATAATTGCATTGAAAACATTATTACTTGAATAAACTTTCACAACCTTCAAATGTTTGGCATTCTCCAAAAAATCATTGTTCTCTTCGAGCGACTTCTTCAGTTCAGCTTCATTCATGTCTTCACTAATACCTAACACTTTGACAAGTGGTTTAATTGGTTCCGACATTTCTACCACGTACTTTTCTCCCATCGCATTTTGTACTGTTTGTTTAAATTTCTCTCCGGATGCTTTATCGTTTAACTCAACTATTACTGCACCATCACGCCGTGTAATTACATCTCTTATTTTGAGCGAATTGGCCTTAACATTTTCGCTCAACACTTTTTTCGTATTTCTTACATCTTCAGGACGAGATCTAATAATTACTCTTGGATTCACACTCTTTTTCGACTGGCTAGAACTAATATCACGCTTTTCTACTGTTTCCGCGCTGAATGATCCGGGGATGACACTGCGCACAAACGGCCTATTATTTACTTCCAAAGCACTCGATTGACCCGATTCTTTTTCATTAACTGGCCCTGTTGCCTTGTCATACGATTGGATCACTCGTTTCTTTCCTACAGTTCTCAATCATTTGCCAGACTAGGTGTTGCACGTGCAGTTTGATCAACATTCTCCTTAAGAACATCAGAGTACGACACTCCACGATCATAGCCATTTACACCACACGGCGTTTTATCAACACTTTGCCCCGTATTCTCCTTTGCAGATCTGTTTTTGTTTGATCGCAAATTGTACCGTGGCGTATCATTGAGCAATGTATCGGCACTCACATTTATCATTGGACATACCTTGGCAAATTCTTCTCTGAATAACTGTCGAATTTTACTGTCGAAGTCATTCATACAACACAACATTTTTTGTAATCCCTCGATTTTAGTGAACATCATGTCAATTTTCTTATCAACATCAACTCTATCATCATACCCGGGCAAAGCCAAGCACGTATCGCAAACATACATTGCATTCTTGATGCCTTGCAATACCTTCCACTCATCTAGTTTAACACTTGATAGGCAGCGCATATGGACAGACTCTCTGCATCCACTGAAGCACTCCAGAGTGTCATCATCCGACTCAGAGATATTCTCATGGCACCACGCACAGATTTCTCTAGTTATTTTTTTCATTGCTTCTGTTTCACCTTCGTCACCGTTGCAAAAATTGGACTCGAGATCGGCAGGCATATTGTTGTTGAACAATAGCCCTCGCTTCAATTTTTTAATTAGCCCCGTACAGGGAATAATTATAAGAACTTTAATTCACTTATTTCACAATATACACCTGATACTGCGTTATGATCGTTTATGCTTATTATAGAATAGGTATTCCTCGTCAGTAAAATTCACATTCTTAAAATTTTAAATACGGAAAATACTTTAAAATATAAGAAAAATCAACCATGAATTTATTGCACCTTGCTCACTAGGCACTCAACCTGGGGGTAGAAATCACCACTCCCATCGGAGTAATCACCCTCATCGCGGCCTACTGCACAACTTAAGCCAAGGACGTCGATGGCACATCGGCCGCACTTCGGAGGGACATTGTCAAGCTCACCCGGCGGCAAGGTCAGTACATCATTGCCGGTGACCTGAACGCGAAGCATCAAGCCTGGGGCAACAGTCGCGGCAAACGAAACGGTGCCATCTGGATTAACGACATGGAGGAAGGTCACTTCACGATCCTGAGCCCGGATCCCCTATTCGGCTGAGTCGGTCCGGAGCCCACGCAACGTTAGGCCTGTACAAAACCAATATGAACGATCACAACTCACAACCGATCGTGTACCAGGAACTCCGCTCAGATCACTACCCGGTTGTGGCCGAAATCGGTTCGTCGATTAACCGTCACCAACTCTCCAGAAGGAACTACCATTGAGTGAACTGGCAGTGGCTCCAGTAGTGCGTTGACACAACCATCGACTACGAGGTGCGTCTGGAGAGCTTGATCATGAGCAGGATCGACCGCCCACGGTTGCTACTCCGTTATTGCCAGGCCAGCTATAATTACACAAAGAACCAATAGATGAAGTTTGGGACTAACATCATCTTCAATGTGTAAGAACTGGTGACCCAAAAATAAGCAATACCAGCGCCGGCCGTGTCCGAATGCAGGTCAATTAAGGAATAGGTAGGAAATTGTTGACGTGATACTCGCTTTGATAGAAGCCGACGAGTCATCTGCACTTCCACGAGAAATCACTGGGATGTTGGGTATATGGGGTAGGCAGAGTTCGTTTTGGTAAATGGTCTGCCGTGTATAACGTGTAGTTTGATTTAAAACAAAAACAATCGAAAAACGCTAAATATTTTAATTATCTTTCTAATTGACTTACTCACCCGCACAAAGCAGAACAAAATTTCGGTGACCGGCCGATCGCTCTGCTTACTGGAGAATCTGAAACACGAGAAATCACGCACTGAACTAATTATCTTTATTACCAGCCGCGCAATGCACAACACATTCGGCAGATCGAGCGATTGTTCTGCTGTCCGAAACAAGAGAAACCACACACTGAACTCTCCTTTTTATAGTACTAGCCTTCACAACAAAAAGGGCACCATTAAGGAGCATGAGATTTGACCAAATTATTCGGATTTTAATATTAATTTAATTTAATTTAATTTTAAAATACTTGACCCAGCTGGGTGAGGGGTAGAGGACACACACACACAATACTCGCTCTCCGAAACGAGAAAGAAAAAATAAAACAAATTGGAACCCCCTACCAATACACCCAGGTTTTTTTTTACACGGTTTGGTTTTAGTCGTTTAAGACCTTCAGCGTCAATGAAACAATGAGTTAACCCCACGAAAAAATTCACAAAAAATCAAAGAAAATTCAGGGGGTATTTCAAAAGCTGTAAAAGTTTAGGTTAACCGAGAAATTAATGAATTCCAACCGCGTAAAAAAAAACCTGGGTGTATGTGCCAATATTCACCAATTATTTCTTCTTGGTTATAAAAAAACAAGGTTATCGAAAAATATATAGGGGAACGGTTCGCCACTTCATCTCATAGCTTCTATTTCCATCCCATCAAAATCAAAGCAATGGAAAGGAATTTGGTTTGTTTATTATTTTTGTGATTTTTCTCCGCAGTGAGCACGCATGTTGACAAAAAGAAGCGACGAATTTGGTGCCGTATTTCTTTGTTTAGCGATGAGATGGATATATGTACAGTGAGATGAAGATCGGAACATTTCCCCTATATACGCAGAATACAAAATAATTTTGGACTAGTGATGTGCTTGTAATCTACTAAATGGACAAAGTACAAATGGGTTCGTTGACAAATTACATAACTCCAAAAATGACAGTTTTAGACCCCCACCCATCCCTCGTAACGTTTTTCGTATGGAAGGTTTCTAGTCCTGTATGATAGTTCTGTAATGCTCTAGAAGACCCTCTCCCACCCCCTGAAGCATTATGTAATTTGTGAATAAGCCCAAGTATTCTCACGAACGAAAGAGTTTTCTTATGCGTGAATTACTTATAAGCATTATACTACAGAAAATATAATTAATTGAGGGAAAGAAAAGTATTTCAAAAAATATCCATCGAATAATATAAATAAAGTTATGCATGAAACAAAAATTATTCATTATCTTATATGATTTTCATAATTATGATTAATATTGTTTCAAGGCACCACTTGGTTAACTAGTTCGTTTTCTATGACAAATATTGGCTGTATCTATTTCTTAAAAAATATCGTTAGCTGTACTGGGAACGCAATAATATAACATATGTTTTGAGCCAATTAGCTCGATATTATGATCAACAACAAAAAGATGAAGCGGATAACCTTATTGGTTTCCGAAAAACATTCTCCTACAAGATTACAGATTTAAGCAGATGTAGTGTCTGGAAGACGTGTGTTTTTCGGTTTCGGAAGTTATTTTAGCGACTGGAATCACCTCCAAATCTTATATTCAATGTTAAGGATGAAGTTTTAATTGTTTAGTGATACTATACTTAAAACTCATTCAGTAGAGGAGAGTTTTAACAAGATCACAACATGCATATCGGAGACGAGCCAGCCTAGGGCTGAAAAAAAACATCCATAGTACACAAAAGAATTGTAATAAACAGCATTGTGTAAAAGATACTGAACCACTACAACTGATAAGCCTTTTGCAAACGCTCTTAGGATTGGCAATCAAATGCACCATCCCTATTAAAATTGTCACAAATTGGTACAGGGTGTACCAAGAAAATCGATTTTCGAAAAGTCATGGTGCTCAACCCTGAAATGAAAGATATACCTGTCTGGATATTTTTTGTAGAACAAACCGAATTTCTAAAAAATCGTTAAATGGTCGCGCCAGATCGATTTTCGAAAAATGAGCTTTTTTTAGGTAAAAAATAAAATATTGGGTCCTTTCACATATTTTTTTGAGGGTCATCCATTCGTTTTATATTTTTTTTATTTTTCTGTGGATCTTTGCCCATATTTTCCATGAATTAGTTTTTGGTATTATGTGTTTTTACAGTCTGCAGAACTTTTTAATTATCGAAAAATACACATTTTTTTAACTAATTTTAGAAGTTATTTTATCCTCAAACAATTTTTTTTCTCCAGGAGAACTTACATACTACAAAGAGCTATTTATAAGAAGTATTTTCATAAAAAAATATCCAAGAAATGTTTTTCTGAGGCTGAGATATTGCAGTTTTAGTAAATAGTCAAAAAGTGTACAAATTCGGTACTTTTTCTTTACATGTTATAATTTCATCAAGATTGCACCAATATTTTAATTTTAATTTAAAAACAATTCAAAAGCAAATAAATGGGAATATTTTCTAAGCAACATAGCTTCTCTTTCCTATGGAGTTGGTTACCTGAATTACAGGATTTGGTCGGATTGTATGGATGGAGCCAGTTATAAAATGATATCACATCCAACAGTTAATATGTAGCAATATACAAGTAATCAGGCTTACTATGATCTCTTTATTAGTTTTGATTCAATCATAGGATGCTAAAATTAGTTAAAAAAATGTGTATTTTTTTATATTTAAAAAGTTCTGCAGACTGTAAAAAAGCATAATACCAAAACCTAATTCATGGGGAATATGGCCAAAGATCCAAATACCCAGAAAATAAAAAAATATAAAACGAATGGGTGACCCTAAAAAAATTGTGAAAGGACTCAATATTTGATTTTTTTACCTAAAAAAAAGCTTATTTTAAAAAATCGATCTGGCGCGACCTTTAAATGATTTTTTAGAAATTCGGTTTGTTCTACAAAAATTATCCAGACAGGTATATCTTTCATTTTAGGGTTGAGCACCATGACTTTTCGAACATCGATTTATTTTGAGACACCCTATTGCCCACGGAAAAGATGTTGAAAAGGGCATATTGACTATAGACACTATAGGCTCCATAGACGAGCGCAGGCACGCTTGGGTTATTTCTATTAATTATGTTTTTCCACTTTTTCACAGTGTACCACGTGAATTTGACGTCACACGCTGCGTTGCTTGGGTTGCAATAGTGACGTCATGCTCGTTTGGCTACACTAACTGACAGTTCGTTTGGCTACACTTGCCTTCGCCTCAGCTCGTCTATGGAACCTATAGTGTCTATAATATTGACGCATCGCTACAAAAATTTAGTGAAGTGAAGTGAAATTGTACTCACCTTTTGCTCGGTACTTACTTCTCGCTACCAAGACTGTCTTTAAAAATCAGATAGACATCATAGAACTAACTGCAAATTTCAAAGTAAGCTCTTTGTGTATCAATAATCAATCAACGGCACTCCCGTATATCCAAAGCGAAAGAAAGAGAAAGCAAAGCATGCGATACTGCTCCGTCTAATGGTCTAATGTGCGTTGTTCAGTAAAGCTTGACTTCCACCGCTAGGTTCGCTAGCGTTCCAAAATCATGGAGGGACCACATTCCAAGGGAAAGATGCCTATATGTTATGTGCTGTCTTACTACCCATGATCCCAATCGCATTCCTGGACATCATCATAAACTTGCCCGACGTGAGACGTCATTTTAGTCTCAGCAGCAGCAGACGGACAGCGTTTTGGATTTCGCGGGAGTTAATCATCGAGGATTTGTGGTACTGCGAAAAACGAGGGCTCTTAGCTGCCCTTGGCGTTCGACGACACACAGTTACCCGTGTAGATTTGCTTCTGCATCTTGTAAATGCAATTTGGTCTTCCTTCCTGCGTACATACTTATATCTTTTGAAGACGTTCTTCTGAGTCATTTCAAACTTCTTCTAGATCGTTCCTGTGGGGTTTAGTGACGTTTCTTCGTGATTTATCCAGGATATCAAAAAGTTGTAAATCAGCCGAAACTGGAATTTCAACGATTGAAAAAATTCTGACAGAAACAAAAAAAATCGCCTTCACTTCATCACGACTTGCTTCGATCCTCTTAGTTGTCTCCTGGCTATTAGAATCCATCGACTACAAGGAGCGTCTGGAGACGAGAGAAAATATCGACCTCCAGCTGTGCGCCATCGAAGAGGCAATCTTGGTGGCCAGAGAGCAGCATGCTCCAACGGCTCGTCAGGTAAGCAGCACCCTAACCATTGACACCCTCACCAAAGATCTCATTCGTCTTCGCAACGTGGTTCGCAGACAGTACCATCGTACTGGGCTGCCTGCAATCAAAAATCGTTGCAATCGCTTGACAAAAGTAATCCAGGCCAGAATGGTGGACCTCAGAAATAGTGATTTTTCCAATACGATATGCTAAGCCGTTCTGGAAGCAAACCAAAATTCTAAAATCCAAGCCTCAACGCATTCCTCCTTTCAGCCTATTAGACAGCAATGGCTGTAAGAATCGCTTGATAACTTCTACTGAAAAGGTCGCCAAAATAGGTCGTCACTTTGTCAGCTCGCACAACCTTGGACAGAACATCATCAGTCCACACGTAGCAGCCGTTCACGAGCATGCTAGCAACATCCATCTTATTCCCAACGGCTTCTCGGAGGAGTTGGAGATCTCAGTTGGCGAATTGACGGCCTATATCAAATCCTCGAAGAACATGAAGGCCCCAGGTTTCGATAACATTCTGAACCTTGAGCTCAAACATATGAGTGGTCCGTTCTTTGAGCACCTTTCGCTGATATTTAATCAGATGCTCCGGCTCAGCTACTTTCCATCGTCTTGGAAGTCAGCGAAAGTCATCCCCATCCGGAAGCCTGGGAAGGACATGCCA
Organism: Armigeres subalbatus; assembly: GCF_024139115.2. Taxonomy (NCBI): domain Eukaryota; kingdom Metazoa; phylum Arthropoda; class Insecta; order Diptera; family Culicidae; genus Armigeres; species Armigeres subalbatus. The sequence continues at coordinate 648,445 of NW_026942188.1, forward strand.
TGCCATGACATGCCAGAACCTCCAGAAAGCGGCATTCTGTCTCGGTTTGCAGATGACACCTCCATCGTCTACAATCGTGTCAACTCCAACGAGGCCTGGATGCCCTGACAGAGTACCTCACCAGCTGGATGATCTGTATCGACGCGGCAAAGACCCAGGTCATCATTTTCCCCACTCTAAATCCCCTAAACTTGTTCCGCCTTGGAACTGTAAAATCACCCTCAATGACACGACTGTGGAATGGGCCAATAAAGCCGACTACCTTGGCTTGACTCTCGATAGCAACCTTATTTTCCGGCAACAGGTTGACAAGACAGTGACAAAGTGTAATGTTTTGTTGAAGCTACTGTACCCTTTGATCAACCGTCGATCGTCATTGTCCCTGAAAAATAAGCTTGCTGTCTACAAGCAAATCATCCTCCCTGTGATCGAGTACGGCATGCCGGTCTGGGAGAGCTGCGCAAAAACTCATCATCTGAAACTCCAACGAGTTCAAAATAAGTTCCTGAGGATCATCCTTAACATGAACGAACGAACGGGACACGAACTTCTTAGGTCCACCGTCTGGCTGGCATCAAAACACTACCGTTGCTTTCACTCGGGTCAGGCAGCCATTAGGGCGCTTATATCCAATTAGAATATCAAATTGTAATGTGAATATGTAGATAGGTTATCAAATTATTCGTTTTTTAGTTAAGTTAGAAGTCAAACCAATACCTTTTCGGCTGATTTGTAGTATTTTGCAACGCAATTGTTTTTAACTAGAATATGAAATTAAAAAAAAAATTACTAAATTATAACACAAACATTTGGAAATATTTTACCATTATCACCCCAATTCGTCGAGCTGAGTCGATCAGTATATAACACTATGTCTTTCCGGGCCTTTTATAAAAAGTTTGTTTTTGGAGCGATCATATATCCTTTACGTATACTTAGGAACAAGGAGGAAGGTAAAAAGAAGGAAGAAGATAAAAGGAAGAATAAAAAAGGAAAAAAAAGAAGATGATTGAAGGAAGGAAGAGAAAGAAGGAAGAAGAAAGAAAGAAGAGGGAAGAAGGTAGAAGGAAGAAAGAAGAAGCAAGACGCAAAAAGGTGGAAGGAAGAAGGAAAAAGGAAGAATGAAGAAGGAGCGTGAATGAATAAAGAAAAAAAAAAGATGGATGGAATACAGAAGGAAGACAAAAGGAGAAAGATGGAAGAAAGAAGAAGGTAGAAGAAAAAGAAAGAAAATAGAAGGAAGATGGATGAAGAAACAAGGAAGAAAGAAAAAGGAAGAAGAAACAAGGGAGTATGAAGAATAAGAAAGAAGAATAAAGGAAAAAGGAAGATGGATAAAATAAGAATAAAGAAGGAAGAAAAGGAGAAGCAAGAATATAGAAGTAAACCCAGAATAATCCACCTAGCGGTGATGGTGCCTTTCTCTTGTACTATAAAATGTTACAAAAAAAGCGCATATGAGAGGTCAAACTTGCACATTACCGAGATTGATTCTGCTATTTCCAAATCAAATGCTACCTCCAAACTTCCGCACCAAAAAATTAAAATTCTGTATTGAAATTGAAAGACAAAAAGACAACGTTTGTGCCCCCATTTACATCAAATGAAAAGTCTTCCATTAGAATTCGCTTATCATGATTTCCCAGCCTTTCGAGCTTCAGCCTATTGATATTTCAGCCTCATGTAAGATTTTTACTTTCCCAGTCTTTCGTGTTCGGCCTTATGTGGAAGCCCCAGAAAAAATGATCAGTAATATTGCTTTTTTATATTTTTTCAAGGAAATTTTCATATTTTTAATTGCTCTTTATCGATTTTTTGTAGATATTTTTTATTTTTTTTGTGGTAATTTTTTTTTATTTTTTAGAAGATTTTGTTTCATGGAAATTTTGTATTTTTTTTTCAATGGAGTACACTGGATTTTGTTTTTACGCGATTTATATTTTCTCAATTTTGCCCTTATCCTAAATGTTTAACGCATATCAATTATCATGTGATTTTTTTTTGATTTATCCTGGATTTTTTGAAACATGTGGCGAAGAGTTTGGTGGTGAATTGAAGTCACACGATCAAAAACACGAGCGAAAAAAAATCGTGTAAAAACAAAATCCTGTGTACTTTGATTTCTTTATAGAGAAATCATATTCTATAATTGCAATTCATGCTCTTAAAAGTGCTAATTTATTTTGGTTTCGTGGAAAATTCTTTATTGTTTATGGAACTTTTGCATTATTTATGGAAGTTCATTATTTATGGAAAAGGAGCTTCACGTAACCTTGTGAACCTGTCATTGAGAGAAGAGTGATCCCCAATAATCAAGTTGTCTTTACCACAGAGTACTTTCCGAGCAGCTTTCCGGTTAACTCCTATTTGTTCAAGTGCTTGTCATCTTAGTATGCGTTTATAGTTCGATATTCCAGATCTGATCTTATGATTGACTCACACAAATATGGCTTTTCGAAGTGAGACATAACAAAATAAGACTGGCACCACGTTCCTAGTGACTGCACTACCATTCAAGGCTCCAAGACACGATGTCCTTGGATCTCATGCAAATGCCGTAAATTAGTGCGTCAATGCCAGATATGTAACGCGCCACCAAACAAAAATTGTCAACATGTGATACCACCACGACAGGATATGTCTTTGGTTGCCATATCAGTGGTAATGGCGTAAGACCACCAATCGCGGCAAGATAACATATCCAAGGGGAGGGTACAGATAATGTATTAAACTAATACAATATTGCAAGATTTCAATTAAGTTTTGGTATTAAAAGCTTCCAAAGTTGTTATATGTCAAAATTTTATTCAGTTTCTGTAAGATTCTCATGCAGAACTGTATTAAATTCTGCCATCTGCTGATTGGGTGTGAAGACTTTTTGTATGATGATCAGGTATTTTCCGAAACTAAAGAATGGCATATTGATCGTAGATAAATTTCACCCAATTTACTGTTTAATAATTAGTATCAAAGATTAAAAATAAACTCATTCTACAGCTGACGCAAAGAAAGAAATAATTTATTGATAGAAGTTTGATGTTCAACCCATACTGCTACTCATTATGTGACACTGTCTTCAATTTTACTTTCGATATGTATGTACAAAAATAACAAACAGAATTCCATACAGCTCAACCACCGTTTCTCAGCGGAAAATCAGCAAATCGACATCTGTGTGACTAAACAATTGCCCGTTTTCCGCCCCCTCGAAATCCTAGCCGGCTCGCACCCTCTCGATCTGAACCAGCAGTCCGCGCGTGGGCTATAGTAGTGAGTAACGGTGCGACGGTGGAAAAATTCCTATGCTTCGTTTTTCTTTGCTCGGGCTCCGAAAATAGAACTGCCTACGCGTACGATTGTGCTGCCCATCTCGATCTGCGAAATAAGAAATGAATGCAAACATATACCCACACAGGAAAAAACAAAAAAAAAAAACCAGATTATTCCACCTAGCGGCGATGATGCCTTTCTCGTGCATCGTAAAATGTACTGAAAAAATCACATAGGAAAGGTCAAAAAAGCACTTTAGGGGGATAGATCGCATATTTTCTATCATTTTGCATGTTTTTGCATTAATTACTATGCATTCCCACCATTCTTGAAAAATTTTTTTTTTTTTAGATTTTGAATTTTTTTCCAAGGGGGGACCCTTGGGAAAAAACAATGATTTTTCAATAATTCCGAAATGCAATGTCCGATCAGGCCAATTTTCAATAGCAAACAATGGGACCGCATTCCCCGTCGAATGCGACTTGTTGCGAGTAAATCGGGTAATGCTAAGTTCCAAAAAGTGTGTCTACAAAATTTGTACACATACACACATACACACACACACATACATACATACACACAAACAGACATCACCTCAATTCGTCGAGCTGAGTAGATTGGTATATAACACTATGGGTCTCCGAGCCTTCTATCAAAAGTTTGGTTTTGGAGTGAAATTATAGCCTTTACGTATACTTAGTATACGAGAAAGGCAAAAACGTTCGTCATAATCGAATTTCGAATCGGAACCACCTACCGCCCGAACATAGTCGTCAGACATTCCCATCGAAACCTGCAGATCGGTGGGCTCCCGCTCAATGGTGCTACAAATGTCCTGGTGACACTTCATCAGCTCGATAAAGTCCGGATTGGGCCCGGTCGAGTAGTCATGCCCGAAGCGACCGATCGTCATCACGCCGTGGCAGTTCAAGTTGGGGCATTTCTCCGTCACGAAGCGGTACAGGTTCACGGCCTCGGCCGGTTCGGTTCCGTTTTTCTCTGCGATGGGAAGGTGAATTAGGTGCGGCGTAATTGGTGGAGAGTACTTGAATGTGTCAAAATCTGAGGAATGCTTACTCACCGTCCTCCCCGCTGGTGTTGATCTGGATGAGAACGTTTAACTGCTGTTTATCCGGTTTTTCAGTTTTCACCTTTTCCCAGGCCTTGTTGAGACCTTCAGCCAGTTTAGCATTGTGAACGGTTTGAACCATATGCAGGTTGGGTAGGTTTGCAATCTGCAGAGAGAAAATTCCATTTTATTTGAACAATCGATGAGATACAAATTTATTTTACCTTATTAATCTTGTTGCTCTGAAGATGACCTATGAAGTGCCATCGGATGTCTTTGCATTGTTCCAAAATTCTGGGATCATTTGCCTTTTCTATTAGTTCCTGGACATAATTTTCACCGAAGTCACGCTGTCCGACGGAGTATCCATCCAGGATCAACTCAATTGGTTTAGTTTTACTGACGGCTACCAGCAGCGGCTTGATAGATTTTGTTGTCTACAATAAAAGTAAGAATTGAAGTATGATTTAAGTGTTCACATCTACCTCCTACGTCAGTTAAAATGCCACGAAGACGAAGACCAAATTAACCAAATTAACAGTGAAACTGGTGTAAGTTTTTCATATAGAAAAAAGTTGGAGGATTTTATTTAATCAAATTCGAACCAACTTAGATTCTGAAGTGTTGTCTGGAGTTTAAGATTAGAAAAGAATTAAAATCGAAGGATTTCCAGAACACTCGGTTTAGCGTTGTATTTTGTACAACACGCAGAAAACATCACTTGCAGAATAATCTATAAGCAAAATTAATGTATACACTTATAGATTGTGATCAGCTAAATACGTACTTATGATTCATTTATTCGACTAATAAAAATCGATTTGCGCTGGTGAAATATGTGTGCGGCTGCTCATGATATACATTACAGTAATTTGTTTTAAGTGCGTCATGGATAGTGGATAGTTATGTGCGCGCATATAAATCTTCAAATTGAAATTTATGGATTTCCACAGATAAATATGTGGGAATTATCCTCATCGCCCTGATATTCATTGACTATCGTCATTCGATCGTCTGAACCACGAAAATCTGAGGGCCCCCTTGGACGCAAGGGAGTTCCGGATAAAATAGTCGGCCTCATCGAAGCTTTTACGTGCAGAGTCCTGCATAATGGAGCTTTGTCTGACCCCAACTGGGTAGTTGCTGGACAAGACAAGGATGCATTCTATCTCCGCTACTGTTTCTCATCGTAATCGACGAGATCATGGTGGCTGCGAATAATCGTGTACCAAACCGTGGGCTTCTCTGGCAGCCAATTACTATGGAGCATATAAACGACTTCGATTTGGCTGATTTTTTTTTTTGCATGATGACCGTGCATTTCGTAGTTGCTACTCCGTGGTCGACCAGAACAAACGCAATTGCACAGGGAACCAATGGATGGAAGCATGGGATTTGCTCTCCACTCCAACCTCAATGTTCACAGTCCGAGAGCTCTAGTATTTTGGATGGTCGATAACGGCGCTGGCCACGTCCTCACGGTCATCGGGGATGGGAAGGAATTGATGATGCAGTCACTCGCCCACTGCAAGCCGAGAACACCTCTGCACTCGCCACGAGTTCCTGCGGAATTTTATTGGAATCTGGGGTTAAGTTTCACGACAGAGGTTCGTCTTGGTTAACGGGTTGCCAATGTGATAGTAATAAAAGGGTGGAGTATATTCTAATTGGATGCCGAAACGAGCTTTTTTTTTGGCTCATTTCAAATTCTAACAGCTACCTGCTAGAACTAATTAAGTTGTAGATATAGAGATAGAAGATGGAAATGGTATGAAAGCTCATTTCCAGTTCTAGCGATTGCTAGAACATGAGAAACATATGAAAAGATTCAAAGTAGGAGGAATGGTACGGGCCTGGGATTGAACCCATGACCTCCTGCGTATGAGGCAGAAGCGGTAGCCATATTACCACCAAGTCCGTTTACGACTTCGATTTGGCTGATAATGTTGCTTTGCTAGCACAACGGCGCTCTGATATGCAGAGTAAACTAAACGACCTGGCCGAACGCTCCTCAACGGCGGGTCTCATCATCAACGCCAACAAGACCAAATCGTAGGATGTAAACACAAACAACCCCTCCAACTTTACGGTAGCCGAGCAAGCAGTGAAGAAGATCGAAAACTTTCGATATCTTGGTAGCCAGTTAGCGTCGGATGGCGGGATCAAGATTGACATAGGAGCACGGATCAAGAAGGCTAGGGCTGCTTTGCGAGTTAACGAAATGTATGGAGACCAATCATATTAGTCAACGCGCCGAACTTCGAATATTCATCTCAAACGTAAAATCTGTGTTGTTATACGCCAGTGAGACTTGGTGTGGTTCAGCAGAGATTACACATAAACTGCAAGTATTCATCAACCGATGTCTTCGTTTCATAATTCGGGCCTGGCCTCACAATTGGATCTCGAATGCTGAGCTACATCGACGATGCCAGCCAAAACCGAAATCGACAGAAATTTGAGCGCGTAAATGGAGGTGGGTCGGTCACACATAATGAAAGAGCGGAGACGAAATCTGCAAACAAGCGCTGGACTGGAATCAAAGAGTACAGCAGAGCTAGACGCATGGGTTTGTGGCGGCGTAGCCTCAACAAGGAAATAAAGGAAGTCTGCAGGAATCTGACCTGAGCCTAGGTCAAGGCTGAAGCAAGAAGCCGCCCAGGTGAAGATCTTTTACGTTGGCGCTATATACCCTTCGGGGTGCTCATGATACATGAGTGAGAGTGAGTGATTGATCAATTGCCAAAAGATTGAAGTGAGAAAGAACTAATTTCCTAGGATATCTTCAATCATAGAAGAAACTTTTTTAAAATGGAGAGAATAAACTTGTTCAAGATGGGAATAGAGTTGATTGAGGGTCGTCAAAAATTCTGGTGAGTGTATTTCTATATGAGTCTATCCACTTGAATTGAAATTACTTGAATGTAGATAAAACGAATAATACAGTGGCACAAATAGTGTAAAGGCTACAAGCCGCTTCCTGTCTAGTTCCCTGGCACTCTGAATGGGATTTTATCTTAGTCGGTCTGATTGGCTAGATATGGAAGCTGATTAGCTTCATTTACAATTGAGAGCTGTGAGAACCGCTGAGGCCACTTACACCCCTTTGTGTTTGACTCCCTGAATCTTTAAATTTTCTTTTCTCGATTTTCACATCCTTTTATTTGATTTGCCGTTTAGAAAGGCATAGGCCACGATTGATTCATCTTGCTTTATCTTGATTCAGTTGGCATTTTGACGTAATCTACGTCTAAGGGGAAGCATCGGATACAGGGTACCAAATGAAAATGTCAAAATTGGGGACCGTCACGAAATCATGTAAGATTTCAAACGTTAATATCGACTTTATCTTTCGATGGATTGCCGAGATTTTCTTGAAAAATATATAAAGCTCTTTTAGTGCAATGTATTCAACCGTCTGAGACGAGTTAAGTTCTCTCCATTTAATTCAACCAATTATTTTCGATATCTTATACTTATACGTATTTCGACCACAACTGTGTGGTCGTCTTCAGTATCTCGTACTTGACTCGACTCGACTCGACTCGATTCGGAAACTTTCCACCAATTCGCTAATTGTTTTAAAACTATTGATTATCAACGTCAAACTATTGAAAATTTTAGTTCTTTCACGTCTGGTAAAAAATTCAGAACTAACCAATTCCGTTCATGCATCCCCAACACGGACATCAGATTGCTGTAACGTACGCACCTTTTGGCCCACCGCTTCATTTTCCCTGTGCATAAAAAGAGTCGTGTCTTAGGGACTCCATAAACGCTCCGACATGTTGTACAACTTTGATTCCGCCCCCAGTAAATTTTGTTCGGTCGGATTAACGTCGGACCGAGCTGAATTTCCTGGGGATGGAGTCAAAGTTGTACAACATATCGGAACGTGTGTGGGGCCCCTTACGCGCGCGTCATTTGCGGTTGAGATTTCAGGGGGCGTGAACCATCCAGCGTCCTTGTTTGGACCAATGTTTTAATGTTTAGTTTCTCTATCATCATCATTATGGTGGGAGATAAGTTTTGTTTTTATTATAAATATTAACATGTTTGCTGATGGCAATTAGATGCGACCATTACCAGGGGGCTCAGAGAAATCTCGAGCTCTTTGATGTGGGGGCGAGTGGCGGGCCGAATAAAAAAATCATCGGACAGCGGTCGTGGTACAATTAAAATCATACGGCTAATACATTTTCTATAGCAGCCTTCACCGACGGCCATCTTTGATGTCGTTGGGATAGCTAACGAGGCATTTAATTTTATTTCACTTTAAAGAAAGAACCGATGTACGCTTCTTGAAACCTTGTTGAGAATTTATAACATTGCGAGAAATTTTCACTTTCAATCATTAACTTAGTGACTCGCGCTCGGGAAAGCAGCTTTATCATATCCAAGAAAGTGGATTCATCAGAAAATGTTTGATTTATTTTCAGTTATGCGCCTTTACAATTAATATCAGCCAACGAGTTGAATGGTTATAGACGCTACCGCGGCGAATAAATTGTCTGAAGCAACCACTGCCGATGGCCATCACTGATGCTGTTGGGATCGATAGCAACGCAACTTTTGCCATATGAGTGTAAGTCTCTTTAAAAAAAATACAGTTAAAACCAATTCTTCCGTTTCAAATGGGGGTTCTGAGAAGAACTAACTTTTTTTTAACTAATTTTATTTGCTAATTATCTAATACATGCATTCATCTCTTAGACTAGGTGTTCCGTGTTTTCTTAACACTATCATCCTTATTTACTATGTAATATTTTTAATTATTATTAATACATTTCAATTGCCTCTGGCAGTTAGAATTTTTCCTCTGGTTGAATTGAACCATGTAGGAATTACAATGTTTTCAACTTAAACTAATCTTAACCTATTTTATACTAAGGGTACAAGGAGTTAATCGTTGCAATAGAAGATTGCAACGATTTTTATCTAAAATTGAAATTATTTTTGTTGGACATTTGTTGCAATGTCTCAATATTAGAAATTCTATGAAGTTCATTGGTACTATACCACGGAGGCAACTTCAGAATCATTTTCAGAATTTTATTTTGAATCCTCTGAAGTGCCTTCTTTCTGGTAACGCAGCAACTAGTCCATATTGGCACAGCATACAACATGGCAGGTCTAAAAATTTGTTTGTAAATCAAAAGTTTGTTCTTAAGACAAAGTTTTGATTTTCTGTTTATAAGTGGATATAGACACTTAATATATTTGATACATTTGGCTTGAAGGCCTTTAATGTGATTTTTAAAAGTTAATTTTTGATCTAGCAGAAGTCCTAGACCTTCGCTAGACCAATTAATTGGAACCCCATTCATAGTGACAATATGTCTGCTAGAAGGTTTCAAATAAGAAGCTCTCGGTTTATGTGGGAAAATTATAAGCTGAGTTTTGGAAGCATTCGGGGAAATTTTACATTTTTGCAAGTAAGTGGAGAAAATATCCAAACTTTTTTGCAATCTACTACAAATGACACGAAGGCTTCGCCCCTTGGCTGAGAGGCCCGTGTCATCTGCAAACAAAGATTTTTGACACCCTGGTGGTAAATCAGGTAAGTCAGAAGTAAAAATGTTATACAATATGGGCCCCAGTATGCTGCCTTGGGGGACACCAGCCCTTACATGTAATCTATCAGATTGAGAATTCTGATAGTATACCTGCAGTGAGCGATCTGATAAATAATTTTGGATCAGTTTAATGATGTACAGAGGAAAATTAATATTCATCAATTTTACAATCAAACCTTCATGCCAAACACTGTCAAATGCTTTCTCTATATCAAGAAGAGCAACTCCAGTCGAATATTCTCAGATTTGTTGAGCCGAATTAAGTTCGTAACTCTTAATAACTGATGAGTGGTTGAATGCCCATGGCGAAAACCAAATTGCTCATCAGCAAAAATAGAATTGTCATTAATATGAACCATCATTCTATTCAAAATAATCTTTTCAAACAGTTTGCTTATTGAAGAAAGCAAACTGATTGGGCGATAACTAGAAGCCTCAGCTGGATTTTTGTCCGGCTTCAAAATTGTAACAACTTTGGCGTTTTTCCATTTATCTGGGAAGTATGCCAATTGAAAACATTTGTTAAATATATTAACCAAACAGGATAAAGAGCTCTCAGGAAGTTTTTTGATAAGTATGTAGAAAATACCATCATCACCCGGGGCTTTCATATTTTTTAATTTTCTAGTAATAGATCTCACTTCATCCACATTAGTTCCCGACAAAGAGTCAAAAACATTCTCTTGATTGACAATGTCTTCGAAGCTCCGTGTAACCTGAACCTCAATTGGACTAGTGAGACCTAGACTAAAATTATGGGCACTCTCGAACTGCTGAGCAAGTTTTTGAGCCTTTTCGCCATTTATTAATAAAATTGTATTTCCCTCTTTAAGCGCTGGAATTGGCTTTTGAGGTTTTTTAAGAATTTTTGTTAATTTCCAAAAGGGTTTCGAACTGGGATCCAACTTCGAGACATTATTCTCAAAGTTGGTATTTCTCAGAATAGCGAAACGTTTTTTAATTTCATTTTGCAAATCTCGCCAAATAACTTTCAACGCGGGATCGCGAGTTCTTTGGTATTGCCTTCTTCTCACATTTTTAAAACGGATCAGTAGCTGAAGATCGTCGTCAATAATAATGGAGTTGAATTTAATTTCACATTTCGGAATTGCAATGCCTCTGGCTTCGACAATTAAATTTGTCAAAGATACGAGAGCATTATCAATATCACTTTTGGTATCGAGAGGAATATCAACATCAAAATTCCTATCGATATACGTTTTATATAAATCCCAATCAGCTCTATGATAATTAAAAGTAGAGCTGATTGGCTTCTTGTGAGATTTCAAACGTCACAGGAAGGTGATCAGAGTCAAAGTCAGCATGAGTTACCAATTGGCCACACAGCTGACTTGAATCCGTTAAAACTAAATCAATTGTAGAAGGATTTCGACTGGAAGAAAAACAAGTTGGTCCATTGGGATATTGAATAGTATAATATCCCGCAGAACAATCTTCAAATAAAATTTTACCATTGGAATTGCTTTGAGCATTATTCCATGAACGGTGTTTGGCATTGAAGTCACCAATTACGAAGAATTTTGATTTGTTGCGAGTCAGAATTTGAAGATTAGCTTTCAACAAATTCTTTTGCAGCCCATTGCATTGAAAAGGCAAGTAGGCTGCAATGAGGGAAAATTGTCCAAAATTGTTTCAACAGAAACTCTCAAGGTTCCTAAAAATTTGGGTTCGAACGAAGAAAATAATTTATGTTTGATACGTCTATTTATGACGATGGCGACCCCACCACAGACGCTGTCAAGACGATCATTTCTGTAAATAAAATAATTTGGATCTCTTTTAATGGAGAGTCCTGGTTTTAAATAAGTTTCTGTTATAATGGCAATATGCACATTATGAACAGTTAGGAAGTTGAATAATTCATCTTCCTTACCCGTTAGAGAGCGGGCATTCCAATTTAGAACTTTCACACAATTATTTTGATCCATTGCGGAGTGCGATAACAATTTTTTGTGTGTACTTTATACCAACCTGAACAGCTTCAGGAATGGTATTTGCTTTGAACATTGCATCAATCATGTGATGCAATTGTTCATTTAAAAAATCAAAATCGGAAACAGACATGCTACCTGAATTGGCAACATGACCGTTATTTTCCGTTGGGATATGGGTATAAACCTCATTTTGAGAAGAGAAATTTTGTCTACCAGCAGCGATGTTTGCATACTTACTTTGCATACTTGCACTTAAATTTATTGGAATCTTCTCTCACAGGACATGCGTCCTTGGCGTGAGAGGTTCCACCACAAATCATGCATTTAGCATCCATGTGACAATGTTTGGTTCCATGACCCCACTTTTGGCACTTACGGCACTGGGTGGGGTTTTGGAAATTTCCCCCAGGCCTGCGGAAATGTTCCCATGTAACACGGACATGGGACATAACACAGGCCTTTTCCAAACTTTTCATATTATTTAGTTCACTTTTGTTAAAATGAACTAAATAAAATTCTTGAGAAATGCCCCTCTGGGAAGTACCAGAGTGGGATTTCTTTTTCATCTTAATTACTTGGACTGGTGAAAATCCAAGTAATTGAGAAATTTCAATTTTAATCTCATCCAGTGATTTATCATCACTGGGGAGACCTTTCAAGACGACTTTGAACAATCGCTCAGTTTTGTCGTCGTATGTGAAGAATTTATGGCGCTTCTCAGTTAAATACGATCGTCAAAGGATCCCGGCAAAACGCGGCAGTCACCCTTCCTAGCAATCTGAAATGAAACCTTGATCCCCTGAAGGTTACTCAAAATCTCATTCCTAAAGCCAGAAAACTCGGCAACAGATACCACAATCGGCGGAATCCTTTGCTTTTTCGCATGAATCGAATCACCTGGGCTAGATTCGATTTGCTCAATATCATCATTAATCAAATCGAACTGATTGCTCAGTTCGATAGGAGAAAAATTATTTCCGACATTAGAGTTTGAAGGAATATCTGAATTCTCCAGCTTCCTTCTATTTTTTCCGCGCTTTGGCAGGACGGTCTTGAAACCTTGTTTCTTTGAAGGAAGTGGAGAATTCAGAGACTCCCCCTTCCTCTTGTTTTTGTTAATGCTCATTGCCGAGCGTGGAGACGTGACCTTCTAAGAGGTTTTTTCCCAGAACGGTGTCCCTGCAGGATTACCACCGCTTGTCGGAATTTAACTTCCGCAAACGGGTCCAACGTAAAACGAAGACACGGGTCCTTGCAAAGATCGTAACGGGATCAGTGGGTACAAATAGCGCTGGGAAGCACTGTTCAAATTAAAATAGCTTCGGGTAGTACTAAAAACTTCCTTCCGCAAAGAGAGAAAGAACCGCACAGCACGAAAGCACGATGCGGTCTGATAGATTTATGAGTATTGACCACTGGTATATGACGCTGGAGGTGGGGGCCCTCCTTAGCCGTGCGATAAGATGCGCGGCTACAAAGCAATACCATGCTGAGGGTGGCTGGGTTCGATTCCCGGTGCCGGTCTAGGCAAATTTTCGGATTGGAAATTGTCTCGACTTCCCTGGGCATACAAGTATCATCGTGTTAGGCTCATGATATACGAATGCAAAAATGGTAACTTGGCTTAGAAACCTCGCAGTTAATAACTGTGGAAGTGCTTAATGAACACTAAGCTGCGAGGCGGCTCTGTCCCAGTGAGGGATGTAATGCCAATGAAGAAGAAGAAGAACATGAAGCTGGAGGTTAGGGTGGCTCAAATTAGTATGGGAAAAACTTTTTTCAATTTTTTTGATAGGCCGCCCTCTTATTCGGTTCTATTTGATGCCTTGATGCTCTGAATAAAATTTCAGCCAAATCGGTCAACGTTTGGGCGGTGCTAAACTCGTTGGAAGTTTATATGTAAAAATGTATGCAGAAACATCTAAAACAGTGAATTGCAGCTGGACGGCACAACTTACGATGAAGAACTATGATACTCGATCAGATTTTAGAGAATCTAATACAGAATGTTATGCAGAAAACCGCGAGAAGATTAGAGTGTGCCCGGCTAAGTTATTAGCATTTCTTTGAAGTGGGGTTTGAGCAAATTTCGTTTCTTTTACCTTTGAAAAGAAATAAATTCACCCCTACAACACTCCAGTAAAATGCTAATATCTTTGCCTGATAAACTCTAATCTTCTCGCGGTTTCCAGCATAACATTCTGTATTTTATTCTACAAGAACTGAATGAGTATCATAGTTCTTAATCGTAAATTGTGCCTTCCAACTGCAAATCACTGGTTTTGGATGTTTCTGCATACATTTTTCCATATAAACTTCCAACGAGTTTAGCACCGCCCAAACGTTGACCGATTTGGCTGAAATTTTGAGGAAAAATATATTAAGCTCTTTTAGTGGAATATATTAAACCGTCTAAGACGAATTAAGTACTGTCCATTTAATTCCACCAGTTAATTTTCGTTATCTTTGCAGATACGTATTTCGACCACAACTGTGTGGTCGTCTTCAGTGTCTTGTACTTGACTCGACTATGAAGTCGAGTCAAGTACAAGACACTGAAGACGACCACACAGTTGTGGTCGAAATACGTATCTGCAAAGATAACGAAAATTAACTGGTGGAATTAAATGGACAGTACTTAATTCGTCTTAGACGGTTCTGAAATTTTGTCCAGAGCTTCAGGGCATCAAATAGAACCGAATAAGAGGGCGGCCCATCAAAAAATTTGAAAAAGTGTTTTTTGAGCCACCCTACTGTGCGTGCAGCATTTACCTTCGTAGTCGCGAATAGACATAGAAATTCAGAACATACTTTACAATGTCTTATGGTTTTCATAATTCCATTCTTATGAAAAAGCATAGCATGAACCCTTGCATAAATCGTACATGGAGTTGCATAGACAAACATATCCACGGCATTGTAGATTCTACCGAAATCAACAATTAGGCGAAACTTGTACGTGCCTATGGAAATTTCTCTACTGAGAAAAATACAATGGCGATAGTGGAATTCTTAGAAAAAAAAAATGGATTCAAAACACATATTAAGGGCAGGAGCCTACTCATTTTTTGAGCAACATTGTTTGTGGATGTTCCCTCATTAGTTTCACGATATTGTTTAACCCTTAAATGCGCAATGTTGTTTTAAAACAACAAACCGAAAATACGCTCAATGTTAATAATTTCAATGGTTATTTACGTTAAAAATATTTCCGACGATTTCTAAAAAAATCACCTTGCGCCTTTAAGGGTTAAAAACCATTGCAGGAAATATTTGAAGTTTTTAGCAGTGCACTTAATCTCTGATCGCGTGTTGTAAGTTTCCCCACATGTTGGGTAACTTGCAACAACCAAGGTTTTAGTTTCTCCGTATCAATCCAATCCATATTTCGGTAAAGTTAGCTGCTTGACGGATTCTACACGCCACAATTAGAATATGGGGTGAGGCACATATCTTCTTCGTTGGTAGTACAGTGACTTTGAAAATGTAAAGTGTTGCAAATAAACCCATTTGACTGTAATCAATATGCAGCTGGTGCACTGCTTAGAACGTGTTTGTCGAAGCGTTTTAGCGCACAGTCTAAAGTGTCGTCCTTCTATTTACACTATAATTATAAATCCCGCAGTTAATCTGGAAGAGAACAAACCTGGGAACGTTTTCCAAATGCTTCGTCAATTTTGGCTAGCGTCTGCCGGATTCCGAGTTTCACGTCCACCTCACCCATCACGCGTCGAATCATGAACTAACTTCGGAGGAACCAAAAGGAATGACTGCAAAGAGAAAATCCAAATTTAATTGAGGATGACATAAAATCAAATAATGTGGTAAAATTGTTTACAAAGATGAAGTGCAGTCGCGTAGCAAATTGTCATGCAATCTAAGGCTTCTAGCTAGACCCGCGAGGAGATAGGAATGATACTTACAGAAATCTCCTATCAGCCGGACGGAGGCTGATGATAATGGGACATGACAGTGATGTCAACAATAACAACAAAGTATAAGCACAGGGACTATTCGATTTTGGCAATGCGATCAAAACGGGTCGAAAGCAAACAGTTATTTTATTTTTTATTTTTCCGAAATTGTTATTGACTTTAGATAAATTATTGATTACATTGTGATTCAAATGAAAAGTACATAAGCGGCAGTATGCAATATAAACATGTATTCTGTATGTCCCTTCAAATATGTCATCTTGGTAGACGTTAAATTGATTGAAACCCCTAATATAGGTAATACTTTTCAGATTTCGCCATTTATTAAAATAATTTTGTTGTTAAATATAATAAAGAAAATTTAATGTATGGAAATTGGATTTAAGTTACTCTTTATCATGATATTTATTACAATAAGTGGCGTAATCTAAATAGGCTATGAAGCTCTTTATAACCACAATCGTATTTTCTCTTCTTCTTGTTTATTCTGCTTCGGATCTGTCATTTGTAGATCCTAATGTTGAGGGCCAGCTGCTATGATTGTATGTACTTAGTATTAGCTTAGATTTTTTTTTTTTAAACGTTTGGTTTCTGTAAAACCTGACACTACTGGCAAGTTTGTGACATCGCACACTAGATCAAAATTGTCTAAAATCACTACTGGCGGCCTGATTTTTGTGTTGAAAATATAATAAATATAATTAACGAATGGCGTTCACTACTTTTATTTAGATTCTCTACGCTCCCATCCGCTTTGTTTCGCTTTGTATATATAAATATAAAACATGAGACATGCAATGTCACAAAATCTGGGACCTTCTCTCTCCTTCAAAATTCCGACATCATTTTTACTGGAAAGAAAATATGTTCATTAAATAATGTTGACATCACAGCTAACATGTAACTTCAGCCTCTCTCTAAATGGTGAAAAAATCGAGAATGCCCTTTATTATCACGATTTCAGAGTAGCGCACTTTGATGGATGATATAAATTTAAGGATGTGAGCAGTGCATATTGCATAGGAATGGCACAAAACAGTGATTGCACACGATATTTCATGCTTGCGATCGCATGCAAGAAGCGGATTCCAATAAGATTCTTACTTTTTCCAGAGCATTTTCATCATATAACAAAGTTTTCGTTATTGTTGCTAACTGTTGAGTGATTATTCTTAATTAATAATTTCAGCCTGGTCGACTTTATATTTCTAGTCTGACCATTGGATAGGGTACCACACGAAATGTTTATAATCAATCATAAGGGTTATGTAAAAGACGCGATCGCCCGACGTAAACTATGTAAAAGGGTCTGGTGCCTTAAGGAATGTACACGGAAGAAATAAACTACCCAATAGTGAGTTTAATTCACCCAACCTCGAACATCCGTACGGGAAGCCAAAATTGAGTAAGTAGGGTCGAAGTAGTTTGCCTTTACTCCCATGTTAAAAAAGTACCCAACGGAAAATTTATTGACCCAAATTTAAGTTTAATTCACTCAATTTCGACCTCAGGTAATAAAACTCAACATTGGCTTCCCGTATTGAACTGGCGTCGTTGGATTGTTTGGCTCTTTTGTTTTTGACAACAAAAGAAAGAGTGGATGAAAGCGGGCCCTCCTTAGGGGCCATCCAGAAACCACGTGGTCATATTTTTGAAGATTTTCAACCCCCCCCTCCCCCCATGTGGCTCATCGTGGTCATTTGGCAGACCCCCCCCTCCCCCCCCTTATGACCACGTGGTTTTTTTTTCAAGTACAAAAATAAAAAAAAACCTTATGTAACTAAAACATATGGTTAATCCGATAAATTTTGAAGAAGGACAATCTCAATTGATTCAAAATTAAACTAAACCCAGCATGGAAATTATAAATTTTCATGAAGTCGAAAATTTTGATTATGTTATCATGTTGTAATGTGTATCAGGTATTAGGATATTTAGAACTCGCACACCTTCAATGCATCAGGAGGATACAAAAAAATACGCGAATATCTTATAAAAATTACGAGAGAAATTTATAATGGTTATAATAAAATTATATAATTTATAATAAAATATCCCTATATTTCTATTTTTTTTTTTTTTTTATTAGTGTTTTTTTAAATAACTATAAAGTTCATCACTGGATATCCCTATAGATTCCTTAGAGTATTTGGGACCTTCCATAGCTCTGGAGCTACTGGAAATTCTTGAGATATTAATCTCAGCGAAGCATCTGAACTGAACTCCTACAACGAAAAGTTTATCAGAGAATCACAAAGTTAATATGTAATCTTAGAGATGCAAATAAAACCTCCTACTGTTGTTTCTTTTGAGTAGCATTCCTGTAGAAATTTCAGTATTGTTTCCAGAATCATCAATATTAGAAATAAATAATTATATTTTTTTTTTTAATTGTTCATTGCTAATAATGTGTGTGTGTGTGTATGTCATCCTCTATCCCTCACCCAGCTGGGAGTGTTGAATAAGTAGAACTGCGAATAATTTGATCAAATCTCATGCTCTGTGATGGTGCCCTTTTTGTTATGAAGACTAGTACTAGAAAAAGGAAACACTTCTGAAGCAAGGAGGTGTCTTCAGAATGTGCAGGGAATGAGGATGTACCAGATGTTCACAACAGGTGCAGCAAAACATTGCAAGGACGCCCTTATTCACACTAACTACTCAGGGAGTAGAAGGCCGAGAAGAGCCACCGCTGCCTACTAAAGCGTGAACCGGATACCTGGGACTCCCACAAAATCCGCGGCAATAGCAGCAAACGATGCCCTGTGCGTATTTAGTTTTTAATTTTGTATAATTGACATGAAATAGAGAATAACTGGAACATGCTCACCAATTGATTTCCTCTGTTTGCGTCTCTTATTTCCCTACCATCTTCCCTTCCTCTACCATCGCATCGGTTTGAGGCAGCAGTGCTCGACTTCAGTGTGATCCCGGTAAAGTAAAAAATCGACAGATACTCCAGTTCAGCACCGGGACGATGAAACGCATGTGATGTTCGGGATTTTTTCCTGGTGTCTGGTAGATGAATGTCACGATTGCTGCAAACTTCGGCAGTACTTCCCTGAGCCATATCTATGTTGGTCCAATGTTTTTCAGCGTTCCTCTTTTTCTTCACAATCTTCCGAAACTATTATGCCTTCTTCACTTTCCATGCTTTGACTGAGAACAGTTTGATGCAGGAATAACATTTGGAAGTTCACTCGAAAACGCGTTTGAAAAAAATCGGTAGAATTTTTTCCATATGCAAAAAAAAACATCAGCCGCAAAAAAAAACGTCAACTTGCGATCGTTGACTACTGCGATCCCCCTCCGGAATTATGGGAAATTATTCTTAATTGTTCATTGCTAATAATATTGATTTATTCAGGAAAATTTTGTATTTTTCCGTTGAACATTTTGATTTCTTTATGGAAAATTCTTATTTCATAATTGCAATTTTTGCTTTTACAAGTGCTAATTTATTATTGTTGTGTGTATTATTGTCGGTGTAGCACCAAGTTAGAATTCGGAAGTAGGGACTTCCGAACCGAACTTTCTTCCGAAGTTTTATTTGTCCAACTAATTGATGCGTTCTTCAGCGCATCTTTAGGCGACGCTACTTCCGAAGTTGGAAAAGTTGCCTGTATCTGGAGAAAAATCCAACTTCGGTATAAAAAGCGGTATAAATTTATTCCGGATAGACAATATTGTTCTTTATTGGCAATTTCCTATTTTATTATTGAAAATTTCTATATTTTTCTCTACTAAAGAGATTTTCAATCCAGAGCTGGCTCATCTCTCAAAATTTCTAATTCTTCATTGAAATTTTATTTTGATATTAACTCGTGGAAGCCAATGATGCCATACTAAAAATATTTTCTCGGTCACTCTGATGGTTCTTTGGAATAATTTTTCAAGGAACTTCTATTCCACATCTCGAATATGCTTTAGTCAATGGTTCTTTCATAAGCGACTCATAGAGGAATGGATGTATTATAGACCAATTATTATTTTGGAGTTCGGATCATTCGATTTATCCAATTAACCAACTTATGAATGATGTATGATATAATATCCCAGTAGGTCCATTGGGTTGATATGACTTCAATTATTATTTATACAAGCTACTACAGACTTTTTAGGTTATACAAAACGTCCTGGAAGTCGTAATGTTTGAACTATTTGATCATTGCCAGTGCTTCTAAGGCCCTACAAAAACATTTTGCGAACAAACCTCATAGTCATTGTGCAACTTGCTGTTGACTCAAGATAATTTTGGGTACCCCGAGCAGCACAAGTCAGACAAAAATTGTTGCAGCAACTTGATTGTGACTGAATCCAGTATTATATAAGTTACAGTAACCTATGTGGAACACGTGTGCTGCTAGGGCTTGTCTCTTGGATCTCATGTTAATGGAAATTAGGGTCATATGCTTATTTCATCGGATTGGGTATATACCAATGATGAGAACATTGCAAATGTCTTGATTGATCTGGTAGATTCGTGGGTTGAACTTGAGAGCATTTTGAAGTACCTTGGGCATCTCGTATTCCTGAATATTAATCACTGGCTTAACGTTCAGGATGACCCATCTTATCTGATCACCATCTGTTTAGGATGATTCAAACATTTAAACTTTATTTACACGCTCTTAGAATCGAAATCTACCCAAGGTTTCGGATATCTGAGTTTTCATGGTCAGTCAAATTAGAGCTCCCATATTTTTTCTGTAAAGCCAATATCGAGATGAACAATTTTACTGAAGAAAATGGTGGCCTAGCTCTCTTTTGTGATTTTATAGACATTCTAAAACGCTGGGCATATATGACCCATAATTCCTGGAAGGGTTGAGATTTGTTTTGGAATTCAATTTTCAATTTGTTTTAGGAATTGGAGAGTTTTTTCTGGAACACTGCCACTTTTTTTCATATCGCAGGAATCTCCTTAGTTCTAAGACCCTTTTATGAATTTAAAAGCCTTTTATTTAGAATTTCATGTTGATTTTTTAAATGCAAGCTTCTCTATGTCATAACCTTTTTCATGCGCACTACTAGAATTTTGTGCTATCATTACATTTAGGTGCATTATAAATTTTTTCGATCAATTATGATAATTATTCAATATCATAAAAACTAGGCTTTTTAAGCCTAATTTATTGCCTACATTTATTGCTTGGATTAATTTTAAATTCCAAGATCTTCTTAATTTTCAAGAATAATTATTCTGGAGTAGCAAGGGAAACCCTTCGGAATATTGATAAGAAATTCTTCGGAGTCTCCCCGGAAAATCTTTAGAATTTCAACGACATTTTTTTCCGAAATTCTGTTGAAAAGTTCCGAAAAATGTTCGATAGAAATCTTGAAGAACTAGAAGAATCCGTAGAGGGATCCGAAATGCATATTTACGTTGAAAATTCCAATAAACATCAAATTCCGAAGAATTTCCAGTATAAAATAGAAAAAAAATCCAGCTTACTTTTTTACAGAATCTCTAAAGTTTTTTATTCAAAATCCTGGGCAACTTCAATGAATCTTCAAAGGAAATTCTTCTAAATTTCCAATGGATCTTTTTTTCGTTTTCCAAAAGAAATTCTTAGAAATTTTCAGCAGTTTTTTTTTTAATTTCCAAAAGAAATTATTCGGAATATGCCAAAATATTTCCGATGGAAATTCCTAAGATTTTCCAGTAAAAAATCGAAAAAAGTTCATCTGAATTACAAATAATGAATTTCCCGAGGAAATTCCGATGTTTTTACAAGTGGAAATAACGAAAAAATTTGTACTTTTGTAGTACTTGTAAAGGTTGTACTTTTGAAGCATTTCCAGTAGGAATTCCTTAAAAAATTAAATTAAAATTTTAAAGATTTTCTGATGTGAAAATTCCTTTAACTTTCTAAATCATTTCCTGTGCATCTTTGCATGGTAAAAGATTTAAAGTAATGTTTAGCTGAACCTTCAAAGACATCAAAATGACATCCCGAAGAAGAATGAATTCCCGATGAAATTTTGAAATGATTTCTGGTTCAAATTAAAAAAACATGACCCTTGAGAATTCTACAGATTTATTCTTTGAAAATCCAAAGAATTTTTTGAAGATAATCCATAGACTCTTCCGTGGAAATTCTAAATAATGCCTCGAATAAAAAATACTTGAAAAATTAAAAAAAAAATGATAGAACTCACAAAGAGCGTAAAAAAGTATTCCGAAAATTTTTCATTTCAAAATTCCAAAATTGAAAAAAAAATCAACGGAAATATCAAAGTGTTTCATGTGGCATTGGCTCCATATTCCAACTGGAAGTTGTTCTGCTTTCCAACTTAGTATATTCTATTAGCATTTCCTCAGTAATAAATTGAAAGCTTTTATATATCTTGTGTAGCAAGTACGATGTATACACTATACCTAGGGTGTCGAGAATGTTTCCCACCCGAAAACATCCTAGACAGGAACGAGAATCGAACTCGTCATCTCCGGTTTGGCAATCCTACGCCTTTGCTCGCAAGGCTAACTGGAGACTGAACATTATGAAGTGCACTCCTTAAAATGTTTGAAAAACTTCTTTTGTAAATGAAGAAGAATTTCTGGTGAAGATTCGGAAGAACTTGTCGAAGATAGAATGTTTTTCCACCGAAAATTATATGTATTTCCCACGGGACTGTTTTTAATTTTCAGACAATATTCACATGAAATTTTTTTCGGAGTTTTAAGGAAATTTTTTCGGAATTAACACTGGAGATGTTTTGTTTTTTTTTCATTATCAATTTGTAGCAAAATGTCCAAGCAAAATTTTTCAGAGAGAATTGTTCAAAAAAATCTGAATGCCAGCACTTTATCAGGATTGTATGAAGTAATGTCAAAGTTTTTACAGGAAATTTCTTTACTTGATTTTTCCTGAATATCCAAAAGAAATTCTTTTGAATTTTTCTTCTTAAGATTTTTTCTTGGATTATTGTAAAAACATGAACATTTTTCAAAATTGTAGCTGCAGTCCGCTGATTAAAAAGTGTCGGCGGCGTGATGCCAAAACCATCTGTGGCGGAATTTAAAAAAAATATTTTTCCATTTTTCCGATCCAAATTTTTTGTGTGCAAATTGGAAATTGAGACTGAATCGCAACCTGTTTTTTTTCGTTTATTTATGTATGGATATAGGATCTTAGGCTAAGATGGTCAAATAATGCAGATATGCATCGGCGTTGCGACCGACGCTGCGTTTTCGATTTTTCTCGATGCACACCTACGTCTTTTTAACGCTGAGTTGAAAAGACGCTACGTGGGCATCGGCCCTCAAATGCGCTTTACGTTTAATGATTTAGTCATTAAATTTTAATGATTTGTTTTTTTTACACCGCTTTTGTTATCCACCAAAAGTTTTTCGTGTAAAAAAAACCACGTGGTTCGAGAGCAACACCCCCCCTCCCCCCATGTGGCTTATCGTGGTCATTTACCAAACCCCCCCCTCCCCCCCTATATGACCACGTGGTTTCTGGACGGCCCCTTAGCCGTGCGGTAAGACGCGCGGCTACAAAGCAAGACCATGCTGAGGGTGGCTGGGTTCGATTCCCGGTGCCGGTCTAGGCAATTTTCGGATTGGAAATTGTCTCGATTCCCTGGGCATAAAAGTATCGTCATGCTAGCCTCATGATATACGAATGCAAAAATGGTAACTTGGCTTAGAAACCTCGCAGTTAATAACTGTGGAAGTGCTTAATGAACACTAAGCTGCGAGGCGGCTCTGTCCCAGTGTGGGGATGTAATGCCAATAAGAAGAAGAAGAAGAAGAAGGATGAAAGCGAAGAGAAAAAATAACTCAAAAGTAAGTTTAAAAGTACTCAATTTTGGGTACTTTTTTTCTTCCGTGTAGTGTCACTATGCATGAATACTATAAGAACACTTCAAGACAAAATTTTCAAAACGACTTATCTGCTTTTGTAAACAAAGATTCAAACAAAGATATGACGAATCTGATAGCTCTCCCACGCAAACCTACACCATCAATAGGCAGGTGAAGGATTCCGCTACCTGTTGATGGTGTTGGTTTGCGTGGGAGAGCTATCAGATTCGTCAAATCGTCGTTTGAATCTTTGTTTACAAAAGCAGATAAGTCGTTTTGAAAATTTTGTCTTGACTTATTTGATTTATTGTATCGCTAGTTTCGACCAAAACTGGCGAAACTCAAAATATTAAAATTTTTGGATACGATAACTCAAAATTAACTTAAAAACTCAGATTTTACTCGAGGCGTTAGAAGTGCGTTTCTCGCAAAATATTTAAAAAAATGTGATAAAAAAATACATGAGAGGGATCGAAATATCACTTTAGGAGGATAGATTCCACTGTTTCCAACCATTTACGTTTATTTAAATGCATTGTAGCAATCTCTGAAAAAAAAATCTGTTTTAATTGTTTTACAATGCCCTCCAATTTTGAAAAACTAGGCCGCGCTCCGCGTCGAATGCAACCTGGTGCGAACAAATTGCATATTGCACAGTACAAAAAAGCGTGTTCCACATTTTTGTATACACACATACACTCATACAGACATTCGTCGAGCTGAGTCGATTGGTATGGACATCCGGGCCTTCTATCAAAAGTATACGAGACATGTCTGAAAAACAAACCAAAGCAAGAATCGTGTGATAAAATTCATTTAGTTGCTACTGATGCCAACGGTAGGCAGTCGATGATTTGCCGCTAAACCGCTATATGGACGCCTTCCGTTCGAATAGATTCATTGCATAACCTCTCTCAGACGCACGCTTGTGTTTTAATTTTTTTTTATTCCACTACTAACTCACATGCAAAGTTGAAGTGGCTTGTGCTAAATCAATTTTTATCTAAATTAGCTCAAATTTCCGGAAGACACTCAGAACATGCGTCAGAATCGGATGTGGAACAAAACTGCTTTTTTAGTCACCCTAGTGTGTATGTATGTGTGTGTGTTTGCGAGCAAACTTGCTCATTTTCCATGCACTTTTCCTTAACCGATGCTCTCGCCAACAGATTGCAATCTCCTGTCCCATTGTTTCTTATTGAAAATTGGCCGGATCGGACTATGGACTTTGAAATTTTGACCAAAATACGTTTTTTTCATACATTATTTCATAAGAAAAGTCTAGTTCATAGATCGTATTATTGACTTAGAGATTATGGCCAAAATACAGTTTTTTATACAAAATATCGTAAAAAGTCTAGATTATTTAAAATTATCGCATTAAATTGATCAGTTGATTGGGCTCAGAAGTTACATCCAAAATATAAATTTTGGTATGCATATACGCCTCAAAATGCTTACACAAGTTGAAACTCAAAATATTCATGCAACCTTTCGTTTAGCAGATTCAATTGATTGCAAATCGTATTGCATATCCCTCAACCTCATAATTGAATATCCTACATAAAATGTACGTTTGAATTGACTTGAAATGATTTCCGTTTTACTTTTGCGTGGAAAGAATCAGAAGTCTGTTAAAAAGCCGCTTGGTGCGGTGTCCAAATTTAGACTGCCCCTAGAATGAATTTCGGAAGTCTATTGAGTCCAGCGGTTCTAAACCTGGGGTACATGAACCCCTGGTGGTACTTTCGCCTGGCCAGGGGGGTACCTTGGACAAAAATGCATAATGGCGGTTGTATTAAAATTCTAATCAAAGCTTTTTGATTAAGTTTTGATATAGGGGAACTGTTCCGATATCCATCTCACTTAACATAGACATCATCGCGAAACAACGAAATACGGTACCAATTAGATCGCTTCTTTTTGTCAACATGTGTGCTCACTGCTGGAAAAGATCACAAAAATAAGAAATAAAATAAATACTTTATCATTGTTTTGTTTTTAACGGGAGCGATATCGGAGCCATAGGATGAAATCCAAGAGCAGTTGCCCTATGTATATTTTTTTTATTTCGAAATTTGAGAGACTCCGTTTGAGAAACATTAAGGCTTTTATTCGAAAAGCTAAGTTGCTGCGTCGCAAGAGGATTGGAAGCATCCTTCCAAGCTTCTCGAAAGCTTCCTTCTAAGCAGCTCGAAGGACTCCTTTCAATAAGATCGGAAGCCTTCTTTCAAGAGACTCGGAAAACCCTTCAGAGAGAAACGTAAGTCCCCTTTTAAGAGGCCCGGGGGACTTGATACTAGAGACCCGGAAGCCTCCTTTCAAGAGGCTCGGAAGCCTCCTTTCAAGAGGCTCGGAAGCCTCCTTTCAAGAGGCTCGGAAGCCTCCTTTCAAGAGGCTCGGAAGCCTCCTTTCAAGAGGCTCAGAAGCCTCCTTTCAAGAGAGCTCAGGCCTCCTTTCAAGAGGCTCAGGAAGCCTCCTTTCAAGAGGCTCAGAAGCCTCCTTTCAAGAGGCTCAGGAAGCCTCCTTTCAAGAGGCTCAGAAGCCTCCTTTCAAGAGGCTCAGAAGCCTCCTTTCAAGAGGCTCAGGAAGCCTCCTTTCAAGAGGCTCAGGCCTCCTTTCAAGAGGCTCAGAAGCCTCCTTTCAAGAGGCTCAGAAGCCTCCTTTCAAGAGGCTCAGGCCTCCTTTCAAGAGGCTCAGAAGCCTCCTTTCAAGAGGCTCAGAAGCCTCCTTTCAAGAGCTCAAGCCTCCTTTCAAGAGGCTCAGAAGCCTCCTTTCAAGAGGCTCGGAAGCCTCCTTTCAAGAGGCTCAGGCCTCCTTTCAAGAGGCTCAGAAGCCTCCTTTCAAGAGGCTCAGAGCCTCCTTTCAAGAGGCTCAGAAGCCTCCTTTCAAGAGGCTCCAGCCTCCTTTCAAGAGGCTCAGAAGCCTCCTTTCAAGAGGCCCAGAAGCCTCCTTTCAAGAGGCCTCAGAAGCCTCCTTTCAAGAGGCTCAGAAGCCTCCTTTCAAGAGGCTCAGGCCTCCTTTCAAGAGGCTCAGAAGCCTCCTTTCAAGAGGCTCCTGGAAGCCTCCTTTCAAGAGGCTCAGAAGCCTCCTTTCAAGAGGCTCAGAGCCTCCTTTCAAGAGGCTCAGGCCTCCCTTTCAAGAGGCTCAAAGCCTCCTTTCAAGAGGCTCAGAAGCCTCCTTTCAAGAGGCTCAGCCTCCTTTCAAGAGGCTCAAGCCTCCTTTCAAGAGGGTCAGAAGCCTCCTTTCAAGAGGCTCAGAAGCCTCCTTTCAAGAGGCTCAGGAAGCCTCCTTTCAAGAGGCTCAGAAGCCTCCTTTCAAGAGGCTCCGGAAGCCTCCTTTCAAGAGGCTCAGAAGCCTCCTTTCAAGAGGCTCAGCCCTCCTTTCAAGAGGCTCAAGCCTCCTTTCAAGAGGCTCAAGCCTCCTTTCAAGAGGCTCAGAAGCCTCCTTTCAAGAGGCTCAGAAGCCTCCTTTCAAGAGGCTCAGAAGCCTCCCTTCAAGTGGCTCAGAAGCCTCCTTTCAAGAGGCTCAGAAGCCTCCTTTCAAGAGGCTCAGAAGCCTCCTTTCAAGAGGCCCCGAAGCCTCCTTTCAAGAGGCCCGGAAGCCTCCTTTCAAGAGGCCCAAAAGCCTCCTTTCAAGAGGCCCAGAAGCCTCCTTTCAAGAGGCCCGGAAGCCTCCTTTCAAGAGGCCCGAAGCCTCCTTTCAAGAGGCCCAGGCCTCCTTTCAAGAGGCCCAGAAGCCTCCTTTCAAGAGGCCCAAGCCTCCTTTCAAGAGGCCCGGAAGCCTCCTTTCAAGAGGCCCGGAAGCCTCCTTTCAAGAGGCCAGAAGCCTCCTTTCAAGAGGCCCGGAAGCCTCCTTTCAAGAGGCCCGGAAGCCTCCTTTCAAGAGGCCCTGGAAGCCTCCTTTCAAGAGGCCCAGCCTCCTTTCAAGAGGCCCAAAGCCTCCTTTCAAGAGGCCCGGAAGCCTCCTTTCAAGAGGCCCAGAGCCTCCTTTCAAGAGGCCCGGAAGCCTCCTTTCAAGAGGCCCGGAAGCCTCCTTTCAAGAGGCTCAGAAGCCTCCTTGCAAGAGGCTCAGAAGCCTCCTTGCAAGCAGCTCAGAAGCCTCCTTTCAGGAGGCCCAAGCCTCCTTTTAAGAAGCCCGGAAGCCTCCTTTCAAGAGGCCCGGAAGCCTCCTTTCAAGGGGCTCAGAGCCTCCTTTCAAGAGGCCCGTAAGCCTCCTTTCAAGAGTCCCGGAATCCTCCTTTCAAGAGGCCCAGAACCCTCCTTTCAAGAGGCCCGGAAGCCTCCTTTCAAGAGGCCCAGGCCTCCTTTCAAGAGGCCCGGAAGCCTCCTTTCAAGAGGCCCGGAAGCCTCCTTTCAAGAGGCCCGGAAGCCTCCTTTCAAGAGGCACGGAAGCCTCCTTTCAAGAGGCCCGGAAGCCTCCTTTCAAGAGGCCCAGAAGCCTCCTTTCAAGAGGCCCGGAAGCCTCCTTTCAAGAGGCCCGGAAGCCTCCTTTCAAGAGGCCCGGAAGCCTCCTTTCAAGAGGCCCGGAAGCCTCCTTTTAAGAGGCCCGAAAGCCTCCTTTCAAGAGGCCCGGAAGCCTCCTTTCAAGAGCCCCGGAAGCATCCTTCGTACCAATACCAAATTCGATCAAGGGTGTCAAAGTTACATTGAATTGTTCGTTTTTTAAACAATATCCCCGCCTCTACATCCTCCCGAATTTCCCAATGGCCCTTCTACCTAAGTTGTAAATATTTTTTTTTAAAAGAGAATAAAGTAAATTTACTTTATTTTTAGATTCAATATTGAAAGTCATAGTAACGTTTGAAATTAAACTTTTATCTTCACTTTTCAAAACTGTTGCTAATTTCGGTTGTCGACACCTCATTCTTCAAGGAAGACATCAAGCCTTGGAGTTAATTGCTTAATTTCAAATTATTAGCCACGATGTATGCGAAAATATAATTTTTCAAAAACTTGGTTAAACATGTATAATGTAATTAATTTCCTCGCCATTTACATGACAAATCTTGATATTTTCAGCCATAACGCCTTTAGTTCATATTTTTCCGATTTTAATGTTTTTTGTGGTGCCGACAATCGACCACCTTATTCTGAACTGCATAAAACCAGAGCTTAAAAAAATTCATATTGAAAAATTTCTATTAGATATTATTTATTAAAATTTCTGCACCAGTTATTAGCTTATGCCTCAAGGCTATGCTATGCAAAAATCACCACTTTGTCCAATTGGACGAAAGTTATGATCCAAAAACAAAAGCGGGCCGACAACCGATGACCTCCCCCTACCAAATCAGGTTGAAATCGGTGCAGGCTCAGAACTTACACAACATTGTTTGTTTTATTTGTATATTAAGTATGGTTGAAATTGGTCAGTTTTTTTTTTGTTAATTCTTCTAGCAGTATTTCCGTGAATTCTAATATGTACTATAGACACGACTCTGTTGATCGTAGCCCAACTTTTTGGAATACGTTGACTTCAGTTTGCGTGCAGTTGTCACACATTTAGCACAGGACAACTGTATTTTTTAAATTGTTGCATCAACCGACATCTTTATGGCATTTCAGAATTGCGATTATGAAATAAAGCATTTGTGTTCGACAAAAGCTTTCAAACATGACATGCAACATAAGCATCCGCATCCCAATAATATGCCAGAGGTATACAGGCATACAGATGATCTGCCTACAAGCATGACATAAATTGCTGCACTTATAGCTGTGAATGATCTCATTTTGTGAGATTTATATTCTTGGATGCTGCCACATGCTGGACGATTAATTATGATGGAAGTTGTTATAGTAGTTTACAACTATTTTGAGGTCCGTTATTATCTTGTCTCTGTCGTTTTTTTCAAGGCATTGCTGTTGAATACGATATGTAATGATTGACACTAAAGCGTAGCCCATTGAAATAAAAATAATAATAAAACATATTTGAATACACGTCCGAACCAGTGGCGTAGCCAGGGGGGTGGTTTTGGGGATAAAACCCCCCCCCAGTGACAAAATTTTTAGAAGAAATTTTTTTTTTTCGAAAAAAAATGTTCAGAAAACCCCCCCCAGACCAATTTTCTGGCTACGCCACTGGTCCGAACTGAAACTTTTTTTGTCTTTATTAGCGAGACTTTCAGCCCAAGGCTGGCTCGTCTCGTAATTCTAGAACTTCGATTATTCAAAATGTATTTCTACGGATTTACGGTACTGGAGACAAGTGAAGATACTTCTAAAACACTCTGACGAAAATATGTAAGTGAAATTATATAAAACATTTTTTCTCCAATTGAACAAATTTCAAAGCATCACGCAAGGCCAATTTTTCTGTGAACCATCAGACTTACTCCGAGTCACACAAGTCCTCCCTCAATGGCGACCCGTTTTCTTCAGCATCAGCTTGAATTGGATAATGGTTTGTACAAGCGTCAATTTTGTTGACTCTAAACGATTCTTATCTTCGGTTTGGGCCCAACTTTCGACCACATACAGCAGTCCCAAATATCAGAAACGGTGATCTGCCAAACCGATTTAAGTCTTGTTGTTGCCCCAGCACACTTGAGAACATCGGGAAGCCATCATCGCCCCTGTAACGTTTGCCCTTGGGGTATTCTTCGAGGTTTGCAGTCAGAGACAGCGCCAGCGCCAACCAACGATTTGACCCAAACAAAAGAGCAGTTCTGACGTATAATAACAAGTCATTTTCGCACTGCTTATGATTCCCGAACAGGTAATTTGTATTTTAATTTATGCTAATTGGAAAGAGGAAACTGGAAAACATTACGCTCCAAGATCCTCTTTTCAGGCATTTGGAGGCTCACAAATCGTTGAACGCTTGTTCATTTGGATGTTTAGAGTCTGTTAGAGAGACGCTTGCTATGAAGTAGATGTCCACTCGGGCGATATGCTGATGGACTGGACATAAACAGACTTGAACATGTAATACTATCCTATTCAGATTGATACATGAATGGTCCTCTTGATACATGAATTTATGTTACATCATATTTTCGGAGAATCAAATTATAACAGAATTCAATTACTGTTGTTTGTTGTAATGATAGAAAATGTATTGTAATTTACATCTACACAATTATTATGAGGGTCGTGGGTTCGAGCCCCATCGAAAGGAAAGTGGTTACCTCCAATGCACTTTTCAAATCAATATGTACATATTCACATATGAGTTTTCAGAACATTGTAAATTATTATACATCAAATAATATATTTCGACAATGGAGAGCCGCATCATGTAGACGAAAAATCTCAAATATGCTTTTGTTCTATTTGGCGTAACTAGTGAAAAATTCTAGGGGGGCTAACTTTTTTTTTTAACTTTTATATTTTAACACTCATAACACAGAAAGTTTACCATTTTCGCTCGATTCAAGTGATGTATATTGTTGGTCTACTAGATATCAATGGACGACCTAAATATTTCAAATGATGTTCATCGACGCTCAGCCCTGTTACCAAAAATCTAGAAATCTTGTAGGATTCCCAAAATCCTTGATAGGTTCAGAAAACCATAGGTGTTGTGCTCGCTGTAAATAGAATGTGAAGCACGATCCTGATTTTTAAGGCCCAAATTACCGACATCCAGTCATTGACAAGAAATCCAGCCACGTGCTTGTACCACCCCCAGGAAAAAATCCGCCCACCGAGGAGAAAATGCATTCCCCAGCTGAATCGGGGAAGCATTCTCGTGTTAAAACTACATCAACATATAGTGGTGACATCAATACATCCGTGGGATGCTTCATCTGGATGAATTTCGTAATATTATTTGAAAAAACTGAATTTTGCAGAAAATATTGCAAAGTAGAAAAAATATTTTTCCAGGAGGGGAGACCGTAGATTTACTCTCACGCTCTCTTATACTTTGCAGATACTCGAAAATAATCGTTCAGTGTTGCGTGTTGATTTGTTCTACATGCTTGTTTTCTCAAATATGTACGTAAACATCAAGCAATAATCTATGAAAATGTTGCTTTTCATGCTATACATTGACACTAAATATTGGATATGATCTAGAACTGTGAAAACGCAAGCAACGCAGGTTATTTATTTTTTCATATTATGCATCTCGAGATAAAATTTTTATAGAATAATAGAATAATAGAATAAGGGGCCGTCCAGAAACCACGTGGTCATATAGGGGGGGAGGGGGGGTTTGGAAAATGACCACGATAAGCCACATGGGGGGAGGGGGGTGTTGCTCTCGAACCACGTGGTTTTTTTTACACGAAAAACTTTTGGTGAATAACAATAGCGGTGTTAAAAATACAAATCATTAAAATTTAATGATTTAATCATTAAACACAAAGCGCATCTTAGGGCCGATGCCCACGTAGCGTCTTTTCAACTCAGTGTTAAAAAGACGCAGGTGTGCTTCGAGAAAAAACAGTAACGCAGCGTCGGTCGTAACGCCGATGCATATCTGCGCTATTTGTCCATCTTAGCCTTAGATCCTTTTTCCATAAAAAAATAAACGAAAAAACAGGTTGCGATTCAGTCTCAATTTCCGCAACAAAAATTTGGAAAGGAAAAATGAGAAAATATAAAAAAAATTCCGCCGTGCCACGCCACCGCCGCAGATGGTTTTTGGCATCACGCTGCCGACACTCAAGGATGTTATCGATCATTTAATAATCTGCTTTCGATCATTTAGTAGTTTGTCAAAAACTCATTCTAAAGGCTAAATTTAAAAATGTGTTGTATGGTGGACTTTTAGTGCTAAGGTTTTTCTACAACTCTCCTTAACAGGTCGATGTTTGAATTCCACTGCTAAAGGAGTTACGGTGCTAGTTGCCATACTTATACTAAATGATAACAAAATATGCAATCATTTAGTCTAAGTTACTGCTACTAGCGCTATAGTTCCGTTATTAGTGAAATTATAACAACAAACTGTTAGGCAGAGTAGTAGACAAACCTTTGCACTAGAAGTCCACCATATAACACATTTTGAAATTTAGCCTCTGGAATGAGTTATTAAAAAACGACTAAATGATCGAATGCAGATTACTAAATGATCGATAACATCCTTGCCGACACTTTTGCATCAGCGGACTGCACAAACTGCTACAAATTTGAAAAATATTCATGTTTTTACAATAATCCAAGAAAAAAACTTCAAAAGAATTTCTTGTGGATATTCAGGAAAAATCCAGTAAAGAAATTTCCTGTAAAAACTTTGAAATTCCTTCATATAATCCTGATAAAGTGCTGGCATTCAGAATGATTTTTGAACAATTCTCTCTGAAAAATTTTGCTACCAATTGTTATTGAAAAAAAAAACAAAACATCTCCAGTGTAAATTGCGAAAAAATTTCCTTAAAACTCCGAAAAAAATTCCATGTGAATTTTGTCTGAAAATTCAAAACAGTCCCGTGGGAAATACATAAAATTTTCAGTGGAAAAAAATGTTTAAATTTTCATATATTTTTTTTTACATTCTAATGAAATTTTCTACGACAAGTTCTTTCGAATCTTCACCAGAAATTCTTCTTTATTTCCAAAAGAAGTTTTTCGAACATTTTAAGGAGTTCACTTAAAAATGTTCAGTTCAGTCTGCAATGGCTGGCATATAAAAGCTTTCAATTTATAACTAAGGAAATGCTAATAGAAGACCAACTTCCAGTTAGAATATGGAGCCATAGAAGAAGAAGAAGACTTCTGAATTTTTCATTAAAAACTCTTCTGAATTTCCGAAAGATATTAAACAGCCAATGCCACATGAAACACTTTGATATTTCCGTTGATTTTTTGTTTTTCTGATTTTTTTTCTGATTCTCTGATAAACTTTTTGTTGTAAGAGTTCAGTTCAGATGCTTCGCTGAGGTTGATATATCTTAAGAATTTCCAGTACCTCCAGAGCTACGGAAGGTCCCAAATACTCTCAGGAATCTATAGGGATATTCAGTGATAAACTTTATAATTATTTAAAAAAAATCGCTGATAAAAAATTTAAAAAAAAATTAATAATATAGGGAAATTTTGGAAAATTTCTAAACCATTACAATTTTTTCTCGAAATTTTTATAACATATTCGCGAGTCCACATTTTTTTGTATCCTCCTTATGCATCGAAGGTACGAGTTCTAGATATCCTAATACCCGATACACATTACAACATGATAACATAATCAAAATGTTCGAATTCATGAAAATTTATAATTTCCATGCAGGGTTTAGTTTGATTTTGAAACAGTTGAAGTTGTCCATCTTCTAAATTGATCGGTTTAACCATATGTTTTAGTTACATAAAGTTTTTTTGAAGTCTTTGTACTTTAGAAAAAACCACGTGGTCAAAGGGGGGGGGGGGAGGGGGGGGTCTGCCAAATGACCACGATAAGCCACATGGGGGGAGGGGGGGTTGAAAATATTCAAAAATATGACCACGTGGTTTCTGGATGGCCCCATACTGCGACTTCCTGCTGGGTGCTTCCCAGGTAATCGCAACGGTCACTAAACACGACAGAGTCAATGAAAATCTTACCCACCGTATGCACTTGCCATGATAAATACTCTCCATGTACTAAGTGACTCCGGTTGCCTCTCACTAATACAATCGAACACAGCTGTCATTTGGCGAAAAGCACGTGGTTTTTTTTTGAGCGGGGAAATTCTGTCTATCTTTTAACACGGCGGCTATCTTGACGTTTACCTTCGCAGTCGAGCCTGCGAGCGTAAGACCACCGCCGTATTCTAGAAAAAGATAAACGCGACAATAATTCAAGTGTTGATAATGTAGTGCTGCTAAAACGGCATCACTTTTCATGTACACAGAGAGAAGACCGATCATATGGTCATGTAAACAATCCATTGAATCTTGACGAACATTTGAGAAGGTAGTCAACTGCATCATAATTTTACATTCATGTAAAATGCATGTAGAAAATTTTGTAATTAGGAGAAGGATGCACATCAAATCAATCTCAGATGCATTTTTGAGGTTGTTTATGCATATCGCCATAATCTATGCGCTGTACAGGTATTGAAAAGGACGTTAATATTTTGTGGAAATATATAGAGTTTGATACCTTATGAAATGTTTGTGTACTTTGTTCAAATTCAGATCTGAGCGAATGAGTAGTCTCTCCGCAAAGAAAAAGAAGCGAACAGCAAGAAAAAGAAGTCGATTCGATGTATGACATTTGAACCTTAAAGGATTTTTTGATTTGCTTCGAACCTAGAATACATTATGAATTAAATATTAGATAAATTAGTGGGTTAAACTCTTTGCGCCAGCTTTCAATTCAGTGGGCTGACAATTCCTACGAGCTTTCAAACGGCGATCTGACCACAACAAACTAACCTCTCTTTTCTGGTAGAATAACTTATAGGATGATTTAAAAAATCAGTTTTACATCCCAATACAACTTATTGGTCGTTAATTTTCAATTAGCTAAAAAAAATGCAACATATCAACTTTAGGAGCATTTGTTTACACATAGGAATATTTAACACATCTTTTCTCTCAGTAGGTCTGTTTCACGCCTACTGAGACATTTTCACTAGTTTCATTGATGCAGCGACAATAGGAGTTTAAGGTCACTCCTGACGGAATCCAAGTTCCAAAGTGCTCGCGTTTTCGGGGGCACACCACTCGGTTCAGAGGCGGCGCACAACTGTCATTTTTGTTGATTTAGCTTCGTTGCGTCGCAGCATGCGTAAAATAACAAAAATGACAGTTGTGCGTTGCTTCCGTATCGAGTGGTGTGCCCCCGAAAACGTGAGCTTGGATTCCATCAGAAGTGACCTTAAGAATTAAATAGTATGCGGAGTTTCTAAAATCCATCCGAATGAATACAAAGTTCTTTCTTATTCAACTTTTAGTTACCTCTACTTGAAATCTAAGAGCTTTACTGAAACTTTTTCAAGAAGCCTACAGTGATAATAAGAATGCGCTGCAGCTTTTAGGATTGCTATTAGCTAGGAAGGTTAAGATCATACGCTCGATTTAGATAACAATTGAATCATTTGTTCGAGAAACTGGATAAGTCCATTTTACACTATTTCGAGAAAACAACAAAAAACTGTTTTTGAACAAATTTGCACCGAATCTTTCGATTTTTTCGATACAGATCAATAGTTTTTGGCAAAATTCAACACCCTGGGGCACTTTCAGTGCAAAAAATGTAGGCAGTACTCCACAATTACTCTTCAAAGTACGCACAATAGGAAAAAGGAGGTATTTTTGTCCAAAATTTTGAATCCTGCAATAAACAGTGGTATTCATCATAAAAACATAGATAGGAAAGGAAAATATTTTTTCTGAGCCTTCAATGGGGTATGGGGCCAATTTTCGGCATAGCATAGATTTTTGTCATATTATAAAAAACCAACGGAATTTGGTCACTTTTTGGCTTGCAATAAACTTGTTTGATGCTGGATAAAATACTAATGGCCATATAAAGGGTTCAACTGTGTATTCGTGTCACAGACAAATGGACGCAACACAGATTTCCTAAAATGACCAAAAAAGCACTATCAGTTTCTGGTGTTGAAAGTTCACTGAGTAGAACTTATTAAACCAACAAAGGAGGGTGTAACAGATTCAATTAGCGTCATATTGTGACATCAACGAAATGGTATTTCTTTTATCTGATATTTCATTAAGATTTCTTTCATAGTTATAAAAAGGTATTGTGGAAAGGAGTTATTCAACACACTACTCATCCAAAACATTATGACACGTAACGGTTAAATCTATAATTCGCTCCTATAATGTAGTAATGTCAAAAGTGTAAATTTTGAACAACTTCCCTTCTCACTGCGTAACGTTTTTTATATGATAGATGATTTTTTTCTTGAATTATGCGCAACTTTAAGGCATAACCTTCCTTCTTAAAATGTTATGTAAATTGTGTTCGTCACCAAATTCAATTCAAGTGGCATTATTGAGTAACGCACAATAAATTTGAAAAATAAGAAGCTTACTTAAACACCTGATTAATCCCACTAGTGGTAATGTTGTCTTTCTCGTACATTATAAGAAAATGTATTCTGGCCATAACTTGAGTCCATAGTCCGATCCAGCCTATTTTTAATAAGGAACAATGGACCAACGTTCTCTGACGAATGAAACTTGTTGCGAGTAAATCGGTTTAGAGTAAGTGCTTAAAAAAGAGTTAAGACCATTTTTGCTCACACACATACTGACATACATACACACGTACACACAGGCATCACCTCAATTATTCGAACTGAGTCGATCGGTATACAACACTATGAGTGTTTGGGCTTTTTTAAATGCTTTTAGAACGATCATATAGCTTCTACGTATACTTAGTACACGAGAAAGGCAAAAATGGGCGATTTTTAAAATTCATGTATCTTACAAAATGGTGAATTTGGGCAGAATTTTTTTCATGGTCCTCAAAGCTTGATGTGATGTTTTACTGCGGTGTATTGCGGGGTACCAAACTGTTTTGTTCGTTAAATATTGTGTAAAATATGCTTTCACAAAACTACAAAAAACTAAATTCTGGACGGAACTATTATTTTAAATAATATATTTTTTTGATTCACTTGATGATGAGGTATTTCCTTTGGTATTTCATAAGTTATAACGTGTTTTGAGGGGTCCAGATTTTGTCGTGAGCAAGCCTCATAACAATTGCTTGAAGTACAAAAACTTGAGCGAATAGATTCAACTTGCTGTAGTGTTTCAAAGAGAGGGATTGGATAATGAAGACAATCCTTTCTCTGCATTTCCCCCGTATATAGACATGTGGACTAGACATGTGCAATACTTATACAAAGTAACACATTTTCTAGGGGGGGGCTAGCCAGATCCTAGGTGGGGCTATAGCCCCCCCTAGCCCCCTGTAGTTACGCTAATGGTTCTATTCAAGCTCTTACAGTCTATCAGTCTATCTATTAGTTTTTAGACAAATTCTTCAAAGTTCTGCCAGAATTCCGAAAAGAAAAGCATAAGAAATTTTGTGTGGATCACTAGAGGAACTTCCGAAAGAATTTACAAAAGTTTACAAAGCCATTTCCGAGGGTGGAAAGAATATCCGAGGGGATTCAGGCAGAAATTTCTAAATTATTCCTGTGGAGAAATTTTCGAAATATACCTTGAATGAATTTCGAGAGAAATTTCTGAATTCTTGAAGAAACTCCCGCAGGAGAATTTCAATGGACTTCCGAAAAAATCTGAAAATTCCGAAAGTAAATTCTTGAAGAATTTACCTAGGCATTTCCTACGGATTTAAATGAATATTTAACCAAATTCCCGATAAAATTCCTTAAAATCTTCAGCAATTCATTTGGAAATAACATCGGGATTTCTTTCAAAAAAAAAATTCCAGCAACCCTTTTCTAAAATTCTTTTAATAATTTCTCCGGGAATCCTCTCAAGAATTTCTTCTGAAGATTCTCCAGGAGCTCCTTCGAAAGTCTGTAGATGTCTCTAACTGACTTTGACCTTCCGGGACTAGCGTGGCACTGAATCACTCACGCAGTCCCGCTGATCTTGTGAACGACAGGCGTGCTTTTTTCGAAGGTGTTGTACTTTTTCCAACGGTGCGAGTAACGGAAGGTCAAGGACATGGCCGGCGCCGTTATTGATTATTGTATTTTATTTACAGTTCCCCCACAATCATGGGTGACATACAGTTATTAGTCACTTCGATGAAAAAAGCTTAAACGAAAACGGGATTAGTGGTCATATGGCTACCACTTCTGCCTCATACGCAGGAGGTCGTGGGTTCAATCCCAGGCCCGTTCCATTCCTCCTACTTTGTATCTGTTCATATATTTTTCATGTTCTACCAATCGCAAGTACTATAAATGGGCTTTCATACCGTTTCTATCTTTAATCCTTTATCTTCAGCTTGATTAGTTCTAGTAGACAACTGTTAGAATTCGAAATGAGCGAAAAATCTGGTTTAGACATCCAATTAGAATATACCTCCACCCTTTCATTACTATCACAATGGCAACCCGTTAACCAAAACGAACCTCTGTCATGGAACATTAACCCCAGATTCCAATAAAATTCCGCATGAACTCGTGGCTAGTGCAGAGGTGTTCTCGGCTTGCAGTGGGCGAGTGATTGCATCATCAACTCTCGATAGACCGTGAGGACGTGGCCAGCGCCGTTATCGACCATTTTAAATACTAGAGCTCTCGGACTGTGTGCACATTGAGATTGAAGCGCAAATCCCATGCTTTCATTCATTGGTTCCTTGTGCAATTGGAATTTTTCTGGTCAATCACAGAGTAGCAACTACGAAATACATCTTTGATTTTTTGTGACAAAAATTGGGTGAGAAAAGATTGTATAAATAATATTGCACATGATTCAACACTCACAACTCGATTGAATTGAATTATCTTTATTTACGAGATTTTCGGCACAAGGCAGGTTCATCTTGTAGGAACAACTGGATTAAACATTGGTTCCGCTAACGTACAGAGTGTCATCAGGTTGTTCGAGCAATTTGGCTTTATTATAGCACCGATATAAAGTTTTAAAGTTAAATTCGCATTGGATCAAAAATACACATTATAAAACCCTGATTTTGTGGCCCCGGAACCGCTCAGTTTCAAAAGGGAACTGGCCTAAACCCCTTGCTGCTGGTCTAGCCTCGGCAGCCGTTTGGGGTGGACAACCGAATAATTTAATTTTAATTAAGAGGCGTTTATTCGTGCAAACGGGTGGGATATTGGTTGGCTTCCAAATTATCCATGGCTGGCGGCTGATCGCACGATGAGTCAGCCAAAGCGGTGGCTAGGTATCGAGGTGACCAACGGATTGCCGAGCGGGAGGGCAAATCGGCGGGAGATCGATCGATGAAGCAGTGCAGGAGGAGGTCGATGGAGATGCAGATGAAGCCAACGAGCGTGTGGCTAGGTGGCCGACGGGCGGTCGGACCATGCAGCAGCCGATGGATGGCTTGATGGTGATGCGGCTGACGATCAAGAAGTCGTCAGGTGGCCGGACGACGATGTAGTTGGCGCTTTTCCGGCTAGTGATGCCGCTAACGGGTTGCGAGGCGACAACGTGGCTTGCGGTAGGCTTGACGAACAATAGACCGGCTGATGGTAAAGCAATTGTGTGGACGAAAAGGGGTCAGACGATATCGCAGCGCACTAGGGTTGTGGGGCCGGACGATGATGCGGCTTTCAAATCCCCCGTCGGGTGTCACGACAATGCCTATACGGGCTGCCGTTCAACCGCGTGATGGGTAGGAGACCTGGTAGTAAGGTGGCCAACAGGTGGATTCGCAATAGAGTTATTCAAAGATCCAGATGGGTGATGTCGGTTGGATGGATTAGTGTCCACGGGCGACTACCCAAGATGGCACCTCTGGGTTGCCGAATATAAGAAACACGATTCACACCGAACTGCCTAAAAACAAGCTCCTTACACCGAGCCACAAATCCAATCTCATCGGCTTCGGTCACCCACCGTCTGGCTTGGTCACTCATCTCCCCAATGAAAGCGCGCGTTCTATACTTCCTGCTTTTAATCAAACCTTCGCTGTGGTCGAGATCGCTCATTGTCGGGTATGCGTTTAATCCACCCACCGTGTAAATTTGAAATCGCCGTTAAAACTTTAGCAATTTGTCTTCACGCTTGAATGGATTTAATATATACGTAATTAAATGTTACCCGCCGGTAACAACATGCATATGAAAAACATGGAACTTACAGGTAGAGAAATGATGATAATTTGGTACGAAGATTGCTACATGATTTGAGAAACAGATCCTTAGCTGACCCATGACAGTGTGATGAGTGTATATTACATTTGAATTATTGTAAAACATACTTTTTAGCATCAATTCTTCTATATTTATTTCAGTTGCCGAAACTTACAAACGCCCGAATACATATATCAGCGCCCCTAAATGCAGCCGAATGTTATTTGGCCGAATAGGACATTTGGCCAAATAGAGAGCTTGGACGAATACGACGTTTGGCCGAATAGGTTATTTGGCCAAACAGATCATTTGGCCGAATATGACATTTGCCAGAACAGGACATTTGTCCGAATAGGACATTTGGCTGAATAGGTCATTTGGTGAAGTAGGACATTTGGCCGAATAGGACTTTTGGCCCAGACCGCATCGTGCTTTCGTGCTGTGCGGTTCTTTCTCTCTTTGCGGAAGGAAGTTTTTAATACTACCCGAAGCTATTTTAATTTCAACGGTGCTTCTTAGCGCTATTTGTACCCACTGATCACGTTACGATCTTTGCAAGGACCCGTGCCTTCGTTTTACGTTGGACCCGTTTGCGGAAGTAAAATTCCGACAAGCGGTGGTAATCCTGCAGGGACACCGTTCTGGGAAAAAACCTCTTAGAAGGTCACGTCTCCACGCTCAGCCATGAGCATTAATAAAAACAAGAGGAAGGGGGAGTCTCTGAATTCTCCACTTCCTTCAAAGAAACAAGGTTTCAAGACCGTCCTGCCAAAGCGCGGAAAAAATAGAAGGAAGTTGGAGAATTCAGATATTCCTTCTAACTCTAATATCGGAAATAATTCTTCTCCAATCGAACTGAGCAATCAGTTCGATTTGATTAATGATGAAATTGAGCAAGTCGAATATACCTCTAGCCCAGGTGATTCAATTCATGCGAAAAAGCAAAGGATTCCGCCAATTGTGGTATCTGTTGCCGAGTTTTCTGGCTTCCAGAATGAGATTTTGAGTAACCTTCAGGGGATCAAGGTTTCATTTCAGATTGCTAGGAAGGGTGACTGCCGCGTTTTGCCGGGATCCTTTGACGATCGCAAACGTCTTCTTCAGTATTTAACTGAGAAGCGCCATAAATTCTTCACATACGACGACAAAACTGAGCGATTGTTCAAAGTCGTCTTGAAAGGTCTCCCCAGTGATGATAAATCACTGGATGAGATTAAAATTGAAATTTCTCAATTACTTGGATTTTCACCAGTCCAAGTAATTAAGATGAAAAAGAAATCCCACTCCGGTACTTCCCAGAGGGGCATTTCTCAAGAATTTTATTTAGTTCATTTTAACAAAAGTGAACTAAATAATATGAAAAGTTTGGAAAATGCCTGTATTATGTCTCATGTCCGTGTTACATGGGAACATTTCCGCAGGCCTGGGGGAAATTTCCAGAACCCCACCCAGTGCCGTCAGTGCCAAAAGTGGGGTCATGGAACCAAACATTGTCACATGGATGCTAAATGCATGATTTGTGGTGGAACCTCTCACGCCAAGGACGCATGTCCTGTGAGAGAAGATTCCAATAAATTTAAATGTGCTAATTGTGGGGGCAATCATAAATCCAATTTCTGGGAATGCCCTTCACGCAAAAAAGTTTTGAATTCACGTGCAAAATTGATGACGGGAAATTCCAATCGGATCCCAGATTCGACGGGTAGAAATTTTTCAAACGCTCAAATTTCGAAACCAGTTACCGGTCGAGCAATTCATACCCACCACAATTCACAAACAAATTTTGCCGCTCGTCAACGGGTAGCAAGCACTTCAGTAAATTCCAATTTTTCGAATGTACCTACGTATGCAAACATCGCTGCTGGTAGACAAAATTTCTCTTCTCAAAATGAGGTTTATACCCATGTCCCAACGGAAAATAATGGTCATGTTGCCGATTCAGGTAGCATGACTGCTTCCGACTTTGCAATTGAACTGAACTGAACAATTGCTGAACAATTGCATCACATGATTGATGCAATGTTCAAAGCAAATACCATACCAGAAGCTGTTCAGGTTGGTATAAAGTACACACAAAAAATTGTTATCGGACTCCGTTTTAATGGATCTAAATAATTGTGTGAAAGTTTTAAATTGGAATGCCCGCTCTCTAAAGGGTAAGGAAGATGAATTATTCAACTTCCTTTCAGTTCATAATGTGCATATTGCCATTATAACAGAAACTTATTTTAAACCAGGACTCTCCATTAAAAGAGATCCAAATTATTTTATCTACAGAAATGATCGTCTTGACAGCGCCTGTGGTGGGGTCGCCATTGTCATCAATAGACGTATCAAACATAAATTATTTTCTTCGTTCGAAACCAAAGTTTTTGAAACCTTGGGAGTGTCTGTTGAAACAAATTTTGGTAAATTTTTCTTCATTGCAGCCTATTTGCCTTTTCAATGCAATGGGCAGCAAAAGAATTTGTTGAAAGCTGATCTTCAAATTCTGACTCGCAACAAATCAAAATTCTTCGTAATTGGTGACTTCAATGCCAAACACCGTTCATGGAATAATGCTCAAAGCAATTCCAATGGTAAAATTTTATTTGAAGATTGTTCTGCGGGATATTATACTATTCAATATCCCAATGGCCCTACTTTTTTTTCTTCCAGTCGAAATCCTTCTACAATTGATTTAGTTTTAACGGATTCAAGTCAGCTGTGTGGCCAATTGGTAACTCATGATGACTTTGACTCTGATCACCTTCCTGTGACGTTTGAAATCTCACAAGAAGCCATTTATAATCCAATCAGCTCTACTTTTAATTATCATAGAGCTGATTGGGATTCATATAAAACGTATATCGATAGGAATTTTGATGTTGATATTCCTCTCGATACCAAAAGTGATATTGATAATGCTCTCGTATCTTTGACAAATTTAATTGTCGAAGCCAGAGCCATTGCAATTCCTAAATGTGAAATTAAATTCAACTTCATTATTATTGACGACGATCTTCAGCTACTGATCCGTCTTAAAAATGTGAGAAGAAGGCAATACCAAAGAACTCGCGATCCCGCGTTGAAAGTTATTTGGCGTGATTTGCAAAATGA
The DNA here is from genome assembly GCF_024139115.2 of Armigeres subalbatus. Classification (NCBI taxonomy): domain Eukaryota; kingdom Metazoa; phylum Arthropoda; class Insecta; order Diptera; family Culicidae; genus Armigeres; species Armigeres subalbatus. The sequence continues at coordinate 691,816 of NW_026942188.1, forward strand.
AATTAAAAAACGTTTCGCTATTCTGAGAAATACCAACTTTGAGAATAATGTCTCGAAGTTGGATCCCAGTTCGAAACCCTTTTGGAAATTAACAAAAATTCTTTAAAAAACCTCAAAAGCCAATTCCAGCGCTTAAAGAGGGAAATAAAATTTTATTAACAAATGGCGAAAAGGCTCAAAAACTTGCTCAGCAGTTCGAGAGTGCCCATAATTTTAGTCTAGGTCTCACTAGTCCAATTGAGGATCAGGTTACACGGAGCTTCGAAGACATTCTCAATCAAGAGAATGTTTTTGACCCTTCGTTGGGAACTAATTTGGATGAAGTGAGAACTATTACTAGAAAATTTAAAAATATGAAAGCCCCGGGTGATGATGGTATTTTCTACATACTTATCAAAAAACTTCCTGGGAGCTCTTTATCCTTTTTGGTTAATTTATTTAACAAATGTTTTCAATTGGCATACTTTCCAGATAAATGGAAAAACGCCAAAGTTGTTCCTATTTTGAAGCCGGACAAAAATCCAGCTGAGGCTTCTAGTTGTCCAGTTTGCTTTCTTCAATAAGCAAACTGTTTGAAAAGATTATTTTAAATAGAATGATGGTTCATATTAATGACAATTCTATTTTTACTGATGAGCAATTTGGTTTTCGCCATGGGCATTCAACCACCCATCAGTTATTAAGAGTAACGAATTTAATTCGGCTCAACAAATCTGAAGGATATTCGACTGGAGTTGCTCTTCTTGATATAGAGAAAGCATTTGACAGTGTTTGGCATGAAGGTTTGATTGTAAAATTGATGAATTTTAATTTTCCTCTGTACATCATTAAACTGATCCAAAATTATTTATCAGATCGCTCACTGCAGGTAAACTATCAGAATTCTAAATCTGATAGATTACCTGTAAGGGCTGGTGTCCCCCAAGGCAGCATTCTGGGGCCCATATTGTATAACATTTTTACTTCTGACTTACCTGATTTACCACCAGGGTATCAAAAATCTTTGTTTGCAGATGACACAGGTCTATCAGCTAAAGGGCGAAGCCTTCGTGTCATTTGTAGTAGATTGCAAAAAAGTTTGGATATTTTCTCCACTTACTTGCAAAAATGGAAAATTTCCCCGAATGCTTCCAAAACTCAGCTTATAATTTTCCCACATAAGCCGAGAGCTTCTTATTTGAAACCTTCTAGCAGACATATTGTCACTATGAATGGGGTTCCAATCAATTGGTCTAGCGAAGCTAAATATTTAGGACTTCTGCTAGATCAAAATTAACTTTAAAAATCACATTGAAGGCCTTCAAGCGAAATGTAACAAATATATTAAGTGCCTATATCCACTTATAAACAGAAAATCAACACTTTGTCTTAAGAACAAACTTTTGATTTACAAACAAATTTTAGACCTGCCATGTTGTATGCTGTGCCAATATGGACTAGTTGCTGCAATACCAGAAAGAAGGTACTCCAGAGGATTCAAAATAAAATTTTGAAAATGATTCTGAAGTTGCCTCCGTGGTATAGTACCAATGAACTTCATAGAATTTCTAATATTGAGACATTGCAACAAATGTCCAACAACATAATTTCCAATTTTAGACAAAAATCGTTGCAATCTTCTATTGCAACGATTAACTCCTTGTACCCTTAGTATAAAATAGGTTAAGATTAGTTTAAGTTGAAAACATTGTAATTCCTACATGGTTCAATTCAACCAGAGGAAAAATTCTAACTGCCAGAGGCAATTGAAATGTATTAATAATAACTAAAAATATAACATAGCAAATAAGGATGATGGTGTTAAGAAAACACGGAACACCTAGTCTAAGAGAAGAATGCATGTATTAGATAATTAGCAAATAAAATTAGTTAAAAAAAAAAAAAAGATTCAGGCAGCGGTTCAGTTTTACGATCCGATAGAGCAAGGCAGCGCAACGACTGCCAACGTTCACGACATCGTGTCATATTCGATTGATGGTGGCTTATCGCAATAGTCGTCGTCAACATCATCGTTTGGAAGTGGCGCCGGAGCCTGAACCGCATCAAAAGCCTGGAAACGGCGACAAGGAGGAACAACCCCCAGGCAGTGTGTGGGAGACATCTGGCACTCCTGCCCGGCTATTCATACAGGAATAGTGCAAGGCATTACAGTTTGAAATCCATTCTAAAACTCTGTACCATAGTAAGTTAATGAAGTTCAGTCCTAACTCAGAAGTCGCGGTGATCAGAAGTCTTATTTTGATCACATCCTTAAAATCTAGGTTTGGTGTATGTCCTTGCGAGAGCGGGACAATTTGATCCTTTTTTTTCAATCCTAGAAAACCAGTTCTAATGCGCCCGAGTAATAAACGTTGCGAACGGGAATGAGAGTCACTGCCCAAATGGCCCGATACCCTATTTAGAGCATGCAAATAAACTCAATATTCAATCAAACTTACTGTTACTTTCAGTTGATATGAATTCTAATACCGTGTACCACACCAGAGTCCTGCAGTAACAAGGTAAGGGACAGCGTACTGTAAGGGCTGGGGTGGGCCCCTTAGGTTCAATTAGCCATTTATTTAACCCTCCAAGCAATACATCCCCTCAGCACGGGTCGCTTGGCACCTTAGAGTTAAGAGTTTGGGGACGTGTTATCAGCTTCAAGTAGTGAGCCTGAAAATATGACCAGATTTACTCCGTTACGCACCACGTCTATCTCTCCTGATGTGGAATGAAAATATGGAATAAAATTGACCGAGCGGAAATTGGTTGTAGTGCCTTCGAAAAATGTGAGGTGGAACAAAAAGCAGTCGTGCTTAGATTGTGGAAAAAATATTGAAATAACCAGCTCCAAAAATTGGCCAATATTCTGGCCTTTTTATTAATTCGAACATTTTTTAAAATATCCTTTGCGAATTTATACAAATTAAATGTTTCACCTAATCTGCCACTGAAAGCATAACTGTCTCTTATCGATATAACTTTGATATCAATATAGGACAGTTAAATTTGTATGGGCAATGAAGGTTTCCACTAAATATATGCATAGTTTATTGCTGTCCTCTCGACCAACCCAGCTTATGTCCAAAGCCAAAAACAAGAGGATGGTCGTGATATTGAACTCCTTTTTAGCAATCAAAGGCGGCAGCCAACGCAGCCCAAAGATCGACCTGCTCCGATAACGTTTAGCAACAAATTATGCATTGTGTTATGACTTAAATTGGGAACAAATTCCTTCCATCCCATCTGTAGCACAAGTGCAAAAAAAAACTGACAATCCCGCGGACAAGAGATTCAAACGACGGACGCTTTGGTATAATTGGAGGATTTGTGCTTCACCTCCTAACAAAGGGGAGGCGGGTCGGCTTCCTCTGAAATCCCTAAAGCGCGCTTCTTCTCTATAACAAACGGCGAGCATCGATGACACCAATTTGAACCAGGCGCTGCTGGCTGCTGACTGGCGCAACTCCTGCGTCCCATTGTCCTCGGCGCGCAACCATAAACAACCCAAAATGTGTGTAATTTCCAGTCTTTTAACAAGTTTAACAGTCAGAACAAACGCCCGCCCGGTCATCTTGCACTTTACGGACGATTGGCCGCGATCGGTGCTGCTGCTGCTGCTTTTTTCTTTCAGCGGAGCCGTGGTGGTCCGATGATGTCGGCATGACTGTTAAAGTGTGCGACAAGCGTAACTGTTGGCGGCGCTATCGGTAACTGAGAATCGTCAATGAATATGAGCCTCCCATCGCCGTGGCGTCGTTGTCTTCGTGGTTTTCGAGGTGTTTTTTAAGATTTGAATAGGTTCAGCGATACGGACCTAACAGGCACTGATCCTATTGTGCCTAAATGTTTGAATCACACGCAGGTGAAATTGAATGGAAAGCACTTTTGTGGAAATTGGTCGATTGGGAACGATCGTTTATGCGCATTGCGCAAAGACAATTCGTTGTATGTTGGAATGGCAAAAGGCGAAATAAATGTGGAGATAGAGTTACAAAATGAAAATATTTGGAAGTGGCTGCGACTCAGCGTGATACCTACCGGATGCGGATCGAATCATAAATAATGATAACAAATGAAATTTATTTTTATTTCCATGATCGATCGTTATCATTAGCAAACATAACATAACTCACAATATTCTGCACATAAGATTTTCAATACATAGAAAGTTGTTTATAAGTAGAAGTAGAAGTTTTTGGGTAAAATGTGGACACTTTTTTTAAATAGAAATTAGACAAAAGACAATACAAATAATATAGAGTCACGGCAGATAATGTTAGCTTAGACCGCATAAATTTCGACGACTAAAATAAAAACTCTTTAAAACATGTAAGTCGAGTCAAGTACGAGACACTGAAGACGGCCTTACTGTTGAGGTCGAAATACGTATCTGTCAAGATACAATTAAGTGGTGGAATTCAATGGGATTGTATAAACTCGTCTTATGACAAGTGTAATATTCCAAAAATTCGATTACAATTAATTGCATATTATTCGGCAACACGGTCGTACGAAAACAATTTGTTTCTTAAATATCTTGGCTGTGCATATGCACAGCACATGTTTAGAAATGGACAAATTAATATGAAATTTTGCGAAAAAGAATCCACGTGTCTTGGAGGGACTCGAATCCTCAACCTCCTACTCTCTAGATAGGCGTGATAACCCCTACACAACAAGACTACTTAAAGGTCACGTTTGCGGAAAAGCCATCAGAATCCGAGTACAAAAGGCAAATTGAATATCTTTCGGATGCTTGATTTGTCCAATCTCCACATGTGCTTTACTGTTGTATATCCACAGTCAACCGAGTGCACATTGTTTATTAAACGAGATGATCGCACTCCATGCCCCCAACAACGGGCTGGGCGGATTTGTATATAGTGCGAATCAATTACACTCTGCTGTGCCAAAGGCTTGCTTCGCTAAAGCATTTGGTGAGTTTGATTACCTTACGAATGCGGTCGCGTGTACTCAGACGATTAATGACGGTGGAAGACCGACACTTGATTACAATTAATTGCATATTATTCGGCAACTCGGCCGCACGAAAACCATTTTTTTTAATTCGTTTTAATCCCCACTCTTCTACACCCAACCAGAGAATGCATGATTTTATGACAATCGTGCATGAATTCCATGCACAGATTGCATGAGGCTGAGGCCCATGCACAGATTGCATTAATTCAATATAGCAAGCCATTGCATTAGGTATCTGGTCACGAGAAAAAGGAACTAGGTTTGTGTTTGTGTCTACATAGAATCTATTTTTAAACTTCCGTCGAGGAACGAATTCTTTACACATACTTTGCCAACCTTATTTGCTTACAAAAAAATTTGAACGAAAACGAGAATTGAACCTATGCCGTCCACCAAGCCTAACGCTATCCGGCTGACGCGCTTGCCATCTGGGCTATACACTAGCTGAGAGAAGCAGTGATAGAAGACTATTATAATCCTCGTTCTATACTATGTGAATGAAGTAGAAGGGTAATAGAGATAGCAAAGGGCGATGAAAATGGAATTGGTTGTGCGTCCTTGTCCACCATCAAGTTGAACGGAGTCAGGAAGATTGTGTCAGTCGAAGCTAAACTGCTGTACACGATGCATATATTTGTTGCTGGAGGAGCTAAAGAGAGTCGTTTAGATGTGTTGGTCGAAACCAAATAAACCGAGTTAATGCAATTAGTTGACGTAACAAGTATAACATTCTGTGAGTGGTTTGCATGCGAGATTTGATACAAAATGATTAATGCAAAGAATGTCACAACTTTTTGTTTTGCGTGTAACCTAGCTAAAATAATTGACCTTGAAACAGGAGCTTCCATAAAAAATAAGAGACTGCCAATAAAGAAAACAATACCGTGGAATGATGTCCGGTAATATGACCGTTTACAATTTAATAGGCTGACCAGACCATTTCGGTGAAAAAACGGGACATGTCAAAAAACCTTGTGACACAATTGAAAAGCTGTAGAAATTTCAAAATTTATGGGCCTAATTTTTCATTTTCCGTCTAAGAAGTTGGAAATGTGATTATTCACTGTTATAATCTTCTATTGTATAAGCTAGTTGGGAAAATACTAAACTACAAATATTTTACTCTTCAAAGAATCGCGGACAAAAAGACGAAGGAAAAATTACGCATTTTTTCAAAATATTTTAAAAACTTGTAGAATTTTGAAAGTTTATTTTATTCCTCTCTGCATTAAGGATTTTATTACTGATCAATATCAAAAACTTTCCCAATCCTGAACAATTGAAAATAACAAAAAATAGTCGAAGTACCCTGTCTAAAGCCGGTCTGCGCATTAGAGAGATAAGAAAAATTAATTGAAAGTAAAAAACTGCGGAGAGACAAATTCGAAAAAAGCGAAAATGCGATTATAAATTTCCCGTGCTAAAACCCTTTTTCATGAATATAAGTGAGGGAAAGGCGGGACTCATGCATCATGCAATTTCGTCGCGAAAAGTAAAACAAATCCTGGCTAATTTATAGGCTGGTTTACAGACTGGACTCTCGAAGATTCCCGCCGGATTGTATTTTAAATCGGGTCGATATTCTAATTTTCTGCAACATAATTCCATAGATCCCGCCCACTCATATGGAAGAAAAAATTCAGACAAGCTCCTGAGTCCTGATCTGTAAACTAGCCTTAAAGTACGTGAGGACCGAAAGCCGATCAAATTTTACCTCGCTTTGAATGATTCTTAGTGTTCCGAAAAGAATCAAATGATTGAAAAATATGTGGTAAAGCAGGTTTGAAAAAAATGGAATAACCTACTTCGCAAAAAAAAAAAATCGAAAGTAAGTTCACTGGAAATCAGAATGTCTGTCCCTGCGGTCCATTTATTGACGTCGAGGCGTAACCTGATTTTCAGGATATACTTGCCGGCCACGTTACCGGTTCCATTTATTAAAAGCAACTCTAATAACATAACATAACTTTTTTATGGGTTTCATCCACTTCCTGCGTATTTGGTTTTAGCTTCCTGCCTGTCGTGTCCGGAAGAGACGGCTGCATCCGAATCAGCCGTCTCCAGCTGCTGCTCGATCCGCAACAGCTCGGAAGCACTACTACTTCCCGCAAAATACATCACTAAACTGAAATCTGACTTCGTTCATCTGTCACTCTAGCATTTGGTACTCGTGACTAATGTATATGCCTTATATTCAATTCAATCTATATATTTGAATATACCCATCTCAATCCCTACATTCTCCCCCTGCTCTACTCTATTACAATATTATTATTAATATTTTACTCAACTATTCAATACCTAAGAACACCAATCTAGTACAGAAGTCACAAAAAAATTACCAATTTCCAACGCAAATTTTTGCTGAAAAGGCCTCACTCTTTGTTTACATTTTCTAACACTGAAATCAATTCAACCAAGCTCCAACCAGGCTCCGTAACATTAATCTTGCATCAAAATCAGACAAAAGTCATCAACAACATGCTACTCAACTCTTTCCTTACTTGTTCTCACTCTTTGTTTACATTTTTCAACACTGATCTCAAATCATCAACTAATCTCGGAATGCAATCATGGATGGAGCAACCAGGCTCTAGAACATCAATCTTGCATCAAAAGCAGATAAAAGTCACCAACAACAATCTACGCAACTCTTTCCTTACTTGTTCTCACTCTTTGTTTACATTTTTCAACACTGATCTCAAATCATCAACTAATCTCGGAATGCAATCATGGATGGAGCAACCAGGCTCTAGAACATCAATCTTGCATCAAAGGCAGATAAAAGTCACCAACAACAATCTACGCAACTCTTTCCTTACTTGTTCTCACTCTTTGTTTACATTTCCTAACACTGATCTCGGAATGCAGTCATGGATGGAGCTACCAGGCTCTAGAACATCAATCTTGCATCAAAAGCAGACAAAAGACATCAACAAAATTCTACGCAACTCTTTCCAGACTTATTCTCACTCTTTGTTTACATTTTCTTTCTTTGAATTCAAGTCATCCACTGTTCTCGAAATGCAGTCATGGATAGGCTCTAGAACATCAAAATCGGAACAAATGTCAACAATATTCTATGCAACTCTTTGCTTACATGTTCTACATAGAAATCCTTTCGGGGGAATGATTGTTTACCCTATCAGGGATACCTTCTCGGGGTAATGATTGTTTTCTTCATCAAAAATACCCTCTCGGAGGAATGATTGTTTACCCTATCAAGGATATCCTCTCGGAAAATTGTCTAGTCTACACTACCACACTTTGTTATATGTAAAATCGATTAAATCAACAAATTCCATAAGTGCGCACTAAAAGATTCTCCATACGATACGCAAATAATAAAAATAATGTGTCTCGACTAATTTACAGTTACCAGAAACAAAAAAATACTCAGGTTCCTAAAGTCCATCCAACATTTTATTTTTCAGTATCACTAATGTCACGAACGAAAACTTTCAAAACATTTCTTTTTCCGTGCACTTCTTGTCAACCAAAACAAGCAAACGCGATTTCCGATTTTTTATTTTTCCACGCTTTACCGTGACCAAGCTTGTCATTTCGGGAGCGCCACTAATCACAATGTACCGATTCGGCCATTGTCGTGTCCGGAGGAGACGGCTGCATCCGAATCAGCCGTCTCTAGCTGCTGCTCGATCCGCAGCAGCTCGGAAGCACTACTACTTCCCGCAAAATACATAACAAAACTGAAATCAGACTTCGTTCATCTGAAAAGATATTTTAGTTACCAGATAAACATTGTCGCTGTCATCGCTATCCGGAACATCTTTTGCTGGCGAGGATAGGGGATCTAAATGTAGATGAAGGAAAAATACCAGGGGAACGACACCCATTTTTTTCACTATGGATTTTGACAGGTTCGCCTGTTCGTGCTTTTTTGGGTGATAAATTTATCCCCCAGTGTCAAATCACCCCAATACTGATTTATTTTGCAATAGTATGTGCGCGAATTTTGAATGTTTACGTTTTTACAGGAGAATATGATGCAAAACGCCCATTTCACTCTATTGGTATTGGTGACTCGTATTGGTGACTCAGAAAAGATGTGACAAATATGGCGTAGCTTGTCATCCCCGTGAAAAATACATACGATTTGACAGTTAGGTACCCAACATGTTTCGGACAGCAGAACAAAGGGAACCGAAGCGACAATCTTTATCTTGTAACTAAAATATCTTTTTTCATCTGTCACTCTAGCATTTGGTACTCTAACTTATGTATATATATATGCTCTCTTATTCAATTCTCAATCCCTACACTGCCCAAAATATTGAATTTGTTTGGAGCTCTTTGAAAGAATCAATGAAAAACGGGACAAATTGAAGTTTTTATAGATTACGACAGGACAGCACAATAAGGTCTAAAAAACGGGACTGTCCCGTTAAATACGGTACGTATGGTCAGCCTATAATTTGAACCCCGTTGTTTTGAACATCGTTCAAACTAAAAATGGTTCAAACGTCATTTACCACGTGATTTGATAAAAATAGAATTTGAAGCATCGTGAAATGGAATACAGAATCAAAACAAAATAGCAAAGAGAGCAGCCAGAAACCTGTAGAGTAGAGTGGGGCAAGAGTGCGCGTGGGGTAAGAGTACGTTCTTGATTTGTTGAAGTAATAAAAAAAGATAAACTAGCAGCACTGCATCAGTTTGACAGGTATTCTGGCCAACGATTATCATGTGTAATTGTAAACGATTTGAATAAACAACAAGGGAGATATGGAGTTAGATAACTTTTTGGTCATTTTGCTAAAAATAATTGGATTTCCGCAACTAGTATTTCATTACCACATATACGTTCAATCAGGTGAACATTATACCATTTCGATAACAAATTGTATAGAGTACTTTATGGTGCAGAACACCAATCGGGTTGGTTTTCCAAGAGATCAAAGCCATTACTTGAATAAATTTTGGGACTGTGGGGTAAAAGTACGCAGGAACGGGTGGGGCAAGAGTACGCATATGAATTTTCAAGTTATGTTGTCAAACCCGTATCTCCGGCCGAAATAAGACTTTTTCCAAAGCGTAAAGATCCACAACTAAGAAAAAAGGGACAGAATTCAAAATTATCACAAGTTTTTAGGATAAGTTGAAGTAATCCGGTGTTAGAAAGGACTTAGCGATCAAAGCACTGAAGCGAAATAATGAAATTGCATTAGGACTTGTTATAGGACTAAACATAGTACGAAAACACAATTTCATCTAAATGATAATTTCATTCCATCAAAAGAAACATTCATAAATTACGCAACGTTTAGCTGGGAGGGGTTGCGAGATGTGGACGATTCATATATTTTTTAGAGGATTCATACAAATAGTGTAAGATACACGGAGAAAAATGAGAAAGCTAGTTAGCTTATTATTTATCCCTTTTCAACCTTTTCCTACTTTTAATCTTTTCTGCGCTTATGAATTAAGCATTTGTAATGCTTATTTTGAATTTAATCCTCCCGTTTGCATAACAAGTACCCTGTTTAATCTTGCGACTTGAGGTTTCCATTTTTATAAAGTTTTCCAAATTATAAGTTGCCTACATTATTTAACACGCACGAGTACTCATTTTTCCTGTTCTCTCTGATATTATAAGCTGCACCATGAGCTGGCAAAGGTAAGTTATTTATTTCACCTGAAATAAATGAGCTTTTCAGTTTACGCTTTGTATTTTTATCTCAAGGTCCCGATTCAGGCGTCGCTACGCCACCAGTAGCTACAATAACGACGAACCATACCGTTCGGAAGTAAAACTCTATACTTTTTGGACCCTCGAAAATGTCCGAATTATGATCATCAGCGATCAACTCTTCGAAATAAATTCGCTAGTCGTGAAGCTCTGTTCCTGGGGAAACTGTGACAGATAATTCGGCAGCTAGTGAAATTCTCGGTGGCGTCTAATGTGATGATGAATATCCCGCTCCACTCGGTAACCGTCGCAATGCTGCTGTTATGTTTATAAGATTACATCTAGTGCGAGTGACGTATATTTAAATTTCAAACTGAAGATTATTTAAAGAATAAAACATCTTTTTTTTTAAATATTGAAACATCAACATGTTTTCATTTCAACTAAATGCTGTTTCCATTTTGTTTTGTAAAGAATGATCGTTAAGTTGAATAAATAACGTTTAATCTTCGTTAGATAAAAATGGAATAATCATTCCAAAAGATTAAACTCGAGTTATTCATTCGATGCTTATTGTTCAATTAAGCATTGCAATGAGTGGATAGACTGAATATGGATTTAGATTATAATTTAAGCTATTTAGCTTTTTTATTTTTATCCGTGTAGGGGGAGGGATGATGAAATAGCCAAATTTACGTTACGTGATTGGTGGACTTTCTTTAAGGAAAATGCCTTTGTATACGCCACGCCAAAACCTGATATATATTTTTACCTCTGTAGTTTTTTGTATATACAAAAAAAACAATGTTTTTTCGTATGAAAGTTCACATTTTTAGGACCACCGGCACCCCCCCCCCCTTTAAGAATTCCGTAATCTTTGAACATTCCCTAATATATGTTCAGTAAACATCAATTAAATGTTATTAACTCTTATTTGTGTTAATATATACTTTAAGCACATGATTGGATAAATGCGTACTCTTACCCCACCCGATGCGCACTTTTACCCCACCGGTGGGGTAAGAGTGCGTTTATCACTTGTCTTGCAATAAGGGTTCTACTAAAACGAATCTCAATAATTTCAATAATTTTTCCACTGGGTAACATAAATGAAGAGTATATGAATCATCGACACTGATTTGATAAGCAGAAGCTTGCTTCATAAGGTCCACATGATCGATTGAAAACTAAGTGCGTACTCTTGCCCCACTCTACTCTACTTCTAATGCTCATAGAGTAACCAGATGTTCAAATTAAGAATATCTCCGTTAATATGAATGAGGTACCGTTCAAATTATCGAGTGTGCACGGTATAAATATTTTCCTTAATAATGAAAAATTCCAATAAACCAATAACAACAAAATTTCCATAAATTAATCGATATTAGCAATAATTAGCAATTCATTTCATAGCTCCCATTTTCATCCCATCAAAAATAAAGCAATGAAAAGGAATTTGATTTGTTCTTTTTTTGTGACTCCTCCCGAGGTGAGCCAGCCTAGGGCTGAAAGCCTCGCAAATAAAGATAATAATAATAATAATAATTATAGGTGGGAGCTCAGGTGAAATACCCTGGGCGTCCATGAAAAACCACCATTTCGAGTAGGTGGGAGCTGAAGGCCCAATTCCTAAGCACCAATGAAAAACCACCCTCGGGCGAGCACTGGCGCTTGAACCTAGCTATTTAGCACTGTAAAGAATTAAATAACTTTACAGAACCCGTAGCTTCCGGGAATGAAAGCACACCCAAATATGGAGTTACGCTCAAGAACAATACCACCCATGCGATTGCCCGAGGAGGGAGCCCCTACTGGAGCTGGTCCTGGAACGGGGGACAGAGCGAGCGGCCAGCGGCTAGAGGAAGGAGAGGTGCAACAGCGACCCTCTAGTCATCAGGCTCAGCCCGTGCCGACAAGGCAAAACAGAAACGGCAGCAGAAGAAATCACCAAGGCAATGCTGCACCTGCTGATGTTGCTGTGGTTGATCGACGTCAATCACTCACGTTAGCGGGCCGCCGACGGCAACGGATCATGTGGACAAGGGAGATGAATCAGTACGTGATCCGTTGCTACTACGTTTGCACCAGGATGGAGACGGATATGTCCGGCAGACCGGCGATGCTGGAGCTGTTCAATGAGATGTTTCCTCGGTTTGCACCCCAGCTTGACCAGAACAAATTGTACACACGCCAGAGAGCTATTATGTCACATAATATGCTGACTCCAGAAGACGTAGAGTACATCAAGCGGGAAGTGCAGAGGGAATTAGGAGAGGAGGAGGAGGCAAGATCGAGCGATACGTCGAGAAGGAGTTCTGTTGGGTTGGATGCATCAATCGCAAGTAACCGTCGCGATTCGATTGCACCCGCCGCTCCAGGACCAACAGTGGAATTGCAACGACAGCAATTAAAGGACGAACTAGCTAATCATATGGGCACAGCAGTTACACAGTTCCGTGGGACAGACCCCATGTCCCGACACCGGATACCCAAGTTGCAGTACTCCTATCGGTTGACGAGTACAGTAAGCATCCTTAACCAGGATATTTTGCCACAGTACTTGGAAACCGTGGAGAACCTTGAGGAGCTGCAATTTATCGTGTATTCGGCTGCAGTGGCTGTTGTAAGAACGTTGGGATTGCGAACGCGCACACAAGTGATGGACGCGCACGCCCCAAAGCACGAAAACCCGCGTGGATGCGACGTCTGGAGACCCGCATCGCCACACTGCGTCCAAACGTTGGTCGATTAACACAGTACAAGCAGGGGAATCGATCAACCAGGCTAGTTCGGAATGTTGCTGAAATTGTGAAACCCACAGAACTCCGTGATCTCACCGAGGCGAACATAACTGAGATCCTCGACACCCATGTACAGCGGTTGAGTGCTCTTGCTAAGCGACTGCGACGTTATGGAGAATGTTCGAAGAGGAAGGAGCAAAATCGAATGTTCAACATCAACGAAAGGGAGTTCTACAACCACATCCGAAACGACAAAGCCGACTTTGGCGAGGGCCTTCCGGAGATTGGAGAAGTCACGCAGTTTTGGTCCAATCTATGGGAGAACCCCGTCATACACAACGGCGACGGGGTGTGGATGGCAGAAGAAGAGCAATATTGTGGTGGAATTGGAGACATGACCGCTATCAACGTGACCGCCCAAGACATACGTGAGGCTACTCGGTATACCAGGAATTGGGCTGCACCAGGACCCGATTTTGTGCATAATTTCTGGTATAAAAACTCACAACGGTCCATGGGCGGATGGCGGAATGCTTCAACACGGTACTAGATAACCCCGGGCAGCTACCGGAATTCATCACTAGGTGTCACTTATCTTCTGCCGAAGGAGCGGAACACTTTGAACCCAGCCAAGTACAGACCAATAACGTGCCTTTCGAGTCTGTACAAAGTGCTGTCATCGGTAATAGCGAGGAGGGTGCAGAACCATTGCGACGTCCAACAACCTGATGACCGAGGAACAAAAGGTTGTCGACGTAACACACGAGGCTGCAAGGATCAGGTCATCATTGATGCAGTCGTTGTTGGGCAGGCCACCCACAAGCAAAGAAACCTGAGCATGGCGTATATCGACTATAAAAGGCATACGACTCAGTACCTCACTCGTACCTTCTTAAGGTACTGCAGTTGTATAAGATAGACGGTAACGTCATCAGGCTAATGCAGCACGCTATGGGGATGTGGAGCACATCCCTACACATTACCGACGGAGAAAAGGTGTTACGGTCCAGGACTCTCAGCATCAGGAGGGGCATATTCCAAGGCGATACCTTTAGTCCTCTATGGTTTTGCCTTGCCATGAACCCTCTTAGCAGAGCACTCAACCAACACAACTATGGCTATCATTTGAAGAGTGGGGAAAGGAGTACAAACATTACCCACACCTTCTTTATGGACGACTTGAAGCTGTTTGCGGAATCTGTGGAGAAGCTGCATCAATTTCTGCGGCTTGTAACGGTATTCAGCAACGACATCCGGATGGAGTTTGGTATCGATAAATGTCGATCCATACATCTACACCGGGGTCACCTGGTGGATGCCGACAGTTTCCGCGTCAACGAACAGGAGGAGATTCGAAACATGGTTGAAGGCGAAACGTACAAGTTCCTAGGTTTCCTGCAACTGAAAGGAATTCGCCATACGACGATCAAGAAAGAGCTGCAGGAAAAGTTCTTGCATCGTGTCAACGGTATTTTGAAGAGCCTCTTGTCGGCCGGCAACAAGGTGAAGGCGATAAACACGTTTGCCGTGCCCTTGTTGACATACAGTTTCAGAGTGGTAAAGTGGACCAAGACTGACTTGGAGGCGTTAGAACGAGCAGTACGAGTGGCGTTCACTAAGCATCGCATGCGTCATCCAAAATCGTCCATTGAGAGAGTCACCCTGCCACGTACAGTAGGAGGAAGAGGCGTCACCGATATACAAACACTATGTGTTTCTCAGATCCAGCAGTTGCGAAGATACTTCGTGGAAAGCCAGAACGGCCACGAAATCTATCGCGCTGTGTGTGAAGCTGACCACGGATTCAGTGCCCTGCATCTGGCGCAGGAGGACTATCAGCTGAATTGCGACATCAAATCTGTCGACGAGATGATCGCATCGTGGAAGCAGAAGGAGTTACATGGGACGCACCCCATCAACTGGAGCTGGAATATATCGACAAAGCGGCGTCGAATACGTGGCTGGTGCGGGTGAACTCTTCTCGGAAACAGAAGGATTCATGGTAGCCATCCAGGACCGGGTAATTGCGACGAAGAACTATCGGCACTATATATTGCACGAAAACGTGGAGGACCGCTGCAGGAAGTGCAATTCAGTAGGAGAGACGATCGAACATATCGTGTCCGGGTGTTCAGCCTTAGCTGATTCAGCCTATCTCGGTCGTCATAACGAAGTAGCCAAGATTGTGCACCAACAGCTTGCTTTAAAGCACAACTTGGTTAACCAGTTTGTCGCCTACTACAAATATGTGCCTGTCCCGGTTCTGGAAAATAGTTTCGTGAAGCTGTACTGGGATCGCGAGATCATAACGGATGTCCTCATTCGTGCCAATCGGCCCGATATTGTGGTCTACGACAAAAGGATGAAGCGGGTAACCCTCATCGACATTGCTGTACCGCTAGACCATAATGTCCAAACAACATTCTCCAACAAGATAACGAAGTACCACGACTTGGCGGAGGAGTTGAAGCAGATGTGGCACCTGGAGGACGTGCGTATAATTCCGGTTGTTATCTCAGCTACCGGAATCGTCCTGAAATCTCTTCTGAGATCCTTAGGAGAGCTGGAACTATCTCATAACCTCCATAGCATCCAAAAGACAGTGGTTCTTGGAACTTGCAGCATCGTAAGAAGATTCCTGAACCACCATAACTAATACATCCGGTGCAAACGTTTATTATAGGATTTTAAGTCAACCGGCGAATGAGATCCACAGAGCCTAATCCCCTTTGGCATTCAGATTGCCCGGGGTAGGTGAAAATTCCCAGCACGCTTGCTGAGGAAGTGCCAAAACTCTATAATAATAATAATTTTTGTGACTAGCTTTATGTACCCGGCCTTGCTCGGAATTTCCGGTTTGGTTCGCAGTTTTTTTTTCACAATCGGAAAATGATAAAACCAATTGGTTAACGGGGTAATTGTGTTTTACTTGTTGGTACTTCATCATTTGATTAAAAGAAGGCTTTTGGAAACATTGACTGATTTTGAAAAAGAGATCGTGGCCTTATTCCGGGCAAACGTCTATTTCTAAAGAAGGAAAAGGAAACACATTAATCATTGCTTTCCACTGGGTAAACCATGATTCCTATGAAGGGTAACAATTATCATTGATTTATACTCAGCAAATGCATGCTTTCTATGAAAGATTTTTCTAATGCTGTTCAGAATTATCCCAAATGCCTTTCATGTCGAATCACCTTAGACCTTAAAGTGTTATGTTAACGGCCTCAGGAATATGTCATTTTCAGGGAAATGTCATATTCTGGGATATGTGTATCGGGAAGTATGCTTTTTTGAGAAAAATCATTTTCGTTAAAGTCATTTTTGGGGAAATGTTATTACTAGGAAAATGTTATTGTCGAGGATTTGCTATTTTTCAGGAATTGTTTTCGGAGGATTGTACAATGCTAAAGAACCTCGGATGAACTAAATAAGAATGATTTTAAATTAAGTCGTTTTATAAACACGGTGTGCCTGTGACGGTTATTAACGAAAAAAAATGTCCATCCATTCTGAACTCGCCTTTCGAAAGATATAATATCCAGGCGTCTGCTATGAAAATTTCAAAATATTTCATCTAGGGAATCGAAAGTTATAGCAGTTACAAATTTATTGATTTTTGGGTTCGATATTTCACTAATATGCAACCATATATACCGTGAATTTCCTCCTGATTACATCCAAATAAATTATCATCAAATATGCATTTTGCAACCTCAACCAACTGTAACCTAAAACCTATTCTTTGAATAATAGAAAAAAATAACAAATGATGTTAGAGATAATATTGTTCTAATGTTAATGACAAAATAGATAATACACCCACAATACAGTATTCAAATTACAGAATTATTGCCTGTTCAATCTCCTGATCATACCAAAGTGTGAATATTGTCTATGACAGACAAGTAACTACACTCTGAATGACGATTCTGCTTTTATTAAATATGATAATTGTTGGTAACATAGAATACCGCGCTGAAACAATTTTGTCTTTCATGGATACTGGGTAGTTAGTAAGACTAGTAACCAACATTTAAGCAACAATGTGCATCATTTGTTGTCAGTTATACAACCATCATCCTGTTCGATTCAAGCAGTGGTACAAAAACGGGTCCCATTTCGAAAAAAAAATGGGAAAGGTTAGATCACACGAGGAAAACCGCCTTTTCCGAGAACGGTAGACGGAAAGAGCATATATGCCCCACTTCGGGACGTCTCAACAATTTAACTGACTTGTTGAGCTACGATGCATTTACTTCATAAATTAATGCATTTACTACATAAATTAACTGACACAGGGAATACTAGAACTAGAAGTGAAAAACCATCGCGTTTCCATAAAGCCAGATAAGAAAATGAGAGATTTTAGAAGACTGAAACTATTTAAGAAATATTTCACTGTCATGAGGCGAGTTTAGTACAGATCCATTCAATTCCACCAAATCGTATTACTTTTTACATATACGTTTTTCGACCTCAACTGTAAGGTCGTCTTCAGTGTCTCGTACTTGACTCGACTCAAGTCTGTTGACTTGTAAGGTCGTCTTCAGTGTCTCGACGTGAGTAGAGTCAAGTACGAGACGATCTTACACTTAACTTTTGACCGGGATCTCAGCAAAATGGTCAACTTTTACCGAGATTCGCACAGCTGCGCCCCAGGAAATATGTTTTGCCGAGATTTCTGTCAAGAGTGCTGAAAATCAGCAAATGATTTGCCAAAAATCAGCTAACAAACATCATTTTTGCCGGAATATCAGCTTTTTATTTTGTTGGCGTACGGCTGTGGGGATTTTTGCCGAGCTGCAGAAATAAAAACTAAGTGTGTACAGTTAAGGTCGAAATACGTATATGTAAATACGATTTGGTGGAATTGAATGGAACTGTACTAAACTCGTCTCATGACAGTGAAATATTTCTTAAATAGTTTCAGTCTTCTAAAATCTCTCATTTTCTTACCTGGCTTTATAGAAATGCGATGGTTTCCCTCTTCTAGTTCTAAGTCGGATACTAGTATTCCCTGTGTCAGTTAATTTATGTAGTAAATGCATTAATTTATGAAGTAAATGCATCGTAGCTCAACAAGTCAGTTAAATTGTTGAGACGTCCCGAAGTGGGGCATATATGCTCTTTCCGTCCACCGTTCTCGGAAAAGGCGGTTTTCCTCGTGTAATCTAACCTTTCCCATTTTTTTTTCGAAATGGGACCCGTTTTTGTACCACTGCTTGAATCGAACTGGATGATGGTTGTATAACTGACAACAAATGATGCACATTGTTGTTTAAATGTTGGTTACTAGTCTTACTAACTACCCAGTATCCATGAAAGACAAAATTGTTTCAGCGCGGTATTCTATGTTACCAACAATTATCATATTTAATAAAAGCAGAATCGTCATTCAGAGTGTAGTTACTTGTCTGTCATAGACAATATTCACACTTTGGTATGATCAGGAGATTGAACAGGCAATAATTCTGTAATTTGAATACTGTATTGTGGGTGTATTATCTATTTTGTCATTGACATTAGAACAATATTATCTCTAACATCATTTGTTATTTTTTTCTATTATTCAAAGAATAGGTTTTAGGTTACAGTTGGTTGAGGTTGCAAAATGCATATTTGATGATAATTTATTTGGATGTAATCAGGAGAAAATTCACGGTATATATGGTTGCATATTAGTGAAATATCGAACCCAAAAATCAATAAATTTGTAACTGCTATAACTTTCGATTCCCTAGATGAAATATTTTGAAATTTTCATAGCAGACGCCTGGATATTATATCTTTCGAAAGGCGAGTTCAGAATGGATGGACATTTTTTTTCGTTAATAACCGTCTCAGGCACACCGTGTAAACAATACCCAACCCCATTAACCTCCCGCATTTCAAAAGCTTCTCCCAGCCTCTCTAAAATAGTTTCCTGTGGGTAAACAATACGTGTTAACAAATTTGGTTTGAATTGGCCCATGCGATAAAAAGATAAATATACCCTCTCTCATGCAGCTGTGACACTCTTACCTAGTCTGATATAGTCTTCCTTAGACACAGAATATGGGTTCCAAATTTGGTGGACATCGGTAAATGGGTTCAGAAGTTATGCTAAATTGATCGCTAACTAAACAATACCCCTCTCTCACACCCTCCCCATTTTAAAAGAACCTACCCACATCCACTAAAATTGGTTCCTTAGGACCGACAATATTTGATACAAATTTGGTTCATGGGGCTTAAGACTTACATTGAGTTGATCGATTGCTAAATAATACCCCTCCCCCCATACCATCCCTTTTTTTCAAAAGAGCATACTTAACCTCCCTATCGACGTCTCCTTAAGATAAAGATTGTGTGTTTCAAATTAGGTTGAAATCGGCCAATGGGTTCAGAAGTTACACTAAGTTGAGCGATAACTTAGCAATATCCTTTCCCCTTTACCCTCCCCCCTTTTCAAAGAGCACCCCTAACCCCCCTATCGTCATCTCCTTAAGATAAAGAATGTTTGTTCCAAATTTGGTTGACATCGGCCAAGGGGTTCAGTAGGTGCACTGAGTTGATCAATAACTAAGCAATACCCCACCCCCCTTACCATTCCCATTTTCCAAAGAGCATCCCTAACCCCTCTATCGTTGTCTCTTTAAGATAAAAGATGTGTGTTTCAAATTTAGATGAAATCGGCCAAGGGGTTCTGTAGACCATCCCTAACCCCCCTATCGTTGTCTTACTTACTTACTTATGGATCGTGTACACTTCCGGTGGTGCAAAGGGCCGACTTGAACGATCTCCATCCTGAGCGTTGCCCGGCTATCGCTTTTACCTGTTGCCAGGTTAGATTTCGGTCGACTTCTTTTATTTCTTTATTGAGGCTTCGCCGCCATGAGCCTCTGGGTCTGCCTCTGCTGCGATGTCCCGCTGGGTTCCAGTCTAATGCTTGTTTACAGATTTCGTTTCCGCCCCTACGTAGATTGTGGCCGACCCAGCCCCACTTCCTATCCCGAATTTCTGTTGCTATCGGCCTCTGGTGACAACGACGATGGAGCTCTGGATCTCAAGTTTTTACGGCTATCGTTGTCTCCTTGAGATAAAAGATGTGTGTTCCAAATTTAGTTGAAATCGGCCAAGGGGTTCAGAAGTTACACTGAGTTGAACGATAACTTAGCAATACCCCTCCCCCCACACCCTCCCCCTTTTTCCAAAGAGCTTCCCTAACCCACCTATCGTTGTCTCCTTAAGATAAAGAATGTGTGTTCCAAATTTGGTTGAAATCGGCCAAGGGGTTCAGAAGTTACGCTGAGTTGAACGATAACTTAGCAATACCCCTGTATTTCTTTGTTTTGCGATGAGATGAATATATGTTCAGTGAGATGGAAAACGGAACAGTTCTCCTATATATTTTTTTGTTCATAAAAAGGTAATAACCTTCCATAAAAAAAAACAATAAGTAGCGATTAAAAATATGAACATTTCCATAAAACGATATATAAAACCATTACATTCTATGCACATTATTCAATAATATAGCAGTCGATAATCGTACACATAGGGGAACTGTTCCGATTTCCATCTCACTGAACATATATTCATCTCATCGCAAAACAAAGAAATACAACAACAATCTTGTCGCTTCTGTTTGCTAACCCGCGTTCTCACTGTTAAAAAAAATCACAAAATTAAGAAACAAACCAAATTCCTTTTCATTGCTTTGTTTTTGATGGGATGGAAATTGGAGCTATGTGATGAAGTGCCGAACCGTTACCCTATATAACCAATTTTTTTCTGATGGTTTACACTGAAGTGGCCTACGAAGAAAGTGATGCAAATTTTTACCTCTAAATAGTAGCATACACACGACAAAGTATCACAAACTTACTAAACGTAGGCCACCATTACTCCGCCGGTTTGTACTTTTACCAATGGACCATGAAAGGCAACTCAATTAAGCCCCATTTAGGTAACTTCCCCACTGATGAGCAACTACACGAGTATTACAACATGTTTACTTACCTATGGTAAGAGCGCCACATGTCCAGGCACATTGTTGCTTCACCAGGTACGCAAAGTGCCAAATAGGCCCCACCGTCGACAAAACTTTTCACTTAGAGGCTTACATCCTGTGAACACTTTTCCTCGCAGCTCCAGTCTTGTAGACTGTTTGATAAACTATGTAGGGCGGCCAAACCGCATTTGGTCATTGTTCGCATTCGTCCACCGTCGGTCGGTGAGGCACATCGCGGTTAAACTTTGGAGGAAACCAGCACGAAGCGCTGCTGGATGGCGTGCTCCAACCGATGTACTGCACTTGTACTTTTCACGGATAATTAAGTACAAATTAGAGAGTTGCGAACAATATAATAGGATGTTACCGTGCAGGAGGCGACCGCGAACGAAATTTGCACTTTTCCCGGCTGTAAACTGTTTCCTTTGGTGCAAAAATAAGGTAAAAATTATTGGATTTAAAGCTAAATTTATTTTCTTTTTTTTTTCTTAAAACTTAAAAAAATCGAATAAGTCGTTAGAAGGAATAAAACGATACTGTGCAGAAAATGTAGGCAAAGCTGTGGCTCAAACCTAAATTCATACAGAAGGAAAACTTCAAAATATGAAAGCATTGGTGTGATAAATTAAGAAATCTTTTTTGCACCTGTTTGTGGAGAAATTATAAATCATATCTTTAAAAATATTCGTAGTTTGTACCAAAACAAGGTGCTGATCCTCACAAGTGTCAATCTTACGCTGCTACGGGTCTCAACCATGTTTTTATGATCCAAATAATTTTAATCACTTTGCTGTTCCTCCGAAAGCAGTGTACGCTTCTCCGCAGGGCTGTCCAGTGCGCATATTTATTTTTAATTTAATTATACGCATTTTTCTACAAGTGAGCTCGTAATGACCGCATAATTAATTCATATTTTATTGTTGGTGCACTCTGATGATGGTACCAACTCCTCCCGGTTGGTTGCAACCGGGAAGCCAGGAACCGACGATGGTCGATTTTTGCATACATTTCTGCATGGAACATGTACTTTTTGACATCAACTGACACTCATCGAGGGATTTTGCGTCTGGAAGGCGGCAGGTGCGTTTGCTCATCGGAAACGCCAAGACACGGTTAGCGCACGATGTCATGTGGGTCCTAAATGATTTGCATCCGAGGCTTGTATTTGGGCGCAAACCACGATCTGTGCATGTAATTGTTGTCTGCTCAAATGCGAACGAGGAGAATTACGACGAAGAGAAAAACAATGCTCGACAATGATTAATTACACGACTGATAGGCGGTTCCGTTGCGAAACACGTTCTTATGAGTTATTGTCGTAGTTAATCTTATTTAAGAATATTTAGAGCTGATGATGTCTTGATTGTGATAAGTCTTGTGACTTTTTTAGTTTGTTAAACAAGTTAACAATTGAAAAACATCTTAAAAAATATTCAGCTTTGTTTGAAACGGCCAAAGTTTTACAAATATCCAAGTATGGGCCCTTTCGTAGCTCAGCCCTCAAATCATTCCAATGGTAGATGGGTTCGCTTTAAAATCCCAAACCCCAAGAAATTAGGTCAAACCACTTCGTTAGTATTTAGAAGGTAGGCGCCAGCGCGCGGGGGGGGGAACTCTATTATTAGTGTAAAAAGTGAACAAACTCGTTGCTAACACAAATACTGCGGTAATTCCAAAACCATTTCATGTTTGCAAACATTTTTCGAAGGGGAAATTCACCCGAATTTTCGAGGGAAATTCATCCGACTTTCCAGGGGAAATTCATCCGAATTTCCAGGGGAAATTCATCCGACTTTCCAGGGGAAATTCATCCGAATTTCCAGGGGAAATTCATCCGAATTTCCAGGGGAAATTCATCCGAATTTCCAATGGAAATTCATCCAATTTCAGGGAAATTCATCCGAATTTCAGGAAATTCATTCAATTTCAGGGAAATTCATTTGAATTTCAGGGAAATTCATTTGAATTTCAGGAAATTCATTTGAATTTCAGGGAAATTCATTTGAATTTCCAGAAATTCATTTGAATTTCAGGGAAATTCATTCGAATTTCCAGAAGGAATTCATTCAATTTCCAGGGAAATTCGTTCGAATTTCAGGGAAATTCATTCAATTTCAGGAAATTCATTCGAATTTCCAGGGAAATTCATTCAATTTCAGGGAAATTCATTCGAATTTCAGGAAATTCATCCGAATTCCAGGAAATTCATCCGAATTTCAGGAAATTCATTCAATTCAGGGAAATTCATTCGAATTCCAGGGAAATTCATTCAATTTCAGGAAATTCATTCGAATTTCAGGGGAAATTCATTCCAATTTCAGGGAAATTCATTCGAATTTCAGGAAATTCATTCGATTTTCAGGAAATTCATTCGAATTTCAGGGAAATTCATTCAATTTCAGGGAAATTCATTCGAATTTCAGGGAAATTCATTCAATTTCAGAGGAAATTCATTCAATTTCCAGAAATTCATTCAATTTCCAGGAAATTCATTCGAATTTCAGAAATTCCTTCGAATTTCAGGAAATTCCTTCGAATTTCCAGGGGAAATTCATTCGAATTTCCAGGGTAAATTCATTCCAATTTCAGGGAAATTCATTCAATTTCAGGAAATTCATTCGAATTTCCAGGGGAAATTCATTCGAACTTCCAGGGGAAATTCATTCGAATTTCCAGGGGAAATTCATCCAAATTTCCAGGAGAAATTGATCCAAATTTTCAGGGGAAATTGATCCAAATTTCCAGGGGAAATTGATCCGAATTTCCAGGGGAAATTCATCCGAATTTTCAGCGGAAATTCATCTGAACTTCCAGGGGAAATTCATCCGAATTTTCAGCGGAAATTCATCTGAACTTCCAGGGGAAATTCATTCGAATTTCCAGGGTAAATTCATCCGAATTTCCAGGGTAAATTCATCCGAATTTCCAGGGAAAATTCACCCGAATTTTCAGGGGAAATTGATCCGAATTTCCAGGGGAAATTCATCCGAATTTCCAGGGGAAATTCATCCGAATTTCCAGGGGAAATTCATCCGAATTCCAGGAAATTCATCCGATTTCCAGGGAAATTCATCCGAATTCAGGGAAATTCATCCGATTTCCAGGGAAATTCATCCGAATTTCCAGGGAAATTCATCCGAATTTCAGGGAAATTCATCCCAATTTCCAGGAACTTCATCCGAATTTCCAGAAATTCATCCAATTCAGAAATTCATCCGATTTCAGGAAATTCATCCGAATTCAGGGAAATTCATCCGATTTCAGAAATTCATCCGAATTCAGGAGAAATTCATCCGAATTTCAGGGAAATTCATCCGAATTCAGGGAAATTCATCCGAATTTCCAGGAGAATTTCATCCGAATTTCCTGGAGAAATTCATCCGAATTTCCAGAAATTCATCCGAATTTCAGGAAATTCATCCGAATTTCAGGGAAATTCATCCAATTTCTAGGGAAATTCATCCGATTTTCCAGGGAAATTCATCCGAATTTCCAGGAAATTCATTCAATTTCAGGGAAATTCATTCGAATTTCCAGGAAATTCATTCAATTTCCAGGAAATTCATTCGAATTTCAGGGAAATTCATTCAAATTTCCAGGGAAATTCATTTCAATTTCCAGGGAAATTCATTTCAATTTCAGGGAAATTCATTCAATTTCAGGGAAATTCATTCAATTTCAGGAAATTCATTCGATTTTCAGGGAAATTCATTCCAATTTCAGGGAAATTCATTCGAATTTCCAGGGAAATTCATTCCAATTTCAGGGAAATTCATTTCCAATTCAGGGAAATTCATTTCGAATTCAGGGAAATTCATTCAATTCAGGGAAATTCATTCGAATTTCAGAAATTCATTCGAATTCAGAGGAAATTCATTTCAATTCCAGGAAATTCATTCGATTTCCAGGGAAATTCATTCGACTTCAGGAAATTCATTCGATTTCAGGAAATTCATTCCAATTTCAGAAATTCATTTCAATTTCAGGAAATTCATTCGATTTCAGGAAATTCATTCGAATTTCAGGGAAATTCATTTCGAATTCAGGGAAATTCATTCAATTTCCAGGAAATTCATTCGATTTCAGGAAATTCATTTCCAATTTCAGGGAAATTCATTCAATTCAGGAAATTCATTCCAATTTCAGGAAATTCATTTCCAATTCAGGAAATTCATTTCCAATTCAGGAAATTCATTCGAATTTCAGGAAATTCATTCGATTTCAGGGAAATTCATTCGAATTCCAGGAAATTCATTCGATTTCCAGGAAATTCATTTCGAATTCAGGGAAATTCATTCCAATTTCAGGGAAATTCATTTGAATTCAGGGAAATTCATTTCAATTTCAGGGAAATTCATTCGAATTTCAGGGAAATTCATTTCAATTCCAGGAAATTCACCCGAATTTCCAGGGGAAATTCATTCGAATTTCCAGGGGAAATTGATCCGAATTTCCAGGGGAAATTCATCCGAATTTTCAGCGGAAATTCATCTGAACTTCCAGGGGAAATTCATCCGAATTTTCAGCGGAAATTCATCTGAACTTCCAGGGGAAATTCATTCGAATTTCCAGGGTAAATTCATCCGAATTTCCAGGGTAAATTCATCCGAATTTCCAGGGAAAATTCACCCGAATTTCCAGGGGAAATTCATCCGAATTTCAGGAAATTCATCCGAATTTCAGGGAAATTCATCCGAATTCCAGGAAATTCATCCGAATTTCCAGAGGAACTTCATCCGAATTTCCAGGAAATTCATCCGAATTCAGGAAAATTCATCCGAATTTCCAGGGAAATTCATCCGAATTCCAGGAAATTCATCCGAATTCAGGAAATTCATCCAATTTCCAGGGAAATTCATCCGATTTCCAGGAAATTCATCCGATTTCAGGGAAATTCATCCGAATTTCAGGAGAAATTCATCCGAATTTCAGGGAAATTCATCCGAATTTCAGGGGAAATTCATCCGAATTTCCAGGGAAATTCATCCGATTTCCAGGAAATTCATCCGAATTCAGGAAATTCATCCGAATTCCAGGGAAATTCATCCGAATTTCAGGAAATTCATCCGAATTTCAGGAAATTCATCCGAATTCTAGGAAATTCATCCGAATTTCAGGAAATTCATCCGAATTTCCAGGAAATTCATCCGAATTCAGGAAATTCATCCGAATTCCAGGAAATTCATCCGAATTTCAGGGAAATTCATCCGAATTCAGGAAATTCATTTCAATTCAGGAAATTCATTAGATTCAGTGGAAATTCATTCGAATTTCCAGAAATTCATTCAATTTCAGGGAAATTCATTCGAATTCAGGAAATTCATTCCAATTCCAGGAAATTCATTCGAATTCAGGAAATTCATTCGAATTCAGGAAATTCATTCCAATTCAGGAAATTCATTTCAATTTCCAGGAAATTCATTCCAATTCCAGGGAAATTCATTTCCAATTCAGGGAAATTCATTCAATTTCAGGAAATTCATTCGATTTCAGGAAATTCATTCGATTTCAGGGAAATTCATTCCAATTCAGGAAATTCATTTCGAATTTCCAGGGAAATTCATTCGAATTCAGGGAAATTCATTCCAATTCAGGAAATTCATTCGAATTTCAGGGGAAATTCATTTCAATTCAGGGAAATTCATTCAATTTCAGGGAAATTCATTCAATTTCCAGAAATTCATTTCAATTCAGGGAAATTCATCCAATTCAGGAAATTCATCCGAATTTCAGGGAAATTCATCCGATTTCCAGGGAAATTCATCCGATTTCCAGGAAATTCATCCGATTTCCAGGAAATTCATCCGATTTCCAGGGAAATTCATCCGATTTCCAGGAAATTCATCCGATTTCCAGGGAAATTCATCCGAATTCAGAAATTCATCCGAATTCAGGGAAATTCATCCGAATTCCAGGAAATTCATCCGATTTCCAGGAAATTCATCCAATTCAGGGAAATTCATCCGAATTCCAGGAAATTCATCCGATTTCAGGAAATTCATCCGAATTCAGGAAATTCATCCGAATTCAGGGAAATTCATCCGAATTCAGGAAATTCATCCGAATTTCAGGAAATTCATCCGATTTCCAGGGAAATTCATCCGAATTTCCAGGAAATTCATCCGATTTCCAGGGGAAATTCATCCGACTTCCAGGAAATTCATCCGACTTCCAGGGAAATTCATCCGAATTCCAGGGAAATTCATCCGATTTCCAGGAAATTCATCCGATTTCCAGGAAATTCATCCGAATTCAGGAAATTCATCCGAATTTCCAGGAAATTCATCCGATTTCCAGGAAATTCATCCGAATTTCAGGGAAATTCATCCGAATTCCAGGAAATTCATCCGAATTCAGGGAAATTCATCCGACTTTCAGGAAATTCATCCGATTTCAGGGAAATTCATCCGATTTCCAGGAAATTCATCCGAATTTCCAGGGGAAATTCATCCGAATTTCCAGGGGAAATTCATCCGAATTTCCAGGGGAAATTCATCCGAATTTCCTGAGGAAATTCATTCGAATTTCCAGAGGAAATTCTTTCGAATTTCCAGAGGAAATTCTTTCGAATTTCCAGAGGAAATTCTTTCGAATTTCCAGAGGAAATTCATTCGAATTTCCAGAGGAAATTCATTCGAATTTCCAGAGGAAATTCATTCGAATTTCCAGAGGAAATTCATTCGAATTTCCAAAGGAAATTCATTCGAATTTCCAGAGGAAATTCATTCGAATTTCCAGAGGAAATTCATTCGAATTTCCAGAGGAAATTCATTCGAATTTTCAGAGGAAATTCATTCGAATTTTCAGAGGAAATGCATTCGAATTTTCAGAGGAAATGCATTCGAATTTCCAGAGGAAATTCATTCGAATTTCCAGAGGAAATTCATTCGAATTTCCAGAGGAAATTCATTCGAATTTCCAGAGGAAATTCATTCGAATTTCCAGAGGAAATTCATTCAAATTTCCAGAGGAAATTCATTCGAATTTCCAGAGGAAATTCATTCAATTTCCAGAGGAAATTCATCTGAATTTCCAGAGGAAATTCATTCGAATTCAGAGGAAATTCATTCGAATTTCCAGAGGAAATTCATTTCAATTTCCAGAGGAAATTCATTCGAATTTCCAGAGGAAATTCATTCGAATTTCCAGAGGAAATTCATTCAATTTCCAGAGGAAATTCATTCAATTTCCAGAGGAAATTCATTCGATTTTCCAGAGGAAATTCATTCCAATTTCCAGAGAAATTCATTCAAATTTCCAGAACAAATTCATTCGAATTTCCAGAGGAAATTCATTCGAATTTCCAGAGGAAATTCATTCGAATTTCCAGAGGAAATTCATTCGAATTTCCAGAGGAAATTCATTCGAATTTCCAGAGGAAATTCATTCGAATTTGCAGAGGAAATTCATTCGAATTTCCAGAGGAAATTCATTCGAATTTCCAGAGGAAATTCATTCGAATTTCCAGAGGAAATTCATTCGAATTTCCAGAGGAAATTCATTCGAATTTCCAGAGGAAATTCATTCCAATTTCCAGAGGAAATTCATTCCAATTTCCAGAGGAAATTCATTCCAATTTCCAGAGGAAATTCATTCCAATTTCCAGAGGAAATTCATTCGAATTTCCAGAGGAAATTCATTCGAATTTCCAGAGGAAATTCATTCGAATTTCGAGGAAATTTATTCGAATTTCCCGAGGAAATTCACTCGAATTGAAATTTCACCCGAGGAAATTCACTCAAATTTAAATTTCACCCGAGGAAATTCATTCGAATATCCCGAGGAAATTCATTCGAATTTCCCGAGGAAATTTATTCAATTTCCCGAGGAAATTCATTCGAATTTCCCGAGGAATTTCATTCAATTTCCCGAGGAAATTCATTCAATTTCCCGAGGAAATTCATTCGAATTTCCCGACGAAATTCATTCGAATTTCCCGACGAAATTCATTCGAATTTCCCGAGGAAATTCATTCGAATTTCCCGAGGAAATTCATTCGAATTTCCCGAGGAAATTCATTCGAATTTCCCGAGGAAATTCATTCGAATTTCCCGAGGAAATTCATTCGAATTTCCTGAGGAAATTCATTCGAATTTCCCGAGGAAATTCATTCGAATTTCGAGGAAATTCATTCGAATTTCCAGAGGAAATTCATTCGAATTTCCAGAGGAAATTCATTCGAATTTCCAGAGGAAATTCATTCGAATTTCCCGAGGAAATTCATTCGAATTTCCCGAGGAAATTCATTCGAATTTCCCGAGGAAATTCATTCGAATTTCCCGAGGAAATTCATTCGAATTTCCCGAGGAAATTCATTCGAATTTCCCGAGGAAATTCATTCGAATTTCCCGAGGAAATTCATTCGAATTTCCAGAGGAAATTCATTCGAATTTCCAGAGGAAATTCATTCGAATTTCCAGAGGAAATTCATTCGAATTTCCAGAGGAAATTCATTCGAATTTCCAGAGGAAATTCATTCGAATTTCCAGAGGAAATTCATTCGAATTTGCAGAGGAAATTCGTTCGAATTTCCAGAGGAAATTCATTCGAATTTGCAGAGGAAATTCGTTCGAATTTGCAGAGGAAATTCATTCGAATTTCCAGAGGAAATTCATTCGAACTTGGAGAGGAAATTCGTTGAATTTGCAGAGGAAATTCGTTCGAATTTGCAGAGGAAATTCATTCGAATTTCCAGAGGAAATTCATCCGAATTTCCAGGGGAAATTCATTCGAATTTCCAGAGGAAATTCATTCGAATTTCCAGAGGAAATTCATTCGAATTTCCAGAGGAAATTCATTCGAATTTCCAGAGGAAATTCATTCGAATTTCCAGAGCAAATTCATCCGAATTTCCAGAGCAAATTCATCCGAATTTCCAGAGGAAATTCATCCGAATTTCCAGAGGAAATTCATTCAAATTTCCAGAGGAAATTCTTTCGAATTTCCAGAGGAAATTCTTTCATATTTTCAGAGGAAATTCTTTCGAATTTTCAGAGGAAATTCATCCGAATTTCCAGAGGAAATTCATCCGAATTTCCAGAGGAAATTCATCCGAATTTCCAGAGGAAATTCATCCGAATTTCCAGAGGAAATTCATCCGAATTTCCAGAGGAAATTCATCCGAATTTCCAGAGGAAATTCATCCGAATTTCCAGAGGAAATTCATCCGAATTTCCAGAGGAAATTTATCCGAATTTCCAGAGGAAATTCATCCGATTTCCAGAGGAAATTCATCCGATTTCCAGAGGAAATTCATCCGAATTTCAGAGGAAATTCATCCGATTTCCAGAGGAAATTCATCCGAATTCAGAGGAAATTCATCCGAATTTCAGAGGAAATTCATCCGAATTTCAGAGGAAATTCATCCGAATTCAGAGGAAATTCATTCAAATTCCAGAGGCAATTCATTCGAGGAATTCGTTCCAGAGGAAATTTATCCGAATTTCCAGAGGAAATTCATCCGAATTTCCAGAGGAAATTCATCCGAATTTCCAGAGGAAATTCATCCGAATTTCCAGAGGAAATTCATCCGAATTTCCAGAGGAAATTCATCCGAATTTCCAGAGGAAATTCATCCGAATTGCCGGAGGAAATTCATCCGAATTTCCAGAGGAAATTCATCCGAATTTCCAGAGGAAATTCATCCCAGTTTCCAGAGGAAATTCATCCAAATTTCCAGAGGAAATTCATCCGAATTTCCAGAGGAAATTCATCCGAATTTCCAGAGGAAATTCATCCGAATTTCCAGAGGAAATTCATCCGAATTTCCAGAGGAAATTCATCCGAATTTCCAGAGGAAATTCATCCGATTTCCAGAGGAAATTCATCCGAATTCCAGAGGAAATTCATCCGAATTACCAGCGGGAATTTTCCGATGTTCCAGGGGAAATTCATCCGAATTCCAGAGGAAATTCATCCGATTTCCAGAGGAAATTCATCCGAATTCCAGAGGAAATTCATCCGATTTCAGAGGAAATTCATCCGAATTCAGAGGAAATTCATCCGATTTCCAGAGGAAATTCATCCGATTTCCAGAGGAAATTCATCCGATTTCAGAGGAAATTCATCCGAATTTCCAGAGGAAATTCATCCGAATTTCCAGAGGAAATTCATCCGAATTTGCAGAGGAAGTTCATCCGAATTTCCAGAGGAAATTCATCCGAATTTCCAGAGGAAATTCATCCGAATTTCCAGAGGAAATTCATCCGAATTTCCAGAGGAAATTCATCCGAATTTCCTGAGGAAATGCATTCGAATTTCCAGAGGAAATTCTTTCGAATTTCCAGAGGAAATTCTTTCGAATTTCCAGAGGAAATTCATTCGAATTTCCAGAGGAAATTCATTCGAATTTGCAGAGGAAATTCGTTCGAATTTCCAGAGGAAATTCATTCGAATTTGCAGAGGAAATTCGTTCGAATTTGCAGAGGAAATTCTATCGAATTTCCAGAGGAAATTCATTCGAACTTTCAGAGGAAATTCGTTGAATTTGCAGAGGAAATTCGTTCGAATTTGCAGAGGAAATTCTTTCGAATTTCCAGAGGAAATTCATTCGAATTTCCAGAGGAAATTCATTCGAATTTCCAGAGGAAATTCATTCGAATTTCCAGAGGAAATTCATTCGAATTTCCAGAGGAAATTCATTCGAATTTCCAGAGGAAATTCATTCGAATTTCCAGAGGAAGTTCATTCGAATTTCCAGAGGAAATTCATTCGAATTGCTATTAGTGCTATTTCGACCTAATGTATTTTTTTTTTAATTTTCATATAGCGCGAGAAAGGCAACACTGAAGCTAGTTAGATAATTCTGGTTTTTATTACAATTTTGCAAAAAAAAATCTATCGTCATAAGGAAATGTCATTTTTATGGAAGTTTGGCTTTAGCGAATTTGTGTTGTCCGATGTTGTGTATATTATTGTTTGTTTCAATGAAAATTGGAACGTAATATAAAATCAACAAGACCTCACGAATAGTTCTCTTTAGCCAGAAAGTCAAAATCTTGACACAGATTGATTAGCTGTTCTCGATCGCAACCATTTCTTAATAACAAACAATTTAAAATTTAGTCTACCGTGACGAGGGTTCCCAAAATTTCACGCCACTTTTCTTATTCTTTCTATGATATCTATCATGTACGGTAGGTACTCCAAACAGCAGTCTCGAATCTATCATCACCATTTGTATTGCCACCGCAGAAGCAACCACTCGCTGGTGTCACCCGAAAGTCAGGCTACCGTCGTCGTCGTCGTGGTTGGCGTTAACACATGCCCCTGCTGGTGCCGGCTGCTGGTTGGGAGGTCCTTTCTGGCTCTAATCCTACGTAATTGTTACGACATGTGTCACTTCCCTCTTTCACTGCCTTCGCTTTCACAAAGCCATATCTCTTGGAACCGATCAACAGGTCGTGAAATTGATAATCAGCAACGCAGTAACCCTTCGCATCTTGAGTATTGCCAGCCTTTGCTTTTCAGTGGGACAGTCCTTGCTAAGGGTATGCGATAACACATTTTTTCCTGACGAAACGAAACGAAACGAAATTTGAAATGCTATTGTTGGTTCGAAACGAAACGAAACGAAATTCAGATTTACTTCCGATACTTCGAAACGAAACGAAATTGAGGTCCATTTGATACGAAATTTTTCGAAACGAAACGAAATTTAAAAAAAAATCCGCGGAATTTTTATTAAATATTTTTTTTTTGCGTTATATACATAATGCAAAAAACTAATAAAAAAGAATACAAATAAAAGAAAATTAATTTTGTTTAATATTGTTAAAGGAAAAATAAAATAAAGCCGATTTTTTAACTGCAATCAACAGATTTCATATTTATTGGATCTGTTCACCATTTTGAAAAGTATTACAGATTCAAAGTGCCACCCCTCCATTTCAATCAACATCTTGAATAAAGTCTCCAGGCAAATTTCCAACCAAATTCATGAAGATTTATTGAATCTGTGAGACTTTCCAAACAGCTGTTAATTGCAGTAGTAAACTCGACTTTTTCTAAATTTTTACTGAGGTCTGATGGAAATATTAAGCGAGCATTTTTTTTTTTTGGTTATGGTGAGGGGCATTTTTCATCCATCATTTTTTCTCGGCCTTGGAAGATGGACGGAAATCGTGACTGCTAGACGAAAACCTTTTTAGTTTAAACACTTCACCTCTCACTCACCTTTTGTGAGAACGATTAGAAAAATTCTATGATGCGCTGATGAGAGTCGGACCTTAACAATAATAGCTGTGGGATGCTCTTACTCTAGCAAAACCATTACGCTATCTGCATGTAGGCATTAGGTTACAGTGGCCATATGTCCCTGACAGTTCCGGGCTCAGCCTACTTGCCTCACATTGCCTGGCGCCCCGGAAAACGTTCTCCATTCCATGATGAATCTGTAAAGCCTGGAAATTCAAACCATTGGAAACAGAATGCAAAAAAAACTATAACAGATCTGAATAATTAAGAGAATATAGGGAACTTGAACCTACTGAAGTTTAGGGTCTTGAGGGTCTACTGAAGTTATAGGATGAAGGTAATTTTGAGTATCCAAACAATTTTCGCAATATTAAAAATACACAGTCAGTTTTTATTTCTGCAGCTCAGCATAATAAATAACATACCTCCGTACAAAATACGGTTATTTGCTGATGTCCAATAAACTATTTGCTGTATTTTAGCAATAATAAATAGACATACGTGTTTGCTGAAAGCTAGAACATGATGTGACAATTCAATCGAGACTGCCTTGTTACTATTCAGTCGGTAGCTCTGATGAGGTGGTCGCCAGTGTAATCAAATTAATTTGGAACAGAACCTTCCATACAATATGTTTCTAAAATCGATGTTTATCTTCCTCGAAAGAAACTATTTAAACTCGAAAGAAATATCCATTATTTATGGAAGAGAAGCGAAAGTTAAAAGCACAAAAGATTTCACTTGAAAAAATATAACTGCTAGATGAAACAAAAATAAATATAATGCCTAAAATCAACAGTTATAAATCTTTTCAGACCTTGAGAACAATGTATAAGACTTTAGCTATTCTTCTTCTTCTTCTTATTGGCATTACATCCCCACACTGGGATAGAGCCGCCTCGCAGCTTAGTGTTCATTAAGCACTTCCACAGTTATTAACTGCGAGGTTTCTAAGCCAGGTTACTATTTTTGCATTCGTATATCATGAGGCTAACACGATGATACTTTTATGCCCAGGGAAGTCGAGACAATTTCCAATCCGAAAATTGCCTAGACCGGCACCGGGAATCGAACCCAGCCACCCTCAGCATGGTCTTGCTTTGTAGTCGCGCGTCTTACCGCACGGCTAAGGAGGGCCCCTACTTTAGCTATTAAATGTAAACTAATTTTATGCCATCAAACTCGAACGCAGACATTTACGTTTATGGCTAAATATTAGAGTTTCCATCCCGGGACATCCCGGGACAAAAAATCCCGGGATTTAGGAAAATTCGGGATTTCCCGATTCCCGGGATATTATTTTTGAAATCCCGAAAATCCCGGGATACCCGGGACAAAAAATATTGTTTCATTTCCGGTTCGCAAACAGTGTAATTTTTCTTACAAAAGTTATTTGTTTTGAACGCGAAACCCAACTTAGGTTATAAATAAATTCATATCATATTTTTATACCTACCATCTGACATTATATTTTTTCCAAGTTCGTTTATTTGGTAGGCTAAGGTATGTATACGGAGCCAAGGTTCTTTGGGATGCACAATCGATATCATCTTATTATTAAATTAGTAAAAAAAGAACAGACTTGAAAATATCGGAGATAGTTAATAGATTCTATATTATTATATTAGATTCCCCTATACCACTCAATGGAAGGCCACTGACTGATATTTTTTTCCAGCAGCTACAGCTCTGTTTTAATTAAACGACAAGTATCTACAGTACAAGATCAGCTAGATCTATTTGGCGCATGCTTCCTACCCATCTCCCGTCTACAGCGAGATTGTGTACAACAGCCGATTTTCGCCTTGCTAATCTCCTCGCGTCGCCCAACTTTGATTCAGTCTTCCTGAGCTTCTTGCCTCCAGAACAATTCTTGATCCAATTCATGTCCTTCCAATCGACGTTCGTACAACAAACTTTCCAGCACAGGCGCAGTACAAGCGATCCGACCCCGATGCTCGGCCTAATTTGTTTGGTTCTTGCTGCTGACCAGCTCCTGACCAAAGCTTCGCTTGGACTCCTGCTGACCAACTAGCAAGCTACCGAAAGTTCAATCCTCCCCCTAATTTATGTACGGCGCTACCCATGACTTTCGCAGCCAATGCATGATCCCACAATGCAACGAGACTTAAAGCCTGTCCACGTTAAATTTCGGACACTGAGACAATGTCCAACTGATTTGTTGCCATTTTATTTCTTTGGACAGGAAGGAAAACCCGCTGAAAGAATTACATAAAGCGGACAGATTCAACTGTCGTGTAAATTGATCTCCTCAGTGGTTTGTGAAAATTTTAAAAAATCGCATTGAATGATGGGTGTCCGAAATTTAACGTGGACAGGCTATATGCGCCCGACCCATGGATCCCGGACTACGATTACGTTTCTGTAGATAATCCATCGACACTATGTTCAAGATCCGAAATCCTGGAACATAATCTATTCCTGGGTTGTTGATCGATAAATTATCGTCGTTAATTTAACGCCAACTTCGATAACGATAACGGTTGTACGATGATGTTTCGTTGACGATAAAGTGAGCGTTGATTTATCGTTATCGAGTACTCGTTGTTTTATCGATAATTGACGATCACCGAATTTATCAATCATTAAATTTCTTACAGAGTCTTAGTTTTCCATAGTAAATAATCTGAGAATATTTTTAATGTCTTAACTGTTTAATTTAGTATGATTGACAAAACTTCTATTTTGAAGATGCAAACACCCAGTTAAACGATTATTTTATGACCAACAGTGAGGACAAAATTCGGCAGCCTAACCGAATCATACTAAATAGGGGACGAGGTTAATTCTAAAGTGTATCGCGTCGATCAAAATCAACAGACTGCACTCAATTTGCCAAATTCTCGGCAATTCTCTCTCTTTTTCTAAAGAATCGATTCAAATTAGAATTGAATTGAGTTCCAATTTGAACTATGTATTATCTGGCCTTTCTAAAATATGAACTTTACCCCTGAATATTGAATAAAATCGTTTTTTAATCAAAAAATAAGTTTTCTAAGGATACATCAAAAAATCCCGGGATCCCGGGATTTCCCGGGATATACGAACAATTTCATCCCGAATCCCGGGACAACGAAAATGGCCGGGAAATGGAAACTCTACTAAATATTAACTTTTAAAACCAGTAAAACAACAAACTTCCTTACGGAAAACGCGCCGCACCGGTACGATTGTGACAAAAAATCGACACAATTTTGAAGCATTTGAATAATATGGATCTGCAGGATCTAGTCCAGTGATCCCCAAAGTGCGGCCCGCGGGCCGCATGCGGCCCTCGAAGACTTTTCCTGCGGCCCGCGAAGGATTTTAGAATATACACTACATGTGGCCCATTGATAAGAATTAGATGACACACAACCTTTTCATCATGCTCAGTTTTTTGTTATACTAATCTATCTAGTTCACATCATTACGATGTTTAAGCACCATCATGATTAATTAAATTCATCACTTCATAGATGTTACGTAGGCCAACAGCAAACAACTTCGCTGGTATTGCCCCGGGATACACAAATAGCAAGTTCGTCCATTTTTTGTAGATTCAAACAAATAAAGTGTTGAACTTCTGGTTTAACTAATGTTGTTATATAGGTACTGCTTTGAAATCAGGAAACTTTAAATAAAAGTTAGGGTTTGGTCAAATTAAAAAAAAATAACTCCAAAAGTGAGATGAATATCAACATACTTTACGCTACCTTCGTGCGAGGCTTCTTTTGACTTCGAGAGCTACTTTGAATTTAGATTTTCTAAAAAAAATTAAACGGAAAAAAATTCCATATTTTAAACAGGAAGTTCCCATGTAAATGTCAACACGACACCCAAATGGGAAATTTTGCATATTTAAAGTCCTTGATTCGGTAGAATGAGGTTAAGGAATAATTACTTTTAGGTGTAGTTAACAACAATCCTTCAACAAAAATTCAGAATCTTAGAATCGGACGACATCATTAGGGAAAATAGATTAAAATGTGTTCTGCAAATTATGCTAAAACCATGTTGTTACGAAAACATTTTTCTCGTGTCAACTCCGCCACCACAAAAGTATCTGTTAGTATCAACTGAAAACGGTGATAAAACCTGTAGAATTAAATATTTTTACAAGTAAGTTATATAAAGAAGATTCATCGCAACAAATTTTATTGAAATGTTTCCCGCCCACGACTTTTTCCAAAGATTTTAATAAGAAGGAATCATCTTTGAAAAAATGCTAGAACAAAAGTTATTTGGAATAGCTAAAATTAGTGGAAAACAAATAAAAAGATTTTGATTGTAAATCAATAGTTAATTGATTGTTTTCAATAGTTTAGTTATTAGTACCCAAAATTGATTATATTTGCAGTCTAATGGAACCATAAAGATGAGCCAAATATTGCAATTCGACGAAGGATAGAAGGTGCAAAATTTTATGGTGCTCTACAGATACCATGGGCGGGAGAGGGTTAAAAATCATTCAGATTAAGCTAAACATTTTTACATGAAATGAAAAACAAATCATGCAAATGTACTGCGGCCCGCTTCAATAGTTCAAAATTGCTATGCGGCCCTAAATAGTAAGCATGCTGGGGACCACTGATCTAGTCAATGTGAGAAAATTCTAGATTTCCATAATATACGGAATTAAAAGAATCTGAAGGTAAAAGTTTAGGTCATGGCAATGATCTGAATCTGTTCCAGAATCTGAAATAAATGAGATAATTTTTTAAGTGGAAAGCTAAATGTGTTTCTGTTGAAGATACAGAATTGTGTAACGTGGTGAGATTTAGTGAAAGAATATACATGTATAAAGTTTTGAATAAAGTTTGAATGGCTTTATTCAGCGGCGCAGCCAAATATTTTTACGATATGAAAATTTGAAATATTAAAAATTTATTTCGAAATTCCGCGAAATTCCGTTTAGTTTCGTTAAAAGCATGATTTTTCCGTCGAAATTTTTGAAATTAAACGATACGAAACGAAATCAGAAAATCAGATTTCGCCATACTAAAATTCCGCGAAATTCCGCGGAATTTCGTTTCGAATACCCTAAAACGAAATTTTTCGAAATACCGCATATGCTTAGTCCTTGCTGTTTCGTTACCGAAGTCGTATGTATTTGTTTCGGTTGGCTCCTTGTAAAAGCATGAACTTGACGAAACCAGATATAAAACACTAACGCCCTGGTAGGATAGGGGAGAGACGTTCAATATGCGCCCCCTAAGCAAATCTTCGAATTTAACGATGATAATGGTCGAAATTATGTACTTCCAATGTGTTAACCACTAATTTAACTTATCATCTATGATACGGAATAAAAATTTGGACGAAAAACCAATTATATTCCGAGAAAACGATTTTATTTTGAAGCGCTGCATTTTCGTGCAATTTTAAACCATGCGGGTTGAAACGCGCCACCCCGAGGCTAAAACGCGCCAGCCTAAAAATGTAAACAAACAGCAGTGAACTGACAGAAAAATCAAGTATTAATTTAAGAAAAGTCCTATTCTCGTTTCCACTGCAATGAAATGTTAATTAACTTTTTTTTTGCTAAATTTTCGTGTAACTAGTTGATGTGTGCATACAAGACATGTTTATTCTTTAATTTATTTGGTGGGCGCATGTGACCTTGT
This sequence comes from Armigeres subalbatus, assembly GCF_024139115.2. Lineage (NCBI taxonomy): Eukaryota > Metazoa > Arthropoda > Insecta > Diptera > Culicidae > Armigeres > Armigeres subalbatus. The sequence continues at coordinate 730,990 of NW_026942188.1, forward strand.
GCATTACGGAGCCAAATCACGATTTTCTGTGCATGGTACATGTATCACACTTCCAAGAAGTGAGATCTTACGGTCTACATGAGTAAACAACGATTTGTCGGACTGCTTCGAATGTGATATATGCCTATTGTGATACGTAGAATAGAACGTGTTCACATCATAGGTTCTTGATAGTCCAAGAAATCTCTGGATTAAGGCTATAAAGTCTATAGAAGCAACAAAAAATCGATCGGACGGTTTTAAACATGGTACATTCCCTTTATGACACATAGAATAGAATGCGTACCCAGCATAGGCTCTTGAACATCCAAGAAAGCCCTGGAATAGGCCTTTCGGTCTACACGCGGAACCAAAAATTTCTTAGATTGTTTCAAATATGGGACTTGCCCTTTGTGATGCACAGAATATAATGTGATCAAAGAATGAGTTCTTGGCCATCCAAGAAATCCCTGGAATAGGCCTTTAGGTCTACATGCAGATCCAAAGATTACTTGGATGCGAAGTGGTATTACCTGTTGTCATGGGTTGTAGGTATTCTACGAACTCCATACATTCAAGGTCTGTTGATTAACCTTCGTATTGGAGGCAGATATTGAAGAATAAACAAGTTGTGTGACCCCTTCTTGGTATATGTTTGTATTCCAAGTAGTTCTTCATGTTGTCACTGATGCCAGGTAGTCTACGAACACCATAGATTCAAGGCCTGGGGATCAACCTGCATAATGGAGGCAGTTATTGAAAAATAAACAAGTTGTGTGACACCTCCATGGTATATGTTAGGATTTCAAGTAGCTCTTGTTGTTGTCGTGGGCTCCAGGTAGTCTACGAGCTCCATAGAGTCTAGGTATGTTGATCAACCTCCGTAATGGAGGCAGCTATTGGAAAATAAACAAGTTGTGTGACCCCTTCTAGGTATATGTTTGTATTCCAAGTAGTTCTTGTTGTTGTAATTAGTGCCAGGTAGTCGACAAACTCCATAGAGTCAAGGCCAGTGGATCAATCTCCGTAATGGAGGCAGTTATTGAAAAATAAACAAGTTGTGTGACTCCTAGTTAGTATATGTTTGAATTCCAAATAGTTCTTGATGTTGTCGTGGGCTTCAGGTAGTCTACGAACTCCATAGAATCAAGGTCCATGGGTCAACCTCCGTAATGAAGGCAGCTATTGGAGAATAAACAAGTTGTGTGACCTTGTGTGGTATATGTTTGTACTCCAAGTAGTTTTTGTTGTTGTTATTGGTGCCAGGTAGTCTACGAACTCCATAGAGTCAAGGCCTGTGGATCAACTTCCATAATGGAGGCAGTTATTGAAAAATAAACAAGTTTTGTAACCCCTTATTGGTATATGTTTGTATTCCAAGTAGTTCTTGATGTTGTCGTGGGCTTCAGGTTGTCTACGAACTCCATCAAATCAAGGTCCATGGGTCAACCTCCGTAATGGAGGCAGCTATTGGAGAATAAACAAGTTGTGTTACCCCTTTTTGGTATATGTTTGTACTCCAAGTAGTTCTTGTTTTTGTCATTGGTGCCAGGTAGTCTACGAACTTCATTGAGTCAAGGCCTGTAGATCAACCTCCGTAACGGAGGCAGTTATTTATTGTTACAAGTTGTGTAACCCCTTCTTGGTAAATGTTAGTATTCCAAGTAGTTCTTGTTGTTGTCGTGGGCTCCAGGTAGTCTTCAAACTCCATAAAGTCGTAGACAAATACTGTATATGTTCGCATTCCATGTGGTGCATGTTATTGTCATGGGTTCGAAGTAATCTATGAAATTCGTAGAGTTAGGGCCTGCTGATTAAGCTCCCTGATGAACGAGATAACTTCACGATAAAAACGTAAGGAAAAAACGGCGCTATATTAGATCATGTACCGTGTTATTATAGATATTCGTGTAAGCCTAGAAGCCTTACTCCATAAATTTCTAGGATGGCCATTAGCATATGCCATGAACGCATTTTATTCTATGGACCACAAAGGAAAAGTACCACATCTAAAACAGGTTGATATATCTCTGGTTAAGCATGTAGATCCTAACGTCTTACTTTCGGGTTTTCCTGGATGACCGTGAAAATTTGAAATAACGCATTCTATTCTACATACCATAAAGGGCATGTTCAACTTTTCAAACAGGCCAAAAGATCTCTAGTTAAGCGTGCAGGCCTCTTCCAGGGTTTTCTTGGATGACCATCAATCTATGCAATGGACGCTTTTTATTCTGTATACCACAGAGAGCATTAACCGTTTTTGAAACAAGCCAAAAGATCACTGATTACGCGTGTAGATCTAAAAGGCCCTCCCCAGGTCTAAAAGGCCCTCCCCAGGTTATCCCTCCCAAGGCCATCTGCAAGTTGTGGCGCCTGCCTAGGATGTGGTGGGGTTTGACAGCGGGCCCTGTTAAACCTCTACAAAAAGCTGCATGAATCAGCAAGTAGCCTCCGCCAAAGCGACCGTGTGCCGCTCAAAGCGCACAAGCCCAAGTCCTGGTGTTAGGTGGAACGCTAAACAGCCCTGACACGACGGCCCTCTGACGAGACAGGACTTCCACAGTTATTAACTGCGAGGTTTGTAAGTCAAGTTACCGATTTTGCATACGTATATCAATGAGGCTAACACGATGATACTTTTATGCCCAGGGAATTCTAGACAATTTACAATCCGAAAACTGCGTAGACCAGCACCGGGAATCGAACACAGCCACCCTCAGCATGGTCTTACTTTGTAGCCGTGCGTATTACCGAACGGCTAAGGAGGGCCCCTACCACAAAGGGCTTGTACCACTTGTTGAGCAATCCGATAGATCTCTGGTTACGCGTGTAGATCTAAAGACATATTCCCGAATTTTCTTGGATGACCATTAATCAATGCAAAGGACGCATTCTATTCTATGTACCACAAAGAAGTTGTACCACTGTTGAAACAAGTCGGAAGCTCTGGTTACGCGTGTAGATCTTAAAGTCTATTCCGGAGTTTTTTGGGAGACTATGAACCTATGCAATGGACGTATTCTGTTCTATGTGCCACAAAGGGGTTGTACCACTTTTAAAACAAGCCGAAGGAGCTCTGGTTACGCGTGTAGATCTTAAGACGTATTCCAGAGTTTTCTTGGATCACTATCAACCTATGCAATGGACGCATTCTATTATTTGTACCACAAAGGGGTTGTACCACTTTTGAAACAAGTCGAAAGATCTCTGGTTACGCGTGTAGATCTCAAGGCCTATTCCAAAGTTTTCTTGGGTGACTATGAACCTATGCAATGGACGCATTCTATTCTATGTGCCACAAAGGGGTTGTACCAATTTTTAAACAAGCCAAAAGAGCTCTGGTTACGCGTGTAGATCTTAGGGTCTATTCCAGAGTTTTCTTGGATCACCGTGAACCTATGCAATGGACGCATTCATTATATGTACCACAAAGGAGTTGTACCACTTTTGGAACATGCCGAAAAGCTCTGGTTACGCGTGTAGATCTTAATGCCTATTCCAGAGTTTTCTTGGATGACCATGAACCTATGCAATGAACGCATTCTATTCTATGTGCCACAAAGGGGTTATATCACTTTTGAAACAAGTCGAAAGATCTCTGGTTACGCGTGTACATCTTAAAGCATATTCCAGAGTTTTCTTGGATCACCGTGAACCTATGCAACGGTCGTATTCTATTCTATGTACCACAAAGAGGTTGTACCACTTTTGAAACAAGCCGAAAGATCTCTGGTTACGCGTGTAGATCTTAAGGCTTATTCCAGAGTTTTCTTGGATCACCGTGAACCTATGCAATGGACGCATTTTATTCTTTGTACCACAAAGGGGTTGTACCACTTTTAAAACAAGCCGAAAGAGCTCTGGTTACGCGTGTAGCTCTTAAGGCCTATTCCAGGGTTTTATTTGATGACTATGAACCTATGCAATGGACGCATTCCATTCTATGTACCACAAAGGGGTTGTACCACTTTCTACACAAGACGAAAGGTCTCTGGTTTCGCGTGTAGATCTTAAGGCCTATTCCAGAGTTTTCTTGGATGACCATGAACCTATGCAATGAACGCATTCTATTCTATGTGCCACAAAGGGGTTATACCACTTTTGAAACAAGTCGAAAGATCTCTGGTTACGCGTATACATCTTAAAGCATATTCCAGAGTTTTCTTGGATCACCGTGAACCTATGCAACGGTCGCATTCTATTCTATGTACCACAAAGAGGTTGTACCACTTTTGAAACAAGCCGAAAGATCTCTGGTTACGCGTGTAGATTTAAAGGCCTATTCCAGAGTTTTCTTGGATCACCGTGAACCTATGCAATGGACGCATTCTATTCTATGTACTACAAAGGAGTTGTACCACTTTTGAAACAAGCCGAAAGAGATCTAGTTACGCGTGTAGCTCTTAAGACCTATTGCAGGGTTTTCTTGGATGACCATGAACCTATGCAATGGACGCATTCCATTCTATGTACCACAAGGGGGTTATATCACTTTCTACACAAGACGATAGATCTCTGGTTATGCGTGTAGATGTTAAGTCCTTTTTCTTGGATGACCATGAACATATGCAATGGTTGCATTCTATCCAATGTATCACAAAACGAAGGTCCAAGCTCCAGGAGGTTCTCGAAAAACTTTAAAGCCTTGAAAATGATAATGAACGTCTTACTGTGCGTCATCAAGGATCTTTACCGCTTATGACTGCTCGATTTCTTGGCGTACCAAGAACATCTTAAGGCCTCAGCACTCAAACAATGGGACGACCATGATAACGAAAATAATTTGGACGACCCTAATACCGAAATAGGTAAAAGACACATCTTAAGACTAAAAGTGTGTTAAATATCAAACTTTGCTTACCTTAAAGATTGCAAACTTTTTTTACGCTCCAATTCCAAATAGCGCTCCCTCCTTTTACGCTCAAAATTACAAATAACGCTCCCTCTTTTTACGCCCTAAATTCGAAATAACGCTCCCTCTTTTTACGCTCTGATTCAATTTACGCTCCCCCGTTTTGGGCGCAAAAAGAGGTTTTGCAGTACTAGATTTGAAATAGTCCGATAAATCTTAAAGTGACGGGTGTAGATCCAGGGGTTTCTTGAATGAGTTGAATGACCCAGAATCTCTTACGATGGCTCATTCTATTCTAACCATCCAAAAGGACATGTGCCATAATTTAAACAGTCCAACTGAACTTTTGTTAAGCGTGTAGATCAGAGGACCTAACTCCAGGGATTTCTTGGGTGACCGAAAACCTCTGCCGTTGACTTATTCTATTCTTCACATCCAAAAGGGCATGTACCACATTGTACCAAGGGGGCCCTCCTTAGCCGTGCGGTAAGACGCGCGGCTACAAAGCAAGACCATGCTGAGGGTGGCTGGGTTCGATTCCCGGTGCCGGTCTAGGCAATTTTCGGATTGGAAATTGTCTCGACTTCCCTGGGCATAAAAGTATCATCATGCTAGCCTCATGATATAGGAATGCAAAAATGGTAACCTGGCTTAGAAACCTCGCAGTTAATATCTGTGGAAGTGCTTAATGAACACTAAGCTGCGAGGCGGCTCTGTCCCAGTGTGGGGATGTAATGCCAATAAGAAGAAGAAGAAGAAGACCACATTTAAAACAGTCCCATTGATCTTTAGTTACGCTTGTAGATCTGAAGACCTAACTCCATGGATTTCTTGGATGACCGAAAACCTCTGCCGTTGACTTATAATATTCTAGATCTACACATCCAAAAGGATTTATTGGATGCCCAAAAATCTATGCTGAAAATAACTCTATTCTGAGTGGTCTCCACACTATTTACTTCTCTCCCTTTGCATCTATTCTTGCTTTTTTTCTCTATTCTTCAATTTCACTCCTTGTACCTTGCACCTCTCACGTCTCGTTTCTCACTTCTCACATCTCATTTGTCATATTCCTCTTCATGCTTTTTTACTCATTTTTCACACAAAGTATCTCGCTTACTACTTCTCCCTTCTACTACTTGCTTCTCGCTTTTCACTGATCACATCTTATTTCGCACTTTTACTGCTTTCCTTTCGCTTCTCACTTCTCAATTCTCATTATTTTTCTTGCTTCTCCCACCTCACTCCTCAGTTCTCCTATCCCAAATCCAGCTTACAATTCACGATTGATTATAAAACTATTTAGGGCTTTTTAGTCGAATTCTGAATTCCTACTTCTCACTTGTTGTTTCTCACTTCTCACTTTTCATCACTCATAACTTCTCACTCATCACTTTTCACTTTTATTTTATCACTTTTCAATTTTACTTTTTACTTTTTAATTGATAATATTTTAAAAATAAATTATTATCGGCACACGCCCTTCTCAAACTATACCATCCATAGTCCAGCACATTAGATGGGCGCGTTTTATCCTGCATGCAGAGGTTTTAATAAAATGTGTGTTTTTCTATGAAAAATGTAGTAAAATTAACTTTTTAGTAACGTGGCACAATCTTTACTAATTTGTTTTTCCAGACATGTGCAAAGATTATTGAAAAATGTTTTATCTAGTGGAAAATCCTTAAGGGAACGGAAGCTTAAATTTTATCAAAAAGCGGAAAAAAACAAATTTATTTTTAAAAATTTTATTATAAATGTCTTGACTATTATTTTTAATTTGTTGATCTAAAAACATGTTTAGGCGTCAGCTGCCATCGGTTTTGTAACTTAATTTAGCCTATTAACCCAGAAAATGCAATGGCTCGTATTAGCTGACTGGCGCATTTTAAACCTAGTTCCCCTAATTATAATGTGCCAAATAAAACAAGGCACTGCACATATGCTCGATCCATCCGAGAACGGGAATGGTGCCTGCAATTGTGAGCTGTGAGCCACAGGCGCATATTCGTTCCATCTTTCTGGCACCTAAACATTGTATGAACCGAAAGATACAGACGGCATCTCAGAGAACAAATTCGACAAATTTTTGGTTCGACTAGTATTTGATCAAACGGCACTTAATCCAAAGGATTATTGGTCATAGGAAATTTAATTTGGTTTAAAATGTGAACAAAAATGAAATTTAGCAGGGTTGGGAAAAATCAAATTTTTGAAAAATCGAGAATGATAAAACTCACCCGCGATTTTACTTTTAAATTTTCAAGTGATTAAAACTCGCCAGCGATTAAGAATCGTTTGAAAATCGTATCTTGATTTGATGCATTTACCGTTATATTTTGAACTCTTTTTCCTCACTAGCATGAAGCTATAACGCCAAATAGAAGATATAACGGGACTGTTGGCAATTATCTATTATTAGTGAAGATTAATGATTGAATGAAAATTCTGTGTTTATTATCGTTTGAGTACAAAATTTGAGAAGTTGTCGCCGGCGACAACTTGCCTACTGTTTTCACGTGAGAAGTTTTCACATGAAAATTGCAATCATGATCGTCTGATAATGATTAAGCACAACACTGCTTTATCAAAAACACGTTTGCATTTTTACGAATGTGACAAAAAAAAGTAAACCAAAAAGTAAATGTAACTGTCAAATAAATAAAACACGTTCTATTATTTAGCTGTTTTGACCATCCAGGTTGTTAAAATACTCCACCGCGAAATGTTTGGGCATAAATTCGGCATGAAATTATGAGCGATGGGCACTTGTTAGCAAGGTACTTTTTGCTTTTAACACACACGCAGCTCACCGCGGTAAGTCCTCCCGTGTAGTGGAAATGTGTAGAACCATAGACAAGGGAAACTGAAAAGGACTCGGGATAAGTGTCGAGCGTGTTGTTAAGCAAACCAGAAAATGCAATAAAGGTAAATTTATGCTCATCTTGATTTTATGGGAAAGCTGTTTGCGTTACGGTTCCGATTTGAAGAGCAGTTGCGGTTGCAGACGGCTATCGGGACCGAAATGGGGTGGGCGTTTCCCGGTATTTGAGCAACAAGAGGGGAAACAGTTTAGCCTGTCAGAGTTAGTTAAGCTATTTATTAACGGTGGATGATATATTTTGTTTTAATGCCGTTGATGAGCGATCTGTGAAAGAGAGGTTTATCTTCATATGAAGGGGGAAGTGACTCACAGTTGGTAATTGGTTGTCGACTAATTTGAATAAGAACTTGGCAATTTCATGGAAATTAAACAAGGTGCTTAATGCATTCTCAGTTTAAAGGAAGATCCGTTCATTACTTACAGGCTTGAAAGACTGGATTTTCGTAATTGTGCTCCTCCCTCCATAACGTTTTGTTTTGTATATGGTAGCTCCAACGATTAATGAGAAAAGAAGTAAAGCGATGAAAGTTATATTTCATTCAAAACATCACTGGTTTTAGTGCCATGTACCTTTAGCCTATAGTTAAGTTGCTTTTGGTAAAAATTACCATAACGTTGAAAATAATAGGGTCAAAGGCAGAGGTGTGTTAGTGTAATAACTTGGTTTTGAATAAGACTGCAAAAAATTTCAATATTTTACCGCTACATAAAAATTGTATGAAAATAAGAAAAAATTACAAAGTTTTTGTAAATTTACGCATTATAAACAAAATAACGCGGAAGCTGTTGCCCTGCGTAGTAGGCTAGAATGCGTGTTTTAAACTTTCCATGCAAAATGTTCCAATTTCTTTTGGAGCCACAGATGATGCGCCTACGTATTTCACGGCTAACATTGTTATAAGCCGTTAGCAAGGATCAAAAGGTAGACGAATTAATCGATCACCTCGAAAGTATCCCCGTCTATCGTAACATTCTTTCCCTGTCGCGCTCGGTTCCGCCCACTAGCATGTACAACTTTGTCTTCGATGAATTCACCATTAGTCAACTTTTGTTGCTTCACGTTTCAGGCGGGTGTACAGTAGACTGGCCCAGGAAACAAAAAGTTGTCTAATTCCACGGGGCACCCCCCAGGATTGTGTCTTTGGGTGAGAAAATCAATCTCTGAAAATTTCAGCTCAATCGTTTGTTGCATAAGCTGGCGCATTTGATTTGAAGTTTGTATAGGGATTTCAGCCAAAATGTATAGGAAAATACACCTCCGTCACTCATTCGAGCTGGAAATTGGTTCTGACTGCTCGATTGACCTTAGAATTGCAAAAACGGCAGTTGGTATGCTACAGAACAATTTCACAGAACATTGTATGATGATTAAATGAACTTTTATATAGGTTTCGGCTGATGCGATTCGATCAAAAAATCCAAAAATACACAAATCAGCTCCTAATAAACCAGCCGAAAATTATATAAAAGTTCATTTAATCATCATGCAATGTTCTGTGAAATTGCTATGTAGCATACCAACTGCCGTTTTTGCAATTCTGAGGTCAATCGAGCAATCAGAACCAATTTCCAGATCGAATGAGTGACGGAGGTGTATTTTCCTATACATTTTGGCTGAAATCCCTATACAAACTTCAAATCAAATGCGCCAGCTTATGCAACAAGCGATTGAGCTGAAATTTTCAGACATTGATTTTCTCACCCAAAGACACAATTCTGGGGGGTGCCCCGTGGAATTCGACAACATTTTTTTCTCCCCATACTAATCTGGGCCAGTCTAGTGTACAGTTCTGCCACATTTGAAAATGGTCGGCCAACAATGTCCATGTCCTCTGTGACACAGATAAATTGACTGGATCTGTTGAAAATCGTACCCCGGCTGTTACACCCGGCTCTCCGCATGACACCTTCTAGCGCAATGTTGAACAACAGGCACGAAAGTCCATCACCTTGTCTAAGTCCCCGGTGCGATTCGAACGAACTGGAGTGTTCGCCCGAAATCTTCACGCAGTTTTGACCACCATCCACCGTTGCTTTGATCAGTCTGGTAAGCTTCCCAGGGAAGCTGTTCTTGTCCATAATTTTCCATACCTCTACGCGGTCTATACTGTCGTATGTCGCCTTGAAATCAACGAACAGATGGTGCGTTGGGACCTGGTATTCACGGGATTTTTTGAAGGATTTGCCGTACATTAAAGATCTGGTCCGTTGTCGAGCGGGCGTCAGCGAAGCCGGCTTGATAACTTCCCACGAACTCATTCACTAATGGTGACAAACGACGGAAGTTGATCTGGGATATCACTTTGTAGGCGGCATTAAGGATGGTGATCGCTCGAAAGTTCTCACACTGCAGCTTGTCGGCTTTCTTGTAGATAGGGCATATAACCCTGTTCAGTTTCCCAGATTCTGACTATCAGTTTATGCAGCCAAGTGGTCAGCTTTTCCGGGTCCATCTTGATGAGCTCAGCTACGATACCATCCTTACCAGCCGCTTTATTGGTCTTTAGCTGTTGGATGACATCCTTAACTTCTCTCAAGGTGGGGGCAGCTTGGCTTTCATTGTCCGCTGAACTGACGTAGTCATCTCCTCCGCTGCCATGACTTTCACTTCCTGTACTCTCAGCGCCATTTCAATGTTCCTCGTAGTGTTGCTTCCACATTTCGATCTCCACACGTTCGTCCGTCAAGGTGCTCCTATCCTTATCCCTGCACATTTCGGCTCGCGACACGAAGCCATTGCGGGATACGTTCAGCTTCTGATAGAGCTTGCGTGTTTCTTGAGAAAGGCACAGCTGTTCCATCTTCTCGCACTCCGCTTCTTCCAGGCGGCGTTTCTTCTCCTAAAAAAGGCGAGTCTGCTGTCTCCGCTTCCGTCTTTAACGTTCCACGTTCTGTCGGGTACCTTGTGTGGTACATCTCCGAGTTGTCGCCGTCCATTTTTTTTTATTTAATTCCGGTGCTATAACGTCGACCGATCGCTTCAAAACTAGCTTACTGAATGCCCAAATGTTGAAACTCACTCAATTTGCTCTCCTACATTTCTTCTTCATACACACACACTAACTCTATTCGCAATAATTACACTCACACTTGCTAAGCTCACACTCTAATAATCCTCACTGATCCAATTTTCACAGAACACAACTCAAGCTCTATTCAAAAGCATTAACACACATGCAAAGTATTCGTATAAACTGCCTACCTGTTTATTAAATTACTTTGCAGAACATGTAATAACTTTCACACCGAAGCTCTCCCGAGACTTCAACCATAGTCATAATTCCAATTCCATTCTGTTCCATTATTTTTCAATCAAACTCAACGACGCTCAATGCTATATCGAACATATCGAATCGCAGCAATCTGAACAGTGCGACAAATGTCATTTTTCAAGTTTTGTTTTATTACATTCCATTCCATCGTTGTTCGTCGTCTACGTTTTGGTCTGCATGTAAATAAACGGTAAGTCAAAATAATTAATTCGGTTTTATTTTATTGCTCCGCTTATCTTCTACATTCGGTCGACGTTATAGCACCGGAATTAAAAAAAAATAAATGGACGGCGAAAACTCGGAGATGTACCACAATGACGCTACTAATGCTCCCAAAGGGTAAGTATTTAAGTGCAATAATGAAATATGGAGTGAAGAAAATAATTGAAAAACGCTAAATAACACACAAATGAAGAAAAAAAAAAAAGGAAAATGAAGTTTAAGGTTTTTTTACCTGCTGATTATGGTTTGTTGATTGCCCTGATGGTAATAGGTAAGCTGGGATTTATTTTCCAGCAGGCTTATTATGACACAGGTTGGACTAAATAAAAAAGAACATGTATAGATTTTCCCTGATGGTAGTAAGTAGGCTGGAATTAATTTTCCAGTAGACTCGCTATGACACAGGTCGATATAATATAGATTTTCCCTGCTGGTAGTAAGTAGGCTGGCATTAATTTTCCGGTGGGCTCGCTATGACACAGGTCGGTATAATATAGATTTCCCCCTGCTGGTAGTAAGTAGGCTGGAATTGATTTTCCAAAAATCTTACGATGACACAGGATGAACAAAATGGACAAGTATAGATGTATAAATAAATAAAGAAAATACATAGATTTTTCCTGCTGATATTAAGTAGATTTATGATCTTACTACGCAAGTTAATAAAAAAAAAGTTTGGTAGATAAGTAAAGTAGATAAATATATATATATATATATATATATATATATATATATATATATATATATATATATATATATAACTTTATATATATATATATAACTTCCTGAAAATGGGAAGCGCACTCGAATGAAATCGGATATCAAATTATTTACAAGAAATGTATTTTTTTTTTCTATTTTAAGAAAAAAATCTGCACAAAAGGCATCAATGATGGAGTCGACTACTACGAAAACCGACTGTTCGAGCAAAAAGATGAAGAAGAAGGATATGGCCCGCAAAATCAAAGAATATGACGCAATGGCAAACGAATTAGAAGCAGAAAAGTTACGTTCAGACGAGCTTCGACAGGAACTGGAACGAGTTCGAATGCAAAAGCAGCTCGAAGTTGCTGGTAGTAAAGCGCAGGCTACCGATGTCGACAACCAAAGTATAAGTGACTATAGCGCAAGCTTCCGGCCACATAGTACGCAGAAAGACAAATCCTCTCTAGAGGAGTCCCGGTTCATGTCATCGATCAACCAATTATCGATATCGTCAGTAAATATCCCAGAATGTATGCCAACGGGCGATGATGGAGAAATACATCGACATGCGTTTGACCAGTGGAAAGACTTATTGGAAGATTCCTTAAAACTCGCGGGAATTTGTGATGAAGCTACACAGTACATGATCTTTAAGGTGAAAGCAGGACGACGTCTGCTGGACATTTACAAAAACGCCAAATCAGACGAGAACGCTCCTGACTTTGAAGCTAGTCCTTTCTCAAATGCGATGCACCGACTGAAAAACTTCTTCGGTTCCGGTTCGGACACTATGTTACAGAGACGCAAGCTAGCACTCATGTTCCAGAAACCTACCGAGTCTGATTCAGCTTATATAACACGGGTCGGAACAACTGCACGCTTGTGCGAATTCGGCGAGGATATAGAATCAGAAGCAATATTGGGAACGGTAGCTGATCATGCTCGAACGAAGGAGGTTCGTACGGCTGCTCTAAAAATATTGCACCGCAAAGGATCTTTTACGGACCTCATCGATAAGGTTCGTGAAATCGAGTGCATACAGCTAAGTGAACAGTTCTTCAAGGAGCGACAAGAACCAAAGGAGCACGCAAACTTAGCACCAGTCAGTGCAGACTTCCCACATTACAACCAGCAATACCGAAGACCAAACTTCAATGCATCTCTTCCGCGTCAACGTGGAATGGTTCGTGGGTACCCAGTACGTCAAGCATCTCGTCCATGGCGCCCATCCAATAACATTAGAACGGCGTTTGTTCAGCAAGGAAACCGAAGGGCACATGGTACCCGATGTTGGAGGTGTACCAGTGTTTTTCATGATGCAGCGATCTGCCATGCGATTAGCAAAATTTGCAGGAGCTGTGGACAAAAGGGGCATATACAAATTGCTTGCGAGACAATGTGCAATACGGGTACTAAACGGGAGTCTGTGTATGAGACAACCCCATCCGAGTCTCCTCCACACAAGATTGCCGCAATCCAGAAAGAAGATTGTGATGATGGTACTATTGAAAAAGTAAGTGTAGAGAACGAAAACTAGTTTTGTTATACGAAGCGTTAGCAATACTTGCAGTTTAAAACTACTGAATTTCCATAAGTTTTATTTTGTTGACATTTGATCTTATATTCTCAGTTTTACATTATTTAACAAATCATTTTAAATAACAACAAAATCAATATAAAGAGTAAAAATGGATTAATAAATGATTAAGTAAAGGAAAGCAAATAATAGTAATACTCAGAAGAAAATGATGACATTTACCCTGGAACATAACTCTTTCGACAGGTACATTCCGATGCATCGAAGAACACTGAAAAGGCTAAACGGATTGCAATGATTACAAATATGAAAGACGAAGGAATCATTGAAGCTACGGTTGCAGGAATGCCATGCAAATTTCTTATTGACTCTGGAGCGCAAGTCAATACGCTCACGGATGAATTTTATCGCATGTTAACATCAGATTCCAGATACTGTAACGGGATTTACAACGTTCAAACTAAAGCAGATCGTACTCTCAAAGGATACGCTTCAGCGGGCGAGATGGAAGTTCTGGCAACCTTCGAGGCATATTTGTTTATTTCAAACGATAGGCCAATATTTCTAGAAAAATTCTACGTTGTCCGCGAGCTCAGATCACTCTTAAGTCGGTCAACAGCGACAAGATACAGTATACTACTTTTGGGTGTGAAGGTACCGATTAGTAATGATGCCAATTCTACAGTATCATTCCTTACGGGAGAAATTGCTTCTATCAACACAAACGAAATTTTCCCAAAATTCAACATACCCCCTGTGAAAATTTCATATAATAAATCAGAGCCACCATGCCGAAACATCTATCTAAATATTCCTCAAGCAGTAAGACCGCTGGTGGAAGAATGACTCTTGCAACTAGTGAACGCTGATATCACAGACAAACAGACATAACACATTGAACATTTACCCATCAAATTCATCGTCGTTCAAACACTAACGACATCTGTTGATTTCAGTTAGTTGGGCAAATCACGAACCAGATGGCGGTAGTGAGCAAACGTCAATCTCGAGCAAGAACGATGCGTGCGCCACAAGTGATCGATTGGCCAACTGATGATTATTTGAATTGACCAGTAAATCAGTGAACGATGGAAATTTGACGAGTGTTATGTCTGTTTGTCTGTGCTGATATCATCGAAAAAGTAACGGATGATATGGACACATCGTTTTGCTCGTCCATGATCGTTGTACCCAAAGGAAAACATGATATCCGTCTGGTAATTGACCTAAGAGGGCCTAACCAGTACATCCATCGTACACCGTTCAGCATGCCAACATTGGAAAGTATCGTTGCCGACCTGAACGGAGCCAAATGGTTCTCAACGATCGATTTAAGTAATGCCTTTTTCCACGTGGAGCTCGATACTGAATCCCGCCACTTGACAAATTTCTTTACCGAGTTTGGGATGTTCCGATGCGTGCGTCTACCGTTCGGTCTTTGCAACGCACCTGACTTGTTTCAGGAGATCTTGCAAAGGAAAATACTGGGCGAATGCAAAGGTTGCAAGAACTACCTTGATGATGTGCTGGTTCATGGAAACACGAAAGAAGAACACGACATAAATCTTGCAGCGGTACTTGCACGGTTGAAGGAACATAACGTTAAGCTGAATGAATCAAAGTGCGTATTTGGAAGCCAATCAGTCGATTTCCTTGGGTTTGTACTCACATCGGAAGGCTGGCGGATCGATGACGAAAAATTAACAGCGTTACAATCGTTCAGAAAACCAGAGAGTTGCGCTGAAGTAAAAAGTTTTCTTGGATTGGTAACGTTCATTGACCGATTCATCATAAAAAGGGCAGATAAAACGGAGAACCTAAGAGCCTTGGCCCACTCGGATCAATTTTACTGGACAGACCGAGAAGAAAATGAATTTCGATTCCTTCAAGATGCTGCCCTAAATACTATAAAGACGCTTGGATACTATAGCCCAACAGATGCCATAGAATTGTACGTGGACGCTTCTCCTATTGGCCTAGGTGCGGTGTTGGTACAGTTCAACGATGCTGATGTACCGAGGGTTATTGCATGTGCTTCAAAATCCTTGACTTATACCGAGAAGAAATGGCCTAATGCACATATAGAGCTATTGGCCTTCGTCCAAGGGGGGGGGGGTGGTAGAACGTTTTACCTTATACCTCTTAAATAGACACTTCGTCATAAGAACCAATGCAAAAGCGAATGAGTATATTTTTGGATCGATATTTTGTACTGGTGGACGAGCTTTGGCTAGAGCTGGTGCATGGTCCCTTCGCCTACAGCAATATGACTTTGAAATAATAAGAGTCTCAGGACAGTCTAACGTAGCAGACGCATCGAGACTGATAGACCAGTCACAAAAGTCAGTACCTTTCGATGAGGATGATGAAAACCATTTTTTGTTTGCGATTGATACAGGTATTGATGAATTAGTCCACCATTTAGACAAACTTAACTACATATTTTCTAACTAGGTTCTTTGGATGTGACATGGGAAGAAATTGAAGTCAACTCCGAGAACGACGACGAGCTTCAATTACTACATACTGCTATAGAGCTTAATCAATGGCCACCTGAGCTCCACAAGTTCGAAGCACAAAAGAAATACCTGCATTCACTTGGATTCCTTATATTTAAAGATAATCGAGTCATCTTACCATATTCGCTGAGGCAACGCGTCATGCATACAGCACACGGTGGACACATCGGAGAAGTTGCGATGAAGCGAATCTTGAGAGAGTATTTCTGGTGGCCAAGGATGTCATCGGACGTGGAACGGTTCGTAAAGAATTGTAGTACATGTTTGCGACTCTCTCGGAAGAATCCTCCTGTTCCCCTCAGCAGTAGAGAGCTGCCGGAAGGGCCATGGCAGATATTACAGATCGATTTTCTAAGTATACCCGGTTTCGGATCAGGCGAATTTTTAGTGATTGTCGACACCTATTCACGCTACCTTTCTGTGATCGAAATGAAGCACATGGATGCCAACAGCACAAATTCTGCACTTTGTGAAGTTTTCAAACTCTGGGGGTGCCCGTTAATACTACAAAGTGATAATGGGCCACCTTTTCAAGGAACTCCATTCATGAAGTTTTGGGAAGACAAGGGCGTGAAAGTACGCAAGTCGATTCCACTCAGCCCGCAGTCAAATGGGGCTGTGGAACGACAGAACCAAGGAATAACGAAAGCACTAGCAGCATCTAAGATTGATGGCCAGAACTGGAGGCGTGCCCTTCAAAGGTATACACACAATCACAACAATTTGATTCCACATTCCAGACTGATGGTAACACCTTTCGAGCTTATGTGTGGATGGAAATTCCGTGGCCACTTCCCGTGTCTTTGGGAACGCACAGATAAACAGCTGGACCGCACAGATGTACGTGAAAAAGACGCTGAAACGAAATTGAGAAGCAAACAAGATGCAGATTTAGCTCGCGGTGCGAAACAGTCTGAGGTTAAAATTGGAGATACGGTTTTGCTAGCTCAGCAGAAGAGGTCTAAATCAGATCCCGCCTTCTCACAGGAACACTACAAGGTGGTAGCAAGGGATGGTCCTAAAGTGGTCGTGATGAGCCAGAATGGTATACAATACGCCCGTAATGTGCAAGATGTTAAAAGAGTCCCAGCCACACAGACGATGACGGTATTGGAAATTCACAGCGAGGAACGTATATCAGTGATCCCGATACTCTCGTTTCGGATGCTGTTTTGGATCCACAGACTTCGCATCACCAAGGCCTACGTCGCCGAGACACCCTAAAAAGACCAGGCAGATTCGACGACAAATTTGTTTATTTTGTTTTTCAGTAGTTTAAATACTAGAGTAGAGACAGGAAGGAATGTAGAAGATAAGCGGAGCAATAAAATAAAACCGAATTAATTATTTTGACTTACCGTTTATTTACATGCAGACCAAAACGTAGACGACGAACAACGATGGAATGGAATGTAATAAAACAAAACTTGAAAAATGACATTTGTCGCACTGTTCAGATTGCTGCGATTCGATATGTTCGATATAGCATTGAGCGTCGTTGAGTTTGATTGAAAAATAATGGAACAGAATGGAATTGGAATTATGACTATGGTTGAAGTCTCAGGAGAGCTTCGGTGTGAAAGTTATTACATGTTCTGCAAAGTAATTTAATAAACAGGTAGGCAGTTTATACGAATACTTTGCATGTGTTAATGCTTTTGAATAGAGCTTGAGTTGTGTTCTGTGAAAATTGGATCAGTGAGGATTATTAGAGTGTGAGCTTAGCAAGTGTGAGTGTAATTATTGCGAATAGAGTTAGTGTGTGTGTATGAAGAAGAAATGTAGGAGAGCAAATTGAGTGAGTTTCAACATTTGGGCATTCAGTAAGCTAGTTTTGAAGCGATCGGTCGACGTTATAGCACCGGAATTAAATAAAAAAAAATGGACGGCGAAAACTCGGAGATGTACCACACCTTGCTGCAGCGCGACCGCCCGCGCTGCGTCCTTCTCCTCCAGAATCGCACGATATACTCAGATATTTCGAATAACACTTTTGTTACCGACAAAAAAAACTCCCTTACGTTACCGATAGGGTACCCACTATAGATAGTGGAATATATAGATGAGCGAAGATAAATCCTCTGTCTCCAAACGAACTGTCAAACGTGTCTATAAAAACGAGCATGACGTCACGATTTCAATGGAAACGTTAAAGGCTATGACGTCATATGCGCGTGTGCACGGGCAAAAAAATCAACTCAGCCATGCTTTCGCTCATCTATAGATTATACTATAGGAATAGGAATAAATTTTAGAGAATTTGAGAGTCAAAGTTTTGTCTGTAAAGTTAGTGAATAATATTTCCATGCACACGTCGCGATTAATGTTTATTTTGTTCTAGATTGTGTTGTCATGATTCTTATATGTAATTCGTGTTATTTATATGATAAATAGGAATTGATTTTTATTGTTAGCGTACATTCAGATAAACTGTATTGTATTTGTTACTCTTCGTTCGTTTTTCTACCGCTTTTAACGTTGTATAACTGTATTCCACAATTAGGTTAATACCACCATCATTGGGGCTCTATGAAGCCTGTTGATGAAATAAATAAATAAAGAAATAAAGAAATACTATCTATAGTACCCACGGACTTAAAATGATCATAATATTGATATTTTCACCGATTTTGACGGTTTTGATTGTTATAGATTCAAGAACCTACCCGATACATGTTACAAAGAACCGATTCGGATTACCTGATTCCCGGAATTCCAGATTTACTGGGCCAAGTGCCAAAATTTGTATAAATTGAAGATATATAGGGTCATGCGCTAATTCGTCCATGGCGCTAATTCCCGTCATATCAAATTCCAATTCACTAAATACTCGCGATTGATCATTTAAATCAATGAAATTATCACCTGGAGAGATAGACACATTCCGGTGTTACTTTCATTGAAAAACTCTTCAAACAAACTTCACGATTCAGTATATTTGCAACATTACCTACCTTTTCCGTGCGACGAAGGAAAATCCAACCGCTTCCACACCAAGCAAAGCCGCGTAACATCGTCATCAAAATCGATGTTTTTCAAAAACTTCCACTACACTTCCTCACTTTTTTTCTTCGCTATGCACTAAATTAAAAGAATATCTTTCACTGAATTGTGAAATAATTCGAAAACACACTCCCGAAAGGCGTTAAAAGAAACTGTTTTTCCAAACTTTGGAGATTTTTTTTCTTTCGTCACCTTGTTTACAAGCTGAGAACGCATTGCCAAACTGATGATTTGAACTAGAATAATCTTATATTACATATCGAATAAAACACATTGCAGTCAAAAAATTCCGTTTGTTCGCTTATTTTCCGCCAGCGTAATAAAAGTAAAGTCTTCCAAATACATTTTTTTCATCCAACGTCGTCATGTACACCAAAATTTCGAAGTATTGAAACTGGGAAATAATTTCATAGTAGAAATTTGATGGCAACATTACCCACGTACATGGGGGGGTCCCGTAGCGTAGTTGGCTACACGTTCGCCTTATAAGCGAATGGTCATGGGTTCGATACCCAGCCCCTCCACCAAACCCTCGTCAGTCGTCGGATGCGCAGCCCATACGGTAGCGTATTGGGAGACGCGCCTTATCGTCACGGCTGCCTGATGACGACTGACAACTTGTTCTTCTCGGAGGCATTCCTCCAACGTACCCGGATAAAATGGCAACCGAACAATGCAACGATCATTGGATGCACGACATAGACAAACGGACACAATGGACTCACGATGAGATGGACTGGCAACGACTATAATAATGGTAATGGAAATCTAAAAATAGATTCTGTGTGGATTCTGCACAGCAGAATACCACAGTAGATCTCGGCACAGTAGCGGTTAAGTAACACAGAGTGCCTGAACAAATAAATAAAGGAATAAAAAAAAATTACAGACGTCGCTTTTGTGTTAGTTGTTTGACAGACTGATGCATTTTACTGAATAGAAGTTCAAACAAACCTTATTTATACGCATTAAATGGGATTGAACTGGACCAAAAAGCAAACTTGTTTAGACTTCAGAAATTGACGGACATGATAGTTATTATGTAAGAAGTCGCAAATACTTCGTCATTCAAGTTACAGTTATTCAAGAATTTTCTGGAATAAAATGCTTGGGTACTACACTCGTGAACAAAGATCTGTGGTGCTGATTTAAATATGGTACCCGCTTCTTGTGGTACAGAGAAAATATATTGTAGACAATATAAGTTCTAGTCTTCCTAGGAATCCATGGAGTAAGTCCTTTTGGCCTTCCGATCTAAACGCGTAACCAAAGATAAATTTACTCATATGAAAAATGGTACATGCTCTCTGTAGAACAAAGAATAGAATGCGTTCACAACATATGCTTTTGGTTATCCAAGAAATTCCTGGATTAAGGCATTCCGATCTACACGCGTATCCAAAAACTATTTTGCCCGATTTAAATATTGTACATGCTCTCTGTACTACAAAGAATGGAACGCGTTCATAACATATGATCTTGGTTATCCAAGAAATTCCTGGAGTAAGGCCTTCCGATCTACACGCGTGACCAAAGATCAATTTACTCAATTGAAAAATGGTACATGCTCTCTGTACTACAAAGAATGGAATGCGTTCACAACATATGCACTTGGTTATCTAAGAAATTCCTGGAGTAAGGCCTTCTGATCTACACGCGCAACCAAAGATCAATTTACTTTACAATTACGCTACAATGGGCGTATTACATTAGACTGGCCCAAAATTCATGAAATCCTGAATTTCAAACCTTGCACCCTTAAATAACAGTTTGGGGGTCCCAGAAGCTCCCCTGAAAATTTCAGCTCATTCGGTCCAGTGGTTGGCGTGCGCAAATGGCTCAAAGTTTGTATGGAAAAAGTGATCCAAATGTATGGGGAAACGCAACCGTTTCAGTTTTTTGCTTCTAGGTGGCGCTGTAGTCGACGGATTCCTGTTGTGGACAAAATGTAGAACCTTTTTTATATAAGGAAGCGACTGGTGAAGACCGGATGTAAATCCCTTTGAAATTGGTCAAGTTATAAGCATCCAAACTCGAGGGTGTCGAGCGTGTCCCCCAGGGGTGTTTAAAATGAGAGCAACGTACCACCG
The DNA here is from genome assembly GCF_024139115.2 of Armigeres subalbatus. NCBI lineage: Eukaryota > Metazoa > Arthropoda > Insecta > Diptera > Culicidae > Armigeres > Armigeres subalbatus. The sequence continues at coordinate 752,056 of NW_026942188.1, forward strand.
ACCATTGCAGCGGCGATGCAGGCGTATTCGGTGCCGTGCGAAATTAAATGCATGATTATCAAGCAATCTCGCGAATTTTTATACGATTGGTAAATACTTTCCGTACTCTGTACAGTAGTGTAGCTAGAGAGGGAGGGGGTGAATAAGGAGGGGCAAGGGGGGATCTTTTTTTTTAGTAGAAAAACACATTCGGGATATTGTTCGATGTTTAATCTCGTAATTTTCTGGGGTCGTTTTATCTTCGAGCTAAAACGCTAAAAAAAATTTACTCAAAATTGACATAAATTGAAGAACTCAAAATTTGGTCAAGTTTGGTTTATGCTATAGTTTAGAGTTCAATTTTCGAAGCGTGAATGTAAATACACAGGATTTTGTTTTTACATGATTTTTTTTCGCTCGTATTTTTGATCATGTGACTTCAATCTACCACCAAACTCTTCGCGACATGTTTCAAAAAATCCAGAATAAATCGAAGAAAAATCATATGATAATTAATATGCGTTAAACATTTAGGATGAGTGGAAAATTGAGAAAATGTAAATCGTGTAAAAATAAAATCCAGTGTACACGAAATAAATTAAGTACTTCTTCCATTTATTTTGTTAGCCTCAAATGAAAATATACAGCCAGCCAGTTCCAACATTATTGATATGATCGTTCCTACTACTAAATCTTCTCACGCGGGAGATAAACAGAAAGAGCAAGAGTCTAGTTTCATTAATAATTCGATTGTTTGACATTGCTCGACGAAATGCACTAAATTTGATTAAAAACGATAAGGATAAACAGTTCCTTAATCTGCAAAGGGAAGTTGGAAGGCCTGGATCTGCCTTTGTGAGAGTTAAAAAAGGCAAAATCGAAGAAGAACCAACAACCAGTGTTGTGCCTAATCATTATCAGACGATCATGATTGCAATTTTCATGTGAAAACTTTTCACGTGAAAACAGTAGGCGAGTTGTCGCCGGCGACAACTTCTCAAATTTTGTACTCAAACGATAATAAACACAGAATTTTCATTCAATCATTAATCTTCACTAATAATAGCTAATTGTCAACAGTCCCGTTATATCTTCGATTTGGCGTTATAGTTTCATGCTAGTACGGAAAAATAGTTAAAAAGGTAATGGTAAATGCTTCAAATCAAGATACGATTTTCAAACGATTCTTAATCGCTGGCGAGTTTTAATCACTTGATAATTTAAAAGTAAAATCGTGGGTGAGTTTGATCATTCTCGATTTTTCGAAAATTTGAGTTTTCCCAACCCTGCCAACAACGGAACCAGAGCCTTCCTTGGAATCTCAATCAGCTTCCAGCGTTTTTACTATTGATGGAGGAGGTAAGAATATAATCAAATAAGATGGTAACTTCTACTATATGTCAATATTTTTATGTCTTGCTTCCAGATGAGAAACCCTCCACTAGTAGAGCGTTTTCCGAGCGAAGTAAATCAAAAATAATAACTCATATACTAGCTGCCACCCTAGACCGTATTGGACTAAGCGACCGAAATGCAATGTATGTTATTTCTGCGGTTTTAACAAGTGCTGGACTAAACTTAGGTAAGTTCTCCTTAACAGTACTTTTATTGTATTGTTCTTTCTCCTTGAGTTTAATTTTATTATATTGATAGTATCTTGTAACTAAAACAAAATCTTTATCAACTTTATCTATTTTTCAGACGATTTTACCGTTAGCAGGCAAACAATCTCAAGGGCCCGTGCAGAATATCGCGAAGAGATTGCTCAAAATATCCAAAGCAATTTTGATCTAAATGGACCACTTGGGATGAAAAGCTGCTTCAAGATCTCATGAACATTGGGATGAAAAGCTGCTTCAAGATCTCACAGGTAATATATTTGAGTATTTTTTATAGCATTGAAATGTGTTGTTCTGTGTTATGATTTTTGGATATCTTCTAACTAAGCATGATTTTAAGTAATCGATTGTTTTTTTTTGTTATTTGAAATTTCTTTCCTACAATTTTAGATTACATTTGGTAATATTTGTTTTTTTAAAGAAGCTATTTGTAACATATTTTTAACTTTTTTTTGACTATTACATATTCAAAACAGGCCTTAGATTATTTGTTACGCGTGTAGATCTGGAGGCCTTCACTTCAGGGGCTTTTTGGATAACCGTGAACATCTTCCATACGCATATTCGATCATATGTACCACAATGGGCATATAACATATTCAAAACAGGCATGTAGATCAGATCATAGGGGGCAGCAGGGACTATGTCCAAGGGCCGACGACGAGAAAGAAGCGTTCTATGCGCAGCTGGAGCAGACATACGATGGATGCCCACTGCGGGACGTCAAAATCGTCATCGGTGACATGAACGCTCAGGTAGGAAGGGAGGAAATGTATAGACCGGTCATCGGACCGGATAGTCTGCATACCGTATCGAACGACAACGGCCAACGATGCATAAACTTTGCAGTCTCCCGCGGAATGGTAGTCCGAAGCACTTTCTTCCCCCGCAAGAATATCCACAAGGCCACATGGAAATCACCTAATCAAGTAACGGAAAACCAAATCGACCACGTTCTAATGGACGGTAAATTCTTCTCCGACATCACGAACGTACGCACTTACCGCAGTGCGAATATTGATTCCGACCACTACCTCGTTGCAGTATGCCTGCGCTCAAAACTCTCGACGGTGATCAACACGCGTCGGAGTCGTCCACCGCGGCTTAACATTGGGCGGCTACAAGACGGTAGACTAGCCCAAGACTACGCGCAGCAGCTGGAAGTGGCACTCCCAACAGAAGAGCAGCTAGGCGCAGCATCTCTTGAAGATGGTTGGAGAGATATTCGATCCGCCATTGGAAGCACCGCAACCGCTGCACTAGGCACGGTGGCTCCGGATCAGAGAAATGACTGGTATGACGGCGAATGTGAGCAGTTAGTTGAGGAGAAGAATGCAGCATGGGCGAGATTGCTGCAACACCGCACGAGGGCGAACGAGGCACGATACAAACGGGCGCGGAACAGACAACCCGAGCAGCACAAGTTAGCCAAACATGGTTGCAGCAACTTGATTGTGACTAAATCTGGTCGCATATGAGTTGCAGTAACCTATGTGGAACATGTGTGCTGCTAGGGAAAACTCGATTTTCCGGAGGAAAAAGCGCCAGCAGGAAGATCGAGACCGTGAAGAGACGGAGGAACTGTACCGCGCTAATAACGCACGAAAGTTCTATGAGAAGTTGAACCGTTCACGTAAGGGCCACGTGCAACAGCCCGATATGTGTAAGGACATAAACGGGAACCTTCTTACAAACGAGTGTGAGGTGATCCAAAGGTGGCGGCAGCACTACGAAGAGCACCTGAATGGCGATATGGCAGACAACGGTGGCGGTATGGTAATGAACCTAGGAGCACGCGCGCAGGACATGCGACTTCCGGCTCCGAATCTCCAGGAAATCCAGGAGGAGATCGGCCGGCTGAAGAACAACAAAGCCCCTGGAGTTGACCAACTACCAGGAGAGCTGTTTAAACACGGTGGTGAGACACTGGCTAAAGCGCTGCACTGGGTGATTACCAAGGTTTGGGAGGATGAGGTTCTGCCGCAGGAGTGGATGGAAGGTGTCGTATGTAGGGCTTCCATTCCCGGAAACGATTTCCCGGGAAATCATATTTCCCGGGATTCCCGATTCCCGGGATTTATGTATCAGTTTCCCGAATTTCCCGGGAAATGAACTTACTAAAATATTTTGTAATAATTGTCTTATTTTTTTAAATTTGATGATAACGGATTTTGGGTTATCAATTACATTTTTTTACTAGCATCATCTCACTATTTATTTCACTTTTGAAGTTTGATAATTTAAGTTATAACTAAAAATGCTACAGAATCATACATTGCATTCCAACACGTGTTGAAGAGAGGCGAGACGAAGAACCAGTTTGTATCTATTGTTCGTTTATTCAGTAGGTCGAATTCAGTCGAATTAAAAATTAAGTGTCTCAGGCAATAGCAGTGACCGCTTTGGCAGGTTTGTCCTATTATTTTCAAAGGTTTTTTAAGACCTTCAATCCTTTTTTATTCAATTCCCGAACAGACTCATATTCCGGAGACTCGTTTGTATTTTGAGATATTTCTGAAACATTTCATTTGAATATTTTATAATATTGGTGGACTAACAGATCTTGATGGAAAAACGGATTTTAGGTCTTTAGTATGCGATCATTACAACTGTCTGACAACAAATACTCGCAAAACTTTTGCAATTTGATGTGTTTTAGGTGCTGTTCGCCATTTCAAGCAAAGTTTGACTGAAAAAAATGTTATAGTCAGGATCATTAAAGTACGACAATCAAGCACTTGCCTGAAAGCTCTTTTTTATTTCGAATGGAAGAATTCTCATTTCAAATATTTCATTCACCTGCTTTAAATACAAAATGTGTTCAAGTGGAAAATGTTTTATCATTCAAAGATGACCAGATGACTCTATGCACTAAAAGAAGTAGTCGAGTATAAGAATAATTCTTGTTAGGAATATTTTAGCGATAATAGAAGAGAATCTCTCGAAGCCGTCGTTATCCAAAAACTGGGAAAAAAATACGGATACGACCTGAATTTTTTTAAAAAAAAATATGGGAAAGTAGCACATAGCGGAGCTCATCAGGACACTGCAAATCCTTTTCTTGAGCCAGAGCAGATGTTGATACTTATTTCGAACTGAACCAAAACTTTTTTAGGCTTTCAACAACTTTTCATCATTTGAGGACAAAATAGCAAGCATCCCTGATGTCGAATGAATATTTTTGAAATGATATTTTACGACAAAATTTAAACTACGATTTTGAATTAGTTTCGAGAGTTTTTTTTATTTCCCGGGATCCCGGGAAATCCCGGGAAATTATTATTTTATTTCCCGTTTCCCGGGTAGTTGATTCCCGGGAAAAATGGAAGCCCTAGTCGTATGTCCCATCTACAAAAATGGTGATAAGCTGGATTGTAGCAACTACCGCGCAATCACATTGCTGAACGCCGCCTACAAGGTACTCTCCCAAATTTTATTCCACCGACTAACACCAATTGCAAGAGAGTTCGTGGGCAGTACCAGGCGGGATTTATGGGTGAACGCTCTTCCACAGGTGTTCGCCATACGTCAGGTATTGCAGAAATGCCGCGAATACAACGTGCCCAAACATCATCTATTCATCGACTTCATAGCCGCATATGATACAATCGATCGGGACAAGCTATGACAGCTAATGCACGAACACGGTTTTCCAGATAAACTGACACGGTTGATCAAGGCGACGATGGATCGGGTGATGTGCGTAGTTCGAGTTTCAGGGGCATTCTCGAGTCCCTTCGAAACCCGCACAGGGTTACGGCAAGGTGATGGTCTTTCGTGTCTGCTATTCAACATCGCTTTGGAAGGGGTAATACGAAGAGCAGAGATTAACACGAGTGGTACAATTTTCAATAAGTCCGTTCAGCTATTTGGCTTCGCCGACGACATAGATATTATGGCACATAACTTTGAAAAGATGGAGGAAGCCTACATCAGACTGAAGAGGTAAGCTAAGCGGATCGGACTAGTCATCAACACGTCGAAGACGAAGTACATGATAGGAAAAGGATCAAGAGAAGACAATGTGAGCCACCCACCACTAGTTTGCATCGGTGGTGACGAAATCGAGGTGGTAGAAGAATTTGTGTACTTGGGCTCACTGGTGACTGCCGAAAATGACACCAGCAGAGAAATTCGGAGACGCATAGTGGCTGGAAATCGTACGTACTTTGGACTCCGCAAGACGCTTCAATCGAATAGAGTTCACCGCCGTACCAAACTGACAATCTACAAAACGCTCATTAGACCGGTAGTCCTCTACGGACACGATACCTGGACGATGCTCGTGGAGGAGCAACGCGCACTTGGAGTTTTCGAAAGGAAAGTGCTGCGTACCATCTATGGTGGGGTGCAGATGGCGGACGGTACGTGGAGGAGGCGAATGAACCATGAGTTGTATCAGCTGTTGGGAGAACCATCCATCGTTCACACTGCGAAAATCGGACGACTGCGGTGGGCCGGGCACGTTGCCAGAATGTCGGACAGTAACCCGGTGAAAATGGTTCTCGACAACGATCCGACGGGCACAAGAAGGCGAGGTGCGCAGCGAGCAAGGTGGATCGATCAGGTGGAAGATGACTTGCGGACCCTCCGTAGACTGCGTGATTGGCGACGTGTAGCCATGAACCGAGCCGAATGGAGAAGACTCTTACATACCGCACAGGCCACTTCGGCATTAGTCTAAATAAATAATAATAATAACATCAGCACATATAGAAGAATCACAAAACGACAATCTTTGCAAAGAATAAAAAACAGCTAGAGTTACTTAGAGAAACGCAATTTGGATTCTTTTTTACCAACAGTTTTGATTGTTCGTCTAATTAACTTAAACTATTCTTGTCATTCTACCCCATTATTTTTCTGCAAAATGGACTAATTAAGAAGTTAATTTCTTCTTTCATTAGAGCGCGTTTGCCCAGCATAATGCAATCAGAGGAAATAGTTCATGTTTTAAATGAATGTCTTTTCCCGGTATAAGGCACATATAAGCAAGAAATGCATCATCACCGCTAGAAGGATTAATCTGGATTTTTTAAATCGAAACGTTCGGACATTTTTCTTGTCCTGTTAGCTTTTTTTCATTTTCTAAACCGATGAACCAAAAAATCAGCATTTATCCACATTTACCAGCAAATAAATATTTGAAACCGTTCAATGCACTGTCAATGCATTTTACGACGCTACTTTATCTTCCATTGAAATACTGCGTCAATAACCAATAACCACCATCAGTTAACGATTATTACGCATTCAAATAACTCTCCATCAATGCCACTTCGGTGCATTCAACTTTTGATTCTGGTTGCGCGGTGTCATCCTGCCGAGTGTTGCCCCATGATCGCGCAAAGCCCCGTACAAGAAAGGTGCTACTTATGAGCCAATCGTAAAATGTTCGACCCCTCATAATGGTGGCACGTGCTAAACAATCACCCACTTTCCGTCCGAATCTGAAACTGAGCTTATGTAAGCCGCGGAGACGGAAGAGGGTTTCGACAGAATCCGACGAGGCGACAATATGATAACGAACTGCAACACGTCGTAGCGTCCGAGGGGGTCATAAAATATGACAAAATATGATGTGCGTTTAACAAGTTAAATGACCACGCGCGATGATGGACCGCGAAGTCTTCGTACGACAACAGCACAACAATGGATAATAAAAATGGGAAGAAATTTGTTGTCGAAAATAGCTGTCAGCTGCGACATGGTAATTTTGAACAACGTGTATTGATGTAAAATGGGGAAATGATTTATGAATTGTCTAATCGGGTAATTTCCAGCGTCCATTGAAATGGGGAAGTCCAAACCAAACTGCTTCCAACGGAAGTTTTCATTGATGTGGGTAGATTCGTACCCAATTGGGAGGTAGATCGAATTGCTACTGTAACGGGTAGACACTAGTTTGCCATCGGTACAAACCAACTAATGTATTTATATGAAGTCCTCTATGTTTGACAATATAGTAAACAACTTTCATTTATACTTTCGAAGTTAAAAAATAAGTTCAACGATCGCCATGAAATGCTTCATCGTATTATATATCATTATGAATATATTCAACGTATTCGCCGATCAACACCTCGACTACATCATCGGAGAAGAACTGCTGGGTCCCATTGCCAGTGAAAGTGCAAAGTTTTCGTGTCCGGAACCGAACCCCACAGACGATTGCAGTTGCATGCACGCAATCACCGATTACGAGATCCAATGTCCGATTGTGAATCCCGAAATCATCGTCAAGATCAAACCAGAAGCGTACGCTCAAGTGCAATGCTATGATCGACACGATCTCGGCGCGTTACCAACATTGAAGGCGGGCAACACAACGCAGGTGAAAGTGATCCACTGTCCGCTTCCAGAGGACAAATCGATTCTTCAGCTGGTGAGTTTTCTTGGGGTGCAAAATGTGAAGGATTTTTGGTACCAAAGCTACGGAAAGGATTCCGGAGTGCAGCTGCTCAGACCACACTTTGCCGGAATGCAAAATCTGGAAAAGTTGTTCCTTAGTGCGGGAATCGATCATATACGACCGGATTTGTTCGCGGATTTACACAGTTTGAAATGGATGGTTTTGCGTGGAAACAATTTAACTCGCTTGGGAAACGTTTTTCAGAATTTGACAGATTTAGTGATTTTAGAGTTGGGAGCGAATCAGATTACCGAATTGGAGGCAGGATTTCTTCAAAAACAGTCAAAGCTCCGCCATTTGAACCTATGGCATAATGAAATTCGAACGGTCGATAAGCAAACATTTTATGGAGTAGAGTCACTCGAAGAGCTTGATTTATCAGTCAATTTGATAGATTCCCTGGATAAAGATGTTTTCTCTGGGTTTGAGAAGTTGTCCACGTTGAATCTTGGATTCAACAATTTTAGTAGTTTTCAGGCAGGATTGTTATCTTCTAATCGTTATCTGAAGGAGTTCAAAATGATCAACAATCTTAAACCGATTACGATTCTTCCAAGTGATTTTCTTCGGAATCTTCCTATGTTGACCAGTGTGATTCTTAGTCGAAACGGGTTTTCTGAAATTCCAGAATCAATATTTTTCGGCTCGTCAGCGCTCCTTCATATCGATTTGAGCTATAATAATTTTCGATATCTCCCGGAAGTATTATTACGAGATCAACATTTACTAAAGAATTTAAACGTAGCTTATAACAAGCTGGAACTTCTACCAGACAAGCTGCTGGAAAATGCGTCGGAACTTGCGATACTTGATTTATCGTTCAACAGACTTCATAACATTTCCGCGAAATGTTTTTCATCCTTAGATAAACTCACTGAGCTCCACTTGGAGAACAACAATCTTCTAGTAATCGACTTGATTGCATTCTCCGAAGTAGTGAATCTGCAAAATCTTTTCCTGCAAAATAACTTTTTGCAGTATTCTGGAAGCAACACGAAATCCCCATTCCAGTATCTGAATAATTTACGCACTTTGAACCTCATGAACAACAGCATTGACGTCATGCTACACGACTGGAACTTCAATACAATTCACCTCCGTGAGCTGGACCTGAGCTTCAATCAGTTCACTCGGTTAACGTATCTCAATCTACATTTCATATCTCGCGACATTCGTATCGATCTTACAAACAATCGAATTGCTGTAGTCGATATGAACGATTTCCAAGCTCCGTCATCATTGCAGCATACCAGCAAGACAGGAAAAATCTTGGTTAATCTTGAAGGTAACGAATTTGATTGCAACTGCCATATGTTATCGTTCGTCCAATACATTCAGAATCACGAATCACCAACCAATCAAAGAATTCGCTTTGTTACGAACAATTTACATTGCTTTGAGCCAGAGAATCTTCAATTGGTAGACATTTCCGATGTTTCAACCGAGGATCTCACTTGTCCGTTGAATAAAACAAACTGTCCAACAGAGTGTCACTGTTTTCAGCGACCAATCGACCTTACGGTTATTGTCAATTGTACTGGTCGCGAACTAGTTCGAATACCGGATCTTCCGCATCCGAACAAGCTTGAGTACAAATTTGTCGAGCTGCACATTGAAAACAACAAAATTACAGAGTTACCCTCGGGTGGTTTGTCAGCAGTTTCCAAACTGTACGCGCGCAACAACTCGATTTCCAATTTGCAAAACACGTCCATTCTGGATAGTCTTCGTATTCTTGACCTTTCCTTAAATCATTTAACGACATTAGACGTCAAAACCATCCAAAATCTCAACAAAAGTCGCACATTGGAACGCTTGCATTTGGGTTCAAATCCTTGGCAATGTGACTGCAGTTCAGTGCACTTCCTGGAGTTTGTCCAGCAGACCTTTCACCTGATTGTCGATACCAACCACATCACATGCCCAAACGGCGAACGACTAGCGAACATCTCAATAAGCAATCTTTGCAAGGATCACTGGACAATGATCATCGCGGTCTGCCTCAGCGTCCTTCTACTAGGGCTATCCGTCGGTATTTGCGCTTCCATCTGTTTTGCTTACCACAATGAAATAAAAATATGGCTCTTCAAGCGGAACCTGCTGCTATGTTGGGTAACCGAACAGGAACTGGACAAGGACAAACGGTTCGATGCGTTCATATCCTACTCGCATCACGACGAAGACTTCGTTGCAAATCATTTGGTACCGACCCTGGAGCAACCGCCGATGAACTTTCGAACGTGTTGGCACATGCGCGATTGGACTCCCGGAGAGCTGATCGCCGAACAGATAGATCGATCCATCAGCGAGTCCCGCCGAACGATCGTGGTTCTGTCGAAGAGCTTTCTGGAATCGGTATGGGCCCGGATGGAGTTCCGGACGGCACACTTGAATTCGATCGCCGAAAGACGTACCCGGGTGATTGTGATTATGTACGAACATTTTGGCGACATCGAACTGCTGGATGCGGACCTGAAGGCATATCTGCGAATGAATACGTACATAAGGTGGGGAGATCCGTGGTTCTGGGATCGGTTGCAGTACGCGATGCCACACCCACCGTACGTTCGAGGCCTGAAGAAAGTGCGATGTGCAAGAAGCTACGAGATAGGACTGCTAGAGGACCGACAGGATGTTTCGAAGTCACAGATAGTTGCGTATGACGAGCATCGTGGGTACATTAATCCGATGTTAAGCCACTCGTTAGGCAGTTCGATGGAGGAATTAGATGGAACGAACAATTTCGAGGGTATAAACATTATCGACAGTAGGTACTTGGATGAACTGTTTATAATAATAACTAAAGAAAGTGAAGTATAATCGAATGATTGTGTTCGGAGATGTACGAAAATAGCTTGACAAGAAGCGATACATATGGTTAATAAACAAACAAGTATACAGAAATGATAAGTTTAGCGTTTCTTTTCCGAAAGATACTCTTTTGATCCAGAACATGAACAGTACGAGAATCGACACAACACACAACTATTACTAATTACTGATATTTGATTGATTTGAGTTGATTCATTTATGAAATGTTGATACTGCCGTATACGGATGAAACCCGAAATTCCTACCAACCAAATACTTTCAATAATAAATCACCAAACTGATCATCGGATCAGTTCGCCGTGAATAACATCCCACTGACAAAGGCATGATACCCATCACTCAATCATTCCAATTTGAAAAGGCTCACAATAATCGTCTGTTTGCTTGCACCCAGCCTCAAAGGCCACCATATCTAGTTGAACATCTCAATTCTAATGAGCCCCCGGCGAATAAAGGCTGACAGAGACGCGCTTGCCCGGATAGTTGGCTTGGTTGGTGAATGGAACATTACGGAACGGTTATCACCGTATCAAAACTAATTTGACCATATTATTGCTGGCCAGTGTGATTCTTCAAACAACGCACAGTGGCCGAAGGCTGGATTATCTATTCCCTTATTTGACAGTTATGAAATTGCTCTTTATATCGAAAGATTTCACGATTCACATTTACTAATGATTCAGAGCCAATTATGTAGCCGCTAAATAAAGAAAGACTGTGTCAAACATCAAACTGTTCAGCTAACAGAGTTGTAAATGCTTCTCATGTCAATAATTCGAGTAAGAAAGCTTTGAGTAATATTTTCACGTTCCTTAAAATACTAATCGAATTAATCGGGCGCGTTCCTTTTAAACTGCTAGGAGGAGAGCAGTTGATCATACGACCATCTTGGGTAGGGGATATGTGGGTCTGGGTCACCTCTAGACTTTCACATGAAATCACTTTCCAATTAACTTTATAATCCATGCCGTGTTATTTTTTTTATTAGGTTTGCTATTACGAAACAAACGGAGAGCTGTTCGCAGAATTTTGTGGCAATAACGACATGGTGATCTGGGATCGCTCTTCCCTCATCGACCGGTTCACAAGGTCACGTGGGTCTCCCGTGACAGCTTTACAGAAAATCAAATCGACCACATCTGCATCAGCCGAAAATGGAAACGGAGCCTTCTTGATGTACGGAATAAACGTAGTGCCGATATCGCGTCTGATCATCACCTCCTCATCGGCGAAATACGCCTGCGCATTGCGCGGATTCGTCGGCAGGAGGAAAGAGTTGGACGACGATTCAACACACGCCGACTGAAAGATGTCACGGTAAAACGGTCCTTCGTTGAAGAACTGGAGACGCGTGCTGCAGATATTCCGGAAGGTGGCAGCGTGGAAGACCAATGGACCGCCATCAAGAATGCCTTCATCGCCACCAGCGAGAATAATCTGGGCGAACTGCGCACCCAGAGAAAGCAATGGATCACCGATGAGACCTGGAGGAAGATAGAGGAGCGAAGAGAAGCCAAAGCCGCGATAGAGCGATCGAAAACCAGAGGAGCCAAAGTCTTAGCCCGCCAACGATACGCGGCTCTTGAGAAGGAAGTAAAACGCTCATGTCGACGGGACAAGCAAGCGTGGGCAGACTCTCTGGCCGACGAAGGAGAGAGAGCCGCGGGACATTCTCCTCCTCTACGATATCTCACGACGCTTAAGCGGGGCGAAGATGAATGCAACGATGCCTGTGAAAGACGCGAATGACCAGTTATTGACCGACCCAACTGACCAGCTGAAACGCTGGTTCGAGCACTTCGAACAACTTTTTCAAGTGCCAGCCAGGCCATCACCACCTCGGCATGATCTGCCTAGGATCCGACGTATAACACGCGTCAATACCGAAGCTCCATCACTGCTAGAGATTCAAACAGCCATCCAAAGCATGAAATCGAATAAAGCCCCAGGGGTCGACCGCATATCAGCCGAGATGCTCAAAGCTGACCCCATGACATCCGCACAACTACTGCATCGTTTATTTCGTAATATCTGGGACATCGCAACTTTCCCGGTCGACTGGATGCAAGGTATCTTAGTGAAGGTGCCCAAAAAGGGTGACCTGACTGTATGCGATAACTGGCGAGGCATTATGTTGCTGTGTACCGTTCTCAAAGTTCTGTGCAAAATTATCCTAGCCCAAATTCAGGAGAAGTTCGATGCGACTCTCCGTCGGCAGCAGGCCGGTTTCTGTGCCAGAAGATCCTATGTGGACCATATTGTCACGCTCCGCATCATTCTGGAGCAGGTCAACGAATTCCAAGAGTCCCTTTACTTGGTATTCATTGACTACGAAAAAGCTTTCGACCGTCTTAATCACGAGAATATGTGGGGCGCCCTGAGACGCAAGGGGGTTCCTGAGAAAATCATCGGCCTCATCGAAGCACAGTACGAGGCCTTTTCGTGTAGAGCAGCGGTTCTCAACCTGGGGTACATGTACCCCTGGGGGTACCTTTGCTGGCCCTAGGGGGTACCTCGGACAAAAATGCGTAATGGCGGACGTATTACAATTCCAATCAAAACTCATTGATATAGTTTTGATAATTGTGTATTTTTATTTCAGAAATTTATATTGTACAATATATGCAATGCGATCAATAAATCCCAATTGAATTCTGCCTTCCACAACCAGCACAATGTATAAAGGGCTGCGGAACAAAAGATCGAACGAAACGAGCAAAACGTCGAATGAACGAAATGATTTTTTTTTACTAATGCTCGTTTGCTTCGTTGCAAGAGGATTAGAAGCTTCCTTCTACGCATCTCGGAAGTCTTCTTCCAAGCAGCTTGAAGGCCTTCTTACAAGAGGCTCGGAAGCCTCCTGGGCACTTCAGAAGCCTCCTTTTAAGTGATTAGGTCGCCTCCTCGGAAGCCTCCTTTTAAGAGGCATGAAAACCTCTTTTCAAGAGATGTGGTAGCCTCCTTTTAAGAGGCTCGGAAGCCCTTTTCAAGAAGCTTAGAAGCCTTCTTTCAAGTGGCTGAAAAGCCTCTTTCCAAGAAGCTCGGAAGCCTATTTTCAAGAGGATTGGAAGCCTCCTTTCAAAAGGCTCAGAAGCTCGGAAGCGTCCTTTCAAGAGGCTCGGAAGACTCCTTTCAAGAGGCTCGGAAGCCTTCTTTCAAGAGGCTCGGAAGCCTTACCAAAGGATCGGAAACCTCCTTTCAAGAGGCTCGGAAGCCTATTTTCAAGAGGATCGAAAGCCTCATTTCAAGAGACTCAAAAATCTCTTTCAAGAGACTCAAAAGCATCCTTTCAAGAGGCTCAAAAGCCTCCCTCTAAAAGGCTCTAAAGTGTCCTTTCAAGAGGCTCGGAAACCTTCTTTCAAGAGGCTCGGAAGCCTTACAAGAGGCTTGAAAGCCTCCTTTCAAGTGGCTCAAAATCCTTCTTTTCTACAGGCTCAAAATCCTCCTTTCAAGAGGCTAAAAAGCCTCGTTTCAATATCCTCTCAAGAGGCTATTTTCAACAGGCCTCCTTTTTAGAGGCTCAGAAGTCTCCTTTCAAGAGACTCGAAAGCTTCCTTCCAGGCTTATAAGCCTTCTTTCAAGAGGCTCAAAAGCTTCCTTCCAAAAGGCTCCTATCAAGAGACTCAGAAGACTTCTTTCAACATCCTCTTAAGAGGCTGGGAGGCTTGCTTCCAAAAGGCTCGGAAGCCTTCCTCCAAAAGGCTCGAAAGCCTTCTTTCAAAAGGCTCGGAAGCCTTCTTTCAAGAGGCTCGGAAGCCTCCTTTCAAGATCCTTTCAAGAGGCTCAAAAACCTCCTTCCAGGCTCAGAAGTCTTCTTTCAATAGGCTCAAAAGCCTCCTTCAAGGAGGCTCGGAAGGCTCCTTTCAAGAGGGTAGGAAGCCACATTTCAAGAAATTTAAAGCATCCTTTCAAGAGGCTCAAAAGCCTCCTTCTAAGAGGCTCGGAAGCGTCCTTTCAAGAGGCTCGGAAGCCTTCTCCTTTCAAGAGGCTCGGAAGGCTCCTTTCGAGAGGCTCGGAAGCCTTCTTTCAAGAGGCTCGGAAGCCCCCATTCAAGAGGCTCAGAATCCTTCTTTCAAGAGGCTCAGAAGTCTACTTTCAAGTGGTTCGGAAGCCTTCTTTCAAGAGGCTTGAAAGCCTTTCTACAAGAGGCTCAGAAGCCTCTAATGAAGAGGCGCGGAAGTCTACTTCAAAAGTATTCAAAAGCTTGAAAGAGCTTCCCTTCAAAAAGCTCGGTATTATTCTTTCAAAAGGATTGGAAGCCTAATTTCGAGAGGGGGTACCTCAATTAATGCAAAAGTTCCAAGGGGTACCTCTCAAGAAAAAGGTTGAGAACCGCTGGTGTAGAGTGCTGCACAATGGGGTCCTGTCCGACCCTATCCGGGTCGTAGCTGGTGTGAGGCAAGGATGTATTCTATCACCGTTACTGTTCCTCATCGTAATCGATGAGATTCTGGTAGATGCGATTGACCATGAACCAAACCGCGGGCTGTTATGGCAGCCTATAACCATGGAGCACCTAAACGACTTCGAATTGGCTGATGACGTTGCACTCCTCGCGCAACGGCGCTCTGATATGCAGAGTAAGCTCAACGACCTTGCCGAGCGCTCCTCTTCGGCAGGTTTAGTCATCAACGTCAACAAAACCAAATCGTTGGATGTAAATACGGAGAATGTCGAAAGCTTCCAATATCTTGGTAGCCAAATGGCGTCAGATGGCGGTACCAAGATCGACATAGGCGCACGGATCAAGAAAGCAAGGGCTGCCTTTGCGAGTTTGAATAATATCTGGAAGAACAGGCAGATAAGTGAACGCACCAAAATACGAATTTTCAACTCTAACGTGAAATCTGTGCTGTTACACGCTAGCGAAACATGGTGTGTTTCAGTGGAGAACACTCAACGGATGCAGGTGTTCATCAACAGATGCCTGCGGTATATATTTCGGGCCTGGTGGCCTCACAACCTGATCTCAAAAAACGAGCTCCATTGTCGCTGTCACCAGAGGTCGATAGCAACAGAAATTCGGAATCGGAAGTGGGGCTGGATCGGCCACACTCTACGTAGGAGCAGAAACGAAATCTGTAAACAAGCATTAGACTGGAACCCAGCGGGACATCGCAGCAGAGGCTGACCCAGAGGCTCATGGCGGCGAAGCCTCAATAAAGAAATAAAAGAAGTCGACCGAAATCTAACCTGGCAACAGGTTAAAGCGATAGCCGGGCAACGCTCAGGATGGAGATCTTTCAAGTCGGCCCTTTGCACCACCTGTACACGATCCGTAAGTAAGTAAGTATTACGAAACACCTACGATGAACTGGTACACGGCAAGTTTCACAGGTGGTCGCTCGTAGATGCCCCACGGAGTTTGTACCGTTGCACTTCTGACCTGTCCGTCCGAGCCCACTGGTTCCAATTACTCGGCCTTTAGGCCAAGTGTTTCATGGAGAATGCGGATCTACTATGATCACTATGTCATTGATACCTATGAACTTCGTTTCCGTAAACCATTTGGTTCTACGAGTGATATACGGGAGATAATCTCGGAGCCACTGTTTCCAAAATTTGTTGGCTAAAGTTTGCGACAGATTTCAGTAATTCTACAACACTTACGTGTTATCGTCAAAAGGAACCCAGGGTCTCAATCCATTACTTGATCCCAGAAGAAAATGGTTGGGAGTTAGTACAGGTGACTGGTCGTCATCAACAGGGATGCAGGTTAACGGGCGAGAGTTACGATATTCTCGATCTCCGCTAGCAGGTTTTCAAGAACTTCGTGGGATAGCGTTCGGATCGATTTAAGTTTCACAAGGTTCTACTTGACGGTTCTTTCGAGACGCTCCCATACCCCTCCCATGTGTGGGGAGGCAGGAGGAATGAAGCTCCAAGATGTATGGGAGGATGTGAACTCTGTTGCCATCCGCTGATGATCCAAACTTGTCATAGCTACATTGAGTTCTTTGCTTGCTCCTTGAAAGTTCGTACATCTGTCACTGTATATGACTGATGGTACACCCCTCCTAGCCATGACGTTTCTTAGTACCATTATACATGAATCAGTAGTCATAGTGTGAACGATTTGCAAGTGGATGGCGCGAGTGGACAATCAGGTGGCAAGAAGTACCCAACGTTTTTCGAAACGGCGTCCAAGGATGATCATAATTGGTCCAACATAGTCCACTCATAGCTGGTGGTTGGGGACGTGCCCGGTCGTTCTTACATTGCTGGCAGAAATGGCGTATTCTATTGTAGGTAGCCTTCAGCCGAGGAATACTGTATCGTTGTCGCAACTCATTAACAACTGTATTGTGGTTTTGATGATGGTACTTGCTGTGGCAATGAGCTACGATAAGTTGTGTGATGTGGTGATCTCGTGGAAGTATAATTGGATCAACTGCATCTGGAGCTTTTGTTCTGCCATGAACGCGAAGTATACCGTTTTCATCAAGGACTGGACCTAAATGATAACTTGGACTGCTGGGTATAGTAAATTTTGAGTTTTTGTTTCCTTGCTCGTTTAACACTGTCACTTCGTCGGAGTAGGATCCAATTTGTGCGATCCGGTACAAATAATTTTCAGCCGTCTGGAACACATATGCGGTACGATGAAGAAGCGGAATCCATTTTGACACCCTTTGGTAATCGATGATTGACTCCAAAAAATTACGTGTATGTAATTCTTCTGTTGTAGAGCTATCAATATGTAGTTTGATAGATCACAGTTTTGTAAAAAAAATCCGGTCCATTGAACCACCGACTTGTTCTTCTCATGTCCGGAACTCGATTCTACTTGGTACCCCTTGGTACCCTGCGACATTGTTCTTCGTTTGAATCCACCGCCATTCACTAACGTCTGAAGTTTCAAGGATCTCACTTTCTCTGAAAGCGACAAACTGGCTGTATCGTCGATGATCCGAATTGAGCCAGCTAATGACATCGCTTGAATTGGTCCAAAAATATCGTCGAGTAATCTTGATAGACAAAGACTGAGCAATGTTGTTCGCAAATCTTACTCCGATAACGCTGGCTTGCAACTCCGAACGCGGAATAGATAGGAATTTGATTGGCGCTACACGAGTCATCGAACCTACGAGTGCTGTTTCGATGGCAAGCCCCTCCTTAAACCGCAGATAAACTACCGCTGCAAACCTTTTTTTTGCTAGCATCGACGAAAACGTGCATCTGTACCTCGTTTGTGCTTCCAACAGACGTAGCCTTACGATAGCACCGCGGGACTTTTACTATCGCCACATCAGGTAGTACCCTTAACCATTGCATCTCAAATTGTGTTTCTTCAATGCGGTCGTCCCATCAGACGGATGTTTCTTGAAATACTACTTTAAGAAACATCAAGAAATTCCGATCAGTCCTAAGGGATCAAACATCATCAGAACTCTGAGAATTTCGCGCTTCGTTGGTTTTGGCTGTCCCGAGAGTAAATTAGGATCATAACGTGAGGAAACTTTGAAAGTGAAGCAGTCAGTGGACGTATTCCACCACATTCCCAAAACCTTTTCTGTTTGCACTCCTTCTGCCATGTTAAGGTCCTTCTCTGGTGTGGTGCGTTCTTGTAGTGCTTCGAGTACGGCAGGGCAATTTGATATCCAGTTTCTCATTTCAAAGCCAGCGTCCGCATGAAGCTTTTTCTTCAGATTCTACACTTGACAGCATGTCATCGACATAGTGATGATCAATGATTGCTCGAACCGCTGAAGGATACTCTTTTTCGAAACGCCGTGGATTGGCATTTTTTACATACTGCACATTGCGCAATACTAGGAGCACACTCCAAATGGCAACACGTTCATGACGAACACGTTTGGCTCTTCGATACTATCATCGTCTTTCCAAAAGAAGCACAGTCGAACATCTTGTCTGAACAGGACCTGTAAATACATTTCCCGGATATCTCCGCAAATGGCAATCCGGAACTCCCGAAATTGAACGAGAATCGCAAGTAACGATGCCAAGAGGTCAGGGGCCTTAAATCATAGAGAGTTAAGAGAGACACCATACGCAACGGCGGCTACGTCCCAAACTAGACGTATCTTTCCCGGTTTGTTGAGGTTGGCAACAGGAAACACGGGTAAATACCATTCCGGACATCGACGTTTTGGCTTTTCTAGGGATTTCTGAACGTATCCCTTTTCCACATATTCGCTCATCTTCGACATCACAGTTTCCCCAAATGCCTTTTTCCGCTTCGTACGACGATCTAAAGACTGCCATATTTTATAAGCCATTCATTTGCTGCTGGGAAGACGAACGCCGTCATACTTCCAGAGCAGTGCGGATTCGTATCGTCCATTTTTGGGGATGGTTTGAAGCTTTTTCGTGCATTTCCATCGCACGTTGGTCCTTAGTTGACCGTAAAACCAATCCTGGTTTAGCTACCCCGGGATTGACTGGTATTTCTACCTCGACTTTTTACGATGTTTTCTATCCTCTTGGTGCCTCCCGTCCACTTTAGGCACAATGGTGTTGGTGGACCAACTACTCCAAGTTCCCTTGCTAGGCTGTCCTCCATGAGGATTAGCTCCAATCCATCGTCAATGAAGGCATACGTCTGAACCGCTTTCAATAGGCTGTGAAGCAAAACGGGAATAATCCTAAACAGCACTTCTCTGGTTCGAGTCTGGTGGATGTTGCAGCTACCGATCACAGATACATTTTGCTTTTCATTGTGTAGTACTGGGTGATGAAAAATCCTTGTACCCCACAAGCCTTTTGCTGTCTACAAGAGCCGTTGTGTTTTCGCAGGCACTTACGGCACAACTTGGCCTCCCGTACAAAGGCCCATTTAGCATCTAAACTTAACTCAGCAAACCTTTTACACTTAGCCACTGTGCTGCAGCTGCCTTTGCATGTCATGCATTCAGATTTTGGTGCCATTGATAAAACTCGGATAGTTGGTTCCTTCTCTGGTTGAGATCGTTCCAGATCTATGTCCAAATGAACATTTCTAGCTCCACGGTTTCTCGGTACGGTAGCTGTAGTCTGCATAACTGCGGTGGCATCCTCAGCCATAGAATATAGCCAGCCGCTGAAATCCAATAAGTTAAGCTCTTGGTTGTTTCGGGAGTGTTTCGCCCAATCCAGCTTCAATACAGGAGGTAGACGACCCACCAGATCGCTTTTTAATGACGCGTTGTATACGAAATCTTCAACACCGTATGCTTCAATCGTTGCTACCAAGTTCTCAACCGTCAGCGCAAAATTAACAACTGTGTCCAGCTTTTCCACCTGTGCTGATGGCAACGATCTAATTTTTCTTATACTCGCCTGCACAATTGCTTCCGGCCTCCCGTACAACATTCTTAGAGTAGATATCACACTTGTTACGTTCGATGGATGAAGTAGTCTGCACCGTACGGCTTCCAGAGCTTTTCCTTTGAGACATTTTCGTAGTTCTTTTGATACAGCTTGTCTTGCCGCCAATTGACTCCGGTTAAGAATACACACGGTATCTTCACTGTAACGAGGTTCCACTTCAGAACGTAATCGATTTCCAGCAAGTTGGTAATTTCGACTTGGTAGATAGCTGTTAGGCTCCGTCTGTTGACCTCCAGGAATCGGAACTCACTGACGGACACCCGCATCCAGGAATTGCACGCCACCGGAAGGAACTGCTTGATGAAAAGAAGAATTGTCCAGAGGGTTACGAAACTGCACTGCTGCACCAGTTAAACGCTGGCTCCCAGAGACTGTATTTAAATCTGGGCCACCGAATTTGACCTTCGACCACTCAAGCCACGCAGTCTGCGGATGGTCCACAAATCCTAAGTCCTGGTGTTAGGTGGAACACTAAACATACCTGACAGAGTCTTCCGACGAGACAGGAGGTTTGCGCAGGCCTCTAAAACCACAAATTACGAACAAAATAAGAAATAATACGATTCGTTGTAATCGGTAAAGAGATAGGCGACGTTGAGCACGTCGAAAACAAATCTGTTGTGAGCAAATCGATTCAGTTCATTTTGTTTGATTTACTTAGCATACATCTAAACAGATAACATCGAATCAACGACGTCAATTCAGCCAATTTGAAGTCGTTTAGGTGCTCCATGGTTACCCGACTAGAAGGTCATATCAAAATTATATCAACCTATGTTATTATGTTATACTAAATTTTTATAACAAAATTAGTTAGAAACGTGGTGCAGGATGTTGTTAAAATATCTAAATTTCTATCAAAAATCACACTACTGGAAACAAAAAACTATCAAATTTTGTTACAATTTTATCATAAAAATAACATATTTTGTTAGAAATTTATAACAGAATCAGATACAAAAATATTGTTTCTGTGCAGTTGCACATTTTTACAGTTCGTGATAGGTCTCCAGATTGTGATCAACAATACAAAACTTTTGTTTTTGTCAGAACAAGAATATTTATCGAGAACATGAAACTAACAACATTATAAATAAGGCAACCTTTGCAAATTATATCAGCGTTGTGATATCTATATGGCTGGAAGACTTTGCTACATCTATTTTAATTGCCTACTATTGGGCAATTCGGTGTTAAGCATTTTTTAAATCATATTATGATAAAATCCTGTTACAACATTTGAAAGATAATGGCCACTAAGAACAAAATTGTATCAAAATAAGTTATAAATATCACAATATGTTATTATTGTGTTCAGTTTCTGTTATGCTCTTCTAGTCGGGTATAGGCTGCCATAGCAGCCCGCGTGTTGGTTCACGATTGATCGCACCTACCAGAATTTCGTCGATTACGATGAGGAACAGTAACGGTGATAGAATACATCTTTGCCTCACACCAGCTACGACCCGGATAGGGTCGGACAAGACTTCATTGTGTAGTACTCTATACGAAAAGGCCTCGTACTATGCCTCGATGAGGCCGATGATTTTCTCAGGAACCCTTTGCGTCTCAGGGCGCCGCACATATTCTCGTGATTGATACAATCGGAAGCTTTTTCGTAGTCAATGAATACCAAGTAAAGGGACTCTTGGAATTTCTTGACCTGCTCCAGAATGATACGGAGCGTCACAATATGGTCCACACATGATCTTCCGGTACGGAATCCGGCCTGCTGCCGCTGGAGAGTCGCATCGATCTTCTCCTGAATCCGGGCTAGGATAACTTTGTATGGAACTTTGAGAACGGTACACAGGAAAGTTGCGGTGTCCCAGATATTACGAAATAAACGATGCAACTTTGAGCATCTCGGCTGATATGCGATCGAACCCTGGGGCTTTATTCGATTTCATGCTTTGGATGGCTGTTTGAATCTATAGCAGTGATGGAGCTTCGGTATTGACGCGTGTTCTACGTCGGATCCTAGGCAGATCATGCCGAGGTGGTGATGGCCTGGCTGGCACTTGAAAAAGTTGTTCGAAGTGCTCGAACCAGCGTTTCAGCTGTTCAGTTGGGTCGGTCAATAACTGGTCATTCGCGTGTTTTACAGGCATCGTTGCATTCATCTTCGGACCGCTTAAGCGTCGCTCACTTTGTGATCCACAAACAATTAATGTGCCGTATCATGCAACCAGCTACGGTCATTGCAGCTATCTCAGATCATGCTTAAGAGCATACAACGATGTAAGCTGTCTGCATGTTTTTAAATTAAAGATTTAATATGCAAAATACGCATAGTCTATACGATTTTTTTTACATCGACGATAAATGCAAATAGCAATCTAAAATGGCGTCAAACATTAATTTTCGGGTGCTACTCATCGTGCCCGATCGATAGACATCCATATTGCATGATTGTATGTGATTTTGATTGCCGAAGCGGCAGCCATCTTGAATGTTCGGTCGACTATTTTGAGTTTCAAATTGCAAAAATGGCGTCAAGAATTAATTTTTGTGATCTTCTATATTGCATGATTTTGGTAGCCGAAGCGGCGGCCATCTTGAATTTTCGGTCCAACATTTTGAATTTCAAAATGGCTTCAAAAATCAATTTTCGTGTTCTACTAATCGAGGCCAATCGATACATACCCATATTGCATTTATTTGAATACGAGAAAGGCAGAATATAGCAGTCGTAATCACATAAAATTTCCTGGAAACACTTGCTTTCCTTGACTTATTCATGAGCTCACAACCGCAACACAACCAGCTTCGGTGTAGAGGTTCACAACTTCTACTTGCGACACTCGTGCACCGGTGCAGCAAAACCAAACCTGAACCGAAGCTCCGTGTACACAACACACGGTTCAGATTTCTGAACCGAACCGAAATCGAACCGACGCGAGTACTGAACACTGCCGGTGTGCAGCATCCGAGAACACGTGTTGAGTTTTGTTGAACCGTACCGGTGCGAAACAGGCTTTCTCCACAACTGACCAAGACCAAGAACTCACAGATTCCCATCGAAATCTAAAACAAACGGCTCTTATCAGGGCCACCCGTCTATGATGGGAAAGAAAGAGATTTTTGAAAGAATGAAATATCTTTTTTTTTGTCTTCTGGCTTTTTCAGTTTGAAAATTATTCAAACGGGTTCACATTAGCTGTGCCCAACGTTCCGACCCGTTGATTGGTCCGATGTGAATATGTACATAATGTGGTAGAAATTGATTTGAGAAATCTCGGAGTATCGGATTAGTAGCTTTGTTGGTTAAAAGCACCAGTCTAGCGTACTGAGGGTCAATGGTTCGAGTCCCATCGAAGGATCGTGGCCACTTCCAATACATTTTTCAATTAATTGCATATTATTCGGCAACTCGGCCGTACGAAAACCATTTTCTTGTTAAATATCTTGGCTGTGCATATGCACAGCATATGTTTCGAAATGGACAAATTGATATGAAATTTGCGAAAAAGAATCCACGTGTCTTGGAGGGACTCGAACCCTCAACCTCCTACTCTCTAGATAGGCGTGATAACCCCTACACAACAAGACCACTTAAAGGTCACGTTTGCGGAAAAGCCATCAGAATCCGAGTACCAACCTCCACCGCGGTTAGCTTTTTTTGCAAATTGAATATCTTTCGGATGCTTGATTTGTCCAATCTCCACATGTGCTTTACTGTTGTATATCCACAGTCAAGCGAGTGCACATTGTTTATTAAACGAGAGGATCGCACTCCATGCCCCACAGCAACGGGCTGGGCGGGCTGGTATAGAATGCGAATCAATCGCACTCTGCTGTGCCATAGGCTTGCTTGGCTAAAGCATTTGATGAGTTTGATTGCCTTACGTAAGCGGTCGCGTGTACTCAGACGACTAATGACGGTGCACAGTCAAGATATTTAAAAAAAATGGTTTTCGTACGGCCGAGTTGCCGAATAATATGTAATTAATTGTAATCAAGTGTCAGTCGGCAAAATTACCATCCAAAGAAACTGTTCGGCTAAACGACATTTTCGGCCGTACGTTCTTTTTTATCAATTGATATTTTCGGGCCAAAAAATTCCGGCTAAATGAGTTTCGGCCAAATGGTTTTGTATGCAGTCAAATGACATATTCGACCAAACAACTTTCAGCCTTGTGGCCTTCGGACAAATTACTTTGAACAAATGACAAATGACCAAACGGTACTTCTCTGTTCAAAAATTCTATTTCAAGCAGAAATCCTTTGGATATCGACGGGAAATTCTGCGGAATTTCCACTGTAAGTTCGTCTCAGTTGCCTCTTACGGAAAATAAGCTTCCATAATGCGATTTTCTTTGTCGTTTGAATTGAATCTTTCTTCTTCGCTGACTTCTTAGTGGCAATAATTTGGAGGATAAATGTGAAGGATTTTGATTAGTTATATGACTATGAAGTAGGACAACGGTTCTCAGTTTAGAAAATTTATCAAATTTTCAGCCAAATAGGAAATGTTGTGAATGAGTCACACTGGCATATCCATTAAATTCTAGTATGAAACGAACACAACAAATAAATGCTACTTTAAGTCGATTGAGCACGCTAGCTGAGGCTTATCGAATGACAAAATCATAAAACAAAAGGTGCGGATAGATAGAGTTTTGAAAAGCTGTTCCTGTTGCAATTCAAAATTCTTCATTGAAACAAAAGAATTTCTTTTTTTCAGGAAAATCCAGCAGAGTTTCCCGTGAAAGAGTTTTTCCTGGAAATTAAAAAAAAATAAGTGAAATGTTTTTTAAAGATCAACTTTCCAACCGCACTGATTTGCCTTTTTCGACCGGCTACTGTTAAACCGCTCGCCACTTTGCGCCACATGGAGAAAAAGCGAAACACATCAACTTATCTGCCGCAAGAAATGAGCTGCACGAGGCGGGGAACGATCGTGAGGATCGACCGACTCAAAAGTCATGTTTGTTGTAGACTCATAATGGAATAACAGCGGGAAGAAATTCGATCCAGCCAAAGAAAGGCACAGACATCATGAAAGGTGCAAATGAATAGAGAGAACGAACGGGCCTCGAAGGAACGAGCCAAGAATTACCAGCAACAATCGTATAAATAAAGTGGTAAGGAAATAGAGTCATGATAAATATCGCAACTGATTGATTAACAAGGGTCTGATTAGCCTGTGTCCGTTTATCGCTCTGAAAAGGGGTGATAGACTGAGAGCGAGGCAAAACGCGCCTGTCGTGTTCAAACAGTCATAACCACACTCGCCGGGGAGGTATCTTCATAATACGGGCCTCTCGGACACAAACTTATTAGCTGGGGAGATATATCTTTCCAACACTGTGAGAAAAAAGTTGTTCCATATAGTGATAGAGGTGGAAATTTCACAATTTTTTCAACAGTGGAATTAATCGGAGTCAAGCCAGTAACTGCTTTAAACTGAGAAAAGAGCATCAACAGATTAGGATCCAACATATTAATTTTCTCTTCATTATTAAATGTCGACCTGCCTTACGGTGTTCGCTCCTTTTCCCAGTTCGGAACCGATCTACGACTCTACACCTTCATGGCATTTCCCATTTTTTATACTCCCAGGTTCTCCGCACCCACTACTTGGGCAAGCATCCCGCAGTCGAACGCGCTCGACTCGGGGCCATCCAAACGCAGAAGTGTAAAATATGATGTCATGATATGACTACAATGTCATGAACATGTCTATAAAGGAAACCTCGCCATACTTCTGCTGGTAGTCTGGAATGGATGTTGGTTTTTCGTGGCATGTCCGAGTTCGACGGGAACGGGCGTACGTGTCGTGCTTCCCCCGTCCGGCTCGGCCCCGCGCGCACGATGGAGCAACAAGAAAAACATCCAACTGCGCTATCATATTAACGTTTATCATGTGCCAAAACCAGCGGGGGAGATTTCGGAGATTCTCCGGCCCAGCTCGGCACACGCGTGTTGTAGCCTTCCGCTTGGCACTTGGCTGTCCAAAATATCTCACGTTAACGATATCTCTTCATTTCTCCAACTCACGCTATTTGGCTTCGACAGGCGGGGGGTCGATGTCTGGTCGGGAGACGGGGATGCGTGTGGGAGACGTATTAGTTGCATCTCAATTCCTCGGAATGCCAAACGAGAGGACCCCTGCCGAGATTTTAAGACGTCTTTATCCTTTTAATATTTCAATAAGAGATGGATATTAGGCGATTGACCATGGTGCACTCGTTCGGATAATCGGCTAGTCGACCGGTGGGAAATCATTATGTATTTAGGATTGTTAGGCGTTTATGAATTTATATTGGATGGCGAGTGCTCTCCAAGGAGAGAGTAAGGGACCACTTTGTAGTCAGAGACACCTCAGAAATAAGTTTATAATTGTGTCAGTCACGCGAGGCACAAATACATAATGATGGAATATAAGGAAATTATACACCAGAAACAATTCACCATTTAACATTAAAGAAAGCATCAAATGCAACTCAAACCCTAATAAGTACTAAAAGTAAGTTAACGTTTAGCTAAGATTTGAAAATATAAACTAGCATCCGAGCCCAAACCGAGCCCTAGCTTAAATAATTTTTCGAGCTAGGGCAATGCTGCCGTTATACGCACATTTGTCCCATGTTTGCTGGGATTTCCTATATACATGGGACAGTTATGCGTATAACGGTAGAATGAGTTGTAGTAATTCAGAGATTCATCTATTGAGTCCTTCATACCAAAAGCAGTTTCTGAAGCATATCAAAGTTAACTTTAACCTGCAGATGGTTGAAAGACTTAAATACATCTTATTTGAGGTTAAACAGTGCAAGCAACTTTTTTAGAAATAAGTTAAAAAATCTCGGACACATTGTCCTAGGCTGAACTAACTGCTGGAAATATATCGAATTTGTGGTTTAAATACGTACTACCTTTTCATGAACTGGTAAGCACTGGTAGTACAAGGAAACACGGTAATTCTGGTTAATGAACAATGTTTTTAGATTAAAATGGTTCTGTAAATAGAGCTAAATCTCGAGTTTGGTGCTTTACTGATGATATTCTAGTAGCAAGACAAGGATGTGGGATACAATGCATGACCAACCAACAGTATTACTGTTATTATTTTCATAAAAGGAGTAAGTTATAATTGATAAGAAGCGCGCCTTTGTGGAGATAACTCTCAGTGAAGGGTTCACATAACTCCGAAAATAAAGCAATTTATTAGCTGTAACAGGAGATACATCCCTTACGCTTCTTTGCTGTGGAAAATGATCAATAGTTTTAGGAAAATATGCATTTTCCGGGTTGGCCAAATTAGGCACTAAGGTGGCCAAAATCGGTACACTTCCCCTATATGGAAAAGCGGAAAATTAGTTGTGAAAGCAAGATAATCATGAAAATGTAATGGTCTGATATTTTGGGTAGAAAACAATCATGCTTGCACTGAAGTCGATCTAGAGTGCGGCTCTGCAATGAGCTCATCTATTGACAGTTTGAACGCAAAAAATACAAACCCGAGCAAGATCGGGCGGATTCTACTAGTTGATAATAATTATTGTTCCTTCACGTGAGTTGCGTCGGACTTTGTGTTTACTTCGGCAGCAGCCTAGGAAACAGCATAAACATTCTCGACACCCTGGGCATAACGTACCATTGGTACTTCGCGTACCTGAAGGAATAAAATAGACCCAGCAACTTCTATTCCTACCTCCCCGTGGTGCTGGCCGGGATACGAGCAACCTTAGGGAAGATCGGGTTACCAACCCCGGTGGGAACTATGGTCGTATGCTCCAGAGGTGCAAATCTTACTGAGCGTCTGTTCTCCATGTCAGGATCGGCTCACAACAGCGTCTGCTCTCCATGTTAGGGGCGGCTGATCATCGTTCGAGTGCCAGCGAGGGACTCTAAGTGAAACTGTGCACCATGGTCCACCGGGAATAAGGAGGAATGGTCCTCTGGAAATTTAGGGGGATTGGTGTAAGGCCCTGCAAGCCAGCCTCTAAAAACCATAAGCAACGAACAATCAACAAGAGAGTACGGACCGGAACCATCGGCGAAGACCACTGCGACGAAAAGGAACTAGCGATTAGAAACTCGGTTCGTGGAACTGCAAATCTCTCAACTTCATCGGGAGCACACGCATACTCGCCGTTGTGCCGTGAATTCGGCATCGTAGCGCTGCAGGAGGTTTGTTGGAAGGGGTCAATAGTGCGAACGTTTAGAGGTAATCATACCATCTACCAGAGCTGCGGCAACACACATAAGCTAGGAACAGCTTTCATAGTGATGGGCGATATGCAAAGGCGCGTGATCGGGTGGTGGCCGATCAATGAAAGAATTTGCAGGTTGAGGATCAAAGGCCGGTTCTTCAACTTCAGCATAATCAACGTCCATAGCCCACACTCCGGAAGCACTGAAGATGATAAGGACGCATTCTACGCGCAGCTGGAAGTGAGTACGACAGCTGCCCAAGCCACGACGTCAAAATCATCATAGGAGATTTGAATGCTCAGGTTGGCCAAGAGGAGGAGTTTAGACCGACTATTGGGAAGTTCAGCACTCACCGGCTGACGAACGAAAACGGCCTACGACTACTGTTACTTGCGTAACATGGTAACAAGAAAGACGACTTATATTTTCCGAATTCGTAGCGACCTTCTTTATTCGTGTGAAGTTTGGCCGTTTTAAGTTCCTGCATGGTATACATAGATAAGTTTAAGGCATGTTTTTTTACTTTTTGTACTCAATTTCTTACGTTTTAGTGCATTTGTGTCTTCCTTTAGCACCGTTTACTGCATTCAGTGTATTCACTCAAACCATATTATACTTGCATGAATAATTAATACTTAAGGTATTCTATTGTTTCTCACCTTTTCCCAATCAACCTTACTGCTTCGTATTTCTTCTCTCCGTACTAATTATAGGTTAAGTGTACTCATAGAATCTAGATTGAATTAATGTTTTAGCCATAAGCTAGATTTGTATGTAAGTATAGAATAGTAAATTTTACCTTCGATTCGAAATTGCATTAAGTTTTAATAAATTTAGGATTATAGGTATAAGATCAAATTATAATTCTGATTAGAGCTATCTCACCAACTGCACGTTTTAATAACCACTCATTGCGTTTCCCTCTACCTACATCTATCTGTTGTTGTTTTGGTTTGTCCCCTTTATCCCGATTTGCCTGCTATTGCCAAGCAATTGTGCTATATGGGCTCGCAAGCAGATGTTAAGGTGAATCGATACCGAGGGACTTCGACGACAACTACCCTAGTAGCACACATGTTTCGAACAGGTTACTGCGACTGATATGACTTGTGCTGCTCGGGTAATTGATTTCGCCGCCTTCAAGAATATGGTCATTCGCAGCACCTACTTCCAACACAGCCTCCCATATCGATACACCTGGAGATCACCACTGCAGACAGGATCACAAATCGACCACGTTCTGATTGATGGACGGCACTTCTCCGACATAATCGACGTCAGGACATATCGTGGCGCTAACATCGACTATCTGGTGATGGTTAAACTGCACCCAAAACTATCCGTCATGTTCGGTACCGACGACAATGTTTGGTACCGACGACCGCCGCGGTACGACCTAGAGCGACTGAAGCAACCTGATGTCGCCACTTCATACGCGCAGTATCTCGAGGCAGCGTTGCCGGAAGAGGGTGAGCTCGATGGGGCCCCTCTTGAGGACTGCTGGAATACATTTAACGACGCAGCGGAGAACAACGTCGGGTATATGGGACGAAGTCGATGGAACGATTGGTTCGACGGAGAGTGCAGGCAGATTCTGGAGGAGAAGGACGCAGCGTGGGCGGTCGCGCTGCAGCAAGGTACCCGGCAGATCGTGGAACGTTATAGACGGAAGCGGAGACAGCAGCAGACCCCACAAAACGACAATGAAAATTGAGTCAAAGCTTTGCATAGCAAACTAAACAATACATGAAATATATGACAATATGAGAATAGGAAAATTTGCAAAATTGTACTCGTCGGAAATGTCCTAATTAGGGTATATTTAGTTCACATTGATTTTGTCCATATCGTCGATCATTTTTAAACCTTTTTGCAATTCAAACGGAGTGCTTGTTCAACCACAAGATAGTAGCTTATCCAAAAAGCAAGACTACGCCGCTTTTGCTCTTATTCGTAAGATTTACAAAAGGGGGAATGGCCGTTTGGCCGAATACCGTTCGGTCGAATGCCATTTGGCCAAATGCCACTAGGCCGAAAGTTGTTTGGCCGAAAGGGTCATTTGGCCGAATAGTACATTTGGCTGAATAAGACATTTGGCTGTAAGAGACGTCTCAATACTCACTTCGCGCTTCTCACTTTTAACAGCGAAAAGTGAAAACAGCGTGTTAACAGCGTGTAGTGAAAATTGTCACTTCTCACTGTGAAAAATGAGTAGTGCGAAAGGGGTAGTGAGACATCTTACATCTTACTCACATCGCGCTTCTCTTTTTTTACAGCTAGAAGTGATATATGAGGAGTGAGAAGTGAGACGCCAAATCACCCTTTTGGCCAAATGTCACCGACCCTTTCGGCCAAAATGACTCTTTCGGCCAAATGACCCTTTCGGCAAAATGACCTTTTCGACTAAATGACCCTTTCGGCCAAATGGCCCTTCTCTATTCGGCCAAATGTCCTATTCGGCCGGATGACCCTTTAGGCCAAATGAATCTCGGCCAAATCGGTTTCGGCCTAGTAGGTTTCGGCCAAACGACCCTTCCCCTTACAAAAGTACGTCTCTTATTATAAACTCCCTGCTAATGAGGATTCTTCTTGCAGGGGGTCTCGTAGCGCAGATAGCTACACGTTCGCATTACAAGTGGATGGTCGTGAGTTGGATTCCTAGTCCCTCCACCAAACCCTCGACAGTCGTTAGATGTACAGCCCATATGGCGGCGTTTTGGGAAACGCACCTTTCTGTTACGGTTGCCTGATGACGACTGACAACCTGTTCTTCTGGGAGGCATTCCTCTAACCTTACCCGGATAAATGTCAACCCAACAATGCAACGATCATGGGGTAGGAGAATCGGATAAATGATGATGATGATGGTCCCGCAACTTACCCCTACAAAGGTTTGAGCTAGACGATTTATCTTTGATTGAATCAAATTTAACAACAATTTAATCAGATTTGCAAAACAAAACAAAAACGATCTGATCACCATCACTGATATAAGTTTCATTACTTTCCACTACTATCCAGCAAAAATATGAAAGAAGTATCAGTAGTGATCCTTCAATTAAAAAAAAACCTTATTAATCCACCTAGCGGTGATGCTGCCTTTCTTGCTCAATCAAATGGGTTGATAAACATATAAGAAAAGTATAATGTAACACTAAGGGTCTGTCTCATTTGGAGAATTAAACTTAAAAGTGACAGTTCGAAAATTAAACAATCAGCCCGTTATAAGAATGGCTGGTGCTACCCAGCAATTCCAATAGGACATCGATGGAAAGTGATTCGATATCTGTCAAAGTAATCTTGCTCTGCGAGCAGGGTTATTCGATAATTATGGAAATGTCACTTCTAAGTTTGATTTCAGTTTAATTATCCAATTGAGACAGACCTAAATAGGGCTTATTTTGCACATTTTTAATGCGCATTCTAATAATTCCTGCCGGATGTAATTTGTTGCATGCATATCGGATGAGGTTAAGTGCCCGGAAAATGTGTGAGTTTTTCACACGGGTGTTGCTTATAAAAAATCACTGCAATCAAAGTTATTTACCTATATTCCGGGTATTAGCTTCCCGGAGTAAAAACTAATTACTATGTCTGACACTCGATTTGTGTAATTCTACAGCATGTGAAAGATTTAGTTAGAAACATGTGTTGGTGGGTAACCACTTCCTTCGATGAGTTTCAATACATTTTGAGAACTAAATCTTTCACATGTTATACAATTGCACAAATCGAGAATCAGACATAGAAAAAATGTATTTTGGCCATAATTCTTCAATAGGTAACAATGGGACAGGATTGCCCGTCGAAGTAATCGGTTAAGGATAAGTGCCACCTCAATTTGTCGAGCTGAATCGATTGGTATATAACAATACGGCCTCCGAGCCTTCTAAAAAATTTCCTATTAGAGAGTTCAGTCCGGGATGTCCCGGGACAAAAACGAGCAATGGGTAATGTTTTCAATATAACCGCGAGTAGACGTAGGACTTGTATAAACGTAGCGTATTTACATTTAACTTCTAACTTTTGGATCTATGGAGTTTGATTATAGTATTGATATTGGAAACGACAACTTCCATTCATCGATTGCATCCATCGCAACCGACACAACTGCATCCGACCATCTCAAGCACAGAATAACAAAAAAATGCGCCCAATTCTTTCATGCATATTCGCTAACCCATCGGCAGTTCTACCGCTGGTGACTGCATACTGTCACTGTGTAGGTAAATAGCGAACGAACGAACGAAACGAAAAATGTGCGAGCAAAAAGCACGTCAGTACGCGCTGCTGTCACAAATTGTAATGACTCGCACACTTCAGGCACTGCTTCTTTTAAACGCAAAGAAAATCTTCCGGTAGACTTGAAGGCCCGTGACATACCGCATGCTGATGTCCGTGTCAGGGAATGCACGGGATTGGTTACATATGAAATTTTACTGGCTTTGACAAGTATTAAAATTTTAATAGCTTATAGCCGATTTCACCAATTTAAAGAGTTATGTGTAGATTGTGATTTGCCCGCTTCTTTTCTCACACTCACTCTCATTTCAGGTTGATCGATTTTTATTACTGAAATTTACCCAATTATAACCCATTACTCGTGAGTCACATGTAAGCGTGTACACTAAATCGATTCCCGCCATGATTTGACGTCTGTTTGTTTTCAGATTGAGCACTCACACACAAATGTTATACACGGAAAATCAAACTTTTTGAGTGTATTGAATGTGAAAAAAGATGACTGTGAGAAAAAAAATCTCGCAAAACTCTTATAAAGTGCAAAAGCATAATATCGTTCATAATCTTAAGTTTCAATGAAATAGGCAAAATGGTGGAGAGTGTCCGAGTCGAATGATATATAAATCTTGAAAATCCATCAAAAGATAAAGGCGCTAGTAACGTTCAAAATCTTCTCTTCCAGTGTAACGCTCTCGATTTCCAAAAAATCTAAATGACATCCAGTATATTAAAGAATAAAGAAGTCCGTAAGTCCTACGTCAAAATCTTGGGATGAGCTAGATTTCGGGATTTCCCGAATCCCGGGAATAGTTTTTGAGATCCCGGGATAGCGGAATTGGAATACGTCTACGTTTCCTAAGCGAAGTGAATAAATGAAATGTTCTAAGTGAGATCTAAGGATAAGTAGGAGCTACTTACCAGAGCAGACATTCTAAATACTCACGCTCCTCTCATGTGAAAGTGTACTACACACATGTGGAAGTGTTGGCTTGAGAAATGGATTGCGAGTGATTTGACTATGCGTCCGCTAGGTTGTGAAGGCCGACGGAGGTCCTTCGTAGCTTAGTTGGTTAAAGCACCAGTCTAACGTACTGTAGGGTTATGAGTTCGAGTCCCATCGAAGGGAAAGTGGTTACCTCCAATACATTTTCAAAATCAATTTCTTATACATTATATACATATTCACATATGAGTTTTCACAACATTGTAAAGTTCAGAGTAGTTAAGTGAGTAGTGAAAGTAGTGAGATTTGTGCAGTTACAAGTGAGAATCGAGTAGTGGGAAGTGAGAATTGAGAAAAGAAAAGTTGGAGCAAAAAGTGAGAGAAAAGGAAGTAAGAAATTTAGAAGTTAGAAGTGAGTAGTGAGTTATAATGGAAAAAGAAGATGGAAAAATAAAAACGGAAGAAGAAATAAAGGAGAAGGTAAAATAGAGAAAGAAGCAGAAAAGAATAAAAAAGATGAGAAGAGAAATAATGAAAAGGAAGAAGGAAGAATGAAGAAAGAAAAAGTGGGGCTACTGAATTCTTTTCTAAAACGCGCTTTTAAAGGAATAATCAATTAGATACCACGTGGAAAAATAGACAGACTACCTTCCCCATCTTTATGGAGAAGCGTACCACGAATATTTGAGTTATTAATTATTCAAAGTTTTACCAATAGATTAAGTCGAATTGGACTACCCCTCGTTTAGAGACCACCCAAGTTGGTGTAATTTTTGAATTCGTTCACGTCTGTTCATCCACTCATGTGGAGTGTCCTAGGTTACAAGTTCATGATTCATTAGGTTCATCGACGGCAGCCCATAAGATAAATGAGTTCACGAGTTGATGCTGGCGCCAAATGCAAAGTCGTTAGCCAAAAGACCATGTGCGAGTCCGGGCATCGACCTGTGTTCAAGTATCGTTGACCCCAGCTCCTTTGATAATATTCGAGTTGCAAAGCGAGATAGAAGTTTTGGCTCCAAATGGCGTCCCTTACCAAAGGGTCTTCCGAATGGTAAAAGGGTGTGTGCTCGGAGTAACGATATTTCGCAAAATTAATTTTGCTTAGTTTCCGGTGACGAAGATCTGAAACATTGCGCCTTGATCTGAGGATCTTATAACTTAGCTCTTTCACTTCGTTCTGGTTTGCGGAAGAGGTCTAAGTGGTCTAAATTCAGTCCCGCGCCGTGGTAGTGAAGTTCAGGTGTGAACCTAAAGCAAACGCGAAAACCGTTTGATTTACCCTAATTAGATTTTCTCTCCCCATTTCCCTCAAATTAGAAAGGCAGAATAGTAATAGTGCCTAAATGCGTGCGTGCGAGAGTTAGAATAGTGCGTGCGAGTGCGTTGATTTTGGATGCGACAGGTAACACTGGTGACATAAGTGCGTTCAATGTGCAAGAATTTATCCGTTCATATGACAGCCTATTCAATCCCCAACAGATCTGTGGCAAGTGTTGCAAAGCCCGTCATTCCACCATCATCGTCAGTCCAGTCCCCACAGTCCTGCTTCATGGCATTTTCCCGGCGGTATACGTGGCCGGCTGGAGAGGGCAGCGAACGATAATTTCCGCGCCCTAGGCAAGGTTAGAGCAACGAGCTATGGGCTAATTAAGAGCAGAAGCGAAGAAGTCGACCAACCGTTCCGGCCGTGAACCGGAAACAACAGTAAAAAAAGTTTTACGGAGCCGAACTCGAACCGACGACCGCAGCGTGCAAGGCGCGCACGGTAGCCCTTACACCCTAGCAGCACAGTTATGGTAAATTTGGTTGCAGCCTCTTTTGTGTGACTCGATTTGGTTGCATGTAAGTCGCAGAACGTTTTCTATGACAAATGTGCTACTCGGGCACCACAAAGTGAGGCGACCTCCGCGACCGCCGATCCACGCGTAGGAGGCGTCGATGGCGTGAAGCACGACAACAGCATTCAAATCATCGTTTTTCGGAGTCCGCAGGAGTTAAACGGCAGCGTGTCAAACACGTGGCGACGGCCAACATTAGGCGCCCCCGCCGAACCGTGAGTACATGCATGTTCCAATATTCCCAAGCGCTTGGTGATTTTTGCCCCTAGCCTGAGTTAAACCGCCCTACCGTTCGTCCTGCTTACGCGTCAGTAGCCGGCGAAACCTAGGAATTGCACTCCTATTACCACCCACCGATAGTCGCACCGCAAGCTAATGAGTATGAAGTTAGATAGAGAGAGGGAAGTAAATGTAGATTAGGCCTAGACACACGAATGTTGGTAAAGAAGAGTAGATAGAATGGAAATTTCAAATGAAAGTTGTGTCGAAAATAAACTCTTACACTACAGCTCGAATGTTTTTAAACCGCCAGTTGATGAGAGAAATCTGATGAGGTAAAAGAGAAAGGATTTTCACGTTTTCGGATCGTTTTGTTCTGTTTAGGGTGTATTTAATTTGCCCGGGAGGTTGGCTCGAATCCAACCACGGACAGCTTTTCAGTCGGACAAGGTCGTTCGAAGCGTTTTGGAGTCGAGTTCCGGTGATGATAACGGCCGCGAAGGCAATAAACTCGTCATCGGCGGAAGTCATCATTCCGAAAACGGATTTTTGCCTTTCTCGTACACTAAGTGAGGGTACCGAACGGCTATATCTCGCGCTTAGTTTCATAGGGGCGTAACTGTATAGATCGATTTCTCTTAATCGATTTTATATTTTGTTAATAGCTCAATTGTTTCAAAAGTTATAACCGTGATTATTGTTTCTGGTGCAAGATACAATCATCCTTTATCACACCAAACCATTAAATCATCGACAAACTAGCGCAATTCAATACAAAAATAAAAATAAAACATCGGCGAAGAAAAATCAATCTATACAGTTACGCCCCTATGAAACTAAGCGCGAGATATGTTCGCTCCAAAAACAAACTTTTTAACAAACAAACGTAGACTCATAGTGTTGTATACCAATCGACTCAGCTCGATGTGTGTGTATGTGCGTGTGTATGTATATGCGCAAAAAACTCACTATTTTTGCCTTTCTCGTACAACTAAGTTGTACCGAAAGGCTATCATTTCACTCCGAAAACGAACTTTTTATAGAAGCCTCTGAGACCCATAGTATTATATACCAATCGACTCAGCTCGACGAACTGAGCACATGTCTGTCTTTTTTTTTTTTACAGGGGAGAATGCATTTACACACTAACCCAGTACACGTGCATTGTAGTTGCCAAACTACCACACGGAAGTGTACTGGAGTGTCGGACTCGACCATACCGGTAATACCGACTAAACTCCCTTGGGCTCCACCATCGTTTCCCCCAGGAACTACCTCCCAGTACTACTTCTGGGGGATGGCAGTACTAAACGTACTCGCTCGTTCTCGCTCACACAGGCACCCGTCCCGTGCGAGACTGACTTGGGTGCTCGCTCTATCGCACCCTCACACACCCTACAGACTCTGTTGCACCACTGTCATGCCGTGCGGGTCTAACTTGTGTGCCCACCCTTCTCATGCCATGTGGGTCTAACGTGTATCCCCCCCTAAACCCTCCCTTCATGCTCCTACCCTCCATGCTTTCACACACGCTAACGCTCCTATGGGTCTGACTTGTGTGCCCACCCTTCTCATGCCGTGCTGGACTAACTTTTGTGCCCACCCTTCTCATGCCGTGTGGGACTAATTCTATGCCCACCTTTATCGTACCATGTGAGACTGCTCACCTCTTTCATTCGGTTCGCGCTGACACATACTACTCGAGTCATTCGACCTAACACTCCCTCTGGCATCCCTTGTGGGACTCTTCGCTTAGGTTCCCACTTCTGACATGCCATGTGAGTCTGACTCACCTCATTCATGCCATATGAGACTAGCTCAACACGACTCAACTCATTCCTTTCGTACCATGTGAGACTGACTTGGATCTCCTCTGCCACGCCGCGGGGTATCAGTAGTCGTAGGAACCAACATTCCTGCGCTACTCCCAGCGCGGCGTGTGCAGTCCATACATACACCTATTCATTCACCCTTCTGCCATGCTTCGAGGTGACGATCTCGGTTGCCACCCGCTGCGCCATTACCTCTGCATGGGCAGACCATTCACACACTTCTTCGCGTTCGGCACTTTCGCTCTAACTTACCAATCACAAGTTAGTCATGCTTGTCGATTGTTGCTCGGCGCGCCAGATTCTCTGCAAGCTGCAGGCAATCTGGGTGGTTGCAGTCGAGACTGCGTTCCACTTCTCCACCGCTTGACACATCCTTTGGATAAGATTATCCGGAGTTGTGTCCCAGCCGCAAACGTCTAGCATTGCTCTTCTTTCGACGTCGAAACGAGGACATACGAACAGTATGTGCTCTGCAGTTTCGTCAACACCTGGGCAGTCAGGGCAGACGGAGACCTCCGCGTGCCCAAACCTGTGGTGGTACTGTCGGAAACAGCCATGGCCTGACAGGAATTGTGTCAGATGGCAGTGAACCTCCCCATGGGGTCTCCCCACCCAGCTTGATATGTTAGGAATCAGCCGGTGGGTCCACCTACCTTTCGAGGAGTTATCCCACTCGCGCTGCCATCTGGCAACCGAAGTCACCCTGGTACGCTCGCGGGCTCCTCTGGTGCCACGTAGGTCAAAACACTCCTCGTCCTCCCGGATGACCAGCCCGACTGGCATCATACTCGCTATCACGCAGGATGCGTCGCGCGATACCGTGCGGTAGGCCGATATCACCCTGAGACACATCAAGCGGTAGGTGCTCTCCAGTTTCTGCAGGTAACTGGTTACCCCTAGTGCTTTTGCCCAGGACGGGCCGCCGTACCTAAGAATAGATGCGGCAACGCCTGCCAGTAGCCTACGTCTACTGGCGCACACCTTGGAGCTGTTGGACATCATCCTCGATAATGCCGCCACAGCAGTCGAAGCCTTCTTGCACGCATATTCGACATGGCTACCGAAGGTAAGCTTGTCGTCTATGATGACCCCAAGAATCTTCAGACTCCGCTTTGAAGTGATCGCGACGTCTCCACGTGTACAACTGCATGTTGTGCCGACTTACGGTTGCTGACGATAACCACCTCCGTCTTATGTTGAGCGAGCTCAAGGCCTCTCGCACTCATCCAGTCCGCCACAGTGCTGATCGCGTGTTCTGCGGTTAGCTCTACTTCGAGGATTGACTCCCCGTAGACCTCTAGGGTTACATCGTCAGCAAAGCCGACGATCTTCACACCAGGAGGGAACTTTAGCTTCAGAACCCCGTCATACATCAGGTTCCATAGTACCGGACCCAGGATTGACCCTTGCGGGACTCCTGCGGTAATAGGAACACTTTTCTGACCGGCATCGGTCTCGTATAGCAACACACGGTTCTGGAAGTAGCATTCCAAGATCCGGTACAGTCCCACCGGCAGGCTAAGCCGGTGTAACGAGAGCGCGATGGCATCCCAGCTTGCGCTGTTGAATGCGTTCTTCACGTCCAGTGTCACCAACGCACAGTATCGAATTCCTCGCCTTTTCCGTTGGATCGCTACCTCTGCAGTCTTGAGGACTGAATTGATAGCGTCCACCGTGGACCCTTCCGAAAACCAAACTGGTTACTCGACAGGCCATCCGTACCCTCTGCGTACGGGTGAGCCTGTTGAGGATGATCCTCTCGAGCAGTTTACCCGTCGTGTCGATCAGCACATGTCTGTCTGTCCGTGTGTATGTGTGTGTGTATGTGTGTGCACAAAGCTATAAAACATTAGACAACTTTTCGTAAAGTAATCCTTAACCGATTTTCTCGCAACAAGTTTCATTCGACAGGGGACAAAACCTTGTTGGTCACTATTGAATTTTATAACGATCGGTCATTGCGTTTAAAAGTTATGAAGAAAATGGTACATCAGACCATATAAACCCCATATAAACCCCATATAAGGTTGGTGTCTTAACTAAATGCGAGAAAGGCACCATCAACGCTAGGTGGATTAATCTGGGTTTTTTAGGTACTTATCATTAACCGATTTTCTCGCAACTATAGATAGTGGAATATATAGATGAGCGAAGATAAATCCTCTGTCTCCAAACAAACTGTCAAACGTGTCTTCAAACGAGCATGACGTCACGATTTCAATGGAAACGTTAAGGGCTGTGACATCATATGCGCGTGTGCACGGTCAAAAAAGCGACTCAGTCATGCTTTCGCTCATCTATAGATTCTACTATATATACTCGCAACAAGTTGCATTCGACGTGGAATCCGGTCCCATATTATGTATTTTCTATTGTGGCCAGATCGGCCATTGCGTTCCGGAGTTATCTCCAAATTACTGTTTTTCCCCAAAGGTCCCCCTTTGGAAAAAAAATTAAAATCGAAAAAAAAAAATATTTTTTTTTGGAGCAAAAATGTTTAGCAATGAATGCAAACAAAAAAATTGTTGAAAATTATAGGATATATAGCCCTAAAGTGTTATTTTTACCCATCTTATGTACTTTTCTTAATACATTTAATAGTGAAAGGCACCATCGCCGCTAGGGGGATTAATATGTTTTTTTTTTATTATTTTAAACGACTTACAGTCGTAAAACTCTACACTCCCCTGCCAGCCCACTCGTTTCCCTCCCAGTCATTTGGAAAAAATTGAACTCTCCCCTTAAGGGTCTCACAGGTCGAACAACCCACAATCGCGGTACAAGGTCTCCCTTTGGAGTGACGCTTAAGCCATTTTTACTTGAACCCGGGAACTCGTGAGGCAGACGGGTTGCAAGAGGAAAAAGGAAAAAGGAAGAAATAACAAGGAAAAAGGAAGAATGAAGAAGACGGACGAAGAAGAATTAAGTAAGAAGGAAGCAGGAAGTAATGAGGATTAATTTCACAATTTTCAATTCCCAATCCGTTCACTTCTCACTTTTCACATCCCAATTCTCACGTCTCACTTCATACTTCCTACTTCTCACATATCTCCTTTCACTTCTTACTTATCACTTCTTAATTCTCGTTTCTAGTTTTTAACTTCTCACTTCTCAAACCAACTTTTCTCTCTTACATCTCACTTCTCGTTTCTCACTCACTACTTACTTATCACTTCTCACTTCTCATTCTTCACTGCTTACTCGCTTTCACTTCTCACTTCTCTCCACTTACATCTCACTTTTCATTTTTCATGTCTCATTTCTCACTTCTCATTTCTTATTCTGACTCTTCACTACTTTCTTTCACTTCTCACTTTTCACTGCTTATAATAATTCTAGGTTTATTTTTGGAGGAATTATCAAAGGTATTTCCAGAGGTGTTTCTGGCTGGAGCAATTCCCGGGAGGGTTCGAGAGGAATCCCTGAAATTTTGCTAGCATTTTTTAGGCGAATTCCCAGCTTCTCCCAAAGGAATCTCCGGAGCAATTCTGTTGACAATTTTTTATGGAATGTTTGGAGGAATTCCCGACAGTCCCCACACTGGGACAGAGCCGCCTCGCTGCTTAGTGTTCATTAAGCACTTCCACAGTTATTAACTGCGAGGTTTGCCCAGGGAACTCTAGACAGTTTCCAATTTTAAAATTGCCTGGACCGGCACCGGGAATCGAACCCAGCCACCCTCAGCATGGTCCTGCTTTGTAGCCGCGCGTCTTACCGCACGGCTAAGGAGGGCCCCCATTTCAGAGGT
Organism: Armigeres subalbatus; assembly: GCF_024139115.2. Classification (NCBI taxonomy): domain Eukaryota; kingdom Metazoa; phylum Arthropoda; class Insecta; order Diptera; family Culicidae; genus Armigeres; species Armigeres subalbatus. The sequence goes on from NW_026942188.1 coordinate 793,216, forward strand.
TTTTTTAGATAAATTTGCAGAAGTGTTTTCGAATCAGGGGCTCCAGTTATCCTTGCGTACAAAGGCGTAGGATAGCCATTCCGGAGATGGCAAGTTCGGTGCTCGATCTAGTCCAGGATGTTCGGGTGGGAAACATTCTCGACTCCCTGATAGATACGATTTTCAGGGCATGTGGCATATTATTATTATCATTGTCTTTATTAATGAGACTTTTGATTCTTGGTCGGCTCATCTTGTAAACCCTGCAAATATGGTTTGGCGCTATGTGGCCTCGAAGCATGTATTGTGGCAACATAGTGTGTCAACTATTTAGATGTAAACTAAATAAATGACACACTAAATAAATGGCAATCATAAAAAATGGATGTCTAAGCTGATTAAGATCTCCTGGTTTTGTGCGTTTGCTAGGAGGTATGCTATTGAATTAATTCATTAATTGGTGCACATTTCTGCATGTTGTTTTTTAAGCACACTGATTGTTACAAGGTTCGTAAACCTATGTTCTGCTCTATGCGAAAATTCGATTACCTGATGAATAATTTTACCCATTATTAGGTGGTGGAGCCTTGTTTCAACTCCATCGCCAACCAATCATTTATCTAGTTGTACTTCAAGAGATAAGATGAAGATAACGAACAAGATTCCTTGAATTCTTGCGAAAACTAGTGCCAGGCAATACTTCTTTCGAATAGATATTGACCGACGTTGTCGGCGCTGTTATTGGTCAAATATAAACTGGATCTCCACATTTTGTACGTTGAGAATAGAAAGTTTATTCCAGTTCCTATTTTATTTGGTTGTATATGCAATTTTGTTGTTTGTGGCCAATATACGGGATAGCAACTATGAAGGGTACAGTCAACTCAGCTGAGCCGGCATATAAAGGTTGATATTGATCTCTTGTGTAATTCAATCTACACACGAATTCAATTACACGGTCTCATAACTGCCCCTGAAGCATCCCCCAATTAACCATTATTTAGGCCTTTGTCGATGTCAATCAAAACTAACTCAATTATGCAAGGCAAATGCAGCAGGCTTTTCATGTTTCTCGCTAATAATGATGCGTGTTATAAAACAATGCACCTTTCAAGTGTCGTCAGCCACTTTCATCTCTCAACGCTTATGCTTTCCGTACCCATGTTAAAGCGCTCCAAAGCACGCCAGCTACAAGGTGACTGCGCACAGCTCAGTCAGTTACTGTCCCATACGCTCCGCATCTATCCGGTTGGCGCAAACACTAATTGCAAGCGGAATGTGACAGGAACATGATGTACAACTGCACTCGCCTCTCCAAGCAGAACTGTTTGCTATGCCCCATTTTCCCGTAGGACATATCGAAGCACCGAAAAATATGTATCTGATGGATTCGATCTCTAAACGTCGTCGACGGCAACGACTGCGCGGCCGGACGGTGACAAGAGACCCCAGCGACAATGTTGACAGTTCTGTGAGCAGTGCCCATATCAATTTAAATTAATCAACCTTCGACGGAATGTGTATAATTTTCGAACCATTTAGTGCCCATATGAACGAGACACCCAGTCAGACAGCGGACCTACACCTTCTATGGTCAATCCAATTAGCTAATGTAAGTGCATCCACATTGGCTCACACGCAAACGAACGCGAAAGGATATTTAAATTGTTAGGAGTTAAATTTTATGATAATGCGTGTTTGTGAAGGCTGACCAAGCTTCACCTGCTGTTGATGCGAAAAAAAACATATAAACTGACTGCCGGGAGCTACTTAATGAGGCGTACCAAACAACCTTTTTAGCGAGACCTGTTTGACTTCTATGCTAGCAACGGTTATTATTGGATGATTATGGACAGTACAGACACCGAAGATAATCCACCTAACGTTGGTCAGATCGATTTATGATCGGCGTCTTCTTATCCTTGTCGGATAACTACATATCGTGAGCATCGGGCTGAATTTGGATTGATTTTTAGTATAATCAAGTGTCTTCAATCGCATTGTATTGGACAGATTCAGACTGCATCACCATTCCTTTCAGGGGAGAAAAATAATGCAAGAATCCATTTATTAAGCATGATTCAAAAACCTAGAAGTCCTAAAACCTCGCGAAAGCTTTAACGATCTGAACGAAACAAGGCAGCCGCCCCTGATGAGTTATTACAAAGCTCATTTGTGCAAGTGCAATTGCAGATACTGGTGCAGTCGCTCGGTCGGCTCTTCTGCAAGCGAACACCAGACAAAGGTGGAGAAGGCCTTTGTGTAACCATCGACGCGTTTACGATGCTGGTTGGATGGTTGCTTGATGGTGAGTCGTTTGATAGGTTCGTTGTTGATGCCCTTGTTTCATTCATCTTTCCCAAGTTTAATGGGGTCCGGCGTTCGCTTCCATTTTAACCCGGAGAAGCAATGCCCAAGAAGTTGCACTTTATTAACTGTTTATCTTTTACATTTATTGCCGGATAATTAATTAGCCGATGTGACGGTAACTCAGTGCCGGGAGCTGTTAATTAGTTGAATGTTGAGGGCTAGGGTGAAAAGTTTTGTGCGGGAAGCTCGGCTACAAGGGCATTTGGTTGTGGGTACCGGAAAGATTGGGTTATTTGATTGTAGTCGGGTGCGTGTAGTAATTAATTTCAATTTTCAAATTGCGATTGTACGACATGGTAATTTGATTTTTATCATTTTTAGTAGAAAGGCTAACCACTGTAATTATTTTTGCAGCAGTTCGCTGTACGAGTAGTTAAAATAATAACAGGTACTCCTGAAAATATTCTCATATCCAGCATCGTTTTGCTCGATAACACATGTTCTACAGCACATTCTCTGGGTTTGTGTCTTCGATGTAGACTGACCAGATCATTTCGAGGAAAAAACGTGACAAACGCACTTGCGAAACGGGACATGTCAAACAACCTTGTGACAATATGTGGTTTAAATTCCATAGTAGTTTTACGAAAAAAATCGTAAAAAGACAAATGCAAAGAACGCAATAGTTTATTAGTCTAGTAGGATTATTAATTTCTCGTGCAAAATATCTTTCCATTCGACATTTTATGTAATTCCATGTTTAGCACATGAGAATAAATATCAAATTTAATCAATTTACAGTTTCTTTTAATCGAAATTGATTCAAATGATTGAAATAAGCTTCACTTCTCGGAAATATTTCAACTGATTTTGTTTCCATGTATTTCTAAAAAGGTGGAATTCATGGGATTTCGCGGTGAAATTAAAAAAAATCCTACATAGTAAAGGTAGCCTCACACCTCGGGAAAATGTTCGTCCTTGTGTGTTTTAAAAGGGGCCGGGATATGGATTTTCTGTGTCGATATTCCGTCAGTCCCGCCCATTGGCGTAACTAGCGATGCCTAGGGGGGGCTATAGCCACTTCATCTAATTTCTCTGTTTCGAGCTTTTTTTTCAAAAAAAAAAATCGAACATTTTACCACCTCATTAAGTTACATATCTTAATGGTAATGTGATAAATCCGGTCCAGCCATCTAAGGCAATTGCGTATCAATCAAACTCATCCATATACTCTCAAGCACGTGCTTTCTGTTGTAGCCCACAGTATATAAGCGTGTTCACCTACCTTCCGATGATTGCTACAACGACTCAAATAGCGTGTGGTTAATGTAATATTTATTAAGGGATTTTGACGGAAATCGTCAAAGGATTCCGATGACAATCCTTTAGTTATTCCGACGGCAATCTCCAGAGATTTCGACGAGATTTACCCAAGTATACCCAAGGGAACATTCAGGGATTCTGAAGGCAATCTACCATGGAATCAAAAAGGAATGTTCCAAGGAGTCCGAAGGGAATGTTCCAGGAATTCCAAATCCTCCCGAGATGCCGACGGGAATATTCCAGTGATTCCAACTGAAATGTTACAGAAGTTCCAACGGGAATAAGTATTCCAGAGATTCCGTCAGAAATCCTCCAGGAATTCCAATGTCCAAGAATTCCGAAGCCATCTGTCGAGTTATCCCGAAGCAAATCGTCGAGGGACTCCGAATTAATCCTCCAAAGATTCCGTAAAGAGCCCTCCAGTGATTCCGAAGGGAATCCTCCAGGGGTGTACAAGCAAATCGTTGAGGGGTTCCGAGGCAAAACGTCGAGATACTCTGATTTAAATATTCAAGGGATTCCGAAGCAAATCGTCAAAGTATTCTGAAACAATCTGTCAAATAATTCCGAAACAAATCTTCGAACGATTCAGAGCAAATCAACGAGACATTCTCAAGCAAATCCTCCATGAATTATACCTAAGGGCACGGCTATTATACCTAAGGGCACGGCATACAAAAACAAGGCACTATCGACACGTACGTAAACATCAATTTTCACTGTAAACAATTGACGTCACTGCTATCGCTGCTAGGGACGAAGCAAGCCAACGCTCTACGATTGAGTTTGGCCTTCTTTTGCACTCGTTCATACTGCGATAACAATCAAGTCACTTTTGAACTGTCATTTTCTATACGAGCCTACCTTGATTCTGTATACCGTGCCTAAGGGTATCCCACTAAGATACCGAAAAGAATCCAGTGTAAATTCTTCTGGGCTCCAGTCGGAGTACTTCGACGATTCTGAAAGGAATTCTCTAGAGATTCAAATGAGAATTCTCGCTTAACTTTTCAAAGGACCTAAGTAACATTTTTAACATGAATTAATTTGAATAGCGCAATCAACAGAACAACATGAAAGCTATTGATTACAGTATTCAAATTAATTCATGAAAAAAATGTTACTTAGGTCCTTTTGAAAAGTTAAGCGAGAATTCTTCTTGGATTCTAATGGGGATTCCTCTCAGATTCTGATGAAAATCCTTCTCGAATGCGGATGGAAACTGTGGAGATTATCATGCAGTAAGTAAGTAAGTCTGCTGATAAACTGTCACTCCAGTGCCAGTACGTGTGGTTGATCACATGTCTTTGACTGCTGGCAAAGTACCATGATTGCTTTGATTGATACCTTGGTGGCTCTCCGTTGTTGTTCATATCGAGCTTACTTTGATGTTTTCAAATCAATTAGATATTGCTTATCCATTATGATCACCAAGGGCAATTTCACTGCCACACAGGAATCTTTCTCAGAAATGAGAAACAAGCTCATTTGTCTTCCACTCATTTCATTATGATATGAATATGGGAGATAACTCTTTTGTCTTCAAACTTTTTCAGTAATTCATTATGCTCTATGTTGAAAATTGATATCGCTGCTAACTAACTTTTCAAATCCTAGGGGGGCTATTTTTTTCTAGGGCTAAGGCTAAGCCAATGATCCCGCCCCTTTGCAATAACACGGAAACAAAATCTGTGGACAAGTTTCCGAAGTTGTAATATTTTACGGCTGGTTTACAGTTCGGAGAAATTTTCCCCCGGATTTTTGTCCCCTTGTAGGGGAACTGTTCCGATTTCCATATCACTGAACAAATATTCATCGTGAAAAACAATAGACAAATCATCCATTACTTTCTTTTTGATAGGATGAACATTGGAGCCATGAGATGAAGATGAAGTCCAGGAGCAGTTCTCCTATATTCAATGAGGCTGAGACTTTCAATTTCCAAAACAAGTTCCCGTAAATCCCGCCACTTTGATAACATTTGGGACCAAGATCCGCATACAAGCTTCGTGATTTGTTAATTTACACGGTTTTCATGATATTTTTAAATCATTAAAGGTTTTAAAAACTCATATTTTTTTGCTAGGTTTCATCCACTTTCTTTGTGTTGTATCGTTTGAATGAAATTTTAGGGCTCTATGAAAAAACGGGACAAATTGAGGATTTTTCAGATTACGACGGGACAGTACTAAAAGGGCTGAAAAACGGTACTGTCCCGTTAAATACGGTACGTATGGTCAGCCTACTTCGATGCCATCTCCACTGTCCACTGTCAGCAAACATTTCATTCGAAACCATCCTGAATCTAAGATACCGGCGTGCGGGGCTTCTTTTGGCAAGTCGGGGGCTACTTTGGACAGTTTGAATCAGGAATTTTAACGTATAATACTATCAAAATGTTATTATCATCATGCAAGTGTTGTATGGCAACTTTCTATTTCAAATTTGGTATTTTCTTTGTTTAAATTTAATTTTTTCAGAAAATCAATAATCCTCAAAGATGTTGGCTATTGTCAAACGTAGTGGGTAGGGTTGGGGTGTCAGGTACGTGCCATAGGCAGTTCTATGCCTTCTAATGAGACAAAGGTCTCTCACACGGATCTGACGGAAAGGTGCATAAAAATTGACGTTTCCTTAAAGTGACAGGCTATCTGCGTTGCTCATAATAAGGTCAAATATAAAAAGTCTTGCAATTTTTTTCCGTCTTAAAGCTATTGTTTCTAAATCTATTAATCTGCAACGTTTGCAATAGTCTGGAAGATTAGATGGGTCGTTCCATGGTAGCTGTCGAAGTGCGTATAGTGCGAAGCTGCGTTGAACTCGCTCCATGCAGATAATTTGAGTTGTGTGATGGGGCGACCATACACACACTGCGTATTCCATTATGCTAAATGGGAACAATCGAGCAACATAAAACTTTAAGCGCATGAACGTCAGTGAAACCTTTAGTGTTGCGACGAATAAATCACAGTGCCGCGAATGCTTTTGCTGTTGTCGTACTAACGTGTTCGTTGAATCGAAGTTTTCTTTCCATAATAACATCGAAGTCACGGATAGTTTGAACTCGTTCCAGGACAACCGAGTTGATGCAATATTCAAACTCGGTTTGAAATTGACGGCGCGAAAACGAAATAATCTTACACTTGCTAATGTTCAGTTCCATTCCATTTTCGATGCACCGTAACGTAACTGAAGCTCGTCAATATCGGCTTGAAGAGCACAGCAGTCAAGAAACGATGAGATCACTTTGTACATTTTTAGATTGTCGGCATAGAGTAAGAGACGTGATTTTAAACAACAAAGATTCCAAAACGCTGTCTTGCGGGACTCTCCCGATGTAATAGAAATAGTACGAGAACGTACTCCATTTATGCTGACAAACGCCTCTCTTCCACTCAGATAAGACTGCAGCCATACAGTTAGCCTTTCGGGAAAGCCAAGATATCGGAATTTGGCTATTGCGAGATCATGAGGAACTTTGTCGAACGCCTTTGAGAAATCGAAAATATGGCATCCACTTGGCGGCGACTTCCAATTTCCGTAGAAAGATTCACAAAGGTCATTAGATTGGTTGTTGAGTGATTTTTAACAAAACCGTGCTGCACGTCCGATATCAGTAGAAGAGAAGCCGTTTACAAAACGTTGTGACCTAGATCTTCCTGATTGAGGCTAGTTTCCACGCTACTGGAAAAGTATTCTCATTTATCGATCTATTAAAGATAAGCGTCAACGGCATCTGCAAATTAGGAGCACATTCATTTAAAAACAGCGGTGGCAGATTGATAATGATAATGATAAACAACATAGGGTTGTAAGTTGTTTTAAATTTACACGTGTTATAATTTCACACACAGTTCGAACAAAACCTGTAAATTTCCTTCCAAGTCTATGTAACAATTGACCTCCAAGTTTACCAAAATAAAGTTATAGGTTCTTTTAAATTTACATGTGCTGTAATTTATTTGTTAATATTTTTTATTGGAAATTTAAAAAATAGTACTGAGGAATCGAAATTCGATCCGCAGAGTGAGAGCCTATCTCGTTAGCTACTTGAGTATTTCCAATTCTTGAAAGCGAGCAGATCCAGATATAACAGGTTAAGCGTTCATTGGGGGCAGCAGGGACTATGTCCAAGGGCTTGACGATCCCTCCCCAGGCAGGGGTGGCAGCCAATCAACGCAAGGATGTACAAGCTGAAGATAAAAGGCCGTTTATTCAACTATAGCATCATCAACGTGTACTGCACACACGAAAAGAGACCCGACGATGAGAAAGAAGCGTTCTACGCACAGCTGGTGCAGACATACGATGAATGCCCACTACGGGACGTCCAAATAGTCATCGGCCACATGAACACACAGGTAGGAAGGAAGGAATGTATAGACCGGTCATCGGACCGGATAGTCTGCACACCGTATCGAATGATAACGGCCAACGATGCATAAACTTCGCCGCCTCCCGCGGAATGGTAGTCCGACGCACCTACGTTCCCCGCAAACATACCCACAAGGCCACATGGAGATCACCTAACCAAGAAACGGAAAACCAAATCGACCACGTTCTAATCGACGGTAAATTCTTCTCCGACATCACGAACGTACGCACTTACCGCAGTGCGAATATTGAATCCGACCACTACCTCGTTGCAGTATGCCTGCGCTCAAAACTCTCGACGGTGAACAACACGCGTCGAAGTCGGACGCCGCGGCTTAACATTGGGCGGCTACAAGACGGTAGACTAGCCCTAGAATACGTGAAGCAGCTGGAAGTGGCATTCTCAACGGAAGAGCAGCTATGCGCAGCGTCTCTTGAAGATGGTTGGAGAGATATTCGGTCCGCCATTGGTAGCACCGCAACCGCTGCACAGAGAAACGACTGGTATGACGGCGAATGTGAGCAGTTAGTAGAAGAGATGAATGCAGCATGGGCGAGATTGCTGCAACACCGCACGAGGGCGAACGAGGCACGATATAAACAGGCGCGGAACAGACAAAACTCGATTTTCTGGAGGAAAAAGCGTCAGCAGGAAGATCGAGACCGTGAAGAGATGGAGCAACTGTACCGCGCTAATAACACACGAATGATCTATGAGAAGTAGAACCGTTCACACAAGGGCCACCGGCCACAGCCTGATATGTGTAAGGACAGACATAAACGGGAACCTTCTTACGAACGAGCGTGAGGTGATCCAAAGGTGACGGCAGCACTACGAAGAGCACCTGAATGGCGAAGGGCCACGTGCCACAGCCTGATATTTGTAAGGACAGACATAAACGGGAACCTTCTTACGACCGAGCGTGAGGTGATCCAAGGGTGGCGCCAGCACTACGAAGAGCACCTAAATGGCGATGTGGTAGACGAAGATTGCGGTATGGTGATGGACCTAGGGGAACGCGCGCAGGACATAATTCTACCGGCTCCGGATCTCCAGGAAATCCAGGAGGAGATTGGCCGGCTGAATAACAACAAAGCCCCTGGGGTTGACCAACTACCAGGAGAGCTATTTAAACACGGTGGTGAGGCACTGGCTAGAGCGCTGCACTGGGTTACCAGATTTACCAAGATTTGGGAGCAGGAAGTTTTGCCACAGGAGTGGATGGAAGGTGTCGTGTGTCCCATCTACAAAAAGGGCGATAAGTTGGATTGTAGCAACTACCGCGCAATCACATTGCTGAACGCCGCCTACAAGGTACTCTCCCAAATTTTATGCCGTCGACTAGCACCAATTGCAAGGGAGTTCGTGGGGTAGTACCAGGCGGGTTTTATGGGCGAACGCTCCACCACGGACCAGGTGTTCGCCATTCGCCAAGTACTGCAGAAATGCCGCGAATACAACGTGTCCACACAACATCTATTCATCGACTTCAAAGCCGCATATGATACAATTTCAATTTCTCGATGTAAAACGTGAGTAGCACAAAGCGAGTTGTGACACGTCTCACTACTCACTTTGAGCTTCGTGAGACGTCTCACTTCTCACTCCTCATTTATCACTTCTCGCTGTAAAAGTGAGAAGCGCGAAGTGGGTAGTGAGATATCTCACTACTTATTTTTTACAGCGAGAATTGAGAAATGTGGAGTGAGAAGTGACACGTCTCACTGCTCACTTTTCATTTCTCACTTCTCACTGTGAAAAGTGAGACGTCTCACTATTTTTTTTATTTCTTTATTTGAGTGATTTTTAAGTAAAAGACGTCTCACTACTCATTTGAGTTCAGTGCGTGTTGGCTCTTGTTTCGGACGGCAGAACGATCACGCGATTTGCCGAAATTTTGTGTTTTGCATTGCGCGGCCGGTAATAAAGTTAATTAGTTCAGTGCATGTTGGCTCTTGTTTCGGACGGCAGAACGATCACACGATTTGCCGAAATTTTGTGTTTTGCATTGCGCGGCCGGTAATAAAGTTAATTAGGTCAGTGCGTGTTGGCTCTTGTTTCGGACGGCAGAACGATCACGCGATTTGCCGAAATTTTGTGTTTTGCATTGCCCGGCCGGTAATAAAGTTAATTAGTTTAGTGCGTGTTGGCTCTTGTTTCGGACAGCAGAACGATCGCGCGATTTGCCGAAATTTTGTGTTTTGCAGATAGTTCGCGCGGCCGAGTGAGTAAACATTTGGTGCGTGATCGGACGTGTTTCAGGTAGGATTTAAAGTATTCGTAAAATCCGAGTTTTTGGTTCTGATTATAATGTTCGGTGAATAAGTGTGCGTGTTTTGTATATAATGCGAAACATTTGTAAAATCCAGGTTACTTTGTCCTCCTTTGGACGGTTCGTAAGTAAATTGATGAATATTTCAGATTTTCAGCACATGCTGTTATTGACAAACGCTCTATATTGTCGAATAGAGCTCCTATTATTCACCTTACCCACTAACACAAATTTTCCTTCCTGAGACATCTATGATGGTAGTATGGGTTCCCTGCATCTTCACTAGTAGATGTTGAACTAACATTCCTTCCCTTCCTTTCGTGATTGTAAGGACGTGGCCAGGTATACAACTGCTACTGTATAGGAAAAGGTACTAATCCCAAGTACCAATTTACGACAATATACAGTAGATTGTTCAATTCTCGCTTAGCTTTTCAAAAGGACCTAAGTGTAGCATTTTTTGATGAATTAATTTTAATACTGCAATCAATAGCTTTCATATTGTTCTGTTGATTGCGCTATTCAAATTAATTCATGAAAGAAATGTTGTTTGGGTCCTTTTGAAGAGTTGAGCGGGGATTGAGCATTGTATAGCCACCCACGATTTGTACAATCACATATGCTATGCTATGCTATGCTAAAAGACGTCTCACTACTCATTTCGCGCTTATTACTTTTTACAGTGAAAAGAGAAAAATGAAAAGTGAGAAGTGAGACGTCTCACTTTTCAAATGATCCATTCTGCCAAATGTCCTATTCGGCCAAATGACCCTTTCGGCTAAATGACCCTTTCGGCCAAATGACCCTTTCGGCCAAATGACTCTTTCGGCCAAACGACCTTTTTGACGAAATGGCCCATTCGGCCAAATGACTTTCGGCTAAACCACCCTTTCGGCCAAACGACCCTTTCGGCCAAATGACCCATTCGGCCGAATAACTTTCGTGCTAATGGGGCTCTCCTTAGTCATGCGGTAAGACGCGCGGCTACAAAGCAAGACCATGCTGAGGGTGGCTAGGTTCGATTCCCGGCGCCGGTCTAGACAATTTTCGGTATGAAAATTGTCTCGACATCTCTGGGCATAAATGTATCATCGTGTTAGCCTCAAGATATACGAATGCAAAAATGGTAACTTGGCTTAGAAACCTCGCAGTTAATAACTGTGGAAGTGCTTAATGAACACTAAGCTGCGAGGCGGCTCTGTCCCCAGTGTGGGGATGTAATGCCAATAAGAATATTAAGAAGAAGAAGAAGAAATTTCGGGCTAATGGTCTGTTCGGCCAAATGGTATATTCGGCCAAACAACTTTCGGCCTAGTGGCATTCGGCCAAATGAACCTTCCCCCCTGTCAGATGTCCATACAAGCCCCTAGAGCCCATCCGTATTATATGCAGTTCAAATTAGTTTGATGCAAATATCCTAGGTTCTCCACATCGCTCTGGAGTCAAACAAATACGTCTACAAAGTCAACTACGCCTCGTATGATACCAAAACCTATTCAGCATGTCCACACAAGTCTTTAAAGCCCTTGCGTATTATGTGTAGTTCAAAATGGTTTGCTGTAGATGCTCTACGCTCCCCAGATTGTTCTGGAGTTCGGATCAATGGGTCTACAAGGTCAGAATACAGTCTCAAATAGAAGGACTAGGAGCTTTTTAATATACATGCATCGAAAACATTATTAACGCCCTTATAACATTTAACCGTAATTCAAATTCATTATTACAAAAGTTTAAAAAAGCTTATATGCTGCTGAACATTTTTCAAAATCCGTACCTAACATTTCCCCTGGGAGCCTCGGACTAACACACATGGCGACATTCAAATATCTTAATAACTTAGATTTTCGTAAAAACCGCCTCCTACTTTGTGACCAAATAATCTCGGAATTTTCCCAATCTATCAATTAACTGTAGTAACCAGTCAATTTAACATATCGGAACCACAAATGCAACACATGAGCACCGCGAATACAAAAAAAAAATCTGGTTTTCTCGTCCAGTGTAATTATCAATGGAAGCGGAATGAAGGAGTTCTATACTAACGACATGACGAGTGCAGTTTTTCCCCATCAATTCATTTGCCTCTCCGGTAACTATCTTTACATTGTATTCTGCCCTCTCCACGTAAGTTTTATCAAGGCTCATTAATAATACGACTCTGAAAAATTAATATTTAGACTGTCGTTGAAACGATTTCTAATATCTGTGCGTAATTATTTCGTTCACCTCATCATACCCAACCGAACGTTCCGTTAAATATTCAATTCAACCTTTAAATGGATAATTATCCTCCATGATCAATAATATTTCGCAATTAAAATACCGATCAGCAGTTGCACTGCGTCCAAAAGCATGCCAAATGACTATTATTCGTCCTGACGTGGTCACCTTCAATTCACTCTTTATGAAAAAAATGGCAGCCAGTAATAAGCTTCTGATTTCATTTGCGTAGGAAGCATCCATCAAGTCGAAAATTCAACGTCGCCAAGCATCGTTACCAACGGATTCCGGTATCGATTTCCTCCCATTTACCGTCATCTTCGAGACGAACGGACAAAGGCTTAATGTATTTATTATTCACTCATAATAATTTAATTAATTGGTGATCCATTCTCGCACCTCGTACGCCGCGCATGCCTTCCCCCTTGGATTGGAAGGAAGGCTGCTGATCGCTATCATCGCACTCGGGACTCAACTGACGGCTTGACTGAATGTGGCCCGTTTGTGAGTCATTGATCGCTTCCCTTTTTTCTTGCTGCATATGAGGGGTTCGACTTGGGTACGTTCAAATTCCGAACTCCCACTCGAATGAACGTAACCTTTGCTGAACCTGCTTCAACATAAATAGCAATTTGTCATACGAGGAAAATTAACGGCAAACTGTCTCAAGGATATTGATTCCTATTAGTATGACGTCAAAAAAAAAATTGACCAGTCAAATTGCAAAGTTTGAAGATTATGGCAATTTGAATATGCGATCTGGGGTTTAATGACACCACCAAAATAATAAATTTCATAAACCTTTTTCACATCCGAGACTAGGATTTGTAAACCGCTACCTCCGACTTGTTAATTAATTATCCACTAGCAGCTTCTGAATATCTGAATTCTAAATAACCTTATTAATTTTTATAGACTAACCAAATTCAATATCAAGAAAAAAATTACATTTTTTCTCAATGGAAAGGTTAATTGATGTGTATTTTGATATGCGAAGCTTTCAAGACTCAAACCCTGATTTCTGAATGTTTATTAAACAAATTGTTTGACTGCAGTTACCACCATTTCACACTCACCATAAGGAGTTCAGATATAAAATCGATTAATTTATCAACAATGATGATAATGATGATGATGATGATGATTATGTAGAAATCGTTAATTGTCAGGTAGTTGCTTCCGAAAGATGCACGGCCGCACAGACGAGTTTCAGGCGGGCAGATAAATTTAATGACCAACCATGCCGACCAGCCGACGACGACGAGGACGGCGTCCGTACGACGACGGAGTGACTTATCTGAAATTACTTTGGAGCAATCTGGTTCGCGCGGTTAATTAAGAAGTCTACTCTCTGTCTCCCATAAAATAACGAAACGGGCCTCCGAAAATTGTTCGTTCGAAGTTTCAAAACGAAGTGCGGAAATGAGGAGGTAATTGTGCCCACTCTCTGGCTGATGGATGTAGCGTTCACAGATGTTCACCGTACGGTAAGGAGCGAATATGACGAGAGGTGACGGGTGTTTGCCCTTCCTATTAGTGCGGGCTAAATGGTTCCCAGGATGGGGAGCTGTGGGATATTTTACGAGCCGATGAAATGATATAAAATTGAGAGGCAAACGTGCTAATGTCATGAAAAGAGTTAAGATTAGGAAAATTGGTAAGTTGGTTGTAAAAATATGCCTCTATTTGGTTTCTGCCCAGATAGCAGTCCAAACGGCAGATAGCAATTACGACAAACATTAGCACTACCGAAGGCACACCATTATAGATTGATGAATGGCTTCATTAATCGTCAAATAATTGCCGTTAGTCTGTTCGAAGTACCGTAGCTGAAGATTATCTACCATAGTTGGTCATGATCGATTGTGTCGTGTAGTGTCCGGTGGATGGAGGATTTTATCATGTATTATTCCCTCCAATCAGCACCTTGTACTGTGATCACGCGGAAGATCTGGAGCTATTGAGCTCCAATCCGAATTATTACTAATATTACTATCTTGTGAGCCATAAAGTTCCTTGCTTCGCCGTAGTCGACTTAATTGATCCTCAGTGGTACCTTTACTAATTTTCAAACGAGTCGATGGAATTGGAATTTAGCCTACAACCGAATCTGGAACAGATTTTGGTAGATTCCGATATACTATTGTAAGAAATCTAGCAAATCTAGCAATATTGGTCGTATGTATCCCTACCTTCCCGTTGTGCTTCTTCTTTGTATGATATAGTATTATTTTAGAGCCATTGAATAGGCATTGTGTTTATGTGTGCCTACCTTGACCGTGCGGTAATATGCGCGTCTACAAAGCAATACCATGCTGAAAGTGGCTGGGTTCGATTCCCGATTCAGTCTAAGAAATTTTCAGGTTGGGAAATTTCCCATACTACTTGGGTACACTAGTATAATAGTCGGAAAGATAAACCAGCTTAGGGCTGTAAGTTCATATAATAAAAAGATTATGTGTCATAGTGTTAGCCTCATGATATGCGAATGCCAAAATTATAAATTGGCTTAGCAGTGGAAATAATCGGATCGTTCAATGTTTCGTAAAGTCTGATTAAATTGATCACAATCAGTGGTGCAATTTATCAACAATGCCTGCTGAGTGTGATTCTTTTGTTTTGTATTTTTCTCTGCTCCTCTTCGCCTGTGACGGTGTCTTTCAGTCAGTAAGACAAAGCAGGAGTAGATTAGCTTACTCGGTTTGCCTACAGCGGGCTGAAGCTGATGATCATTTGGCACAAATTTCCTGTCATTGCGTCCCAGAGTCGAATCTAGCAAGACAAAAATATTTGCGCCTAAACTATTAGTTTTAGATATATAGTGTCTTCGGGAAAAAAATTCATTTTTTTTTTGACGATTTTTCCATGTAGTGAAATTAGGGTGGTACCTATATTTCAGAAGTTCATAATATCAACTTTTTAATTTTTCGGTAAAGACATGTGAAATGTTCCACAAAGTTGTAGAGCAATTAATTTTGAGCAACTTTGCCGAAGAAACCATTTTTCTATCACTTATGGTTCACAAGTTATGAGCTTTTCAATAAATACGTTAGGGCGGTCCCTAAAAATCGGTATTCTTCACATAACTTTTTATACATTCATTTCTCGCATAAACTTTGTTCCGAGCACTTTTAGGACTTTTGAAGACGCACATTTTTGTTAAAGAACCATGGATCTATCTCTTATAACAAAAAAGTTATTCGAGTTTTTGTATGAAAAACATGTTTTTTCATATGCGTATATTTCAAAATGGAGCAAACCGATTTTCAATCTATTGGTTCTATTCGAAAGCTCGCACTTTTCTGCGTTTATGGTGGGAAAACTCAGAGAGCGTTTTTGTTTAAAGCGTTTTATTTCATTTTGAAAAAAATATGTTTTTAATCGAAAAACGGCTATAACTTGATAAATAAACGAGATAGGTCCATGGGTCTTCAACAAAAAGATGTGTCTTTAGAAGTTCTAAATGTGGTCCATACAAAGTATCCCTCAAAAATCAATACATAAAAATATATTTAAAAAAACGGTTTTCGTAAGGAAATAAACGTTAGATCGATCAAAGTAGGGTGGTCGACAGAGCGTATGATTTTTTTTTACGTTATTGTGCCTTGCAACAAAATTACAACTTTCATGATAATTTTCCAAAGCTCTCATAGATGTGAAAAATTTCTCCGCAGTACAAATAGCACGTGCTATACAAGCATTCACCGCTAGGATGCACCACGTGGCGGCCAAATTTTAAAAATATCGAAGTAGCTTTTTTATCTGGAAGTATGTTTTTTTAGGCGACTATCTGGCGCGTATTTTCCGTTGCGACCAAAAATGAGCTGAAGGGTTGTTTGTTTTGTGAGCGGTACAGTACATGGTTCATTTACAAATTATATAATGCCGAAAAAGACAATTTTCAACCCCTACCCACCCCTTTTTACGACTTTGAACTCGGGCTTGATGAAAATTTGCGCCGTTTCAAGGTTTTCCGTTACGGAATTTCTCCTGGTCAGCATTTTTATCCGGATAGAATGACGGGTGATATAATTTGTTCTCGCCGGATAATTTAATTTTACTCCACCAAAATTTCCATCTTGTCGCTTCTCCAGATACATTTTACCAGCATAGTCACAAAAAAATAAGGACCGCCACGGGATTCAAACTCAAATCAATGTTGAAATGTTTAGAGCTCCCACTTCAACCACGCTACCACATGAACTGATAGAAAGCAAAGGAAAAACTGCTCTATTGGTCCTTCTACTTATCGTCACGCATCGTCAGGTTCCATCAGTTTGGAGAGACAAAGTAAGCAGCATTGGGTTTCGCGAAACATGGGAAGAAGTGTAACAATTTTTCGCACCATCGATGCATCGGTTGTGACGGAGTTTATCGCACTGTAATTTATCCGGATGAAAAAATGGATGATGCAGACATCTGTTGTCGCGTGCGTGAGTGCGAAATCCGAACCCTGCCCGCAGTGTTATCTACACTCAGGGCAAAAAAGTCTGCTCTTTGATTTTACTCCATCTAAACGATATTGTAGTCTTAGCTAAGTAAGTTCAACTAATAGAAGGATATTTGAATTTTCTAAATATCATGTCAAAATGTCAAAAAAAATGCACTGCAGAGCCACAGGAGCGCGCGCGCTGAAAATACACTCCAGTGTATTTTCAGCGCACGCGCTCCTGTGGCTCTGGAGTGCATTTTTTTACAGTTTGCCATGACATTTAGAAAGTTCAAATATCCCTCTATTAGTTGAACATACTTAGTTAAGACTATAAAATCGCTTTGATGGAGTAAAATCAAAGAACAGAATTTTTTGCACTGAGTGTAGGACAACACTGCCTGCCCGTAAATGCTCAGGACGAACATTTAAATTTATTTACATTAAATTTTGAAAACCATGTATGGGGCAGTACACTAATTACGTAAGCATTTTTCCTAGGTTTTTCAACCCCCCTCCCCCATATAAGACACGCTGCGTTGCTATCAGTT
Organism: Armigeres subalbatus; assembly: GCF_024139115.2. Lineage (NCBI taxonomy): Eukaryota > Metazoa > Arthropoda > Insecta > Diptera > Culicidae > Armigeres > Armigeres subalbatus. The sequence continues at coordinate 810,675 of NW_026942188.1, forward strand.
TGATAGCAGCCGTAGTTGACCTGGTAGACTAATTGAACCCAACTCCTGGACAATTTGGAGACCCTAGAACATCTGCGTTGGACTTATTTGACTGACGAAGCATTCGCAAGGACTATAGGGACTTATACGGACATGTTGGATTTCTGTAGGTTCATATAAAATTTTCATTATTTAGAGCAACTTCACCACAAAATTCCAGAGGTATGTTACATTATTTGCACAAATCTCAAACAATTGAATTATATTGAATAGCCCTGTTCCTACTGGCTATTAAATGGACCATCAAATCGTCAAATATGACCAGTTTATTTATTTATTTACAGACCAAGCCCGAAGTGGGGGCAGCAGGGACCATGTCCAAGGGCTTGACGACCCCTCCCAGCTGTCTGTGAGTCAGGGGGTTCTGCCTAGGAGGTGGTGGGGTTAACAGGGGGCGCTGTTAATTCCCTCCCAAAAACCACATATCCGCAAGCAAACCCTATCAAGCGACCGTGTGCCGCTTAAAGCATACAAGCCCCTAACCCCGAATCCCAAGGTGTCAGGCGACCCGTGCCGAAGGGATGAATGGCCTGGGGGGTGAAACAATTAGCCAGGTCGTTAACGGAGCCTGTGGAGGTTCCACAGAGTGAGGGCTGCTTCGGCGCCAAGCGGGTGGCAGTGGGTGGTACCCACACACCCCCAAGTGGTGCACATGTGGTGCAAGCGAATGGGAGTTGGGGGTATTACTCGTAACACCCCCACAGAGTGAGGGACCGAGTGTATGGGTGAACACACAAGTAAGTCTCGCATGGTACGCATGGTCGGTAGTGTTAGAATGACTGAAGTCTGGTGAGGCCTGGCAGGAGTGTCGGGGGGCAGATACCTCTGCGGCACCTCAGAAGTAGGGGACACGAAAGTCTCGCTGCGTCTGGCAGGAGTGTCGGGGGTTGATGCTTCTGCGGCACCTCAGAAATCGGAGACATGTAAGGTAAGTGGTGCCACCCTGTTGCAGGATGGGAGACCACCACACTGGCTGAGGACTACCTGGGCTTAGAAATGTAAATAGGTGGGTGCTGCCAGCAAAGTACCTGATGGTGACCTATTGGCAGTATCAAAGCCAGGGTAGGTGAGTGTTAGGCACGCGTGACGTGCCGGGTGTTCCACGCCCAAACGATGCACAGGAGGTGCACAGAGTGGATAAAAATGGGAGATGGGGGTATTACAACCCCCACTGAGTGAGTGACTGAATGTCAAAGAGAGTGGTGCACAAGTGGTGCAAGCGATCGGGACTGAATGTATGAGCGAGCACACAAGTCAGACTCGCATGGTACGTATGGTCAGAGTGGCTGCTTAGGCAGTAGTGTGATCCGGCTGTCAGGGACGGAATGAGTGAAGTCTCGCTAGGCCTGGCAGGAGTGTCGGGGGGCAGATACCTCTTTTTTTTTTCTTCCTAAACAATGGAGGGGGAATCTGCTCAACAGACATCCTGGGTTGACCAGGAAGTGCTGGGTTAGGGGCCACCTCCAAGGAGGGAGGCAGGACTGCATCCCCGACCAGCTAAACCGTTTCCATTGCCGCCAAGCCCATCGTCCCTTCGGTACAACCAGAAAGTAATGCTTCAAAGGGGGGCCAGTGCATGACGCACCCTCGAGGTTAGCTGCGTGTCCTTGCAGCATCGAACATCGTGACTCGCTTTTTTAGAAGAGCACCATGGTGTCGTGCCAGCGCATTGCCGGCTTTCCAGGTGGCCTTACCACGCCCTATGTCCTCGGAAGGTGGGCAGGGTCGACTTCGCGCCTGCTTCCCTCTGCACGACTGGTATCAAGAATGATGATGCCGCGTGCACCCCAAATTGACCTTTCTGCGATAGGGCCTATTCGCCAGCACACAGAGGGACTTGCCGACGCGGTGCCTACGCCTGCCCCAGCCTTGACGAGGACCCCTTTCCGTCCTCGGGCTCGGAACCCGCCCGGTTGACCGACGCCGCGAAAGCGACGATACCATGTTGTTCTTCACGCGGCCATTTGCTCGATAAAAGGATCGAGTTCGACCACAGGGCACCGGTATGACCCATGAAGCCGACTCCGAACCCTTGGACCACCTCTTATTTGCGCCTGAACTAGCCATTCCTCGAGTCCACGCGCCACCTTCTGTGTAGCTCCGAGACGATTTGGACGATAGCCGATAAAACGGCGTTCCAGCCAACTTCATCTTTACACATCCTCCGGACTAGGTTGTCCGGGGTAGTGTCCAGACCACATGTGGCAAGCATGTGGTCACGCATTGTGCGAAAACGCGGGCACACGAACAACACGTGTTCCGCCGTTTCCTCTAAACCTACGCACACCGGACACTCGGGCGAGGCCGAGTGTCCGAACCGGTGTAGGTACTGTCTGAAGCAACCATGGCCTGTAAGGACCTGGGTCAGGTGGAAAGTGATTTCCCCTTAGCGCCTCTTGACCCACGTACCTATCTCCGGTGTCAACCTATGTGTCCATCTACGCTTAGTGGAACTGTCCCACGCACGCTACCATTTGACCATTGAGGCCAACCTGACAGTCCTACGGATGCCTCTCGTGCCGCGCATTTCGAAGCACTCTATGTCTTCACCGATAACGATGTCAATAGGCATCATACCGGTGATGACGCAAACTGCATCATGCGACACGGTACGGTACGGGCTCGCAACTCTTAGGCACATGACCCTATACGTACTTTCTAACTTCGTTATGTAGCAGTTAATACGCAGGGCCGTGCCCCTGCTGGCCCCCATACCTCAGTATGGACAGAGCAACGCTAGCCAGAAGCTTGCGCTTGCTGGCATAAACCGCAGAGCTATTGGACATCATCCGGGACAATGCCGCTATAGCTGTGGAGGCACGCTTGCAGGCGTAATTGACGTGGCTACCAAAGGTGAGCTTATCGTCGATCATTACCCCAAGAGTTTGATGGAGCGTTCAGAGGTGACCGTGCAGTTGCCTACCCATATCACCGCTTGTTGCTCCGACTTTCGGTTGTTAACAACAACCACCTCAGTCTTGTGGTGAGCCAGTTCTAACTTCCTGGAACTCATCCACTCCTCCACAATTGCGATCGAGTGGGCTGCAGTCAATTCCACCTCTTCGATCGATTCGCCGTAGACCTCCAGCGTAATATCGTAATCGTAATATAATAATATCGTCAGCAAAGCCGACGATTGCCACGCCCACCGGGAACTTCAACCTCAAGACACCGTCGTACATGACGTTCCATAACACCGGACCCAGTATGGAACCTTGCGGAACCCCTGAGGTTATGTCAACGCACTTCCGACCCGCCTCCGTGTCGTATACCAGTACTCGATTCTGGAAGTAGCTTCCGAGAATCTTGTACAGGTACTCGGGAATTCCAAGACGCAGGAGCGCATCTGCAATAGCTGCCCAACTGGCACTATTGAAAGCATTCCTCACGTCGAGAGTCACTACTGCACAATAGCGAACTCCTCTCCTCTTACGCTGGATAGCTATCTCCGCGGATTTGGTAACCGACAAGATAGCGTCTACGGTCGACTTACCCTTTCGGAAGCCAAACTGGTTACTCGATAGACCATCCGCACCCTCCGTGCGGATCAACAACCTGTTGAGGATGATCTTCTCGAGCATCTTCCCTGCCGTATCAAGCAGGCATATTGGTCTATATGCCGATGAATCCCCGGTGGTTTTCCCGCCTTTGGCAATAAGACCAAGCTCTGCCTTTTCCATGCTTCAGAGAAGACTCCCTCGTCCAGGCATCTCTGCATAACAGATCTGAACATTTCGGGAGCCTCGGCAATGGCCGCTTTGATGGCCAGGTTCGGAATACCATCCGGTCCTGGCGCCTTACCTACACTAAGGGACTGTGTGATCCCCGCAAGTTCCGCCACCGTTACTCTTCCCTCGTCGGCCGCCCTGGCCCGTGGCAGCTCCACAAAGGGAGGCCAGGGACTTGGGTCGTGACGTGGGAAGAGCCCCGCGATGATCCTCTCCAGCATCTCTGGAGACCGCTCTGTAGGGGCCATCGCCCCACGTGTCTTGGCCATTACGACCCTGTAGGCGTCACCCCATGGATTCGCGTTGGCACTTTGACACAGGCCCTCGAAGCAGGCTTTTTTGCTTGATCTAATCTCAGTCTTCAGAGCGGCTCTAGCAGCCACGAACGCCACCCGTCGTTCAACACGCTCCTCTTCTGTGCGTGCTCGCTGCATCCGCCTCCTTGCCCGTAGGCAGGCGCGGCGCAGGTTCGCAATTGCTTGAGTCCACCAGTAAGCCGGTGGTCTCCCATTCCTAGGGTGGACTTTCCTAGGCATGGTGGCATCGCATGCACGCGAGAGTAGAGTAGAGTGGGGCAAGAGTGCGCGTGGGGTAAGAGTACGTTTTCGATTTTTTGAAGTAATATAAAAAGATAAACTAGCAGCACTGCATCAGTTTGACAGGTATTCTGGCCAACTATTATCATGTGTAATTGTAAACGATTTGAATAAACAACAAGGGAGATATGGAGTTAGATAACTTTTTGGTAATTTTGCTAAAAATAATTGGGTTTCCGCAACTAGTATTTCATTACCATATATACGTTCAATCAGGTGAACATTATACCATTTCGATAACCTATTGTATAGAGTACTTTATGGTACAGAACACCAATCCGGTTGGTTTTCCAAGAAGTCAAAACCATTACTTGAATAATTTTTGGGACTGTGGGGTAAAAGTACGCAGGAACGGGTGGGGCAAGAGTACGCATATGAATCTTCAAGTTATGATGTCAAACCCGTATCTCCGGCCGAAATAAGAGTTCTTCCAAAGCGTAAAGATCCACAACTAAGAAAAAAGGGACATAATTCGAAATTATCACAAGTTTTTAGGATAAGTTGAAGTAATTCGGTGTTAGAAAGGATTTAGCGAACAAAGCACTGAAGCGAAATAATGAAATTGTATTAGGACTTGTTGTACACCTAAACATAGTACGAAAACACAATTTCATCTAAATGATAATTTCATTTAATCAAAAGAAACATTCATAAACTACGCAACGTTTGGCTGGGAGGGGTTGAGAGATGTGTGGAGATCCATATAATTTTTAGAGGATTCATACAAACAGTGTAAGATAGAGGGGAGGGGTTATGAAATAGCCAAATTTTACGTTACGTGATTGGTGGACTTTCTTTAAGGAAAATGCCTTTGTATACGCCACACGAAACCTGATATATATTTTTACCTCTGTAGTTTTTTGTATATATAAAAAACAATGGTTTTTCGTATGAAAGTGCACATTTTTAGGACCCCCTCCCCCTTTAAGAGTTACGTAATCTTTAAACATTCCCTAATGTATGCTCACCAAACATCAATTAAATGTTATTAACTCTTATTTGTGTTAATATATACTTAAAGCACATGATTGGATAAATGCGTACTCTTACCCCACCCGATGCGCACCACCGGCCTACGCCCCATCAAGTTAGCCGTCAAACAATCTAGCATACGACCGAACTGCTCGAGGAGACGCATAGCAGCTGCAGAAGAAGACCCTGTTGACTTTGGCAATGACGAAGGCCTCGTGTGTCGAAGACACCAACTCTTGGACTGGGTATTTCCCCGTTGTCCATATCGCCGCCATTTTAGACCCATCGGTGACCCAATTACCGTTCCTGGCGGGTACACGGTAAGGATCTGCTATGATGGCGATATCCGTCCCCCATTCAGCAACTGTCTGACACAGCAGCTGCTGGGCTGCATCACAGTGGTTCAGGTTTAGCTGCGTTACCTGCACTGTGATTTTGCAGCACGCTTAAACGCCGGGCGCTTCGAACCCCCCATGGGGTGCTTGCTGTTCGCAGCTTTGCTGGAACAGATCAAACAGTTGGGAGGGTTCGTGCAACATTGTGCCTTATGTCCCTCCAATCCGCAGCGTCGACAGAGCTTGCTTCTGTCAGGGCCTTTGCAGTCCCATTGCTTGTGCCCCGGTTCCAGGCACTTGAAGCAAACTTCTGGTTGTTCATATATGCCCACAGGGCATACCAGCCACCCCACCTTGACGCTCCCTAACTTGACTACCTTGAGGCGTCCGCTGCAGGTAGCCGAACCAATGCTACCTGTGTCCCTGCCGGACCTTTCCGTAGCCGAACGGCTGCGGTGGACGCCTCCACTTCGCACTGTCGCCGCAGTGCCGTGACGAGCTCTTCGACCTCGGTGATCTCGTCCAGGTCTTTAACCCTTAGGTCTAACCTCCGTCGTGAGTGCCCTCACCTTGACCGTCTCGCCTAGGACTTCCTCCGCCAACTTCTTGTAGGCGGCGCCCGTTTGCGGGACGCCCCGCGTTAGCTGAAGGGTCATCGCGCCCATCCGAGTACGTCTTATTCGACGTACGTCGGCGCCGAGTTCACCGAGCTTGACGTCACTCCTCATCGCCTTCAAGACGTCCGAGTACTTAGCCTCGTCCGTTTTGATGACTAGGGCATCGCCCCTGGAGCGATTGGCGCCTACCCTAGACTTCTTGCTACCCTCATTCGCCTGGGCCTTCTTTTCGGCCCTTGACGTCTTCGGTTTCCTCTTGTTCTTGACCAGGGTCCAGGAGGCGTCATCCCCCTCTATTTCCCTGGTCTGGGGCGGCTGAGAGCTCTCAGCCTGCCGTAACCCCATACCACCGTCTTTCCTGGGTGGACGGACCTTTCCAGGTCCTTCCTCCCCCGGTTTTGGAGGTACCTGGCCGGGGTTCAGCTTCCCAGCCCCACTACCCTTGTTCGGGGTAGTAACCCTCCGCGTTTTGGAGCGGCCCCCAGGGAGCTCATCCCCTGGAGACTGTCTCCCCCGTTTTTGTGTCTGCTCCATTGGAGCAGCCACCCCCAACGTGCCTGCGAATACTTGAGCCTCAGTCTGGGTAGACTTTGGCACCACCGTCTTCGCTGGCACGCCCTCGGTCGATTCGACCTTGCCCAAATCCGCGAATTCTTGGGCCTCAGTCTGGGTAGACTTCGACTCCATGGATTTCACGGGTTCGAACTTGGCCGTCCCGACCGCCGTTTCCAGCTTGGCGTCCAACATCGACTTTCGAAGTTTCTGCAAGCTCCTCTTGAGGTCCTTACTGATATTATGCTTCGATGACGCAAAGTCGATGATGGCGTCCAGCTGTTCCGTCGCCACCTCGAAGGCCGAGAGCCCATCGCGTTTGCGGTTCATCGCCTCCACAAGCCATGGGCCGTCAATAACCTCTACCGGCGTTTTTTTTTGGCCGAGAGGAAGGTTAAGTGACCCACGCTGGCGCTGCGCACTGAGCTGCCGACTATTGCCTCTGGCCTCCTAGGCGGAGACCTGAACAACCCACCTCTTGCGAAGGGGTTGTCCCCTACACTACTACCACTAGTTGAAGAATTGTCTTGCTTTTCCATTTTGATCCCACGAGTTGCTCGGGAAAAGAGGTCCACCACGCCAGAGCCCAGCATGACGCGGTAAGGGACAATTACTGTGGAGGGTGCCCAGGTACCCCACAGGCTCCGTTAAAGGCCTAGCTTATTATTTCACCCCCCTGGCCATGCATCCCCTCGGCACGGGTCGCTTGACGCCTTGGGATTAGGGGTTAGGGACGATGGTCCCGGTCTAACTCGCAGTGGCCATGGGGAGGGGTCGTCAAGCCCTTGGACAAAGTCCCTGCTGCCCCCGGGCAGATACCTCTGCGGCACCTCAGAAGTAGGGGACACGAAAGTCTCGCTATGACTGGCAGGAGTGTCGGGGGGTTGATGCCTCTGCGGCACCTCAGAAATAGGAGACATGAAAGGGTCTGCCTCGTAGCTGAGGTAGGAGCGGCATAGGAGGCACCAACCTAGGGTCGCCTCCGGCTTGGTAGACAAGTGGTGCCATTCTGTTGCAGGACGGGGTGAGCACCATACTGAATGAGGACTGTCTATGTTGTGAGATGGCGGCATGGGGTACCCCTGCAGGGTACCTGGTCTTCCCTGCTGTCATTCAAGCGGCATAGGCAGGTGAGTGTTGGGGCACATGTGGTGCCAGTATGTCTTGTGCAAATGTGTTGCATGGGGAGTGTCGAAGAGTTGAGGCGCATACGTGCACTTGTGTACGTCATGGAGGGCGCAATGCCCAATAGTCATCCCCAGTATTGCTTAATTGCGGGCCGGGGGAATGACTGGAGAGGAAGAAGTTGGTTTAGTGGGTCGGGAGTGGTGATCGCATCTCCACACTACCTGGATACGGCTCCCAGTTGTCTGGTTGCGGATTTCCGTTACCCTCGTTAAAAAAAAAAACAGACCAAGCCCGAAGTGACCTGTGCTGTATAGAGATGGGCGCTCCGCTCAGGAACTGTTCCAAAGATTCGCTTCCTTACATTGAGCTGATGAGCCATGGATCTTTTTTAAAGAAGCCCAGCTCAGCAGCTCACTTTAAATTGATGAAGTCATTGTCAAACACGCGCCTAGAGAAACTCCCTCGAGCGTACGCACTCGAGTACGCGCGCTGCTGTATTTTGTACAGCACAAACGAAAATACCACGCTCGCGGTACACTACACAAGCGAGCTTGTATGAGCATTCCAGTCCAGTACCGCGCACGTGCTGATCGTTTATTATTTGCACCGCAAGCACCATCAAGCCAAGCGACAGCACCATCTAGCCAAGCAACAGAAATCATTTCTGCTGCAGAGAGGAATAAGAAATACACAAGCAAAAATAATCTAGCTTGCCGTCTATTTCTAAACCCATACCCACATACTCGGCGCTACGCACGGACACACAAAAGATACAGTTGTGCGGTAGCGAACGAACCGTACCAAGCAAAAGATCCGAAGATCCGAACAACTCTCAGTTCAGTTCCGCTCATGTCGTTGTCCAGCTCGAAATTGCTGTGACATGGAAGCGAGAGCTGCGTGCGACACGGATCTCGTTTCGGATCAGTCGCGACCGATTCTAGCGAACCGTGTGGTTCCAACGAACCGAACTGGGAGCTGTGTCTTGCACGGAGCGGATCTTTTACTTGCGACGGGTTTTCCTGCCAGCATACTGCTACATGTGCACTCGGTTTGTTTGTAGCACCGTGCTCTGTATTTTTTACTCTCTTGTTTTTATTTCTCTCGCATTTCGGGAACCAATATAGATGAATGGGCTCACTTGTATGAAAATGTCAACTACGCATGGTTAGAAGGGTTAGAAGCGCGCGCAAACAAGGCATTGATTTACTGCACCCAGTATGAAGAGAAAACTAATGACACGTGATATGGTTCATATACATATCAGAGATTAGGGACTAAATTATTCAAATTAACGATTTGAGAAACGTTATCAACAAAATGTAACTTAGAATTATGAATAAAAAATAATGTTGAGTTAGTTTTTGTATAGAAATAAATGTGATGGTTCTAAATGAACTCCTAGATTTCAAAACTAGCCGGTCAGAAAAAGCGTAATAAATGTTATCCAGTATTTTGCGCTCGATAATGGCGGCCAAGTGAGTGCCTTTTTGACATTCAAGAGGTAGAAAATATTTACGTATTTCAATCACAGTAGGCTTTGATTCATTGAAAAACATTGGCACTCATCCGGTATCAACAAACAAACAAATGTCAAATATTTCTCTACGTTATTCAAGGATTTGGTACTTGTGGATTTTTTTTTTGCAATAATATAATTTTATTTTCTAGGGATGAAGCCACAAAAAGTCAACGAAACAATGATGATTGTAATCAGTATTTTTCTAAGGGAAATTTCAACCGAGCACCTGGGTGAGGCGTTAGCCAGATTGTGTCAGGCATTCAAATAAACTTCGTTTGCCCTATCCAGATGCCTCTGCCGTCCAGTCAAGACATACTCTAAGGGGACTGTTAAGCATTGCGCTCAATGCTCTACGTGCACATCAACACTCCCACTTTTCCCACTGACTACACAATAACGTTCCGGAAGCGGTTGAGAATGGCAAATTTAGGCCTTTTGTAATTTGTGAAAAAAAAAAACATTTTATGGGTCCCTTAACAAATATCAGCACAACAGCTTTATACAGTTAATAATGGTACGTGGCCGGTCAATTGTAACAGGTCTAAGATTCAATAAGTAGAACATTTAGTTGACTGCTAGAGGTTTAAGAATATTCGTAGTGATGTGGGGGCCGGAGGTAGCTGGATAGGGCAAACGAAGTTTATTTTAATGCATCCAGCGTAGTGAACCAAGCCTGACACTACCTGGCTATCGTCTCGCACAGGAGCTCGGTTGCAAATTTCCTTTCCATTAGAAAAATACTGATTAATCATCATTGATTTGTTAATTTTTTGTGGCTTCATTCCTAGAAAATAAAATTATATTATTACAAAAAAAATCGATCAGAAAAGTACCAAATCCTTGAATAACGTAGAAGAAATATTTGACATTTGTTTGTTTGTTGATACCGGATGAGTGCCAATGTTTTTCAATAAATCAAAGCCTACTGTGATTGAAATATGTAAATATTTTCTACCTCTTGAATGTCAAAAAGGCACTCACGGCCGCCATTATCTAGCGCAAAATACTGGATTAGTTTTAAATTGTCAGTTTTTCAATAGAAATTATTACCTCACTATAACTTAACATTTTAAAAATGTCAAAGTGAGGTAAATAGATGAATGATGAATGAATGAATAAATTAATGAATGACATATTTTTTCAAATTTTTGAACATTAATTAAAATAATAATATTAACAACTAGGTTTTAATATATGTAGCATTAAAGAACCGAAGAGCTGATCCAAGGAGCTGATTCTTTTCAATGAACTGAACGGATCAGATCCGCTCACTGCAATGAGCTGTTTTGCCCATCTCTAGTGCTGTACATTCGGTGGTTCATTTGCCTCCTCCACGTACCGTTCGCCATCTGCACCCCACCATAGATGGTACGCAACACTTTCCTTTCGAAAACTCCCAGTGCGCGTTGGTCCTCCACGAGCATCCTCCAGGCCTCGTATCCGTAGAGAACTACCGGTCTAATAAGCGTTTTGTAGATAGTCAGTATGGTACGGGGGCGAACTCTACACAGAAAAAAATAATGAAAAATAAACAGCGCGTAAAACTTGACATACGGAAATTTACGCTATTCTACGCTGAAATTGCCCTCTTCCTAACAAGATTGCTTACAACTTGTATACAATATTGACGATTCACGTCAAATATTGTATACATTTAAGCTATATCCCGTTTGGAATTACGCAAATAATGGCGTTCCATTTATGCGCATGATTTTTAGCCTAAATTTCAGTGAATTTTTCTATCTGTGTATTCGATCGGAGCGTCTTGCGGAGTCCAACTAGTCATCATCCAATACAAACTCGTGGTGGGTGGCTTACATTGACCTCTCTTGAGCCTCTTCCTATCATGTACTTCGTCTTCGACGTGTTGATGACTAGTCCAGACCGTTTAGCTTCGCTTTTCAGTCTGATGAGGGCTTCCTCCATCCTCTCAAAGTTGCGTGCCTTAATATCAATGTCGTTGGCGAAACCAAATATCTGGACGGACTTCGTGAAAATCATACCCCTCGTGAAAATCATACCTGCCCTTCGTATTACTCCCTCCAAAGTGATGTTGAATAGCAGGCACGAAAGACCATCATCTTGCCGTAACCCTCTGCGCGTTTCGAAGGGACTCGAGAATATCCCTGAAACTCGAACTATGTACATCACTCGATCCATCGTCGCCTTGATCAACCGTATCAGTTTCTCCGGAAGTCCGTTTCGTGCATTAGATGCCATATCTGATCCCAATCGGTTGTATCACAGACAGCTTTGAAGTCGATAAATAGATGATGTTTGGGCACGTTGTATTCGCGGCATTTCTGCAATACATGACATACGGTGAACACCTAGTCTGTGATAGAGCTTTCACCCATAAATCCCGCCTGGTACTGCCCCACGAACTCTCTTGCAGTTGGTGTTAGTCGGCGGCATAAAACTTGGGAGAGTACCTTGTAGGCGGCGTTCAGCAATGTGATTGCGCGGTAGTTGCTACAATCCAGCTTATCGTCCTTTTTGTAGATGGAACACACCACTCAATTTTGGTTGTTACGCCCTTTCCAAATGTTGGTCTAGAAATATCAAATATTTCTTCTAGGTTTTCAAGGATTTAGTACTTTTGTGGTGGATTTTTTGTAATAATATAATTTTATTTTCTAGGAATGAAGCCACCAAAATCAACAAAACTGATTATAAAAATGATGATTATAATCAGTATTTTTCTAAGAGAAATGAAATTTGCCACCGAGCACCTGGGTGAGGCATTAGCCACCCAGTAAACCACATATCGTATATCAAACAGCAAATAAAGTCGCATTTGCGTCCATCAAAAATCTGAATCGCATTGTATATCAAACTTTGTCAGATTATTGTCAAAGGATGTTGTATTGAATGCATCGTATACGATAATTTTTACCGTAGTGAAAATCAATCGTAATTGTGTGAATAAAAATGAAATGACTTATACTCCTTGCAATATCCTATATGAGTGCGAATGAATGCCTATGTGAATCGTAATACAATCGAAACCACTTCAGTCCAAACGGCTTGTTGAAGTTTCAAGCAGTTGTAAAAATATAAATTGTTTAGTTTATGTTGGACATCCGAATCAGTTCAAGATGTGCAGTATAGTGCAGTGGTAGAGTATCCGCCTGCAAATCCAAAGATCGCATGTTCGAGAATTGGTGCTGGTAAGATTTTTTTTCATATTTTTATGTATAATCGTAATACTGTTCTCATGATGTCGAAAAAAATCGTATAATATAACTCGTATGTTCCTATATCGCCTCCACTTTGGTACGTATATAGCCAATCTGTACATTATATACGATTAAGTTGGTTCTTATATAATAACCTATATCAAGGGATATAGGTACCAAAATGTTGACTGGGCAGGTATAGTGTCAGGCAGGGTTCACTACGCTGGATGCATTAAAATAAGCTTTCTTTGCCCTATCCAGACACCTCCGGCCCCCAGTTAAGATATAATTTAAGGGGGCTGTTAAACATTGCGCATTAACACTTATTGTACTCCCACATTTCCTGACTGCACAATGACGTTCCGGAAGCACCTGTGCCACAATACTCCTCTAGTAGAGCGGCGGAAGTATTCTTGCAGCGGCGGACTTAATGCACCTCACCTTAAGGTTGAGAATGACTTTAGGCCTTATGTAATTTGTGAAAGAAACCCTTTTATGGGTTCCTTAACAAATATCAGCACAATGACTTTAAACAGTTAATAATGGTTCGTGGCTGGTCAATTGTAACAGGTCTAAGATTCAGTAAGTGGCACATTTAGTTGTCTACTAGAGGTTTAAGAATATTCGTAGTGATGTGGGAGCTGGAGACAGCTGGATAGGGCAAACGAAGTTTATTTTAATGCATCCAGCGTAGTGAGCCCAGCCTGAAATTACCTGGCTATCGTCTCGCACAGGAGCTCGGTTGCAAATTTCCTTTCCATTAGAAAAATACTGTTTGTTACTTGTTTGTAAGAAGGTTCCCGTTTATGTCCTTATGTCCGCGTCCGTTTGTATCGTGCCTCGTTAGTCGTTGGCCCTCGTGCGGTGTTGCAGCAATCTCGTCCATGCTGTATTCTTTTCCTCAACTAACTGCTCACATTCGCCGTCATACCAGTCGTTTCTCTGATCCGGGGGCACCGTGCCTAGTGGTTGCGGTTCTTCCAATGGCGGATCGAATATCTCTACAGCCATCTTCAAGAGACGCTGCGCCTAGCTGCTCTCCCGTTGGGAGTACCACTTCCAACTGGTGTGCATAGTCTTGGGCAGTCTACCGTTTTGCAGCCGCCCAATGCAATGTAGCCCCAACATTGAAATGTTAAGCCGCGGCGGACGAATCCGAACCGTCGAGAATTTTAAGCGCAGACATACTGAGACTTTTATGTGCAGCACAGGCCACTCCGGCTTAGTCTGATAATAAATAAATTCAGACAATCTTCTTATTATTATGGGCATTACATCCCCACATTGGGACAGAGCCGCCTCGCAGCTTAGTATTCATTAAGCGTTATTACCTGTGAGGTTTCTAAGCCAAGTTACCATTTTGCATTCGTTTATCATGAGGCTAACACGATGATACTTTTATGCCCAGGGAAGTCGAGACAATTTCCAATCCGAAAATTGCCTAGACCGGCACCGGAACCAGAACCATCGACCCCGTCACTCTCAGCATGGTCTTGGTTTGTAGCCGCGCGTCTTACCGCACGGCTAAGGAGGGCCCTTCTATTGAATACATTGTATTCTAAATATTTTTAACTGTTATTTAATACTCATCACATTGCTTCTTATCATGAATATATTTCATTTTATTTTTCATTACATATGCTATATTGTATATAGCTAAAATATGCTTTTCTATGAATTAAAGACTGCTTTTGCCGTAAGGTATATTTTTTCCAATAGAGGTCCGAGGTCTAGTGATTCTTCAATCGAAATACCAGAGTATGAAGTTGTGCTTACAGGAAATAGTTATTTTTATCCTAAATTTACAATGAAATTGATGTTTCAGAGCAAGGTATTGGAGCACCGCTGCTAGGATTATCTACCAGATCACTATTTCATATATTCTCTACACATGCTTAAAATTCTCTTACAATATTACTGATTTCATTGTAAATATATGATATGGGGTTGGGAGGGTGCATCAGGGCATCAATGAAGTGGTAGCCAATCGGAGTCAAGGAAGGAAAGTATTAGTCGTTCGCGTCTATTACTTTTATCTCCAACAGTTGTTAACCAGTTGACGCGCCCTTCTTCGAACAAACCATCCCGTGGAAAGCTTGACAAGTATTGCAAATTTAATTATTCTATTTGTTGGATCATGCTGCTGTAGGTGGATTGTCATTTTCCCGTGGGTTTCGTGTAAGTGTCTCTTCTTACAGGTCCACCAGCCCCATTTTGGCCCTTCATACAGCAATATGTTGAATTCAAAATCATGTTGAAATTTGACCTTACTATCAAGTGGAACCGCATGCAAAGCAAGACTCTAGCCAGAATGGTGGCTAACTATATACATACATGTTAGAGTACAAAAGTAAGCATGCTGAAACCATAGAGCATCGTCTCGGTGCAGCTTGTACAAAGATAGTAGCAACAATCAATATGCAACTGCTGATTTTTGTAATGCCAATGTCATCGGTAGCTCGTACGTATTATCTATTTATGGCCCCTAGTAGAACAAAATTTGGAACTGATCCCATGGCAACATTGTCGTAGTTCGAAATATTTTGTTCTGCTTTGTATGGGTGAATAAATTAATTAGCAAATGAAATATTAGTACGCGTTCGATCTTGTTTCCTCTAATATGCAGAACGATTGCGCGGCCATTGAGATATTTGGCTCTCAGAGGGTAATCAGAGTTGTGCGGGTAATAAAATTAATTAACAAATAAAAATTTAGTGCGTGTTTGTATTGGGGCCCTCCTTAGCCGTGAGGTAAGACGCGCGGCTACAAAGCAAGACCATGCTGAGGGTGACTGGGTTCGATTCCCGGTGCCGGTCTAGGTAATTTTCGGATTGGAAATTATCTCGACTTCCTGGGCATAAAAGTATCATCGTGTTAGCCTCATGATATACGAATGCAAAAATGGTTGCAACCTGGCTTAGAAACCTCGCAGTTAATAACTGTGGAAGTGCTTAATGAACACTAAGCTGCGAGGCGGCTCTGTCCCAGTGTGGGGATGTAATGCCAAGAAGAAGAAGAAGAAGAAGCGTGTTTGTATCAGTACGCAGAGCGATCGCGCGATCGTCGGAATATTTTGTTCTGCTATGTGCGGTTGATAAGTAGATTCATTAGTGCGCGCTCAATTTTGTTTTTGTTTAAACTTCATCAAACTACACGCTATATACGGCAAATCGTTTACCAAAACGAACCCGGCTACAATACCTATCTCATGTTCCCAACATCCCAGTGATTTCTCGTGGAAGTGCAGATGACTCGTCGGCTTCCATTAAAGCAAGTATCACGTCGACATGCTCCTTAGGGCGGCTCAAATTCGTATAGGAAAAACTTCTTTCAATTTTTTGATGGGCCGCCTCTTATTCGATTCTATTTGATTCCCTGATGCTCTGGACAAAATTTCAGCCAAATCGGTCAACGTTTGGGTGGTGCTAAACTCAGTGGAAGTTTATATGCAAAATATATGCAGAAACATCCAAAAACAGTGAATTGCAGTTGGACGGCACAACTAAAATTCTGTATTTAATTCTTCAAGAACTGAATGAGTATCATGGTTCTTGATCGTAAATTGTGCCATCCAACTGCAAATCACTGTTTAAGGTTGTTTCTGCATATATTTTTCCATATAAACTTCCAATGTGATAAGCACCGCCCAAACGTTGACCGATTTGGCTGAAATTTTGTCCAGAGCATCAGGGCACCAAATAGAACCGAATAAGAGGGCGGCTCATCAAAATTTTTAAAAGTTTTTTTGAGCCACCCTAATGCTCCTACCCATTACTTAATTGACCTACATTCGGACACGGGCAGCGCTGCTATTGTTTAATATTTGGGTCACCAGCTCTTACACATTGAGGATGATGTTCGTCCCAAACATCATCTGTTGGTTCTCTGTGTAATTACAGCTGACCTGGCAATATCGGTGCAGCAACCGTGGGCGGTCAATAATGCTCATGCTCATGCTCAATATCTGGAAAACAATTTAGTGGATGGCTATTAACTTGAGTGTGGGTGAGAAAAGACGCTTAGTAGATCTTATAAATAATGTTAAACTAGTTTTAATGACTTTTTCTCCACTAAAAAAATGCTGTTACTAAGTGCAAGATCGACCGTGTTTCATATCGGACGCTGAATTTCTCCGGAATGCAAGAATGGACGCGTTCAAATAGTGAAATCTGGGTTTGTGCATTGTGCGGTCGATGAGTAAATAAATTAGTGCACGATGGAAGCAGAATAACCGCGAAATACGGGCTTGTGTGGACGGTGAGCACATAAAATTAGCGCATAATTGGATGTGTATGAGACTGCTTTTTTGCATTTGTATACAAGTTTGATAAATTTGTTATAGTTTTATCGTTGTTCGTTATCTATTGAGAGCGATTTCTGCAAACCCTGACTCTGCCCAACTAACACAACTTCCTTTCCGTAGTTAATTTTAAAGATGCAGAAGTATTCTCGTTTTCTAGAAGCAACAATAACTACACACTGCAATTCCTCTCATTTCCTAACTGACAGGAAGTACTTGACCAGCGCCGTTATTAATCTACATTTGTGAGCTGCTGTAGCGTGTACTTAATAGGGAGTAAATCCCAACTTCTATTCATTTGGATCGTAGTGCAATTTACATTCACTCTGATCAATCACGGATTAGAAACCATTGCGTGTACACTATAATCGGTCTAATCTAAGCTGAACTAACTTAATGAGCTGCTGTTACTCTTTTTTCAAAGACTGCAGCAATTTATATTAGATCCTGTAAGGAATTAACTAATAAAAATTGATATGTGTTCAACTTGTGTTGGATTTGAATTCAATGGGATTGGATTTAGAATTACAAAAAGTTGAATATTTGCATTAGACTTGGATTGGATTTAATTGATTTTGAATGAATGTGAGCTGTATTCATATTTAATATAAATCAGTCTTGATTTGCATCTGAAGTAGATTGTATTAGATTGAATTCCAATAAGATTAAGAATAAATTAATTGAATTTGCTTGGATTGCAATC
This sequence comes from Armigeres subalbatus, assembly GCF_024139115.2. NCBI lineage: Eukaryota > Metazoa > Arthropoda > Insecta > Diptera > Culicidae > Armigeres > Armigeres subalbatus. The sequence continues at coordinate 828,343 of NW_026942188.1, forward strand.
CGAGTTCGCCTGGTGAAGGGACTAGGCACAGCAGAACAGCCCTGCCGTCCTGCTTGGTCACGATTAGTCGACAACTAAGAAGCTTTTACCAAATGCAAAAATTTATTTTCATCTATCTGAGCGATATGTGTGAATGTGAGAATAAAAAATAGTTTGCCATACCGGCCGAACACCTCTACAGTGTCTTTAAAATCTCCCGCAGTTACTATCAACTCCAAAACCAGCATTACTCCCGCAAGTACGGAGTCGCACTGCTTGCGCCCACATGGGTCTTAGTTCTGCACTGAGAGTAACTATCAACTCCCCTAAAATCAGCAATTTGTGCTTTCGCATGTGCAGATTCGCTATACCAGCACCCGAATTGGTCCTAGTTTCGATTTGGAAATGTCTAATTGTTTCCCCAAAATCAAATTTTCACATTACTTGAAAAAATAGTTTTTTTGGGATAAAAGTTAACTCCAATGTTTAAATTCAGGATTGTATTGCTCGTATTGCCTCATTTATGGAGTATTTACATCAATAAAATTCTGCTGTATGCAACGTCCATCAGCAATTCTAAAATTATCAATAGTGTGCAGGGAATCAATATTCGAGCACCGCCTAACAATATAAAGGGTCAACAAAGTTTGTTACTGACAAACGCACCTAGCGACAAACCTTTATCAGAACCCGAACACAATATGACAAGAATCATTTGCCTTGCATGCTCTGATATTTCCGAAAATATTATGCTAATTTAGTAATCATTGTTCGATTCTCGAAAATTTCCATAAAAGCAGAAATTATGATAGCATAAAACCGAAATTTTCTCTAGAAATAATGCAAAATAACGGGATGAAAAGTTAGCAACAAGATTGTCTTCTTTTTTGTTGCTGACAAAAATTTTCGGATCTTTGTCATTATTATCTCCGACAAAACAAAGCTTTGTCGTTGGTTCTCTTTTGTCGCTTGTTTCGCAGGCGCATTCCAAAATAATTGATTCCCTGATAGTATGTTAGCACTTATACGTCAAATGATGAATGTATCTGGAAACTAACCAACATCACATAACGAGATAGAAATAAGAATAGTGAGTAAGAGTTTCGTGCTGTTAAAGACTTACTTTTGCTTGTTCAAACATCATTAGTCAATTAACCTCAAATGGAACTTGAAAAATTGCCAACATATCGTGATGAACTTTATAATTTAAAAAAATCACGTTAATAAAGATTTAAAAAAAAAAAAAAAAAAAAAAATTGCCAACATCATAAGAGCAAAACAAGAATCGCTTAAAAGTAAATTAAAGCTTCCCGAACCGCAAGAAATCACTTTCCGATGACACTTTTTTCATCCTTCTGAATCGATTTATCTTGCCAAAGCAGAAGTGTAGGAAAATAAAAGAAGAGAAATGGCAATTTTCGTAATATGAAGCTACATACCGCAAACATTACCAGCACCACCACGTTCCTGGGGATCTCACTCAGGCCCTTATTCGGAAAACCAGTCAGTAAATGCGCAAAGTGCGTGCTCACCAATTAGTCTCAATGGGGGCGTGGCTTAAAAGGCTATTCTATTGCAACACTTCGACTATTGAACAAATGTTACTCTCAATGCGAGAGCTTTTTCGAAGATGCGATTCCGCTCACACGCACACTAACGTAGACGATGTTCGAAAACCGAAACCATCTTCGAAATAACAAATACCCACGGATAGCGTTTGAATGTGGTTGATAAACGGTAGGCCACGCCTCTCTCTTCACATTCTAAGAAAGACAGGAAAGCTTTTCTCCCCCCTCTGTGTGAATATGGAAGCGTGTGGCATATAACACCAACACCACCACGCGACTAAACGCTGTGATCACGAGGGAGGAAAAACCGCTGAACATAAGCAAAACCGTGGAACGTGACGCACATTTATCTGTCATTACTTAATTTTCGCCGTTATTGCTTCTTTAGTTTTATGTTGGAAGACTCGGCGTTTTTTTTGTGTTTGGTTCGCCTTCTTTCGATCTCGCTTTAGTCGTTTGCCTCTTTGTTCAACGGAACGAACATTGAGCGAGCGACGACGTGCGGAGTGAGTGGAGCGTTAATAAGTGCCCGGCGGTATCTACCCCGTGGAAATGTTGATGTTGGTTTTAGAGGACGAAAGAGAGCAAACGGGGTGTCGGAAAACAGCATGGGGTATGAGAATAAAGTTCGTAATTAACTTATTCTCTCGAGATAGGTTTACGTGCCAATGAGATGATGATAAAATGGCTTGGCGAACACTTGGTATGTGCGAGAATAGGGGATGGTGTTAAGAAGGTGCAAGAAAACGTAGCGAGCAGATGTGTTTTCTAAACAAACGTCTGAAGAAGACTGGTAGCGTGAGGGAACCACTCACTTCTAATGCGTTCGATAATGGCTGCATTATTGGAGAATGCATGAACTCTGTGGAGTAGATTTGATAACATGGAGGATTTTTCTCCATATTTCAATAATATTTGTTTCCAATCCTACCTCAAAGTTAAATGCAATGTTGTTCAATTTTGTTTCAATATTTTTAAGTGCTGATCCCACAATCAATTCAATTCTGCATTAATTTTTTGCCTTAGGATAAAAGACCCAATAGTGAAGGCATACGATATCACTATTTTATCGCTACTCCATATCGATACCGTATTTTATTTACCTTTCACTTTTATTTCACTTAGCTTATTAACACTGTTTCAAGAGGAAGATATTCCGATCGCAAGGAAATCTATCATTGTTGCCTAAAATCATTCCACCAACTATTGGTACAATGTTCCAATAGTTGTGGTATTTCTTAATTCGTGTTCCTATAGTTGCAAGCAACTAAAGGAACACTACCGCAACTCAATGACCAGTAAAAAATAAGGTATTTGAGAATAATTTACCGATTTGGAGGGTATTCCTGGGCTGTTTTTGCCTGTTCCGTATAATGACAGTTTACCTACTTTATTAACAATGTTGACAAATTGTATTGAAATCTATCAATTTTGTATACATTAACACGGCATCAGTACAAAAATATTACATTTCTTGTATTAAAACCTTCCGATTCTTCTTCAATGGCTTCAATGGCAAACATTCCAACTGGGGCTTGGCTTTTAAACACCCTCAGTTATTAACTGAAAGCTTTTTTATGTCCGCCATTGCATGAGTATGTATCTTGTGTGGCAAGTACAATGGATACACCAAGATTTTTTTATGTACAGGTTATCCGACTTGTCAATATCCCAAACTCAGCCATCTTGGATTTTTGTATGGAATTTATGCTCGTTTGTTTACGTTTTGCACTGAAAATGTATGTTTCCCCTCCGCGCTGGTTATTCCCATCTACTGACGAAGTCGGATAACCTGTACATAAAAAAATCTTGGGATACACTATGCCCAGGGTGTCGAGAAAGTTTCCAACCTGATAACATCCTAGACCTTTCCGAAAATCAAACTCGCTCTCTCTGGATTGGCAATCCAACGCTTTTGCTCGCAAGGCTACTGGAGACCCCGTATATCAAATAATTACTGAATTTTAAATGTCAAGGTTGGTACAATAATTGAATCATTTGTTTTAGAAAATGCATAGTATATCCATTTTCGAGAAAACAACAAAAAACTGTTTTTGAACAAATTGGCACCGAATCTTTTCATTTCTTCGTTACAGATCAAAGGTTTTGGCAAAACTCAACATCCTGGGACACTTACAGTACGAAAACTGCAACCAGTACTCCATAATTGCCCTTCAAAGTGCGTGCACATATGTAGTTTCTCAAACAAACGAAAAAAATTATACATTCCCGAAAAAAAATTGTATTTTGCCAGAATACGTATTTTTGAACTAGGATTCAGATAGGATTTTGACCAAAAGTCACATATGCAATTTCTCAAACAAACGGTTCAATTGTAAGCTTTTGTTTTTGGGTGTTAATTATCAAAGTATGAAAATAAAATGATGTTTTATTCAGATTTATTTAAAATATACGAGATGAACTGGCATAAAATCTCGTAAATAAAAGATAACTCAATTCAATTTTATTTACAATATTATTTTTAAGATTTTTTCCGGTTATCGTTTTAAGGATTTTTTTTACATCTTAGGTGCTTGTGCTGTCCGTTGTTTATAAAATATGTGGCGATTCATGAAGTGGACTTTATTGTTAACATGCGATTTTGTTTTATAAACAATTATTTGTATAACCTGCATAAATATAAATCTGATATAATTTTTATATGATTTTTGATCGTCCATTCAAATTGGGGCTAATATTCGCATATTTATACTGCCGCTAACCGCAAGTCAGACTTATCTGGATATGGCGTCCATATACAGATAAGTCTGACTTGCGGTTAGCGGCAGTATATGTTTCATTGATGCTGGATTTCCTAGTCATATGAAATAAATTAGAAGTTGTGGCGCTAGACCCCTTGTTATGCGTTCACGTGTTAATCACATCCCCGAATATATTTATTGATTACCCACTAGAAATTTTCTATTTATTGCGCTTTTTGCACTTTATAAGAGTTTTGCGAGATTTTTTTCTCACAGTCATCTTTTTCTCACACTCAATACACTCAAAAAAGTTTGATTTTCCGTGTATAATATTTGTGTGTGAGTGCTCAATCTGAAAACAAATAGACGTCAAATCATGGCGGGAATCGATTTAGTGTACACGCTTACATGTGACTAGCGTGTAATGGGTTATAATTGGGTAAATTTCAGTAACAAAAATCGATCAACCCGAAATGAGAGTGAGTGTGAGAAAAAGAAGCGGGCAAATCACAATCTACACATAACTCTTCAAATTGGTGAAATCGGCAATATATCGGCTATGTTTGTTTATGCGCAAACTAATTAAAACGCGTTCTCCACCAGTGCTATTTGAGAAACTTATACTTTCTCAAGGACGTCAGAAGCAGTTTTTAAAAAGGTTTGTTTAGAATTTTGGAACCGTGTTTAATGTTAGTAAATATTTTATTGTTTCATTCATTTATTTAGTTAACATCTAAACAGATAACACTGAATCAACAATTTGACGCCACAATACACGGTTCGAGGCCGCCACTCTCCATCCTCGAATGCGCCCCACGCTCGTCAAGTCGTTTTGCACCTGGTCTGCCCATCTCGCTCGCTGCGCTCCACGCCGTCTCGTACCTGCCAGATCGGAAGAGAACACCATCTTTGAAGGGGTGCTGTCCGGCATTCTTGCAACATGTCCTGCCCATTGTACCCTCCCCGCTTTACCTACCTTCTGGATACTGGGTTCGTCGTAGAGTTGGGCGAGCTCGTGGTTTATTCTTCGCCACACACCGCCGAAGATGGTCCTAAGCACCCGTCTCTCGAATACTCCGAGTGCTCCGAGTCCTCCTCGAGCATTGTCCGTGTTTCATGTCCGTGGAGGACTACCGCTCTTATCAGCGTCTTGTACATGACACATTTGGTGCGGTGGTGAATCTTTTTTGACCACAATTTCTTCTGGAGCCCGTAGTAGGCCCGACTTCCACAGATGATGCGCCTTCGTGTTTCACGACTAATCATTGTTAGTAAGGATCCAAGGTAGACGAATTCCTCGACCACCTCGAATGTATCCCCGTCTATCGTAACACTGCTTCTCAGGCGGGCCCTGTCGCGCTCGGTGCCGCCCACAAGCATGTACTTTGTCTTCGATGCATTCACCACCAGTCCAACTTTTGTTGCTTCACGTTTCAGGCGGGTGTACAGTTCTGCCACCTTTGCAAATGTTCGGCCGACAATGTCCATGTCCTCCGCGAAACAAATAAATTGACTGGATCTGTTGAAAATCGTACCCCGGCTGCTACACCCGGCTCTCCGCATGACACCTTCTAGCGCAACCTTGTCTTAGTTCCCAGCACTATTCGAACGCACTGGAGTGTTCGTCCGAAATCTTCACACAATTTTGCACACCATCCACCGTTGCTTTGATTAGTCTGGTAAGCTTCGCAGGGAAGCTGTTCTCGTTCATAATTTTCCATAGCTGTACGCGGTCTATACTGTCGTATACCGCCTTGAAATCAATGAACAGATGGTGCGTTGGGACCTGGTATTCACGGCATTTTTGAAGGATTTGCCGTACAGTAAGGATCTGGTTCTTTGTCGAGCGGCCGTTAACGAAGCCGGCTTGATAACTTCCCACGAACTCGTTCACTAATGGTGACAGACGGCGGAAGATGATCTGGGATATCACTTTGTAGGCGGCATTAAGGATGGTGATCGCTCGAAAGTTCTCAAACTCCAGTTTGTCGCCTTTCTTGTAGATGGAGCATATAATTCCATCCTTCCACTCCTCAGGTAGCTGTTCGGTTTCCCAGATTCTGACTATCAGTTTGTGCAGGCAAGTGGCCAAATTTTCCGGGCCCATCTTGATGAGCTCAGCTCCGATACCATCTTCACCAGCTGCTTTATTGGTCTTTAGCTGTTGGATGGCACCCTTAACTTCCCTCAAGGTGAAGGCTGGTTGGCTTCCATCGTCCGCTGAACTGACGTAGTCATCTCCTCCGCTGCCTTGACTTTCACTAACTGTACTCGCAGCGCCATTCAAATGTTTCTCGTTGTGCTGTTTCCACTTTTTGATCACCACACGTTCGTCCGTCAAGATGCTCCCATCATTATCCCTGCACATTTCGGCTCGGGGCACGAAACCTTTGCGGGATACGTTGTTCTTCTGACAGAACTTGCGTGTTTCTTGAAAACGGCACAGCTGTTCCATCTCCTCGCACTCCGCTTCTTCCAGGCGGCGTTTCTTCTCCTGAAAAAGGCGGGTCTGCTGTCTCCGCTTCCGTCTATAACGTTCCACGACCGCGACCGCCCGCGCTGCGTTGGGACCTGCTTCAGTCGCTCTAGGTCGTACCGCGGTGGTCGTCGGTACCGAACATTGTCAGAGTCGATGTAAGCGCCACGATATGTCCTGAAGTCGATAATGTCGGAGAAGTGCCGTCCATCAATCAGGACGTGATCGAAATGTGATTCTGTCTGCAGTGGTGATCTCCAGGTCTACCGATACGGAAGGCTGTGTTGGAAGTAGGTGCTGTGAATGGCCATAGGCCGTGATTATGCTGAAGTTAAAGAACCTGCCTTTGATCCTTATCCTACACATTCTCTCATTGATCGGCCACCACCCGATCACGCGCCATTGCATATCGTCCATTACTATGAAAGCTGTTCCCAGCTCGTGTGTGTTGCCGCAGCTCTGGTAGATGGTATGATTACCTCTAAACGTTCGCACCATTGATCCCTTCCAACAAACCTCCTGCAGCGCTACGATGCCGAATCCACGGTCCTTGACCACATCGGCGAGTATGCGTATGCTCCCGATGAAGTTGAGAGATTTGCAGTTCCACGAACCGAGTTTCCAATCGCTAGTCCTTTTTCGCCGCAGTGGTCTTCGCTGATGGTTCCAGTCCGTACTCTCTTGTTGATTGTTCGTTGCGTGGGTTGTTTTTTTGGCTGGCTTGCAGGGCCTCACACTAAACCCCCTAAATTTCCGGAGGACTATTTCTCCTTATTTCCGGTGGACCAAGAGGTAAAGAGGCTAAAGACCGCGAGATGGGGTCTATTTTATTCTTTCAGGTACGTCTATTTTATTTTCATTGGTACGGTACACTTTACCCAGCATTTGCCGTGCCAAATATTTTATTGTATGTAGCTGTAAAAATATTAAAAGTGTACTTTTTTTATTGTGTAAGACATGATAAGCTCGCAGGTTGCAAGATAAAAGCAACTCCCTTACGCTAATGGTACATAAACAAACAAACAAACAAACAAACTTTTGCTAGTTAAATCGAGGCAATAGAAACATCAACTCATTCATATTTATATCGATGGTGTCACTATTTACAACAAATCATTTCTTTCAAGCTTTTATTGAACTGATCATTCAGTTAAAATTCAAAATTCCTTGAAGAATTTATTCTTAATCCTCATCCTAATCTGTATGGTAATGGTTAATTGAAAGCTTCTCTATGCCGATCATTATTGTAGGAGTATTAGATCTCTTCATGTTTCAAAAAGTATTTCTAAATTTAGGCCGATACAAGTATTAAATTTATTTTATGTCACCCCCCCCCCTTCAACTTTCCCAAAATACTGAGGGGACAAAAAAAAATTTTCTTTTATGTTTTTATCTGTTTTTAAATTTTGAACTTTATGCATCACTGCTTGATACAAAATATATCATTCATAGACCATAAATGTCCCCCAAGAGTATTTTAAATGAAAATACGAGCATATATCTCTATCGGCATAAATATTCTATATCCAATCCTCACAGATTCCGTCTAAGCTTCCTTGCAATATATGGCGGACCCATTTCCATCCACGTTTTCGAACATCTATTGTTATCGGTATTTGATGGCTTTTATGTTGCTCGGCACTGTAAGGCCGTTCGAATTATAAATTTAAGGCATCATCTGCGTTATCTATGCCTAAACACAACACGCTTCACGATAGAGTGGTACATTCGAATTTTGGTGAGTGGATCAATCCGGTTGAGTCTCCAAATATTTCGAAAACTCGCGAAGGTAGCCCCAGCCTTTCTGACTCATGGTTCCATGTCAATCGTAATTTCGTCACCTGATGATATCAGGCTGTCAAGATATTGAAGTCCTCCCGTTGACACTCAACCACCTGGTCCTGCGGGCGTTGATGGTGGACCCACCGCAGAGAAGTATACGGTCAGCTCGTTAAGCACACACAAAAGAGCACAGTACTAATATAGCGTTTCGTGTTTATTAGCCAAATCAGAGTCGTCTAGATGTTCCACAACAATAAACTGCAAAAGCACCTCAAGGTATGGTACACGGTCAACTGCACCCACCAAGATCTTTTCGATTACGCTGAGTAGTAGCAGTGCAGATGAAATGCATCCTTGCCTCACATCAGCGACTACCAGAATAAGGTCAGTTAAAGCTCTGATTCTATTTGAAAATCTCTTGCATCCCTGGGCGCCAAACAGACAGCATAGGGTTACCTCCGCCGACTGCCGATCGACTTTGGGGCCCCTTTAGATTTCCTGCTTCGGATGGATGCTTTTTGAAGAATGCTGGCTAAGACTTGAAGAAGTTGTTCGAAGTGATGGAACCAACATTTCAGCTTTTCAAGTCAGTTAGTTATTGAGGCAATAATCTTCGCTTGTTGCAGCTATCTTTTCTTCATCAACCAGGATGTCCACCCACGCCTGTTGTCTGCAGCAACGCCCGACTCCCACTTACAGAGATACATTCTGTAGACGGGACTCGTACTTTACTCATCTGATTCTTCCCGTTCCTCAGCCATTGATTCTATACGCTTCTCAATCTTCAGTCGGGTTACATCTGTAATCCATTCTATTCGCTGAGTGCGCAGCTCATCCAAGTTGATCTTGTCGGTTTAGATGAAAGTATTCTTCGCCGCCCACTTTTACTCTACGCTGCCACCTTCCAGAACATCCACCACCTGAGTTCCATATTCTTCAACGAACGATCTCTTCACAGCTGGATCTTCTAGTCGGTCTATGCTAAATCGACACACGAGTGAATTCTCCTCCCGCTTAATTTTGGAAATGTGTGGTCGGATCTTGCAAATTAAAATATGATAGTCAAACGTGATGTCATAGCTGCGTTCATTACGGACTCAGGAAGGCACCGTCTCCATTTTCAGATGATCCATTTCCAGAGGAGCTAAGTACTAGTCCTGACAACTGAAAGAATAGCAAGTCAAACGCTGTCCCCGGTCAACGATGATAGGAAAGCCGCAACAACCGGCGATAATCGTCTCCTCTACGATATTTTACGACGCCTGATTGGAGCAAGGACGCCAGAGAAAGACGCGACATGTCAGTCACTCACCGATCCAAACGATCAGCTGAAACGTTGGTTCGACCACTTAGAACAACTTCTTCTAGTTTTGACGACTTATCCTAATTCAGATATAGGAAAAGGTTAACAATTCTCGAACGGCAGGAAAAAAAATCGCCCGGATGATCATATGAGAACCATACTGTCATCATCCTGGAGTAGGTCAATGAATTTCAAGAGTCCCTCCATTTGGTACTGATTGACCACGGAAAAGCCTCCGATCGTCTGAATCTCGAAAAACTGAGGGGCGTCTCTAGAAGCAAGGGAGGTCTAGACAAAATCCAGAGTCCAGCACAATATAATCGCAAAATTTAGGTAAATCTGGATGTATTATATCTTTGTTGCTGTTGCCCATAGAAATCGACGCGCTAGCAGCCCACCACCATAGAGCAATCGTACTACTTCGACCCAGATGACGATATTGCAGTACTAACGCAACAGTGGAGTAAACTGAATGACCTGGTTGAACATTCAACATCAACAACAACAACACCTAATCATCGGATGTGAACAACTCTAACTCCAGAATAGCCGGGCAAACAGGTCTAGGCAATGCATTGAACCTTAAATACTCAACTCTGACCTGGAATCTGTGATGTTATACGACAGTGATACTTGGAGCGAATTCGCAGAGATCACATAGATTTGCAAGTATTCATCAACCGACGTCAACGTTTTACAGCTCGGACCTGGTGGCCTCACAACTGGATTCTGAATGTTGAGTCCTATCGACGATGCCATCGAAATCCAATATCAACAGCAACTTCACAGTGTGAATGGACGTAGGCCTGTCATACACCACGTAAGAGTGGAAGCGAAAACTGCAACCAAGCGCTGGAATCCGGCAGAACATCGCAGCAAGAACAGACCAAGGATCTCCTGGTGACGTAACCCTAACAGAGAAATAAATGAAGTCGATAGGAATCAGGGCCCAATTCAAGGATGAAGATCTTTTACGTTGGCCCTATGTTCCCCAAAAAGTGTTCAGAACAAAAGAGTACCAGATGTACGTTGGGCTGAGAAGGAAACCATTGTTCCATGTAGCCCATGTATTGTGTAACTTTGATTAGCTATGTTCACAAAGCCTATTGAATTTATTTTGAAACTGTTTGGAAGAATGTTTGTTTTTTCATAAATCAATAGGAACTGTAATTCTCAAAAGGAAAGGTTATTTTCAGTGTACAAGGTACCTTTGGAGTAAGGTAAACGAAAATCAGCAACCAGACGGCTTAGAAGACATCTAAGATCGTGTGGGGGTCGGGAAGCGCTCAGGCAGCGATCGCCGTCCATGAGCCGAAATGACCGCCTTACGACTATACAGAAACCTATTCCAATAATTTTAGGATCGTGGGCATGCTGATATGACGTGCTTCACCGATTCTACTTCAGACGTCACCTAAGTATTCCGAAAGGCCGGGAAGTCTGCATTTCCGAGCCTGGGTTATGGACAAAAGGTCGAAATACAAAAGGTCGAAAGGACAAAAGGTCGAAAGACAAAACGTCGAAAGACAAAAGGTCGAAAGGACAAAAGGTCGAAAAGGACAAAAGGTCGAAGAGGACAAAAGGTCGAAAGGACAAAACGTCGCAAGGGACATAAGGTCAAAAGGACAAAACGTCGAACGGGTCAAAAAGGCCGAAGGAAAAAATTATCAATAAGATCAAAAAGGCGAAAGGGACAAAAGGTCGAAATAGACAAGAAACTGAAACGGAGAGAATCAACACCACACACCAGAGTTACATAGTAGTCAAAAAAATCTGACCGTTTTATTTTTCACAATTTTTAAGAATTAAATAAAATTCATTCAGTGAGTACAACTAATAGATGGATGTTTGAGTTTTCTAAATGTCACTTCGATTTGTCAAAATGGTGCAGGTGCATTTTTAATGCAGGCGTCTTTTTTATCTCTAACAAAACTATCCAGATATCCATAATATTGTTTCATAGTCATTACTCCTTCTTTGAAAATTGCTCATTCTTCAACTTTGATTAATGAGATGAGTGTTATTTCTGCTTGAAGTTAAATGCAAATCCTTTGGAATACACAAAATTTCATCTTGTTCATGATCGACCTTTTGTCCCTTTCGACCTTTTTGTCTTTTTCGACCTTTTGTCCTTTTCGACCTTTTGTCCCTATCGACCTTTTGTCCCTTTCGAACTTTTGTCCTTTCGACCTTTTGTCTTTCGACCTTTTGTCATAGATTCTCCGAGCCTATGTAAGAACGTCATGAAACAGTCATGTTCAAACAACACATCTGTGATTTGAGAAGTACATCTGACCATTGTACATCTGTACTTTGGTGTTATGGATTGTGGAAAATTTCCGTTACCAAACCCCTATTTTGAAAACGAAAATAAAAATCTTTTTGCTGTAACTGTAACTTTTTTGTCTTTTAGCATTTTTATCACAACTTTCACCAAAAGAAGCGCAATTTGTTCAAATTTTAGGAGTTTTATGCATTTCCACGGTTGATGACTAGGTTCCGGAGTTATTCCAGATTTAAAATGGGTGTTTGCCTTTGACCGTTTCTCAGAACGCATACTTCGGAAATGATTATTTTAGATTTTTTATCAGAAATGACGCACAAACTATACCAATTTCGATCAGGAATTTGGTCGGTCCAAAGTATGGCCTGTATTCCGGATTCCGGACGTTCCGCCAAAACCTGTTACGCGGTCACTTTACGAAAATAAGCGATGGATTCGCCGACACATAAAACTTCATGATTTCAAAAGCTATGGCATCCTATGGTAGTTTTGTACTTCATGGGCCATGTTTGAACCGATTTGAACCGATAAACGGATTTACCGAGTACCGGTTCAAGGTGAGCTTAGGTAAGTTTTGGATCCACTACAACGTTACGTAATTTGTGTACGGTATCAGAGTCAGGACCCTCCTTAGCCTGGCGGAAAGATGCCCGACTATGCAGCAAGACCATGCTGAGGGTGGCTGGGTTCGACTCCCGGTGCTGGTTTAGATTATTTATTTTTCGGTTTGGAAATCGACTTCCCTGGGCATACAAGTATCATCGTGTTAACCTCATGATATTCGAATGAAAAAATGGTAACTTGGCTTAGAAACCTCGCGGTTAATAACTGCTAAGACGTAAAATCTGGCCACTTGTCTGCACAGTCAGAATCTGATAATGAGAAGAAGTACCGCAGAAGTGGAAGGTTCACACTTAAAATAAATCGCAGATTTCTGTGAAATTTCACCGAAATCTCAACAGCAGAACTGTTCGGTAAATAATTTTACAGATTTTCGGTGCTTTTGACAGTTGAACAAAGGAAAAATCCGAAAATTTTGTGAAATAATTACCGAACAAATCTGCTGTTAAGATTTCGTAGAAATGAAGCAAAATTCACCGAAACCTGTGAAATGATTTAAGTGTGTTCGTTCGATTCCCACAGGGGACTACGTCAAGGAGATGAACTATCGCGCCGTTCAATATTGGTCCATATGTTATGCGTCTGGCCGGCTGTAACAACCAGAGTACGATTTCCAACAGTTCCAGTCAATTTATTTGCTCAGCGAATGATATGGACACTGTCGGCCGAACATTTAAAAAGGTGATGGAAATGTACACCTGTTCGGGTTAATATAAGTGAGAGTAAGTTTTTTTTTTGAGCCCTCCAGGAACGTCGTACAAAGTAGATCAACGTTCCGGAACAAAAGTTTTCCACGAAATAGGAAAAGTCAAGAAGTTTCAGACCTTCACATTGTTGCGTTAAAAAGTCATAACAATTTGAAAGTGCGATTTGGATCATATTGTTAGGAAGGTTAAAGTGTAAATTAGGTAGGAGAACGGTTTGGCACTTCATATCATAGCTCCCATATCCGTCCCATTAAAAATAAAGCAATGAGAAGGAATTTGGTTTGTTTTTAATTTTTGTGATTTTTCTCAGCAGTGAGCACGCATTGTAGCAAAAAGAAGGGACGAGATATTTCTGTATGAATATATGTTTAGTGAAATGGATAACGGAACAGTTCCCCTATTCAAATTCTGTTTTCAGTGAAGCTGACATCGATTCTTGTCCTCTTGTCTAAGTTGTATTCCCATGATTATTTGTCGTTGACAGTCATTTGATTTGGAGAATATGCATTCCAAAACAACTAAATTTGAAGTTTTCGTTAATGCTTGCGAAATTTTATGAAAAAAGCATGTCATATTAGCATAAGCTCTGCAAACACCCTAGTGTCAGTGTTTGAAGTTTTAAGTTCTAAGCAGGTATATCTCAGGGCCGAAAATAATCTTCTCTTATATATAAAAATGAAATGGTCTGTGTTCGTATCCGCATATCTCGAAAACGGCTGGATGGATTTTTTTCATTTCTTCAGCAGAAACATTCGTTATAGTTTCCGACGGGTTTATATCATATTTCCTTATGCAAAAATTACGAGTAAGGTTGAGTAAATCATGAATAACTAAAATTCAGATTCGCATGGGAATTTCGCATAGGCAGTTCACAACGCACATTTTCGCCTACTATGCAGGACAACGTCTGCTGGGTCAACTAGTTTAAAATAACAATTGATTTCTGAAACCTAGAACAAATTAACGAATGTCCAACAAATTTCCACAATATCAAGATTCCAAAACTAATGACACCAAGAGATATTTTTTTCCCTGCTCACCAAAAATGTATCGATCTTGAAAAAAAAAATCAGTCGCAAAACAAAAGCAAAGCACGATTCTAAAGGATGAATTAAAACAAATAAATTACCTTCGCACAGCATGTTTCGCATGTTTGGGAAGTGTTTTTGTTTGCCATCCATTTATTGCTCCGGTGCTTCTTGATAATTTTATTAGTTCTAGGGACGATTCCTGGCCTCGGAATGTCTGCGTCGAGCTTACCCGATTGTACACGTAGGACGCAGACATTTCGGTTGGTGTGATTCGAACATTTCAGTCATCATCGCCGCCGCCGCCGCCGCCGTTCGTTGCAAGGAATGTGACCGTTTCGCGCCCACCGATAAAGGCAGTGCACTTTCCATCCAATTAAGATGTTATTCGATTTGGTGCTGTTTGATTTTGATTTGGATGGGTTGGTAAATTATGTTTGATGAAATTTTGTGCATTTTTTCGTGAGCGATGATCAGTTTATGACACTTTATGCAACGGACTTCATAAATCATGCCGCTGGTAAATCGAGCGCGGTAGCACACATACACTCGGTTGAGGCAAGCGAGCAATTAATTTGGTTGGAAGCAATTAAACCTCATGGTATCTCCTATAGCAGCAGCTACTCATCAGGGAACAGGATCAATACAACCAAGTGAGAGTTTTGACGATGGCTTGATTGGTGGTTGTGGGTATGTGCATTAGGGTATCACAAACTGGATTCAATACAAATAATTCAATAAATCTAATTAAATTCTATACAACAGAGACAATACATGGAGTGAACCAGCGATGAATGTTGCTGAATTAATCAAAAATGATCTACATGAATCTAGTAAACTATCCAAAATTATATTTTGTAAATTATTCTGTTATGGCTAGGTAAGTAAAATAATCAAAATGATCTTTACACAAATACATTTACAAAGAAAACTTACGATATTTTTTGGTTTTCTTTTTTCATCAATTATGTTCTGTTCGTGTCAATTTCATTTAACGCAAACAGGAGTTCAATGGTTGTGACTTGTGACTCTTCCAACGTCGACGGTTCGAGAGCACCCTAGCGCACACAACTGCTCACACCGCACGGAACGTGATAAATTAATCGGCTCGGCTCGTCCAACACAGCCAGTTGGCGGCAGGCAAGTGCGATACTTAAACCGAGGTAGATACCAAGCAGATACGCAAACAATAAACTCAATTAAAATCTTAATCACTTGGAAAATATTTGCACGCCACCTTCGACAACCGGAGGGCGACATAAAACGATAATGGCAAAATTGAATTATTAGTTCCGAATGAAGCGCAAATTGATGGATCAATGAGTAGGAGAATGGCCGTTAATTGAATTTCGCCATTGTTTGCGGAACGGAGCCGTTTGTGTAACATTCCTTGGAACGGTTGAAACTGAAAAACGATCACGGCTTTCCACCAGACTCGTTTAATTTATTCAAGAAAATGAAAACGAACATAAATAACCTCCTAATTGTACCCTGGCGCTACGACGCGCAATTCGAGGGGTCTTGAGCCGAAGTACCTTCCTTCAGTTTCCCATAGCTATTTTTATCATCCTAGGCCTCGCCGCTGCACTCCACTGCAAGCAACTGCTTACAAACGAGACAGACCGCTTGACTCTTCGAGGAGATTGTATCGGGAAAATTATTTCTGGGCATAAGTTTTCCAGCTCGAATGCGGTGAACCACCGTTCGGGCCCGGGAAGGACGAAGGGAGTGAAAAAATATCATCACTAGTGTTAACAAGGGCGAAGAATGAGAAAATTATGCTTTCCGAATAGCAGCTTGCTGATTAGTGATTGCAGCGCGCTGGTGGTACTTAGATCTATCTAATCTGGCACGACGACGCCGGTTTAACAAGCAGAAGTCGTTAAATTTAAGTGTATCTAATTGCAAATGGTGGGCTATGTATGGATTCGGTTATCCGGACTCCGGGTGGGGCAATTATTTAATGGATTGTACTCGATTGCTAAAAGATAACAAAGCACGACAAATGAAATAAGTTCTAAGCTACAGACATGAAAATGAAGCAGACATATCGATGCTTATCAAAATAATGTGTTTTCTACAGGAATGAACATAAGAAGAATGATTTTTTGTGTCAGTGTCAGTGTCAACCCGATTTTGTCACTCCCCGATTTTCTCTACCCCCGATTTTATCACATTTTCGACCCGATTTTATCACGTCCCGATTTTGTCATCCCAAAAAAAAATGGAAATTTTAGTCGTTCTTTTTATTTTTGTAAATAATATCGCAAACAACAATGATTTTCATGAAATAACTTTCACCGCCTGTGGTTTATTATAAATCACCTGTCAAAGATTTTTAAGCCTTTTCGACAAGAAATAACGGGTGCCATTCACGCATTTTACCTTTCCAAAGCATAAACTGATTCATATTTGTGAAATGAATTGAAAAATTGAAAATAATTTTTTATCCGGTTTTGTTACATTTCCCATTTTATTACCCAAAATTCACCAGGGGGATGATAAAATCGGGATATTACTGTACGGATAGTCCATTGCACTATACTCTTCAAAGTGAAATATTACCTCCTTTGTATTAACCGTTGTATGACCGGCAAAAAAAAAACACCCTTCAGGTTAGTTTTAAGCGATCTATATAATTTTGGGCTCGTTCGATTCAAAACTTCTTCTTCTATCAAGTTGTTATCGGGATAGATCGGGAATTCCTCCGGAAGTTCCTCTGATTTCCGGGAAATCCGGATTTCTTGGGACATATCCTACTAAGATGATATTGTTCGTTGATTTCGGTAGGTAATCCACAATATGGGTATTAAGCTTCATGAAATTGCATCAGCAGATTGTCTTTATTGTTTTGGGTCTATCAGAAGTGCAAACCTTCAATTGGCGATTCCGTGAGGGGTCATAGGGGCCTTTAACACTTTTCAATGGACCATCATCCCTATTGATACCAAATGTTCTTGATGATGCTGAGTTCACCAGTTAAGTAGATTTCGGAATGTCCATTCCGGAATAGGTTCCATGATGGGTCATTAGTCATTATGAACAATTTTCAATAGTTCAGAAAACTGCAACATGTTTGGAATCGATTTTTCTAGCAAGATGAGTGCATAATCAATGCAAGGACCACTCATTGACTACCCGGTGGCCTCCAAGTGGTCTTCCAAAAGATTCAGGACATTCGGAGAATAGATCAGTTCTGGAAATTCGTCCTGGGGTTCGTACTATGTAATCATATTTTCCGGGTTTTTCGAGCCATCTCCCCCGAATGTACCATTCATTCCATACAAATTATTTTTTGTTTATATGTAGTGAAAGAAAAAATCCTCCGGGAATTCCTCCGGAAGTTCCTCCGGGAATTCCTCCGGAAGTTCCTCCGGGAATTCCTCCGGAAGTTCCTCCGGGAATTCCTCCCGAAGTTCCTCCGGGAGTTCCACCGGGAATTTCTTAGGAAGTTCCTCCGGGAATTTCTCCGGAAGTTCCTCCGGGAATTTCTCCGGAAGTTCCTCCGGGAATTCCTCCGGAAGTTCCTCCGGAAGTTCCTCCGGGAATTCCTCCGGAAGTTCCTCCGGGAATTCCTCCGGAAGTTCCTCCGGGAATTCCTCCGGAAGTTCGGAAGTTCCTCCGGGAATTCCTCCGGAAGTTCCTTCGGGAATTGCTCCGGAAGTTCCTTCGGGAATTCCTCCGGCAGTTCCTCGGGAAGTTCCTCCGGGAATTCCTCCGGAAGTTCCTCCGGGAATTCCTCCGAAGTTCCTCCGAAATTCCTCCGGAAGTTCCTCCTCCGGAAGTTCCTCCGGGAATTCCTCCGGAAGTTCCTTCAGAATTCCTCCGGAAGTTCCTTCGAATTCCTCCGGAAGTTCCTTCGGGAATTCCTCCGGAAGTTCCTTCGAATTCCTCCGGAAGTTCCTTCGAATTCCTCCGGAAGTTCCTTCGAATTCCTCCGGAAGTTCCTTCGAAATTCCTCCGGAAGTTCCTTCAAATTCCTCCGGAAGTTCCTTCGAATTCCTCCGAAGTTCCTTCGAATTCCTCCGGAAGTTCCTTCAGGAATTCCTCCGGAAGTTCCTTCGAAATTCCTCCGGAAGTTCCTTCGAATTCCTCCGGAAGTTCCTTCAGGAATTCCTCCGGAAGTTCCTTCGAATTCCTCGGAAGTTCCTTCGAATTCCTCCGGAAGTTCCTTCGAATTCCTCCGGAAGTTCCTTCGGGAATTCCTCCGGAAGTTCCTTCGGGAATTCCTCCGGAAGTTCCTTCGAATTCCTCCGGAAGTTCCTTCGGGAATTCCTCCGGAAGTCCCTTCAGCAATTCCTCTGGAAGTTCTTCCGGGAATTTCTCAGGAAGTTCCTTCTGGAATTCATCCGGAAGTTCCTTCGAATTCCTCCGGAAGTTCCTTCGAATTCCTCCGGAAGTTCCTTCGAATTCCTCCGGAAGTTCCTTCGAATTCCTCCGAAGTTCCTTCGAAATTCCTCCGGAAGTTCCTTCGAATTCCTCCGGAAGTTCCTTCAGAATTCCTCCGGAAGTTCCTTCGGAATTCCTCCGGAAGTTCCTTCGAAATTCCTCCGAAGTTCCTTCAGGAATTCCTCCGGAAGTTCCTTCGGGAATTCCTCCGGAAGTTCCTTCGAATTCCTCCGGAAGTTCCTTCGAATTCCTCCGGAAGTTCCTTCAGAATTCCTCCGGAAGTTCCTTCGAAATTCCTCCGGAAGTTCCTTCGGGAATTCCTCCGAAGTTCCTTCGGGGATTCTTCCGGAAGTTCCGTCGGGAATTCCTCCGGAAGTTCCTTAGGGAATTCCTCCGGAAGTTCCTTCGGGAATTCCTCTGAAAGTTCCTTCGGGAATTCCTCTGGAAGTTCCTTCGGGAATTCCTCCAGAAGTTCTTCGGAAATTCCTCCGGAAGTTCCTTCAGGAATGCCTCCGGAAATTCCTTCGGCAATTTCTCCGGAAGTTCCTTCGGGAATTCCTCCGGAAGATCCTTCGGGAATTCCTCCGGAAGTTCCTTCGGGAATGCCTCCGGAAGTTCCTTCGGGAATGCCTCCGGAAGTTCCTTCGGGAATTCCTCCGGATGCTCCTTCGGGAATTCCTCCGAAGTTCCTTCGGGAATTCCTCCGAAGTTCCTTCAAATTCCTCCGGAAGTTCCTTCGGAATTCCTCCGGAAGTTCCTTCGAATTCCTCCGGAAGTTCCTTCGAATTCCTCCGGAAGTTCCTTCAGAATTCCGCCCGAAGTTCCTTCGGGAATTCCTCCGGAAGTTCCTTCGGGAATTCCTCCGGAAGTTCCTTCGGGAATTCCTCCGAAGTTCCTTCGGGAATTCCTCCGAAGTTCCTCCGAATTCCTCCGGAAGTTCCTCCGGGAATTCCTCCGGAAGTTCCTCCGAATTGCTCCGGAAGTTCCTCCGGGAATTCCTCCGGAAGTTCCTCCGAATTCCTCCGGAAGTTCCTCCGAATTCCTCCGGAAGTTCCTCCGGGAATTCCTCCGAAGTTCCTCCGGGAATTCCTCCGGAAGTTCCTCCGGGAATTCCTCCGGAAGTTCCTCCGGGAATTCCTCCGGAAGTTCCTCCGAATTCCTCCGGAAGTTCCTCCTGAATTCCTCCGGAAGTTCCTCCGAATTCCTCCGAAGTTCCTCCGGGAATTCCTCCGGAAGTTCCTCCGGGAATTCCTCCGGAAGTTCCTCCGGAATTCCTCCGGAAGTTCCTCCGGGAATTCCTCCGGAAGTTCCTCCGAATTCCTCCGGAAGTTCCTCCGGGAATTCCTCCGGAAGTTCCTCCGGGAATTCCTCCGAAGTTCCTCCGAATTCCTCCGGAAGTTCCTCCGGGAATTCCTCCGAAGTTCCTCCGGAATTCCTCCGGAAGTTCCTCCGGGAATTCCTCCGGAAGTTCCTCCGAATTCCTCCGGAAGTTCCTCCAGAATTCCTCCGGAAGTTCCTCCGCGAATTCCTCCGGAAGTTCCTCCGCGAATTCCTCCGGAAGTTCCTCCGCAATTCCTACGGAACTTCCTCCGGGGATTCCTCCGGAAGTTCCTCCGGGAATTCCTCCGGAAGTTCCTCCGGGAATTCCTCCGGAAGTTCCTCCGGGAATTCCTCCGGAAGTTCCTCCGGGATTTCCTCCGGAAGTTCCTTCGGGAATTCCTCCAGAAGTTCCTCCGGGAATTCATCCGGAAGTTCCTCCGGAAATTCCTCCGGAAGTTCCTCCGGAAGTACTAGCATTTTTAGAATTGATTGTTCCCCGAGCAGCCAACGGATGGTTTTTGTAAAGGTGTTGCTCTCATTTTGATACAAAAATTGTTTTATGAATCAGAATCACTCAAATAAAGACATACTTTTTGAAGAGGATTTTCAACATTTGTCCTCAACTCTGGGTTTTCCAGAGAACCACTTAGTGGAATTCGGCTCTCACGTTGCTAGAGCAAATGTTGTATGAAAAGTTACATCAGTCTAAGACGATTTCCGATTTGGTCACTACTCCGGGTGCTCCATAGGACTTGATAGTCAATCGTGCTCAAGTTGTTGTCCTTGCAATGATTTTACTCTCACAATGCTACAACAATGGATCTTTGAAGTCGTGGTTTTTAGGACGGAATGCCAGATTTGTCCACTTCTCCGGATGTTCTGAAACTTCTGAAAAGCCACTTATAGGCAATTCGGAGTCGATGAGTGTTCTATGCATTGATTTTGCTCTCGCATTACATCAACGATCGGTATATAAAAATCGCAGCTTCAAACGACTTGTTCTACTCACCATTTCTCCGGATGTTCCAGAACTTTCGAAGATTCACTTGTTGGCCATCCGAAATAAATGAGTCCTTGTTTTGATTTTGCTCGCTCATGGCTACAACACTCAATTTCTGTATTTCAATTTCATATTTTTGGAATGTTCTCAGTCAAGACTGAATGCAAAAATACGTAAACTTGAGTATAAATAACCAGGAACATAATGTCAACCAATCAGTGCAAATTATCAGTTACCAGAATCAGCATTCAGCCCTGTTAGACTGCATTCTCACGGTCAAATTTTGTTCCCATTCAACGAAAAAACCTATTCATTCAAGCTATCACATTCCTCGAAACGTTATCACATTGACTAGTTCCACTGACTGGGTACTGCTGGCGAGAATGCCCACACGGTCACTCAATCTTCCCAAACGAGTTCCACCTAATTCCGCAATAATTATTTTAATGACCGACCAAACACCTCTCTGAAACCGAAACTATCGATTTTCAAAAGCCAATGGAGTGAGGAAACAACAAATTCATCGGATTTTTATGCACCCCCCTTAATCCAATATGCAAAGCAGCAATTTATGGAAATGATGGCGATCATGATGAGATGGTACCACCATCAATCCAACGATCGATCGGTCCGGGATCGAAACTGGTGTAACAAGATATTTTATAAACGCCGGAATTGGAAGTCGTAAATTCTTCCACCGTATATTATATCGGTTAGATTCGATATAATATTTCGAATTTCTGCTCGGATATGGTAATGGTGCCACGCGTTTTCCATGTTTAATTGTTTCAAAACTTGATACGGTTACCTCTACAACTGCATCGACAGATTACAGAAAAAGATGGCCGTTAGCACTTATGGTACTTCAGTAATAAAAAAACTTCCTCCCTCTTATTCTGATAAATCCACCCCAATTAAGTTGAATCAGTTTTGGTGATGCTTCTCATTACCCTTCGTTTAGAAGCTGAATAGTGATGGTAATTGCAAGAAACCGAAAGCGTAATTCACTTTATTGCTGTGCATGAAATGAACAACAAAACAGAGATGCCAGGCGAATTAGCATTCAAGAATTTCTTGAATATAATTATTTTTCATTCTCTAAAGATTGCTCTCGAAACTACACGTAGATTTTTTTAGAAAATTCTTAAATTGTCGTTATAAGCATACATGATTTATAACGATCAAATTGACCCGTCTGCCATCCCTGCGACGACAATCAAATCTCTTCCACTCAATTGTTCCCATTAATGACTCGAAGATTAAGTTCA
This sequence comes from Armigeres subalbatus, assembly GCF_024139115.2. Classification (NCBI taxonomy): domain Eukaryota; kingdom Metazoa; phylum Arthropoda; class Insecta; order Diptera; family Culicidae; genus Armigeres; species Armigeres subalbatus. Next base: position 850,770 of record NW_026942188.1, read on the forward strand.
TATACCCCAGCGTCTGCGTTGTTCGTCGTTTGGCCCAGAACTTTATTGGATGTTATTTATTATTTAATCGTTTGCTTCCCCTTCGGGATTTTACTGCTTGACTCTATTACTTTTGATGTACGAGCATTTCCGCCAACGACCGCCGTTGTCATGTCGTTTATGCTGCAGTACTCGAATTTGGAACTCCGGCCCGACAAAGGGGGAAAATACAATGCAATGGAGGGAATTTTCCTGCGACTGGAAGAGGGTTCCCTGTCTGACAATTGGCCTCTGATTCCAATTTTCCGAAACGTTATCTGGCCATAGATAATCTCGACAGATGATTGGTGTACGCTTAATAGATGCGAAGGGGTCCTGAGCGACGCTCACGACCAACGTCGCAGATAATAGCAATTAAATGGAACTTCATAAGTGGACGATAATCGTTGATGGTTGTGTGCAGCATTTATTGGTGGGTCTAATGAATTATGCTGTTTGAAAATAGAACGATGAGAAAATTTTCTGTCTTTATGCGACAGTTCCTAATAAAAGTTTATTGTTTTGATACAATTTCGAAGCGCCTCGGGAACGATCACAACGAAGAGAATCGAAACGTCAAAAACTAATTATTTTTTATTCATCCACCTCTCAAGAAATGGGATCCTTTTCCCAGACAATGAACCGAACAAAGGTGCAAAACTGCCACACATTTCGCCGTCCCGTGTCACTCGCAAGACAAACATGCATCATCACCGACTAACAACCTGGAAAGCCGTATCCCAAACAAATCATCGCGCTGTCTTCGTTTCGTCGCTCTGCTGAAGCCAGGAAAGAAAACATGCGGGTCCTTGCGTCTCCCGTGGTGAATCAAGAAATCACACATTTTCTACCTTCCAGACAAAACTGTTTCACATGCGTCATTCGTTTTGGTAATGGTGGATCTGAGCCGTAGACAAACTGTCTTTTTATGTGGATGATTTTCGCATTCCTCCATGCTTCTGTACCTTTTGAACTGTAGCCTTGATGTCTAAAGTGGTAAGAATTTACTGTACTAATGTGAGCCTTTTTCATGTTTTTGCGCAGCATCAGTAGATTCTGCTTCTTCGAAATAGAGTTTTGCAACGCCTTGCGAGCACTATTTGTTTGCAATAACGATAAACTGGCATTATTGGCAATTTTTGGGTACAAAATGTCTCAACGATCCATGGAGCAAAATTTTATCAGTCAATCTCTGGCTGTAAAAGCAGATAATTGAACTCTGAATCGCAATTATTAATTATAATTATTATATTATTATTAATAATTAGTATGGCTGAGTAATGTATGATAATGCTCGATCCAACAAGTGAGATGAACTTTAAATTGAACATGTAACAATGTCAACCCAGTTGACCTCATCCCTCATTGTCGTGATGAACTCTACTCGGCTGCCGGATTCACTCATATTCAGATTTTTGCAATTTAAAAAGAGCAAATATATTTTGCATATACATTATTACATGTTTCGTTTAAGCATCTCAAATGGCAAATACTTGATAATGCGTAGCATTGGTACTTCGCGTATCTTACTAATTTTTGTCAAAAGCGGGACTACTCAAAACTACTAAATTTCCGTGGGAAGATGTCTATACAATTTTATTTAGTCATTGAGTAGATGAAAGTTAGAGTGTACACATTGCCGATTGCGGTAAGAGCGGATGACCTACACATACAAAATAATGTGTGTATGATGCACGACAAACGTTCTCGTCTGGAAGTTCCAAGAATTGTATTTCCATGGGATATACACTTAAGCACCCCAGTATTTAAAAAAAAATAGTTCATTACGTACCTTAAGGTCACTCCTTACGGAATCTATGTTTCAAAGTGCTCGCGTTTTCGGGGGCACCCCACTCGATACGGAAGCAACGCACAACTGTCATTTTTGTTGATTTAGCTTTGCTGCGTCGCAGCATGCGTGGAATAATAAAAATGACAGTTGTGCGTTTCTTCCGTATCGAGTGGTGTTCCCCCGAAAACGCGAGCACTTTGAAACTTGGATTCCGTAAGGAGTGACCTTAAGAAGCAATCCATTAGATTTGAATTTCGCTTATTTTACTTTTTGATTTGCAAGCTGTAATAAAAACAAATTTACTTTTGGTACAATAATGTTCTACACGAAAACAAATGGCGCCAGAAACTCCGCGTTTGGTGGGTGCCGATTCGTGTTTTTGATTTATGTTGTTTTAATTTCAAAGCCTACTTTTCACCTCATTTACTGTCAAGTAGTCTAGCAGGATGAGATACATTATTTATAAATTAATTATTTATCATAAACCTAGGTACTTAAATTTATTAATACACTGGATTTTGTTTTTACACGATTTATGTTTTCTCAATTTTGCACTCATCCTAAATGTTTAACGCATATCAATTATCATGTGATTTTTCTTTGATTTATCCTGGATTTTTTTAAACATGTTGCGAAGAGTTTGGTGTTAAATTGAAGTCACACGATCAAAAACACGAGCGAAAAAAAAAATCGTGTAAAAACAAAATCCTGTGTATACGTATATAATACTAGTTGACCCGGCAGACGTTGTCCTGCATAGTAGGCGAAAATGCGCGTGTGAACTGATCATGCGAAATTTCCATACGAATCTTTATTTTAGTTTTTCACGAATTACTCAACCCTCCTCGTGATTTTTGCATGAAGAAATATCATATAAACCCGTCGGAAACGATAACGAACATATCTGCTTAAGGAATGAAGAAAATCCATCCAGCCGTTTTCGAGTTATGCGGATACGAACACAGACCATTTCATTTTTATATATAATATCATGAGGTGAACGGATTTCGGTCTCCCACAGGGGTAGAAGCCGTGATATTGATAAGAAAACATGACATGAACTCGTTTGAATTAAGAGTAAAAATAACAAGCGAAAACAAAAAGATTTGCACCAAAATATCATAAAAATATCAGTTCAGATTAGTTCTTGTTAATAGCAAAACTTGATATTTTAATAAAATCGCTTTATAGGTCGTTTCGGTAGCGTAGAATAAAATACAACGCGCCTCCATCGCAGCATTTTGGTTGTTTCACATCACATGCCGCCTATGAAAAATCTGTGAATAATTTCCGATTATGTATAACTGGTGACCACTAAAAAACGGGAATTTCAATGCTTCAATACTTTTCTAGGATGCTACATTAATGCTTCCAGAGAAACGTTTCGAAAACTGTTAAAGGATTTTTGGTCTACTGAGCTCCCCGAGCTACACGAAGCAATTCATCAATAGGACCAGAAGCATCATCCAGAAATGGCCGCCGTCCAGCGGTCATGTGATACCTGCAAGATCAAACTACGCCGCACTACGGACCACGAACCATATGCTATTATACACACGGTAGTCTCCAGACCGTTATTAACAAAAAAAACTCCATCAAAACTAATACCGTCGTGCGGGGCTTCTTTTGACAAATCAGGGGCTACTTTGGACATTTTAAAACAAGAATTATAACGCAAATTACTATAAAATTGTCATTATTACCAATCGGGTGTCTTGTTGATAGTTGGATGGCAACTTTCTGTTTCAAATTTGGTATTTTTTCCGTTTATTTTTCTCAAAAAATCAAAAATCCAAAGTAGCCCCCGGAGTCAAAAGAAGCCCCGCACGACGGTACCTGGAGCTGAATTCTGGGGCTATACTGCATCTCTGGACGGGATTTGAAAAAGTCGTAGGTTCCGTTTTGGAGTTACGCCTTTTTTAAGACGTTACTTCATGATATCGAAGAACATCAATATAATATCATGTCAAATGCATTTTTCTTAACTTCCAATAAGTTTTCAACAATAAAAGTAGTATGCTAATAGACCAGTTGTATACTATAATGATGTACCAGCTTTTATTCATTGTATTATAAATAGTATGCGTATTCTAGACGAAAATGTGTTGTTTATTAAAATTGGTAATACGAGACGAGCCAGCCTAGGGCTGAAAGTCTCGCTAATAAAGACACACAAAAATTGATATCGATAACGGAGCGAGGTTATCAAAAAACACTCAACCTGGGTTCAATGATTCCAGATCAAAACAAAATTTCAAAATCTTAAATTCGTACATTTAGGGATAGTGGCAACAATTAGCTACAAGTGCTGTCTTTGGATCCATAGTTGCCTGAAAAATTCGAACCGTATTGATATGGAACAGCTTGTTAAAGTTAAACGATTTTGAGTACATTATTACAGGTGACCTTAAGCTTATAAACCTGATAATAGGAATAATAGCTTATTCCTAAGTAAATCCATGTCCACAACGCGAGGCCGAGGAACACTTGAGAGCGGCGTCTCCAGGACTACTGGAAATATTCGTGATGACTGTGGCCAACTCTTTATATAACGCGTATCAAATTGAACTGTACTTCTTTGTAGTTTTCTTCCCGAGCCATTCCTTCCATTCCTAAGGACATAAATCAAATATAATATATTTGAGAAAAAAGACAGGAACATTTAGATTAGAGTTACAAGAAATCTATGGAGATTGTTGTTGGTGACAAAATTACTACCTGTGCGGTGCGAACAAAAGCCACAAAATGATCGAAATATTCGGTTCTGCTTTGAGTGGGTGGGTAAATTATTTAGAAACAAAAATCTTCAGTGCGCGTTTCCTCTTGTTTTCTAATGGATGCAGAATGATCGCGCGATCATCGGAACAGTGTTGTCCTACACTCAGTGCAAAAAAAATCTGCTCTTTGATTTGACTCCATCTAAACGATTTTATAGTCTTAACTAAGTAAGTTCAACTAATAGATGGATATTTGAATATTCTAAATGTCATGTCAAACTGTCAAAAATTGCACGCAAGAGCCACAGGAGCGCGCGCGCTGACAATACGCTGCAGTGTGATTGTTTTGCCCTGAGTGTCGGAATATTTAATTCTGCTTTGTGCGAATCATGTAATTACTTTGACATAACATCACACAGAATAATTGTTTAGTCGCTTACCAAAGCAACTTCCTTTAGATTACCTTCTTATCTAACCAATTATCCGTTTTCCGTGGCGCTGACGGAAATCCAAAGGATTACTCGGTTACTTGTAGCAATAAGTGTCGAAATAATTTTCCTCTCCTAATCCTAAAATGACTGTGAGGACCGGCCAACATCGATACTTTTTCTTTAAGAGCTATTCAAATGGTAAGCTGTGCTTATTTGTTGTTTCTTGCCCAATCACGACTAGCAACTACGAGGTGTACAATCAACAAAGTTAAGCTTTATTTTAATTTAAAAACCCCGTTGACTTGAACATCTTCATATAAAAAATCAGAAGAATTGTGTACAAGACATAACCGAAAGGTAGATGTTGGACAACATAAGGCCATCGTACCGATTGATCTTTCTGCCTTCGCCAATCGATTGTGTTTTGTACTTTGCAGTACTTAGGAGAAACTGGGGTAATATGCACCCCCGGGGCAAAACGACCCTTTAGCATTTTTGAGTACATTTTCGGCAGTTTTTCGATAGTATTTACTACAGAGCATGTAGTTCGGATCTCGAACTACCAACTCAGTAGTAAACATTCTTGAAAACATCCCTGGAACACCGCTAAAAATGCCAAAAGGTCGTTTTGCCCCGGGGGTGCATATTACCCCAGTTTACCCTACTTTTCTCGGAACAGCTTAATTTTGTAGAGAATAATGGTCTTGAAAAAAATGGATGTAATGCAGGGGAACAGCGACGGAAATAGCAGGACGTAACATTCAATTAACATATTTTCTGTTAAATCTTGCCGTTTTCGAATTTCTGAATTGCGTTGGGCTTGATTGCGACCAAGTCTAAATCAAAATCTTTAGAAAAACTTCTCTTACGAGCTACAGACGTCATCCTTGCGAATATTTTTTCTAAGTGTATCTTTCTGCTTATTTCAAGCAATTAAGTTTAGCAATTTGAACAAAATTGGTCTCGGCTTAACCTTCTCTTCTACAAAATTTTGCTTCTGAAAAGAACCAATCAATCTCCTATAATGAGACTTTCGAATCACAAACAACAACTACTCTACTACTGTAGGGTCATGGGTTCGAGTCCCATCGAAGGGAAAGTGGTTGCCTGCAATACATTTTCCAAATCAATATCTTCCACATAACGTACATATTCACATATGAGTTTTCATAACATTGTAAATTAACGTCCAAGTCGGGTGGTTTAATCCCCGGAAATAGGCAATTACCTTTGATTGAACTGAACTACTCAATAGTTTGTATTTGCATAAAAAATGTGGCTTAATAACTGCTTCCACTTAGACCTGTGCGCCAATTTAAAATTTACCGGCGGCGGCGTGATAGATCATTTTCAGACAGCGGCGGCGTAAACTGATTTCAAACGTCAAAAATTGTCCAGAGTTTCTTCGGAAGTTCGAGTTCGTTGGGAAGTTCATCAAAAATTCATCTGAACATTCCTTCTAGAGCTCTTCCAAAAGTTCCTCCAGGAATTCCCCCTGAAGTTCGTCAAGAAATTCATCTGAAAGTTCCTCCACGAATTCATCCGGAAGTTCATATAGGAAATAATCCAGAAGTTCCTCCGGAAGTTCCTTTAGGAGTTCCTTCGGAAGTTCCTCCAGGAGTTTCAAAGGAAATTTCTCCAGGAGTTCCTCCGGAAGTTCACCCAAGAGTTCTTCAGGGAAGTTTCTGCTGAAGTTCCTCCAGGAGTACTGAAGGGAATTCCTTTCGAGGGTACATCCAGGAATTCATCCGGAAGTTCCTCCAGAAGTTCTTCCGAAAGCTCCTCTAGGAGTTTCCCCGGAAGTTCTTTCAGGAGTTTCTCCAAGCATCCCTATGAGTTCCAACAAAAATCTCTTCAGGAATTCCTAAGAAAGTTTCTTCAAGAATTATTTCAGGAGTACCTCCAGGAATTCCATTGCAAGGTCCTCCAGAAATTCCTTTTAAAATTCCTCCTGTAAAAGCTCTCCAGAAATTCCACCAAAATAGTCTTTAAGAATTCATCCTGAAGTTTCTCCAGGGATTCCTCTTGAAGTTCCTCCAAGAATATCTCCGGAAGTCCCTCTATGGTTTCATCTAGCCGTTGCTCTAACAAATCCTCCGGATGTTTTTTTGAAATTAGTTGGGAAGTTTCTCTAGGAATTCTTTGGGCAGTTTCTCCAAGAATTCTTTGGAAAGCTCTTCCAAGAATTCTACCCTGAATTCCCACAATAGTTCAATCCAAATTCATCCAGGAATTCCTCATGAAGTATCTTTAAGAATTTCTTCGGATGTTTTCTCCAGCAATTTCTTCGGAAGTTCCTCAGGGAGTTCGTCCAGAAGTCTCTCAGATAATTCCTTCGGGGATTCCAACAAGATTGTTTTCGGAAGTTCCTGAAGCGATCCCTCCAAAGTCCCTTTAAAAAATTCTGTGGAATTCAGAAATTCCAAAGGAGCTGTTACGTAATTTCTCCGTGACTTTCTTCAGAAACGTACCTGGGGATTATTTAGATTTTATTACAGTATACAATCCCTGAATAGATTTCCCAAGAAATTTCTCGGAAAATTGCTTCGGAATTACTTAAGGTATACTGTAGAAAAAGTCTTCCAAGAACTGCTTCGGTATATTCCCCCAGACGAAATTCTAGGTAGTAAAAGGTACATTGAAACTAGTCCAGAAGGGTTTCTTGGATAAGTTCCTGAAGAAATTCGCGAAGGATTTTCTGGTTGAAATCCTTATAGAAATTCTAGGATGAATTCATGTGGGAATTCCAATGGATTTCCAATGGATTTTCCAAAATTTCCAAAAATACTGAAAGTGTAGTTGAAGAAATTTCTGGAGAAATTCGTAAAGGAATTCCTTGTTTGAATCACTGTAGAAGTTTTTGGATAAATTCTTGAAATAATTTCTGGTGGATTTCCCGATGAGTTTCCAGAAGATATTCTCAAAGGAATTACAGTCAAACCCCTATGAGTCGATATTGGAGGGATCATCGACTCATGGAAATATCTAGATATAGAATAAGATAATCCTTGAAAAGTCGTTTGAAGGGACAGTCAGAGTGTAAAATAATCGATTTTTTTTGGTGAAGTCCACCTTCTTCACTTGTCAGTTCACTTCCAGACACATTCATAGTCGGCTCTGGACTATCAATATTCGGTTGAATATTAGTCATTGAATATTTATGCACATTCTACAAATTGATAAATTACATGAAATCTGAACACGTTTTAAATGAGTAAAGTAATTTATCACAGAGAACTGAATCCAATTTTCATCCGCGAGGCACTTTCAACGGTAACCATCAATATAAACAATGCTAATTATGTTTTTTCTGCACATAGTAAGCACACTCAGTGACAGTCGAATGAATGATTTGTTGGAGTAGTCGTCTGACTGTATCATTCTATGTTTTGACTTTTGAATAATCATGCGATGCTTGTTAAAAATCGGATCGAAGTTGCTTCATGAAGATGAATATTTTAAGCTCTGAGTCCACAGTAACCCAGATTTTTTTTTTAAAGTCATAATTTGCTTCTATGAGTCGATATCGAGTCATAGAATATCGACTCATTGAGGTTGAACTGAATATACAGGGGTTAGACAAAAAGGTTGAGATAGGTAAAATGATGACGAAATTCAGATCAGCATAACTTTGCGTATAATAATCCGATTTTGATAAAACCAGGACCATCAGAAGCGGACACTCTTCTAGTATACTGTTCCCCTGCAAAACCTGAAATTGGTCCTTGGCCACCGGAGATGTTCCGGGTTTTCCAAGGGTATGTTCAAGATGCATTTTTTTCACTGCTTGTCATTTTATGTGACGTTTACTTTCATCAAGTTTTATGCTTTCTCCAAAAACTAGAACTAATATGCCGATAGTGGCTGTAGATCGAGAATCCATCTAAACTACGCAGAGATATGGCCATTTTCGGTAAAACGGTTCCGGGAACATGATGAAATGATAACAGATCGGAATAATTCAAATATGAGTATCTGACTTCATGGCTTTGCGCGACGATGATTACAGAAACATTTCCGGAATGATAGTGTCCACTGCCACCCTTATAGCAGGTTCCATGGGCTTTTCAGGAGGGGCCGGTTTTGGCACCATCTGGAACCATGCATATATGGGTGTCAAAAATGATATTTTCCCAAGACGATGAATGTAGGATCTTTATTAAAGATACATTTTGAGGACTGTAAAACTCTCTGGCCAATTTGTAACAGGTTCCGGGTGTTCTGCGAAAGTGACATTTGTTCAGGGTGTATGGCCAATCACGCACCGTTTTCACGAAAATGGCCATATCTCTGCGTATATCTAACGGATTTTCGATCTGCAGCCAGCATTGGTCAGCATATTAGTTCTAGTTTCTGGGGAAAGCATAAAACCTGATGGCAGTAAACGTCATATAAAATGACAAGCAGAAGAAAAAATGCATTTTGAACATACCCACGGAAAACCCGGAACATCTCCGGTGGCCAAGGGCCAATCAAAGGTTTTGCATGAGGACAGTATACTAGAAGAGTTACTGCGTCCAATGGTCCTAATTCTGGTCCCATCAAAATCGGATCATTCTACGCAATGTTATGCTGATTTAAACCTCGAGAATTTTTTGTCTATCTCAACCTTTTTGTCTAACCCCTGTATATACATATTTCCGATACGATGAACTTACCAGTAAAAATGATCTTTTATCCCTTATGTAAGTGATGTGACGGGGTACCAGGGTACCATTTTGATAATGAAACTTAACCGATTCAAAACGGATTTTTTTTTTTCGTCGGAATTTCACGCTGAAGAAATTAATTAACATGGATGACATCAGTAAAATTCAAGTGAAATTTCTTCTCAAGATTATGCTTTTAGATTAGTTTTAGTGGCGTCTCCGCTTCAGATTCTGCGGTCAACTGCAGCAAAACCGAAATCAGAATCTTGAAAGAAAATTTCACTTTACCGGTGATGGTTCGACTGTATGTTTAATTCTATTTATTGAACGGCTACTCAGTCTTACAATTTTTACAACGAGTTCATTATTTACCCGACGTTTCGACACGGGAAAAAGACACAATTCCCGTGGAAACGTCGGGTAAATAATAAACTCGTTGTGAAAATTGTAAGACTGAGTAGCCGTTCAATAAATAGAAAATTTCACTTTGTTGCTAATGACGCCATTCATGGCAGCTTGAGCTTGAGCTTGAGCTTGATTGACTGCTCGTAGTTGCTACTCCATTATGACCAGATCAGCTGTTCTTGCACAGGGAACCAACAGATGTTTGCTTGGGACTAGCACACATCTTCAATGTACAAGTACTGGTGATCTCATTTGTTAGGCCATACTGGCGCCTGCCACATCAGAATGCAAGTCAATGTAGGGAAGGGGAAGGAAATGATGATGCAATCACTCGCCCACTGCAAGTCGAATATACCTCTGCACTTGCCACGCACTTCGTGCGGAGTTTGTTGGAATTTCTGGGTTAGGTTGGAGAGGCAGAGGTCCGTCTTGGTTAACGAGCTGCCGATGTGATAGATAAGAGAAGTTAACTGATGGAATTTCTAATTGGATGTAGGAAACGAGCTATATAGTTCATTTCCAATTCTAGCAGATTACTGATAGAATACTCAAGTTGAAGGTATAGGAATAGTAATGGAAACGGTATGGAAGTCCATTTCCAGTTCTAGCGATTGCTAGAACATGAGAAATAAAGAGAAAGATACAAAGTAGGAGAATGGAACGGACCTCGGGTTGAACCGTCGACCTCCTGCGTATGAGGCAGAAGCAGTAGCCATATGACAACCAAGCCCGCTAATGACGCCATTTATGGGAATACATTTTCACAGCGTCTTCCTCCGACGCGCTCTTCTGATTCTGTTGCCAACAGCCACAAAATCAGAATCTCGAGAGAAAATTTCACTCGGCTGTTACTAACGCCGTCCAATCACTAACTGCAACTTAACCAGAGCCAGAAACATGCGAGAAAATCATAAAAGTTTACCGTAGAAATATGGAAGAAATTCCCGGGGTAACCAGAAGATCTTTCCTTAGCAGGGTTCAGATTTCTCACTCACTCACGCGACAACTGATCACTCCACCATGCATTTTATCCGGATAAATTACAGTGCGATAAACTCCGGCACAAGCGATGGTGCGAAAAATTGTTATCCTTCTTCCCATGTTTCGCGAAAATCAAATGCCGCTTGCTTTTGCCACTCCAAGCTGATTGAATCTAACGATGCGCCACGATAAGCAAAAGGTTTAATACAGCAGTTTTTCCATTCGCTCTCAACCAGTTCATGTGGTGGCGTGGTTTTAGTGGGCGCTCTGAACATTTTAAAAATTGTTTTGGGTTCGAATCCCGTTGCGGTACTAATTTTTTGTAAATATGCTTGTAAAATTTATCTGATGAGGCGACGAGAAGGAAAATTTGTGGATTAAAATTAAATTATCCGGCGATCTGGCGCTCACGAATTTATCACTCGCCATTCTATCCGGATAAAAATGTTGTGTGAGAATACTTCCTCACAGGGGGACCATGAAAAATCAAACTCCGCTAAATGGATTAATCGCAGGTTTTTATTCATATGAGTGAGAATTCCGAAGCCTGTTCCTTAGCCGTGTTGTAAAATGCGCGGCTTCAAAGAAAAACTATGCTGAGTTCTATTGGGTACCCGGTCCGGTCTAAGAAATTTTTGCGTTGGGAATTTTCTCGACTTCCCTGGGCATAAAAGCATCATTGTGTCAACCTCATGTTATACGAATACGAAAATGTTAACTTGGTTTTGAAACCTCGCTGTTATTAACTGTAGGTCTGCTTATGGCCCGTTTACATATGAGCTAGTTCTAGCGGACAATGCACTATCCGACAATACTAGCGCGAAATTAGCATAATGTAAACAGGAATTGTCATGTGCTAATAGTGTTTACATTATGCTAATATCGAGCTAGTATTGTCGGACAGTGCATTGTCCGCTAGAACTAGCCTATATGTAAACGGGCCATAAGCAGCGAGGCGGCAATGTCCCAGTGCGGGTAGAAGAAGTAGTAGAAGAAGAACGCAGAGGATCAAAAGTTTAAAAATAAGTTTACCATCAAAATTAAGAAATGTTATTCGTGCACATTGCGAAGAATTTCCCACGGAAACTTAGAAATAAACTTAGGGCAAATTTTCCTTAGCAATTCAGAGACATCCAAAAGAACTTTCAAAGAACACGTAATACTTTTTTTGAGATTCAGAAGGTTTTTAGAAGGATTTTGCGTAGAATTTCGGAAACATTTCTCCAAAAAACAGAAGATTATTTCGTTGAAATCCATCCAAAAGTGCAAAAAATATCTCCAGGATATTCAGATGTTCCGAACATGTTTATATCGCGTATACGCAGATTTATCCACTTAACATGTTTGATTGTTCCATACAAAACCAAGCATCATTTATTTTAAGTTAACTACAATTAAGAATTTTCCACCCAACATCAGCAATCAGACTTTGATTAATAGCAGTTCTATTAACATTCCACTCGTTTTCTCTGAATCAGGATCCCTCCTGTCTGGCGCAAACAATGCCATATTATAGAAATCAGCTCGTTCGGGGAAGGTCAACATTTTTATTGCCGTTGCCATCCTGCAGCACCCAGAACAGAAGCAATAAACGCCACCTTCCATATCGGATGCCCAGAACCAGGTTGACCCGCTTCTTTGTCTCAATTGTGTATAGGGGAAAGTGGCGTGTACACGCTTCTAATCATTTATTCAATTTTATTTTTCACAGTTCATTAAATTTTGATGTTAAACACATGGTTCCTATTCAGTAGTAACACAGCTAAAACACATTATTATTATGTAGAAAGTGAATTTGCAAAGGTTTGTGAGTTGGCTCAATACAAGTCCACTGTGTGCATCGAAAGGAATCCTAAGTGAATCTAAGGAACGTCATCAAATATGTTCAAGTGGTGCATACAGTACCTCTTCCCTGTATCGCTCTATTCATCAACCATTTTTCGTAATCGATAATTTTATAGCAATCCCATATCTTTCACTGGAAAACCACAAAATCCCTCGCAAGCTTGTATGTTGCTGATCTGTATCGCCTTCCAAACCGGACCAGGTGGTAAATTGTCAAAATTCAAAAAGTCATACGGAGATACGGAACGGTAGTATAAAGAGCGAAACTCTAAATACAAATTAATTTGACTCTGATTCGGTCGATTGTTGACGCTTTTGTCAGTCGAGGGGAGGGTTCCAGTGCTGCACAAAAGCGGCCACTTCAGATTCTTCAAAGCGCTTAGGAAAAGATGCCAATGGAACAGCCCTAGAATAATGTTCGGATTTGCTCAGCTGGTTTGAGTTTTGCAAACTGGTAAGTGTCGTTATTGTTTCGCTTTGAAAGTGATAAATTATCCGCCCGACGCAGTTGCTTCGCAACGGAGCATGGGTTGGGTATTTGTCACCTCCGGGACACAATCGGTCCTTTCGGTTGGGATCTTGACTCGACGATTCGATTTGAGGTACTCGGGAACAATAAATTAATAAATGATATTCCCATTCTCATTAAAACATTAGATGTGAGTGAATTTTCTGGGCAATGTCATGTTCTTTGTTGATCGGGTCTCGGGTGCCCTTTTGTTGCCAGCCACAGAGCATAAGAGCGAACAGTGACAAACAAGAGGGGTCAGAAAATTGGTTTATTGTTCGATGAAAACCTTTGTTCGAGGTGCTAAAAAACTGGGAACTTTATTGTTCACAGAATTATTCTTTACAAAAAATACAATTAAGTCATCATTGGATGATACGGTTGATTTGGAATTGTGAAACATTCTCAATTTCAGGGTCTATGACGATTTTGTTTACGTTATTACTTTCGATGCGGTTTGTTAACGTTGATCCTCGGAATTTTATTTGCTTTACTTTTTAAATTCTTGATCAATAGAAACTAAATTGCTGGAAGGAAATTGACTTGTTGACCATCGTGGTATGGTAAGTGCATTAGAGATAAGTTGGTCATTATTGAATTTAGACTCAGTGGGATTAGTCACCACCTGAGGGCTAAAATGTGGTTAGACTCAGCGGAAAACTTCCACCTGAGGGCAGGTTCAATATTGGCAGTGCTGGGGAATTCTTTCTTTCTTAGGTATGGTTTTGATGGACACAAGGAAAGGAATTTCTCCTTCTCCTTTGTCCTCTCAGAACCCACCGAATGACTAGAAAAGTAAGTTAATCTTAACTCTACTATATTCTAGTTAGCAAAAAGGGGTTTATCATCAAATGACAAAGGTCGATTTGTTATATTACATTGGTGGCTTACATCTACCCTACTACCTATGACCTACCATCTCCATTAGCGATGCGTATCTTTATTCTGGTTTTTGTTTTATATACATGTATGTTTATTTACCGGTTTGACACCCGAGTCACTTTTCTGTACGGAGATGGATTCTGCAATCAAAAATGATGATAGGATCTAACTACATGCCCTACTGTAAATGAAAATTGCATTTCAACACTTCCCCTCAATTTTCAAATTTAATGAATCAACGAATTCTTCAAACTTAATTCTGGGTAGGGGTTTTGTAAAAATATCAGCCTTTTGTTTATCACTGCTTACGTATTTTAAAACAATCTTTTTATCGCGAATCAATTCTCGAATAAACATGTACTTTACATCGATGTGCTTTGTTCTCTGATGGCTTCGCGGTTCCTCGACTATTTTGATACAGGGTATGTTATCCTCATTTATCGTGAATGGAATCGAATTTATTCCAATCTCACGCAATAAATTGGAAAGCCACACGCCCTCTTTCGCTGCTCCGCAAAGTGATACAAATTCAGCTTCGGTTGAAGATAGGCTCACTGATGTCTGCTTCTTCGTGGACCAGGATACCGTATTACCATACACGGTAAATATGGATCCAGAAATCGAATGTCGTTCAATCTCATCGTTCGCGAAATCTGCGTCGGCATATCCTTCGAGTGGTACTTCTTCATCCTGCTTCTTATATACCAATTGAAGACCCTTGGTACCCTGGAGATATCTTAGGATTCGCTTGAGTCCCGTCCAATGGATGTCCTGTGGTGAACTCTGGAATTTAGCGAAAACATTAACTGCGTAACATAAATCTGGTCGAGACATTAATGCCAAATACTGCAGACAACCTAATAGGGTCTTGTATGGCTGTCTGGTTAACGGACCCTCAGATTTTTCCCATTTATTATTCTGATCCATGGGGGTACTAACAGGCTTGCAATCCTGCATTCCGAATCTAGTCAGTATATTATCGACATAAGACTTTTGGGAAATCGTCAGACACTCTTCACTTCGTTGGATGTCTAGGCCAAGGAAATTACTCACTTCACCTAAATCCTTCATCCGAAAGTGTTTGAAAAACTCCCTTTTAATCCATTCGACATCTCGCATGTCCCTACCAAAAACCAATATGTCATCAACATATAGAATAATATATAAGTTTTTATTCTTATGCATATATAGACATGTGTCTGATTCGGTGTTTTGGAACCCCAGACTTTTTACTGTCTGATTAAATTTTAGGTTCCAAGTTCGTCCAGCCTGTTTTAGCCCATATAGACTTTTGTTCAAACGGCAAAATGTTTCTTTTCCGTTCGCATTGGTAGGCAACCTCATATAGATTTCTTCTTCCAGGCTTCCATTCAGGAATGCGGTTTTAACGTCCAATTGGTGAACGAACATGCTGTGCTGGATAGCCAAGGACAAAAATGTCCTGATTGTGGTCATTTTTGCAACTGGTGCGAAGGTTTCGCCATAATCCAGTCCTGGACGTTGCGAACAACCTTTGGCAACCAGGCGAGCTTTGTATCGAGGGTTACCATCTTCTGACTTAATCGAAAAAGTCCACATGGAATTGATTGGTTTTCTTCCTTGTGGTATTTCTTTCACCAAAGTCCAAGTGTTATTATCATGTAATGCCCTCATCTCTTCATCCATTGCATGCTTCCACTGATACCAGTCATTTCGTTTCATTAATTCATTGATCGTTTGTGGAACTTCCCCTGAATAGTGTAATAGTACGAAACTTGTCTCGTAATCTCGGAGCCAATTTGGACGATGAGTCACCCTCTGACTATGGCGTTGAGTCATTGGTTCAACATCACCATGTCCAGGATAATTCTCACTTCCATCATCCTCTGCTTCTACGAATTCATCGTCACTATTATTGTCATTCTCTGGGACTTCCACCGGATCAATCGGATCCGCAGCCTCGGCTACGGGAATATCTGTAATACAGTAATCCTGACTAAAACTGTCCTCTTTGTTTTTCTCTAGACGGGAAGAACTAAAAGGATAAACCGATTCGTCGAAAATTATGTCCCTTGAAACGACAATTTTCTTGCCGTCGTTATCCCACAACCGATAACCCATCGGCGCATACCCTACCATAATCAGTAATTTGCTTTTCCCATCCAGCTTCGAGCGAAGATGTTTATTGATGTGTGCGTAGGCAGCGCATCCAAACACTCTTATGTAACTCACATCAGGTTTATTCCCAAACCACATTTCATACGGGGTCCTCGAATTTGCTAAGGCATTTGTCGCAGTACGGTTTGTGAGAAAAGCCGAAGTATATAACGCTTCACCCCACAGATACATAGGAACATTTCCTTCATGTATCATCGTCCGTACTTTATCCATCAATGTCCGATTCATCCTCTCACTCACCCCATTCTGTTGGGGAGTATAGGGTACAGTCGGCAACATTTGGATTCCTTTTCTTCCGCAAAAGGTCTTGAATTCACTACCGAAATACCCCCATTATCTGACCGTAACCTTGATATGTTCACAGAAAAATGGGCGGATGCCATAGCTTCAAATTGCATGAATTTCTCAAGCACCTCACTCTTGTACTTCATCAAGTACACGACCACGAAATGTGTGAAATCATCTATGAATGTCACGAAATACTCATGCCCATCATAGGTATTCTCGGCCATGCGACCGCACACGTCTGAGTGCACCAATTCCAGTGGTCTCTTGGACCTGACCTTGAATGATTTGTCAAATGACCCTCGAGTTTGTTTTCCAATAATGCATGGTTCGCATACTATTGGACCTCGGTTCTTGGTTGATGGTTCAATATCCAACCTCTCAACCATACCCAGTTTAGCCATTCTCGATAAACAAGTCTCATTCAAGTGTCCCAACCGCCTGTGCCATAAATTGAGGTTCTCCCTAACTTTACCCAAGCGTATACTTTCGCTTTCCGGATAAAGATCCAGGTAGTACAGTCCGTTGATTCTTTTACCCGTTACTAGCAAAACGCCATCACTATCTCTGATCTCCACTCCACCATTGCGAAACAAAACGGATTTACCTGTTTCCTCAATAAGAGCTACAGAAAGGATGTTTGCAGTCAATTCGGGAATAAAAAGCACATTGTAAATTTCCAAACGTTGGCGTTTATTATTTCTAACAGTAAAATTTCCCATTTTGCAACATTTCAGCACCGCCCCATCCTTCGCAGTTCCCACCTGTAGTTCTGGGGCATCCCATTAAACAGCTCGATGTGATGCGCCATGTGTCGCGTTGCCCCCGAGTCGAGCAAGATGGGAAACTTAACCGGCATTTCCTCCAGATTGATTTGACGCACTCGTTCATCACGTACGGCGTCCGTGACGACGGACTCTGCGACTTGCACCGGTAATGGGACATTCACCATGTAGGCACCCTCTTGCCGTGCGAGCAGAGCCACATCACCGTTGTTTATGTTGACACCATTGCTACCTTGCGCGCTCGCCGCGTTGGCAAGCAGAGCCAATCCACGGTTGTTTCCATCGCAATCTCGCCCGCTGTTTAGATCCATGCGACCCATTCGTCGTTCCGTCTCCAGCCGCCGACGAAGCACGAAGCAGTTTCGTTTCTTGTGGCCGACTTTCTTACACTCGAAACACACGGTTGTTTTCTTCTTCTGCTTCTTCTGGGGCTTGATGTTTTCGCTCATCATGGCAACGTGATGGTTTCCTCCTTGACTTGATGATCTGGCAGTTTCTTCGGCGTCCAAAAAAATACGCTGTATCTGTTCTTTCGTCATCTGATATAAATTTTCTTTCCGGATAACCGACAGCGCCCCAAGGACGTGTTTAAATTTTTCTGGAATAGCCACGAGCAACGTTTCCACCACTTCCTTGTGAGGTACGGCCTCTTCCATACTGTCTAGTTGCCGGATCAGTTCTTGATGAACCGAGAACAGTTCCTTTAGTGATGGGAAATTTTCCGTGCGCAAAGTATATAATCGGGCACGAACACCCAACATTGCCGTCGTGCCTGAGCTTTGGAATAGCTCAATCAGACGATCCATTATGTCTTTTGCATACTGGCATTGGAACACTTGCCCCATGGCGTCGTCGTTAAGCGCCATCCAAAATTCGTTGACGGCTTCATCGTCTTCTTTGAGACGTTTCTCCATTTTGGCTTTACGAGCCGTTTCTTGATCAGCAGTCTCGTTTGCTGCCGGCTGCGCAAAATCCTCCTCAAGAGGCGTTTTGGCAAGGGTATGAAGAAGACCTTCATGTTTCAAGTGCTGTTCCATCCGTTTTCTCCAAAACGGAAAGGATTTTTCATCCCCTTTGAATATTGGAACAGCAACTCGCTTCAGTCGACCGTCCATCTTAGTACAGTTAGGATTGTAGGGATTGTCTTGTCAAAATAAAGTTTATATATTGATTCCCCAGCGTACCGTGGCCCTGGGCCCATAACCTATTGAATTTAGACTCAGTGGGGTTAGTCACCACCTGAGGGCTAAAATGTGTGGTTAGACTCAGCGGAAAAACTTCCACCTGAGGGCAGGTTCAATATTGGCAGTGCTGGGGAATTCTTTCTTTCTTAGGTATGGTTTTGATGGACACAAGGAAAGGAATTTCTCCTTCTCCTTTGTCCTCTCAGAACCCACCGAATGACTAGAACATCTTAACTCTACTATATTCTAGTTAGCAAAAAAAAGGTTTATCATCAAATGACAAAGGTCGATTTGTTATATTACATTGGTGGCTTACATCTACCCTACTACCTATGACCTACCATCTTCATTAGCGATGCGTATCTTTATTCTGGTTTTTGTTTTATATACATGTATGTTTATTTACCGGTTTGACACCGAGTCACTTTTCTGTACGGAAATGGATTCTGCAATCAAAAATGATGATAGGATCTAACTACATGCCCTACTGTAAATGAAAATTGCATTTCAACAGTCATTTAGTGAGAGAGGTAAGAACTAAGCGAGTGGTAAACAAAGAATACGCCATCATAGTATCTATATAGAGAACCTAAGCTAAAATCAAAAATTGAAAAAAAAAATTACGAATTTTTAAACAATAATAGAATTTAAGTGCGATTCTGCAAGGTTCGCTGCCCGCCTTCTCTGTATGTTCATACTCAAATCAACACGGTACCTAGTAATATATAGGTTTCATGACTATCCGCAACGATTATTATTCAAATTCCCCTTGGCAAAGATTCACACAGGAAACACTGGAAAAGGCAGCACCCAGTCCGAACAATCACTACCAAACCAAACGAACGAACGGGATCGTGAAATGCCCTTCCAAACCTGGCAACGCCAGCGCAGAGATATCTTTATCATGATTTCAAATTATGTTTGTAATAGCATGAAGCACTATTAATCTATTACCCCGAGCAGCATTAATGCACATAAATAAATAAAGTTAGTTAGATGTACAAGCTGAGCTGTCCGTTCGTTTGTCTTCATTTCATATTTCGTCCGCGTGCGTCGTGATCAGAGGCGCGTTAGAGTTGGAAAACACGACCGAGTAAAATTGCTACGAGGGTTCCTTGTTGTCTCGCAATGCTTCGCAATCAGCAAAACCTAAACTGCAAATTAGCGCCTTTCAATGCTCTCCATAGGAAAACAAGCAGAAGGTAGCGGTGTTCTTCTACATACAAAGAAACAGAATTGTTTATCACACACATAGTTAGGCTTCCACCAATCATAACAAACTTCCATTAATCCTGGTTAAATTATTGAAATATATAAATAAAACTTATAATGGTTTTTGGACAACGATCCGACAGGCGATATGCGCTGTGAACAAAGTGGATCGATTAGATGGAGGGAGTTAAAATCGAGACCGATTTTATATGGGTATTAAAACGCATCACAATTCATTTTTGGTAGTTTTACGTGATGGCGTACTCTTCAAAGTTGGCAAACAGAAAGTACACACATCGAACTTGGACGTTGGCTGTTTTCCATAGTTCCTACAGATTTTGCGCGAGCGTGGTTCAGAGTTCTCATTAAGTACACATCTCTACAGAATAATATTAGTCAATAGCAAACCGATTGTGATGAACTCAACCATATACATTGTTAAGTATTGCACAGAAAATTATGCTGCCATAGAGTGACTATTGTATACCCTTGTGGCTCAAGGGGAACAATCCTTCGGGAAGTAGGTGTTTTGGGGGATCGCGATGTGATATGTAGCAAAGATAAATTTATGTAAATAGAGGTTACATATCTCAGCTCTTCCTCTAAAAGAACGGAATCTCTAAAACAGCGGTTCTCAACCTGGGGTACATGTAACCCTGGGAGTACCTTCGCTGGCCTCAGAAGGTACCTCAGACAATGATGCGTAATGGCGGATGTATGACAAATCCAATAACCACTTATTAATAATTGTGAAATTTTTTATTGTACATCGTATGCATGGTGATCAGTAAATCAGAACCTATTAAATCCTGTCACTTCAAACAAGTTTTAATTTAAGAGGTATGATGGCTTTTTCCGAAAATCTAAATAGCACCGTTGCAAGAGGGTTGGAAATCTCCTCCAAGCAGCTCGAAAGCTTCATTTCAAAAGGCTCGGAAGCCTCCTTTCAAAAGGCTCGGAAGCCTCCTTTCAAGAGGCTCGGAAGCCTCCTTTCAAGAGGCTCGGAAGCCTCCTTTCAAGAGGCTCGGAAGCCTCCTTTCAAGAGGCTCGGAAGCCTCCTTTCAAGAGGCTCAGGCCTCCTTTCAAGAGGCTCAGAGCCTCCTTTCAAGAGGCCTGGAAGCCTCCTTTCAAGAGGCTCAGAAGCCTCCTTTCAAGAGGCTCAGAAGCCTCCTTTCAAGAGGCTCAAGCCTCCTTTCAAGAGAGCTCAGAAGCCTCCTTTCAAGAGGCCCAAGCCTCCTTTCAAGAGGCTCAGGAGCCTCCTTTCAAGAGGCTCAGAAGCCTCCTTTCAAGAGGCTCAGAAGCCTCCTTTCAAGAGGCTCAAGCCTCCTTTCAAGAGAGCTCAGGAAGCCTCCTTTCAAGAGGCTCAGAAGCCTCCTTTCAAGAGGCCTCAGAGCCTCCTTTCAAGAGGCCTGGAGGCCTCCTTTCAAGAGGCTCAGATGCCTCCTTTCAAGAGGCCTCAGGCCTCCTTTCAAGAGGCCTCAGGCCACCTTTCAAGAGGCTCAGGCCTCCTTTCAAGAGGCTCAGAACCTCCTTTCAAGAGGCTCAGGCCTCCTTTCAAGAGGCTCAGAGCCTCCTTTCAAGAGGCTCAGAAGCCTCCTTTCAAGAGGCTCAGAAGCCTCCTTTCAAGAGGCTCTCAAGCCTCCTTTCAAGAGGCTCAGGCCTCCTTTCAAGAGGCCTGGAAGCCTCCTTTCAAGAGGCTCAGAGCCTCCTTTCAAGAGGCTCAGGAAGCCTCCTTTCAAGAGGCTCAGGCCTCCTTTCAAGAGGCTCAGAAGCCTCCTTTCAAGAGGCTCAGAGCCTCCTTTCAAGAGGCTCAGAAGCCTCCTTTCAAGAGGCTCAGAAGCCTCCTTTCAAGAGGCTCAGAAGCCTCCTTTCAAGAGGCCTCAGAGCCTCCTTTCAAGAGGCCTCGGCCTCCTTTCAAGAGGCTCTCAAGCCTCCTTTCAAGAGGCCTCAGAAGCCTCCTTTCAAGAGGCTCAGAAGCCTCCTTTCAAGAGGCTCAAGCCTCCTTTCAAGAGGCCTGGAAGCCTCCTTTCAAGAGGCTCAGAAGCCTCCTTTCAAGAGGCCTCAAGCCTCCTTTCAAGAGGCTCAGAAGCCTCCTTTCAAGAGGCTCAGAAGCCTCCTTTCAAGAGGCTCAGAAGCCTCCTTTCAAGAGCTCCAAGCCTCCTTTCAAGAGGCTCAGAAGCCTCCTTTCAAGAGGCTCAAGCCTCCTTTCAAGAGCTCAGAAGCCTCCTTTCAAGAGGCTCAGAAGCCTCCTTTCAAGAGGCCTCAAGCCTCCTTTCAAGAGGCTCAAGCCTCCTTTCAAGAGGCCTGGAAGCCTCCTTTCAAGAGGCTCAAGCCTCCTTTCAAGAGGCTCAGAAGCCTCCTTTCAAGAGGCTCAAGCCTCCTTTCAAGAGGCTCAGAGAGCCTCCTTTCAAGAGGCTCAGAAGCCTCCTTTCAAGAGGCTCAGAAGCCTCCTTTCAAGAGGCTCAAGCCTCCTTTCAAGAGGCCTCAGAGCCTCCTTTCAAGAGGCCTCAGAAGCCTCCTTTCAAGAGAGCTCAAGCCTCCTTTCAAGAGGCTCGGAAGCCTCCTTTCAAGAGGCTCAAGCCTCCTTTCAAGAGGCCTGGAAGCCTCCTTTCAAGAGGCTCAAAGCCTCCTTTCAAGAGGCCTCAGAAGCCTCCTTTCAAGAGCTCAGAAGCCTCCTTTCAAGAGGCTCTCAAGCCTCCTTTCAAGAGGCCTGGAAGCCTCCATTCAAGAGGCCTGGAAGCCTCCTTTCAAGAGGCCTCAGAAGCCTCCTTTCAAGAGGCCTGGAAGCCTCCTTTCAAGAGACCCGAAAGCCTCCTTTCAAGAGGCCCGGAAGCCTGTTTTCAAGAGGCTCGGAAGCCTGTTTTCAAGAGGCTCGGAAGCCTGTTTTCAAGAGGCTCGGAAGCCTGTTTTCAAGAGGCTCGGAAGCCTGTTTTCAAGAGGCTCGGAAGCCTGTTTTCAAGAGGCTCGGAAGCCTGTTTTCAAGAGGCTCGGAAGCCTGTTTTCAAGAGGCTCGGAAGCCTGTTTTCAAGAGGCTCGGAAGCCTGTTTTCAAGAGGCTCGGAAGCCTGTTTTCAAGAGGCTCGGAAGCCTGTTTTCAAGAGGCTCGGAAGCCTGTTTTCAAGAGGCTCGGAAGCCTCCTTTCAAGAGGCTCGGAAGCCTCCTTTCAAGAGGCTCGGAAGCCTCCTTTCAAGAGGCTCGGAAGCCTCCTTTCAAGAGGCTCGGAAGCCTCCTTTCAAGAGGCTCGGAAGCCTCCTCTCACTCTCTGCGAAATCTCGAACGAAATGTAGTAGTAGTAAAATTCTTCTTTATTTAGTCATTTTTTGTTCTACAATTATTTTTTACATGTACAGTGATCGGCCGGCTTGGCCCTCCAACTTCGATTTGATTTTTATTTTATATTGTTATTTGAGTTTTAAGATATGACATATCATGACGGCCTTTAGGAGTTCAGTGCGTGATTTCTCTTGTTTCGGACTGCAGAACGATGGCGCGATCGGCCTCCTTTCAAGAGGCCTAAAGCCTGTTTCAAGAGGCTCAGGAAGCCTTCTTTCAAGAGGCTCTCAAGCCTCCTTTCAAGAGGCTCAGAGCCTCCTTTCAAGAGGCTCAGGAAGCCTCCTTTCAAGAGGCTCAGGAAGCCTCCTTTCAAGAGGCTCAGAAGCCTCCTTTCAAGAGGCTCAGGAAGCCTCCTTTCAAGAGGCCTCAGAGCCTCCTTTCAAGAGGCTCAGAGGCCTCCTTTCAAGAGGCTCAAGCCTCCTTTCAAGAGGCTCAGAAGCCTCCTTTCAAGAGGCTCAGAAGCCTCCTTTCAAGAGGCTCAAGCCTCCTTTCAAGAGGCCTCAGAAGCCTCCTTTCAAGAAGGCTCAGAGCCTCCTTTCAAGAGGCTCAGAAGCCTCCTTTCAATAGGCTCAGAAGCCTCCTTTCAAGAGGCCTCAAGCCACCATTCAAGAGGCCTGGAAGCCTCCTTTCGAGAGGCCTGGAAGCCGCCTTTCAAGAGGCCTCAAGCCTCCTTTCAAGAGGCTCAGAAGCCTCCTTTCAAGAGGCTCGGAAGCCTCCTTTCAAGAGGCTTGGAAGCCTGTTTTCAAGAGGCTCGGAAGCCTGTTTTCAAGAGGCTCGGAAGCCTGTTTTCAAGAGGCTCGGAAGCCTGTTTTCAAGAGGCTCGGAAGCCTGTTTTCAAGAGGCTCGGAAGCCTGTTTTCAAGAGGCTCGGAAGCCTGTTTTCAAGAGGCTCGGAAGCCTGTTTTCAAGAGGCTCGGAAGCCTGTTTTCAAGAGGCTCGGAAGCCTGTTTTCAAGAGGCTCGGAAGCCTCCTTTCACTCTCTGCGAAATCTCGAACGAAATGTAGTAGTAGTAAAATTCTTCTTTATTTAGTCATTTTTTGTTCTGCAATTATTTTTTACATGTACAGTGATCGGCCGGCTTGGCCCTCCAACTTCGATTTGATTTTTATTTTATTTTGTTATTTGAGTTTTAAGATATGATATATCATGACGGTCTTTAGAAGGCGCTAGTGTGTTTTTTTTTTTTCAAAAATCTGATAACCTAACTACTATGTACACTAATGTATTTACAATAAAAAATTGATAACCTAGATTGGAACTAGCGCCTTGATTGGAGCCTGGTCCGAATGCAAGCAACGGACCCAAAACTTTTCTTTACACTCACCAAAGCGTTCATGTAAGGTCTTTATCCCGGCCAGACGGTGGACCTCGGATGTTCTTGTCCTGGGAGGGGTGTTGAGGATCATCCTCAGGAATTTGTTTTGGACCCGTTGAAGTTTGAGGTGGTGGGTTTTAGCGCAGCTCTCCCAGACCGGCATGCCGTATTCGATCACTGGGACGATGATTTGCTTGTAGACAGCAAGCTTATTTTTCAGGGACAATGACGACCGGTGGTTGATCAAAGGGTACAGTAGTTTCAACAAAACGTTACACTTTGTCACCGTCTTGTCAACCTGTTGACTGAAAATAATCTTGCTATTGAGGGTCAAGCGAAGGTAGTCGGCCTCATTGGCCCATTCCACAGTCGTACCATTGAGGATGATTTACGGTCCCCAGGCGGAACATGTTTAGGGGATTTAGAGTGGGGGAAAATGATTACCTTCGCCGCGTTGATACAGATCTTCCAACTGGTGAGGTACTCTGTCAGGGCATCCAGGCCTCGTTGGAGTTTTGCCACTAGCGCTCTGATCACTCTACCGTTGTAGACGATGGAGGTGTCATCTGCGAACAGAGACAGAATGCCGCCTTCTGGAGGTTCTGGCATGTCGAAGGTGAACAGATTGAAAAGCAGGGGCCCGATTATACTGCCCTGGGGGACGCCTGCGACGATGTTGTGCGCATTGGAACTCGCTCCGCTGATTGAGGGCACGGCAAATGCTGGGTAAAGCGTACCATTGGTACTTCGCGTACCTGAAGGAATAAAATAGACCCCATCTCGCGGTCCTTAGCCTCTTACCCAGCAACTCCTATCCCTACCTCCCCGCGGTAACCAACCCCGGTGGGAACTATGGTCGTATGCTGACAGGGAAGGGGGGATTTGCTCCTCTCCGGAGGTGCAAATCTTATTGAGCGTCTGTTCTCCATGTCAGGATCGGCTCACAACAGCGTCTGTTCTCCATGTTAGGAGCGGCTGATCATCGTCCGAGTGCCAGCGAGGGACTCTAAGTAAAACTGTGCACCAAGGTCCACCGGAAATATAGGGGGTTTGGTGTCAGGCCCTGCAAGCCAGCCTTTAAAAAATCATAAGCAACGAACAATCAACAAGAGAGTACGGACCGGAACCATCGGCGAAGACCACTGCAACGAAAAGGGACTAGCGATTGGAAACTCGGTTCGTGGAACTGCAAATCTCTCATCTCAACGGGAGCATACGCATACTCGCCGATGTGCTCAAGGATCGTGGATTCGGCATCGTAGCGCTGCAGGAGGTTTGTTGGAAGGGATCAATGGTGCGAACGTTTAGTAATCATACCATCTACCAGAGCTGCGGCAACACATGAGCTGGGAACAGCTTTCATAGTGATGGGCGATATGCAAGGCGCGTGATCGGGTGGTGGCCGATCAATGAAAAGAATGTGCAGGTTGAGGATCAAAGGCCGGTTTTTCAACTTCCAGCATAATCAACGTCCATAGCCCACACTCCGGAAGCACTGATGATGATAAGGACGCATTCTACGCGCAGCTGGAACGTGAGTACGACAGCTGCCCAAGCCACGACGTCAACATCGTCATAGGAGATTTGAATGCTCAGGTTGGCCAAAGGAGGAGTTTAGACCGACTATTGGAAAGTTCAGGGCTCACCGGCTGACGAACGAAAATGGCCTACGACTAATTGATTTCGCCGCCTCCAAGAATATGGCCATTCGCAGCACCTACTTCCAACACAGCCTCCCGTATCGGTACACCTGGAGATCACCACTGCAGACAGAATCACAAATCGACCTCGTTCTGATTGATGGACGGCACTTCTCCGACATTATCGACGTCATGACATATCGTGGCGCTAACATCGACTCTGACCACTATCTGGTGATGGTTAAACTGCGCCCAAAACTATCCGTCATCAACAATGTTCGGTACCGACGACCGCCGCGGTACGACCTAGAGCGACTGAAGCAACCTGATGTCGCCACTGTATACGCGCAGGATCTCGAGGCAGCGTTGCCGGAAGAGGGTGAGCTCGATGGGGCCCCCCTTGAGGACAACGTCGGGTATATGGGTCGAAGTCGACGGAACGATTGGTTCGACGAAGAGTGCAGACAGATTCTGGAGGAGAAGGACGCAGCGCGGACGGTCGCGCTGCAGCAAGATACCCGGCAGAACGTGGAACGTTATAGACGGAAGCGAAGACAGCAGACCCGCCTTTTTCAGGAGAAAAACGCCGCCTGGAAAAAGCGGAGTGCGAGGAGATGGAACAGCTGTGCCGTTCTCAAGATACACGCAAGTTCTATCAGAAGCTCAACGCATCCCGCAAAGGCTTCGTGCCGCGAGCCGAAATGTGCCGGGATAAAGATGGGAGCATTTTGACGGACGAACGTGTGGTGATCGAAAGGTGGAAGCAGCACTACGAGGAACATCTGAATGGCGCTGAGAGTACAGGCAGCGAAAGTCAAGGCAGCGGAGGAGGTGAACAGATTGAAAAGCAGGGGCCCGATTATACTGCCCTGGGGGACGCCTGCGACGATGTTGTGCGCATTGGAACTCGCTCCGCTGATTGAGGTAGCTGGGAAGATTGTAGCGTTGTGGTTTGTACACCAGTCCATCATGCCATACATTGTCAAATGCCTTTTCGACATCGAGTAAGGCCATTGCGCATGTTTTTGAGACAAATACCAACACGAGTTTGTAAAAAAACCGTTCGACCACAACTAACCTAATGGTGTATACTAGCACGCTCAACTCCTGCTTGGACAAACGTTGCCAGGTCGACAGTGTTTACGTGGATTTCTCCAAAGCTTTTGACAAAGTGCCTCACGATTTAACTATAAGAAAGCTCGAACGGTTAGGGTTTCCAGCATGGCTTCTCAACTGGTTGCGCTCCTATTTATTTGGAAGATCTGCCTACGTGAAACTCATGTCCACTGAGTCAAACCGCTTCGCCACACCTTCCGGTGTTCCACAAGGAAGTCACCTTGGGCCTCTGATTTTCATACTGTTTGTCAACGACCTGAGTTACCGTCTGTGCTGTCATCACCTAATGTACGCCGATGACTTGAAAATCTACCGTGTGGTCAGTACACTGATTGACTGTGCAGCTCTACTGCAAGATATCGATGCCATAGCTAATTGGTGTATTTCGAACGGAATGGAAATGAACACAATGAAGTGTAAGGTTATAAGCTTTACCAGAAGTAGAAGACAGCTGAGTTTTGAATACGCTGTAAACGATGCAACATTGGAACGAGTATCATCCATCAAAGACCTTGGCGTAATAATGGACAGCAAGCTAAACTTCAACGAGCATATTACCACGACAACCGCAAAGGCTTTCGCTGTACTCGGCTTCATTCGTCGCAACGCATCCGAGTTTCGTGACGTGTACGCGCTGAAGGTACTGTACTGTTCGCTTGTTCGAAGTATTCTAGAATATGGTGTGCAAGTCTGGGCACCATACCAAGAAACGCACATCACTAGAATTGAAAGAGTTCAACGTTGCTTCCTCCGTTTCGCTTTACGACGACTACCGTGGAACAATCCAATAAGGTTGCTTCCGTACGAAAACCGGCTCCAGCTAATATGATTGGAGTCTCTACGAATACGACGCATATTTGCTGTTTATGCTGTTTTGGACTACATGCCATCGTACAACCTTCGGACAAAATAACCCGCTTGAGAAATGTTTTGTGCTTCTAAACGGTGTTGAAGGCTTTGATTTCAATGTGAGTAGAGTTTATTTTAAATGTTTGTTAAGATCCTGCAGCTCAATTGTTTTGCTCTTCATAGCGAGCAAGCGTTCCAGTTGACCAGGCCCACCCTAGCAGCCATTTTCAATGATGAACTTGCCAAGAGTAAAAACCTGGTCGAATAGGGTTTTGCAACCACGCAGCCGAGTGGCGACCTAGAGGAGAAGATTGGCATCAGCTACTCCAGGGTGTAAAACAGCAGATTCTTCTGGTGGGACTGTTTGATTCTCCGGCTGCCGACGGAATCCAGGAGGAGGAAGCGGGGGCCATTCACTGGAGGATGGAGCTGTTGGTGGGGCTTGAATCGATGCTGCTGCTGCGGCCAATCGCTTGTGCGGCTGTAACGGTGGAAGTACTGGTACCGCTCGTCGGGGAGCCGTGGTAACAGGAAGGT
Source organism: Armigeres subalbatus (assembly GCF_024139115.2). Classification (NCBI taxonomy): domain Eukaryota; kingdom Metazoa; phylum Arthropoda; class Insecta; order Diptera; family Culicidae; genus Armigeres; species Armigeres subalbatus. Next base: position 879,410 of record NW_026942188.1, read on the forward strand.
TCATCTCGTCGATCACTATAACACGGTTTCTCTTCGGATGGGCTTTGGATGATGCTTTCCTTCGGATTTCTAGGAACTCCGCGCGTTTCGGACAGCCTTTCTTAGTGGCCCGATGTTTTTCGCCACAGTTGGCGCACTTTGGATCGGCCACCTCCATCTTGTCGCACTCATCCGTCGGGTGCAGTTTGCTACACTTGTGGCAGCGTGCGGCCAGTTGACAATCTCGGGTGCCATGCCCGAAGTTGAAACATTTTGTGTACTGCGTCACGTCACGATGCACGGGCCGGTATTGCTCCCAGTCGACGACGATGTAGTTGATTACTCCGATCAGCTTCAGGACTTGAAGAAGATGGAGCCATGCTCCAGATGGACCAGGTAAAGCTGATCTCGGTACTGTGCGATTTTGTGCACGGGGATAGGCTTGAGTACACTGCTTACTAGCTCGATGATAAGCTCTTCCTCCTTCATATCCTGGAGCCATCGCAGCAAAGCCTTGAGCGGCCGGGGAGGTCATCTCATGAGAGTAAAACTCATACTTGTGGACCTATAGGAACTCCACGATAGATTTGTAGTGATCTGGATTGGCAGGCATCACCTTGACTCCCTCACTGCAAAGCCGGAACGTGCACTTGAGGCCCTTTGCAAAGAGCTGGCGGATTTTCGGCCGCAAATCCGGTGGATCGCCCTTAACAAAAACAAGCGGGCACTTTTCCATCCGCTCAGTTTGCATCTGCGGCAGCTGCGATTGCTGCTTCTTTTTATTTTTCCGGCGGATTGCCGTCGTCATCAAGCGGCAACGGCGAGAACACGATGCTCTGCAAAAGCTGCTTAGAGGGGTTACGCGCGCCTCTAAGAGCAGTGCGCTTAGGCACTTTTTCCGTGACCGAATCGGCCACCGAGTCTTCCATGATGGGTTCGGGAGAAAATAACGCCAACGCGACGAAGCGAAAACGTAAACAGCGAATGAACGAGAAAAAAACTTGGAAAAAATGCCCGACCAAAAAACACGTCCGTACATTCTGCTGTCTCGATTATGTATCCTGCTGCTCCTCGAACGAAATTGGCTCGCGTGCGCTTTTTTGTATCTAATAAAGTAAGCTTAATAGCTCCGCCCCTTCGTTACTCGTAATGAGTGAACATAAAATCTGCGTCCATAACAAATAACAAAGGGGCGGGGCTAATGGTCCCACTGTAAAGCAGCTTTCCCGCGCGCGAGCCATTTTGTTCGGGATTCCACGGAGAGTGGTCCCTGCATCGGCATCAGTGGCAGTCGTCGGAGTCTGTTGCGTCCAGCGGGTTGCAGTCCCAGCATTGGCATCGGTACTTTTTGAAATGGATTTTTTGCTAGATTGTGTTTAATATTTGGAAAGGCGCATCCTTTTCTGTCACAGCTACCTGCCGACGGCCATCCATGAATCGGTTCTTCGCAAAACCCCCATTTAAAACGGAAAAGAGTTGGTTTGAGAATTAGATGACTATGATTGTGTCGTTAGCGATGCCGTCGACGAAGATTGCCGCGGTAGCTTCTGCAGCGGTAGGAAGTGAAAATTTCTTTTCAGCTTCGCAGAATTGTTTGGTTGCTGTCAGTGTTTGTGACGGCGCATCAAGACGCGTATATTTATGACTTCCTTTCATGATCCCCATTTTAAACGGAAGATATTTGATTTGACGGGGATTATGGCGTCGGTTTCGGTCCCAGCAGCATAAGATCCGTCCGTCGGTGGTGCTAAATTTTGCGCCTTTGCAATTACAAACAGCATGCGGGCAAATTTCAATCGATTTCACTTGAATGCAGTTCCTATTGACGAAGAGTTTTTCAGCAAGCACCGCCGACGGCCGCCATTGTTGGATAAATTTCCACCTTCACCTTGTTGAACATTTTCGGTAAAACAAATTCTTTTCTGTGCATAATGGTGGTCCTGACAAAGGACTGATTAATTTTAATTGTACTCGTCCGCCATCCGATGATTCATTGCTACGGACGCCAGCTGGTACACGCTCCGTGAAATTTCAACCTTAAATGACGAGCTACTGCTACTGCTGCCACGCCACCGAAGCGGGCCAGAAGGTGAGTACATCACATCAATCTTATGTCCGTTTTGGGGATGCATGAAAGGGATTGGTTGGTACTGAAATTTTACCGACCGTGAGAGAATTAAAATTTTCAATAGTTTGAAGTTGATAATCAATCGTTTTAATACAATTAGAAAATTGGAATTGATTGATATATAAATCTTAAAAATTTATTTCGAAGTTGTGTATACCGTAACGAAGCTAATGTGTGTGTGTCATCTTCTATCCCTCACCCAGCTGGGGTGTTGGTCAAGTAGTACTACGAATAATTTGATCAGATCTCATGCTCCATAATGGTGCCCTTTTGTTACGAAAACTAGTACCACAAAAGGATTCACATCTGAAGCAAAAAAGGTTTCTTCAGAAAGTGCAGGGAATGGGATGTACTAATCGTTCATAACAGGTACAGCAAAACTTCACAAGGACGCCCTTATTCGTACTAACTACTTAGGGAGTAGAAGGTCTAGAAGAGCCACCGTTACTAACTAAAGCGTGAACCGGATATCTGGGACTCCCATATTATCCGCGGCAATAGTAGCAAACGATGCCCTGTACGTATTTAGTGATAGATTTTTGAATTTATAAATTGTTGCAGTAATCAAAGTTATAATTACAAAAAAAAACTGGAACGTGCTCACCGATATATGTAGTTCGTCCATTATCAAAAGAGCTCCAATTTTGAGCTAGATGAATCATGGATATCCAGAAGACCACAACATTCCCATGAATTTTGCATTTCCCATCCTTCTTTGCTTCCACTGGTAATCAATTACCAGCGGTAATCAAAACACCCAACTACGGTGAATTTGGAGCAGGGTAGACATATTTCACAGTCAATGCAGTGAAAAACATGGATCTCAGTATAATCTGCAGTCGCCTTCATCGCCGCCGTGATGAGTGCGACTGGGTGCAGCCGAAAAATCATTTCCAACACCGACCTTTCAATTTCGCATTCAGCCACTCACAAGTCACTCTGACATGCTGCTCAGTTCGCTCCTTACCGTATGACTGTGAGTGTCCCATTAAAACGCGTGGTGAATTTTTTCAATTTGCTTGGTGAATGTGTACATTTTGCTGTGGTAAATTTCATCTTCGCGGCGAGGTGGGTGATGTGAGTTCTGTTGTTTACTTTTCTGCTTCTCCGGGAATGTGAGGTTGATTTCAAAGCAGGAAGAAAATAAAAACATGATATAAAAAAACATCACCTTCATCCAGTGCTGCCGAATATTTACAACCCTGATTTGGAGGCTGTCAATGTTTCTGTAGGGTTCGTAGCTGCTAGTGCCAATGTTGCTGCTGTCGCTGCCGCAGCAATACTTCCATTGCGTTCACATCAAGTAACTCTTTGGTAAAAATTATTGTCCTGAACAACGCTTTCTAAAAGTAAATGAGGGATCAAGCTTATCAGTGGATGTAATACATTTTTGTCGTACTATTCAAAAGCAAAATTTCGTAAATTATGAAATAAATTCATTGCATGGAAACCTAGCTATAATTTTTCATTAGAGACAATAACTGTCTTCATACAGATTTATCTAGATTTATACTTTTGGTAAGTCTAAGGAAAGATTAATTAGAATTTATACTTAAAAAAAAATATGAAAAAACTAAATCCTGTTTATTATTAAATGTTAGCTGTTATAGTTTTGTAAAACCCGCAGGAACGGTTATGTACAAAGAATATTAAAATGAAACAAAGTAATATCAGCAACATGGCATGATTTTAGAGATTTACTAAGTGCTGGTTACTATGTCTGAAACTTGATTTGGCATATGTACAACATGTAATAGATTTTGGTGTTTGATCCCACGAAACTAGTACGCTAGACAGGTGCTTTACAACTTCCCAATTGGATGTACTAAGTGTTGAAACGAATTCATGATTGCATGTTTCACAGGTAATCTGTGTAAAACCCGTGTCAATTTATATACTTTGACTCTTATATACTGTACTAAGTATTGAGAATCTACCATGGGAAAGTAACGATAAATTTGATTGTTAGAAATACATAAATAAATCATATGTAGTAATAATAAATTTTCAACTAGATATAATGGAATTAGCTCACGAAATATCCGGGGAACATCCAATTCGGCGAAACCGTGACAAGACTTTTCTTCTTGATAGTTTCCGGGAAATAACTAGACGGTTTCCACCAACGTGCACGAATTAGTTACACAATTTCCGAGAAATCCAGATGACACCAGTGGTAGGTTATTCCGATTCCGTTGCACCACTGATGCATCGCAAGTTAAGTAATATAACTCAAATCGACCAACGGGATTCGATAGACTGCATCGATTTGCGACTTTCCTGCGTCATCCGTTTGCGGAAAATTTTATCCAAGAGTCTTATACTTCTTTCCATTGCCTTCTGGTTGGTTTTCATGAGAAACTGTCTGACCACTTTCGTTTAGTCCGCAAAGCTGCTGGATATTACGGAAGCCGCTGGAGTAGAGTTGTGCAGCTGGATGCCATTTTTTTATCTCACTTGGGACACCAATAGAGAGGCCAACAGAAGGACTCCAAAGAACATTTTGGGCATTAAAGTACTGTAAAATTTTGTGCTCGATTAAAAAAATGCAGTTAAAAATCATCTGACATAAAAAAACGCGTCTTGTCACGAGCCTTGTGTATACCGTAACGAAGCTAATAATAAAATAATACAAAAATATAATAAATCAAAAATATAACTAGATAATCTTTCTCCATACTCCATACATACATTTTTGCCCATTTGGGATGAAATGAGTCATCAGGTAAATGATGATAAAGGCGAGGCTCAAATATTTCATTTGTAGAGGAATGTGCCGCCCGGGCCGACTTAACTGATACCTGATAAGTAAAGTATTAGTATTTCATCGGAATGCTAATCAAAAATAATTTACCAACGTTAGATGATATCTAACGTCGTTGACGAGAACGATCTGGCTTTCCAACCATTAGGCCACATTTATTAGTGGCACATTCAGCATCGACTTCGATTGGGAACTGCGCCCTATTCACAAATTCAGGCTGATCACAATCGCATGCTGTGCCGCTATAATTTTAGGAAATTGCCATAATAGTGAATTCCTTAATTAAAGGTGCTGAAGCTGCTGCAGAGGAAATCGTTTATTGCAGCTCCCAACCATCCATAACTGCACTTTCTACACAGTGCAGCGCGGCCAAGATCTTTGAAGCGCTCTGGAAGGAATCCAGCTACAAAGTTGTTACGCTGACGTAGTCAACTGTAACTGTTTTTTGTGCCCTAATGGGGACTACCGCCACCGTTGGGGGTGCAGCAGGGAGCCAGAGCAGCTGGATCGTGAACGGGCACTTTGATGCAAATTATGGACTCATGAATAATGTAAATCATCACCCGGGAGTAGCAAAGTATAACCGTGCGGTTATGGTGTGTATCTACTATCTCCCCGTTTATGGAGAGTTTATGTTAGCTGAGCGAGTGTGTAAAGGCAGTTTGTCTACCAAACACTAAACAGCTACTGCCCCTGCGGGGTCACTGGCACGTTACCAGATCGATCCTTACGCTAGCTTTGGCTTTGTTTTGCTTTGCTCCCCGAGGGTTGGGGGTGTACTGGTAACGGCCAGGCAACGAATTCAGATCACAATTATTTACTGAGCGTGAATATTTTATAATGTGATAATTGGCGGGTGTGATTGATTGCTTCTGATCCCGGAGTCAGTTGCTTCAAAGGAAGAGAAAGTTGACCACTGGTGGAGGTATGCTGTATTGCAATAAGGGGTATTGTGCCCCACTAAACTGGAAAGCGATGGAAAACAAACTAGATTTCAAGCAACGAATAAAATGAAATGATTTCTAATTAGTTTCGTTTTACCCGGAATATTTAATAAACGATCAATTCAAACTATTTCACATACAGATTTCAATTTATTGACATAGAATAATCATTATTCAGCGCAAATCAAACGCATAATGAACCGTATTGAAGCACCACAATATATCTACTAGTGTACACATGACCCTCCATTTGAAGACAAATTTTCCGGATTCTACTGGGCCAATGTTGAATTTATTCTCTTGTGGCCCTTACACTTTTAGTGACTGACTCCGCCAATGAAATTGATTGATTTGAGAAGCGAACTTTTTGTCGGATCGGATTGAGATTTATCGTCGCCAGCCAGTGGTGGTGTTTGCCAGTTAAACTCCTTAATAGTTCAATCGTGATCGTGATAGACGAATCTCTTCGAAATGGGCCGTCATGTACAATTTACTTTGTAGCGAATCAAATGGATTGCTCTTCCAAGCGCAACACAAGTCACGTAAAATATAGCTGTCACCAGGCCCATTATTCCTGGATGATCGATTAACTGCAATCAACCGCATTATAACCACTCTGATTAACTACCATCTGTCCCTAAAAACGTTCGGTTACAGCCATTTACAACAATGCGTTGACTGAGATGACGATTACCAGAATCTCCAAGGACTTTTCTCTCTCCCGAAGGAAAACCCGCTTGCAAAGTGCCCCGATAACGTAGCTTCATTTAACTTAAGTAGCATGAATAATGCAAAATTACATCGCAGATTTGGGTCACCTCAACCAAGAAAGAGCCAACCGTCCCTTTCGCACATTCATACGCCACCATCAACGATGTCGCCGATTCACCCCTCGGAATTAAATTCACCCCATCGCATCCATCGCCTGTTGAAATCAAATACCTTCGACACCAGAAGAGGGAAACGGATTCGTTCAATTTAAACTGCCATTTTATTATACTCCGACCGGCAGCCGGTAATAATAATAGAGCTACCGGGACCCGGTGGTGCTTATTTCTGTTAGTCTTTCATCATTTGATGAATCCTCGAAACGGCCATCAATTCGCACGGTTGGATTTTGCTCATCGGGCGTACGCACATACTTTTTTCCTATAGTGGGGATCTCCGAACCCAGAGCTGTGGCAGTGTAGAACGAATGGTATCTGATGTATGACGTCTCTATTACCATTTGTTAAAGGATTTAATACATTGCGCCCGCGTATTCAGATTTATAATTCTATGTTTCGACTTTTTAATGGAGTTGCAACCACCGAAGAGCACGAAAAAAAGCATATTTCGATATTTTTTTATGAACAGAAGGAGTAGAAAAGCTATACCAGCCGTTACTATAGATGAATTCAAGTAAAAATAAGAAGAAGCAACCAACGGTGTTAACTTTGGCAGATTCTATAACACAGCATAGGGAGATCATTCTAAAATGTTTATAATAAATTCTAGACAACATGTAATTCAAATCTGATTGATGTATGATACGGAAAAAGTTCCGAACTGTATGATAGATACATTTTTGGAAAATATTCAAAAAATTAAGATAAGCTTCCAGATATGTAATTCAGAACTTTTTCCGTACCGTACATCAATCAGATTTTAATTACATTTTGTCTAGAATTTATTATAAGCATTTTAAAATGATCTCCCTATGCTGTGCTGTAGGATCTGTCAAAGTTAACACCGTCGTGCGTCTTCTTCTTATTTTTACTTGGATTCGTCTATAGTGTCAGTTAGAGTCATTCTGTTAGAATTTTCATAATATCCAAATATTATACTTGATTATTTTTTCTCCCTGAATGTAATGATCACAAACAGAGAATAGGCATTATTGATCTTATTCCATGATTATTTTTATCTAAAACTTTTTGTACAATATAATATCAATAATCATTCGTTCGTAGTGAGACGAAATTAAGCGTTTTTCGGGTCGAAGGAGAATCTTTTATAGTAGATTGTGCTGGAAAACATCTTTCACCAAGTCTTTCGCTCAATCTTTTTTTTTTCTTTTTTGTAGAAAACGTGCAAATCAGCAAAAACTGTTATCTCTTATCAAACCTTTCCTTCTTTCCCTTAACCTTCCGCAATTTGCTTAAACTTTCATAACACGAGAACTCGCATGTTGTAAAAAGCACAACAGTCAGAAAATTCGTTATAATGGAACCAATAAAAATGATATCAACGTGATTTTTTCGGAAAATAATAAAGGGGATGGATATTCTCATTGAGGACATTTTTCCAGTCCAATGAATCTTATGCTGATCCTCCAGAAGATACGGAACCAACGGAACATCGGTGAAAATGGCCAATTTACTCAATAAATGCGGCCTTATGAGTCAAGAAAAAAATTGTTTTGGAATTCTCCTACTTGGTGGCGCTAGTGTATATGTAAATACCAGTTTCCCTAGCAGGGGCTGTTCGGCCACATTGAGAGTTGTCACGTAAAGTCAATGTCAACTTCTCCCCACGAACAGCCTAGATAGCCGTGTGGTGTCGGCAGCCGGTTGTCTGGCTAAGAATAACGCTACGGATTGCCTGTTCTAGTGGTAAAAGTCCACCATACAGGTGACCCCTAATTCTTGGTGTGATGCGGCTTTATGCTTACCGTGCCTATGAATGAATGGTTAGGGGGGTCTAAAAAGAACCTAACCGCTAACGGAGCCTGTGAAGCACCGGCACCCTTCACAGTATTGAGCCCTTATTGCGCTAACCGGAGCTATGGCGTAGTTGACTTTTTGCTTCTCCGGAATAATCGGCTACTCTTATTCAATCTCAACTTGAGGTTAAATAAGGGTGGGATTATGAGTATGTTTTTATTTAGTTTTTCATCTAATTGTCACCTATATGGATTCGCTTTATGCGTTTTTCACAGTGTACTCTGTGTTTCGTCCTTGACGTTCTTGATACGATACCGACTTGGTTTCATCGTTGCTGTTCACATAAATGTTGAAGTTGTGGAGTGTATTATCGTAATTCGTAATGGCTACAGTTAGGATAGCTCAAATCAATCTTCAGCACAAAAGAACAGCAACGATTAATCTTTGTAGACTTATGCAAAATGGCAAATCCCAAGTGGCTTTGGTGCAGGAACCCTATTTTCGCAAGGGTAGCTTCTACCTAGGTAACCTAGTGAACCCGGTTTTTGCTGCTTTCAGTAATGAAATGGCAAACTCTCGATCAATGCCGCGTGCATGTGTACTTGTTAACAATGCTATCGTTGCTACACTTATCTCTGAACTAACAACCAGAGATGTATGTGCCGTCACAATTGATGCAACTGGCGGAACCCCCGTCAGGAAATACGTCTATTGTTCGGTTTATTTACCACATGATGAACCATCCCCTACGGATGCTTTCAAACGAGTTGTCATATATTGCACTTCAAAAGGCCTTCCGCTAATTGTCGGCAGTGATGCTAATGCTCATCACATCATCTGGAGTAGCTCGGATATCAATCTGATAGGCTCCAGCTTAATGGAATATTTAAGTAGTACCAAACTTGGTTTACTTAACATAGCCAATCGCCCAACCTTTATGGTATCCAATAGAGCAGAGGTGTTAGACATACCCCTTTGCTCCAATAGAATCAGTCACGAGTAGACGAATTGGCATGTATCAGATGAGGAATCTATATCTGACCATCGCTACATCTATTTCGATCAGTTGAATGTTTCTTCGCAGACCTTGCGTTTTAGAAATCCCGTTCAACCAACTGGGATCTCGAGTTGCTCTCGACAAAAGTTCATGGATATCTACCATCCATTGAAACTCCTACCGGCTTGGATGATGCCGTTGATACTACAACGTTGCATATCGTGGAAGCTTTTGAAGAAGCTTGCACCTTGCGTTCTGTGAAAACCTCAAGAGGAACCCCTTGGTGGAATTCCGATTTGGCTAAGCTCAGGAAGCAGTCTAGAAGGAGTTGAAACAAACGCCATTCAGCAGGGACGGATTCGGTCAAGTTGTCTCGCAAAGCTTACAAGAAGGCTCTACGATCTGCTGAACGTTTCGGCTGGAAAATCCTTTGTGCAATCGTCTCCAATTTTAGTGAAGCCACTCGATTGAATAAAATTCTTGCGAGATCCAAGGATTTCCAAGTTGGCGAAATTCGCAAGCCAAATGGCGACTACACTTCTTCTGACGAAGAAGCGTTAGAGCACCTATTTGATACACACTTCCTTGGATGTGTAGATATATCATCTTCGGATGTTCCTGATGTCTTTTCATGTAGTTATGGATCTTGGGCTCAGGCTCGTAGAATCATAACTACTGAATCGATTCAATGGGCTCTTAACAGTTTTGCTCCTTACAAATCTCCAGGGGAAGATGGGATCTATCCCGTTCTTCTTCAGAGGGGTTTTGAGCATATCAAACATGTTTTGAAAAAACTTTTAGTATGCAGTTTTGCTACTGGGTATATTCCCATATCCTGGCGGGATGTCACTGTAAAGTTTATCCCAAAAGGAGGACGTGCTTCGTATGAAGAAGCAAAGAGTTTTAGACCCATCAGTCTGACCTCATTTCTTCTGAAATGCTTAGAACGTATTATCGATCATCACATTCGTGATGACTGTTTGGCAATCATACCTCTTCATGTTAACCAACGTGCTTACCAATCTGGAAAGTCCACCGTGACTCTTCTACACAAGGTTGTCTACGTCATCGAGAAAGCATTCGTTCAAAAGCAATCATGCTTGGATGCGTTCTTAGATATTGAGGGTGCTTTTGACAACGTGTATTTCGATGCAATATTGGAAGCCGCACGTTGTCATGGGCTACTCAATATAATTACCAAATTATTACCAATTCACCAGATGCTTAAAAACCGACATCTCTACTCGACATTACGTCAAGCAGCGATTAGGAAACTAAGTGTCTGTGTCCCCAAGGGGGAGTATTATCTCCACTTTTGTGGAACCTCGTTGCAGATACGCTATTGAGATTACTCAATAATGGCGGTTTTCCTACACATGGATTTGCCGACGACTATCTAATATTGATAGTTGGTTTGTGTATTACTACTTTATTCGACCTGATGCAAAACGCTCTTCAGACAATCGAAAGTTGGTGTCGCCAATATGGCCTTTCGGTTAATCCGAATAAAACATCTATTGTACTTTTCACGGAAAAATGAAACCGTAATGGTATTCGCCCATTACATTGACTCTGAAATCAATGTAACGGATCAGGTAAAGTATGTGGGACTAATTCTTGATTCCAAGCTCTCCTGGACTCCTAACATTGAGTTCAGAGTCATGGCTTTCGGCCAGTGCCGATGAACTTTTGATGAAACTTGAGGTCTTAAACCCAAATATATCAAATGGATTTACTCAACAATTGTACGACCAATTTTGGCTTATGGATGTCTTGTGTGGTGGCAAAAAGGTGAAGTGAGGACAATTCAGTCTAAATTAGGCCATCTTCAAAGGATGACTGATGCGTTCTCTTCGACTCCCACGGCTGCTCTCGAGGTTCTCTTCGACGTTGTCCCACTACACATACATCTCAAACAAGAAGCACTTTCTTGTACTTACCGATTATGGGTTCTCGGTTTCATGGAAGAGAATCCTGTAAACCGCAGTTCTACACACACTTCGTTGTTACAACTCATGGTTGATTGGGACAGAACAGTCCTCGCTCCAAGTGATCTCACACTCGCTAGTAGTTTTCCTTATAAGACATTTTCAACACAATTCCCCTCGCGGGATGAGTGGACATCTGGCTATTTGGAGAGAAGTATGTCGGACAGCATTGTTTGTTATACTGACGGCTTCCTCTTCGAAGGTAGAGCGGGTGCAGGTGTCTACTCGCGTGAGCTAAGATTGGAACAGTCCCACTCACTGGGTAGACACTGCACTGTCTTTCAAGCGGAAATATTTGCCATTATGTGTGGCACTCCACACACTCCACACACATCCGCACTGCAGAAGCACATAATGGGCAAAGTAATATTCTTATGTTCACATAGTCAAGCAGCTATCAAAGCCCTCGCTTCGGCCAACTCAAGGTCGAAGTTAGTAATCGCATGTCGAACTCAAATAGAGGAACTGAATTCAGTTAATACATTGCACCTTATATGGGTACCTGGCCATTCTTCCATAGCTGGAAACGAATTGGCTGATGAGTTAGCTCGCACTGTAGCATCACAAGGCTTTTTTGGTCCTGAGCCAGCTATTCCAATATTTAAGTGTTGGGTGAAGCTTTTGATTAGCTCTTGGGCTTCCACTCAGCACAAACGGTATTGGAGTAGTTTGGATTCATGTCGACAAACAAAATTGTATATCCGAGAGCCATCTCCGGTAGTAGCTAACTATTTAGCTAATCTGTCTAAACAGAATTGCAGTGTCTTAGTCAAGGCCTTGACAGGTCACTGTCGACTCAACTATCACATGGCAAATATTCAACGTGTTGAATCTTTTGTCTGTGATGGTTGTGAATCCGATTATGGAACTTCTTATCATCTGATATGTAACTGCCCAGTTTATGCGCAACTGCGTTTCCAAATATTTGGTAAACACTTACTAAGTGAAATTGACTACAGAAACCTGAACCTTCAAAGTATTCTGTTGTTCATAACCCGTTGTGGTAAGGAGCTGTGAGCTTTTGTACGTGTTGTATACGTTGTATGCCCTCTTCAAGGGTACCTTTCCCAAACTTCCCATTTTTCTCCCATCCATATTTCCTTTCCTTTTTGTTCACTTCCTTTTCCGTCAGGTGCGTGATGAGAAAGGCTGTGAAGGCGATGGCACAAATCTCCCGAATTGAGGTGAACGTGCCCCTGGAGCCGACGTTCTGATACCTGATAGTGTATATGAAAATACCAGTTTAAACCAAAGTTTAAACCAATTGGTTCGATATCTCGGGATCTGTGGGAATAAGAAAGTTGCCGTCTTCTACAAAGTTGTTCGAGGATTGCAAACCAATATGTTGAGAAACTATTAAGATAATAAAAAATGCAAAGCGTTGCTAGTGTATATGAGATATCAGTTTGGTTCGATATCTACCAGAAAACATGAAAATGACCCTTGCACCCAAATGACCTTTTCAGTCAAGCGACCTTTTCGGCCCAACGACCCTTTCGGCCAAATGATCCTTTTGGCCTAATGATCCTTTCGGCCAAACGCACCTTTCGGCCAAACGACTCTTTCGGCCAGATGGGTTTCGGCCTAATGGTCTGTTCGGGCAAACGACCCTTCCCCGTGATTCATTGGAACATTTCCTGTCTTCGTTCATAGTGTCTTTGGGAGTGAGCTTTGAGAGAGCAAAGGAGGCTTTGACCGGGCAAGATGTGTTTTTCTACGCTTGACAGATTTTTTCTTCTTTCAGGATGAAGATTTTTGAAATATAAGGAAAAGGAAAGTGAAACTTCTCCAGGATTTCTTAGGACGAATGCTTGTTCAGCGAATTATGGATTTGTGCTGTTCGAAGTTGAAAATGCCTGCATCAAGAGAACCAATAAATATACTTTAACTATATTAATGAGACCCTGGTTGACCTTGATACTAATCATCCTGCTCTAGTTGTGTCGTTTAATCTGGCTACACCGATTGTCTTTGAACCGTTGACTGAGTATATTGCTCTGGATTTCTCTCGAGCTGATTATGCTGCATTATGTGAAAAGCTTTCCGAAATTTTCTCGACTGACGCCGTGGATTTTTTTGGCACAGCGGTAGAAAAAGTAATATTCAATGTTGTCCCAGCGAAGCGGCCTCCTCAAAAATCTCCATGGTCTAAGCAACGCTTGCGCGCTCTAAAACGACAACGATTAGCTGCCCTTAGAAGATACACTAACTGTACCGTATTACAAACGGCAGTTCAACCTTGAAAGTAGGTAGTCGCTATTTTACCTACAATCTTTTCCTCTACAATCGCCACGTCAAACGCAGGGAAGCCAGACTGCGAACGAATCCAAAAAGTTTCTGGTCATATGTGAACTCGAAGCGAAAGGAATCCGGATTGCCATGTGCCATGTTTCTCGAAGGCAGCGCAGCTAGTACCGAAAGCGAAAAACGCAATCTATTCGCGCGTCGATTCAAACAAGTGTTCCATGATGCTACTGCTTCCACGATGCAAGTGAACGACGCTGTGGCTGAAATACCACGGGATGTGCTTGATTTGAGTATTCCTCGTATTACGAATAACATGGTGATAGCTGCTAAGCATATGCGGTATTTTGAAAAATTCCGTTTTATGGCATTCGAAATGAAATTCCGCGGAACTTCGAGGAATTTGAATATGGCGAAATCCGGTTTTCTGACTTCGTTTCGTATCGTAAAATTTTAAAAATTTCGATGGAAAAATCATACTTTTAACGAAACTAAACGGGATTCCACGGAATTTCGAAATGAATTTTTAATAATTCCAATTTCCACATCATAAAAAAAAAATCGGCTGCGCCGTTAAATAAAGCCATTCAAACTGTATTCTAAATTATATACACCCAACCAGCAGCGGATGGCAGATTTTGAAACAGTTCTGCATAAGAACGGTACATAAACTGTATAATAATTTGGTATATACAATTTCGGAAATTTTAATTCAATTGTTGTACTGAAATCTTGCAGATTTGTATAACTTTAATGCAATAATTCTATAAAAAGCTTACAGAATTGTATACGCCAAGATTTTATACAATAATTGCCTGATTTTTTTTTTTGGGTTTACATATTTATCCTTTCACTAAATATAACTACATAATACAATTATGTATCTTCAAAAGATACGCATGTATCTTTCCACTAGAAAATGTCTACATTGTTTTAGAGAAGTAAAAATAATTTCTAGATCTCACCGCTTTGTAATGACCTAAGCTTTTACATAAAGATATTTTTAATACTGTTTATCATGGAAATCTATAGCTAAGCCATGAGCTAAATCCCAGGAGCAGTTCCCTTATATGACTCATATTTTTTGGTGTTTGAATTTTTCGCTCTTCTACATAAATAATGGATTGAAACATCGAGTTTATATTGTCTAGAAGATTTTGTACCAAATTAATTTGGTTAGGGGCTGTCCATAAACCACGTAGACTCTTGAGGGGGAGGGAGGGGTTTCGAAAAAGTCTACGTTAGTCTACGAAGGGGGACGGGGGGTATAGCAAAACTCCACGTAGACTTTTTTATTTTTTGGATGACAATTTATGCAGCAGCTTTGTGGGAAGTTCACTTGTTTGATTTTTAAGGTTTTGTTTGGCTGAACTACGGCTTAAAACTATCATGGATTTCACCTGGAAATTCTTCTATGTTGAGCAGGAAAATTCTCCGAAGTGTTCTATAAAAACATTCGATTTTTTTTATTTCCACTCGGATTTATTGCAGATTCTAGTAGAATCTACTTATACTTCTATGGAAACGACAAGTGATTCTTTTTATTATAGCCTATTCAGATTGGGCTATTTATGACTTTGTTAAGTGAGAGGGTATCCAATTATTACGAGGTGTTCAGACTGCAGCATGATAATATATCTTGACGTTTCATTTGCACGCTAATACAGGGTTGAATTCAAGGAGAGTTTTAAAATTTAATTTGCAAAATCAAGCATTTGTGTGGCGACAATCGAACATGTTTTTCTAAACAAAGTTTCTACGAAAACAAAAATATAAAAAAAAAATATGAAAAGGGATTTTCGAAGAATATTTGAAGCTCTCATTAAGGATAATGAGCGAAGCTACATTCATTAGTTGGGTGCACCGTTCTTCGGGAAATCAGACTATTCCTCAATTTATTTTTAAGTTTAAAAAATATTTTGATTCTGTACTATGATCGAACGGAGATTTGATAGACAAATTTAGATACTTTTGGGAATTCTCACAAATAAATATAAATAATATAAATAAAATAAAATAATACACAAATAAAAAAAGGACGATTGGACCAATTTTCAAGAAATATTATCGAACTAAAATGTATTTCCACCAGTATCTCCATGTATGAAGGGCAACTCAGCAATTTAATTTTTTTTCAAAAATGGAAACTGAACCATTGCGTTCTACTCGACAATCAACTTCAACAATCAGCTTCTAACAAAATCGAATCGTGTGAATGCGATATAATTTAAACTGGATTTTGGATGAATTAATGCATTACCAATCCATGTTTTATTTAAGGTTATTCTACTTTATATATACATCCCATTCAAATCGTACAGTTGTCCCACGTGAAAAATGTTGAAATCCAAAGTATATTGAGCCATTCAAGGAGCAGAATTGAAACAATTTATGAAATCATGTTTATTTATCAAATATATTCGTTTAACAACCATTCCTACGTTTTAAATTGTCTTCCGCATTGGCCCTTGAACTTTGAAAATTTATTCGATTATAGAACAAATCTAGGTTTAAGTTAAATACTTCATGTTAATTCTAGAGAGCATCTGTTTTTAAACAATTCATGTTGAATAAGTGGAGAATAAATAATTATCATCATTATTTTTCATCATATAAAATGCTTTCCACAAAACCATCACAATCCGAGTTATTCTTCAGCGCTCAGAAGATTTCCATCTAACATGCATTCGACCCTGCTGCGACAGAAAGAGCATGACTGTCAACTACGAAACGAAATGAAAACAGAGAGAATTTTCTCTCTGGCAAAGAGAGCGTGACGCTTGTCAGTTTTGTTTTGTTGAATTTCTCCCTTAGAACGAAAGCTCTCTCGTAATAATTGTTCGTAATAAATTCTTTATGACGCTTTTTAGCGGGTATCTTTTGACAGCGCAAAATGTATGGAATATTACGTAAATAATGACATCATAAAGCGTATTTACCCTGAAACGCCAATTATTATGTCATTAATGGCGTAATCTGAATAGGCTATTAACAATTTTCACGGGACATTATGTCGTACTTCAACGGAAAATTCTTTGGAAATTACAAAGGAAGCATTTTGGAATATCAAAGAAAATGTCATTTGAATTTCCAAAAGCCATTCTTTAAAACTTGTAAGGTGAATTCTCCGAAATTTTCACGAGAAACCCTTCAGAATTTCCACTGGCGATTTTCAATGAAGTCCCTGGGATAATTTCGGTAATTCTTCGGAATTTTTGCGAGGAATTCTTTAGACATATATGCGAAACTCTTAGGAATTTCCATGGGAAATTATTAGAAAATTTACGGCAATTTATTCGGGAGTTCTAATGTAAATTCTTTGGCATTATTGATGGAAAAACTTCGGAATTGCTATAGAAATGGTTGAAAATTTCCATGACAAGTTATTCGAGTTTCCCACCAAAAACAAATAAAATATTTTCAATTTTCAAATTGTAAGAAAGCCTTTATTATTTTCACAAAAAAATATTCGAAATTTTTACTATTTCACCAGAATTTCAACTGGAAATTCTTCATAATTGGAATGTGGAAAATGCTCTGAATTTGAAATAAAAATTGAAAATATCGTAGGAAACCATTCCAAAATTCCACGGAAATTTTTTCGAACTGTTCGTTTATATTTTAAATTACCTCGAAATGAATTTAAATTTTCACTGAAAATAACTAATAATGGGAAAACTTTTGGTATTTAAACGGAAGATTATTCAACAAGATATTGCATGGAATTTATAAGAAAAGCATCGAAATTTTCACGGAAAGTTCTTTGGAGTATTATCGGGAAACTTTAAAGGTTATCAATCAGGAAATTCTACGATATTTCCACGAAAAACTTATTGGAATGTTGACTTGGCATTCTCGGAATTTCAACTCGAAATTTTTCGAAGTTCTGAAAATTGTTCGGTTTTCTACAAATTTGAACCGGCGTGGAGAATTATAGTTCAGATGCGTTACAGATTTGAGGCAATGGCACGCCTATGCAAAAGTTTTTTTGGTCTTTATTTGAGAGGTTATGCAAAAGTGTCGGCGGCGGTGGCGCACACCTTCATGAGGAATCGAGTTCAGAAGTTAAATTGACTTTGAGATTTGGTTTCGGGAGCGATGGACGGTTTAAATTTAATTACGTTTTCAATTGCTTTTTAATTTTATTGGATTTTGTTCAGTTTAATTTTTATGTTTAAAATTAGTATTTTGTTGTAATATTTACATACTGAAATTGTTTTGAATACCGCCATCGGGGGTGACAATGGGGATGAGAATGGGTCATCGCTCTCACCGGCAGTCTGGAGGTCGTAGAGCAAAATCGTTCAAAAAGGTCTCTTATATTTTATTCTTCTTGCTCTTAGATACATTCAATATATTCTACAAGCATTCTAAGTAGTTGAAACGGTAGCTGAATTTCTTAGAACGTGGTTGATCTCCATATTTTTAAAATCGCATATTATATCTTGTAAAATTTAGAAAAGGGGTGGGGAGGGGTTTCGTAAAAGTCTACGAAAGTCTACGAGGGGGGTTTGAAAATGTGAAATTTCGGTTTACGTGGTTTGTGGACAGCCCCTTACACTGCACTATGGTCCAGGATACACATTTACGCGGAAAGATGAATTTTACGCCAAAACTATATTTTTTAGAAAAAACGGTTGTTCTACAAAATTGTTTGAAATAGTCAGGCCATCATTATGGTGCAACCAAAAAATATGGTGGCACATCATATAAAAAAAAAATTAAAAAAAAAAAAATTTTGGAATATCTTCATGTTATGTTCTACAAAGATGTAGCGCAGCTTATTCCAATCAATTTTGCTAAAAAAAAACTTTTTCTGTAGCTCTTAAGTTGGCTGATTTAGAGCAATTTAACCTAATTGGATTAGGGTGTACCCCAAAAAAATAGTATATTTAATCTACTTTTTTTGTTTTAGATTTCTCGAAAAAGTCGTCGTTTTTTGAGGAACACCCTAATTCTGGTAAGTAAAATTACTCTAAACAAGTGAGCAAGAAACATGTAATTTAAGAGCTACATAAAAAATTTATGTAGCAAAGTTGATTGAAAAAAGCTGCGCTACAACTTTGTAGAACATTTTATGCCAATATTATGCAAAATAAAAAAAAAATTTATAAAATGACCCACCCTATTTTTCGGTAACTCTATAATAAGGGCCCGAGTATCCAGAACAACTTTGTAGAACAATTTTTTTTTCTTAAAAGTATGCTTTAGGCCGAAAATGCATCTTTTCTCGTAAATCTTGCAATACGATGATAATGATAAAACTTATAAAAAGTGTTAAAGCTGTAGATTTTTTATTTCTCATTTTTCATGAATGTCACCTTCTAAAGACTTTTAGGGCGCGTTTTGCTATAAGAATATCGTCTGTATCTTCGTCTATTGTCGAGTTATATCAATTTTTTTTGAAAAAACATGATTTTAGTAAAATTGGTTAAACTTGAGATAAAAAAATAACACATCTCCAATTTTTTGACATAATAAGGAATATGAATTTTTCTTTCAAATGCCGTATAAACATATTTTTTGTTAAATATCTTGGCTGGACATATGCACAGTACATGTTTCGAAATGGACAAATTGATATGAAATTTGCGAAAAAGAATCCACGTGTCTCGAACCCTCAACCACCTACTCTCTAGCTAGGCGTGGTAACCCCTACACAACAAACCACCAGTGTTCTTGTTGTGTAGGGGTTATCACGCCTAGCTAGAGAGTAGGAGGTTGAGGGTTCTGAGTCCCTCCAAGACACGTGGATTCTTTTTTCGCAAATTTCATATCAATTTGTCCATTTCGAAACATATGCTGTGCATATGCACAGCCAAGATATTTAACAAAAAATGGCTTTCACGGCCGAGTTGCCGAATAATATGCAATTAATATTTTTTGGGTCTGTCCTAACCGGAGATATCAACTTATGAAAAAAAAGTAATTTTGATAGAAAAACCATTATAACTTTTGATCAGCAAAAGATATTGAGCATATTTACCCATTTTGCATTTTTTGAGCTCTAAAAGTCACCTGAAGCAGACTTTTTCGAGAAATCTAAAACAAAAAAGTAGATCAAAAATACTGATTTGTGACCCTAATCCAAGTAGGTAAAATTGCTCTGAATCAGCTAACTTAAGAGCTACAAAATAAGTTTTTCGGCAAAATTGACTGGAATAAGCTGCGCCACAACTCTGTAGAGCATATCATGTCAATATTCCGAGAAATAAAAAATATTTTCTATTTTTTTATATGATTGCCACCCTATTTTTTGGTTGCACCATAATGATGGCCTTACTATTTCGAACAATTTTGTAGAACAACAGTTTTTCTAAAAATATAGCTTTGGCGTACAATTCATCTTTCCGCGTAAATCTGTATCCTGGACCATAGTGCACTGGCAAGCAACTCGTCAGAGCTACCAATACCCAAGGTTGTCTCGATTGAATTGTCACATCATGTGCAGAATTTAAAACTGACTGTGATTTTTTTGATTATGGCGAAAATTGTTTAGAAACTCAAAATTATTAGGATTACTCAAATCGTATAACTTCAGTAGACCCTTAGGGGCAGCAGGGACTATGTCCAAGGGCTTGACGATCCCTCCCCAGGCCATCTGCGAGTTGTGGGGCCTGCCTAGGATGTGGTGGGGTTTGACAGTGGGCCCTGTTAAACCTCTATAAAAAGCTGCATGTATCCGCAAGTAGGCTCCGCCAAAGCGACCGTGTGCCGCTCAAAGCGCACAAACCCAAGTCCTGGTAGTAGGTGGGACGCTAAACAGCCCCTGACACGACGGCCCTCCGACGAGACAGGAGGTTTGCGCAGGTCCAATAAGCCGCCTTTAAAACAACTATTACGAACGACATAGAAGATAATACGACTCGATACAATCGGCAACGACCTAGGCGACGAATAAAGGATCACGATTGGAAGCTTGGAACATGGAACTGCAAGTCGCTAGGCTTCGCAGGTTGCGATAGGATAATCTACGATGAATTACATCCCCGCAACTTCGATGTCGTAGCGCTGCAGGAAATCTGCTGGACAGGACAGAAAGTGTGGAAAAGCGGGCATCGAGCGGCTACCTTCTACCAAAGCTGTGGCACCACCAACGAGCTGGGAACCGGCTTCATAGTGCTGGGAAAGATGCGCCAACGCGTGATTGGGTGGCAGCCAATCAACGCAAGGATGTGCAAGCTGAGGATAAAGGCCGTTTCTTCAACTATAGCATCATCAACGTGCACTGCCCACACGAAGGGAGATCCGACGACGAGAAAGAAGCGTTCTATGCGCAGCTGGAGCAGACATACGATGGATGCCCACTGCGGGACGTCAAAATCGTCATCGGTGACATGAACGCACAGTAGAGTGATTCAAATTTTGATTTTTTTTCCCCCTCATGCATAATCGATTGCATTTGCCATTTTAATAATCCTCCTAATTTTTTACCCAAGTTGGATGTAAGTTGATGGTGCACACGTAATTTAAAGTTGGTACGGAAATTACTGTAAAAATAACCCTTATGTGAAATACCGTTAGGTGAGGTGGCCTATGAGATATTCATAAATAATCAACACATTGACTATATAGAATACTCTTAAGCTGAAAGATAGTTGTTGTTGCGAAGCGATTTGTCGTTTGGAAGCAAAGTTATGAAGAAAACAAAAATGCCCATTATTGATATTGATGTTATTCTTTTACGTGTTAAATTAAATTTCCAATGATTCATTATTTCCTTAATAACTTTTCTTGCAAGCATCAAACCGTTTCGCAACAAAGACGACCTGTTTTCTTATAAAATTTTCTATGTTTCCGATGTACTCATATGTTTTAAAAGCTTGATGGAAAGCGTTGGAAAACGGTTTTGCATAAAAGTTACTATTTTCATAGTAATTTTCATACAAACTTTAAACTGCGCGTGCTCACTCAAATTACATCCAATTCAGCTAAAAATTTAGGAGGATTATTAAAATGGCAAATGCAATCGATTAAACATCGGGGGGCGAAAAAGTCAAAATTTGAATCACTCTAACGCACAGGTAGGGATGGAGGAAATGTATAGACCGGTCATCGGACCGGAAAGTCTGCACACCGTATCGAATGACAACGGCAAACGATGCATAAACTTCACAGCCTCCCGCGGAATGGTAGTCCGAAGCACCTTCTCTCTCCGCAAAAATATCCACAAGGCCACATGGAGATCACCTAACCAAGAAACGGAAAACCAAAAGGACCACGTTCTAATCGAAGGTAAATTCTTCTCCGACATTACGAACATCCGCACTTACTGCAGTGCGAATATTGAATCCGACCACTACCTCGTTGTAGTATGCCTACGCTCAAAACTCTCGACGGTGTACAACACGCGTCGAAGTCGAACGCCGCGGCTCAACATTGGGCGGCTACAAGGCGGTAGACTAGCCCCCCAAGAATACGTGCAGCAGCTGGAAGTGGCACTCCCAACGGAAGAGCAGCTAGGCGCAGCGTCTTTTGAAGATGGCTGGGGTGATATTCGATCCGCCATTGGTAGCACCGCAATCGCTGTACTTGGCACGCTGCCCCCGGATCAGAGAAACGACTGGTATGATGGCGAATGTGAGCAGTTGGTAGAAGAGAAAAATGTAGCATGGGCGAGATTGCTGCAACATTACACAAGGGCGAACGAGGCACGATACATACGGGCGCGGAACAGACGAAACTCGATTTTTCGGAGGAAAAAGCGTCAGCAAGAAGATCGAGACCGTGAAGAGACGGAGCAACTGTACCGCGCTAATAACGCACGAAAGTTCTATGAAAAGTTAAACCGTTCTCGTAAAGGGCCACGTGCCACCAACTGATATGTGTAAGGACATAAACGGGAACCTTCTTACGAACGAGCGTGAGGTGATCCAAAGGTGGCGGCAGCACTACGAAGAACACCTGAATGGCGATGTGGCAGACGAAGATGGTGGTATGGTAATGAACCTGAGAGAACACGTGCAGGACATAATTTTACCGGCTCCGGATGTCCAAGAAATCCAGGAGGAGATTGGGCGACTGAAAAATAACAAAGCCCCTGTGGTTGACCAAAAGCAGGAGAGTTATTTAAACACGGTGGCTAGAGCGCTGCACTGGGTCATTACCAAGATTTGGGTAGGTTTGCCGCAGGAGTGGATGGAAGGTGTCGTGTGTCCCATCTACACAAAGGGCGATAAGCTGGATTGTTGCAACTTTCGCGCATTCACATTGGTGAAGGATGGCTACAAGGTACAAACCCAAATTGTATGCCGTCGACTAGCACCAATCGCAATGGAGTTCGTGGGGCAGTACCAGGCGGGTTTTATAGGCGAACGCTCCACCACAGACCAGGTGTTCGCCATTCGCCAAGTACTGCAGAAATGTCGCGAATACAACGTGCCCACACATCATCTATTCATCGACTTCAAAGCCGCATATGATACAATCGATCGGGACCAGCTATGGCAGCTAATGCACGAAAACGGATTTCCGGATAAACTGATACGGTTGATCAAGGCGACGATGGATCGGGTGATGTGCGTAGTTCGAGTTTCAGGAGCATTCTCGATTCCCTTCGAAACGCGCAGCAGAGGGTTACGGCAAGGTGATGGTCTTTCGTGTCTGCTATTTAACATCGCTTTGGAGGAGTAATACGAAGGACAGGGATTGACACGAGTGGTACGGTTTTCACGAAGTCCGTCCAGTTATTTGGTTTCGCCGACGACATTGATATCATGGCACGTAACTTTGGGAGGAAGCCTACATCAGACTGAAAAGCGAAGCTAAACGGATTGGACTAGTCATCAATACGTCGAAGACGAAGTACATGATAGGAAGAGGCTCAAGAGAGGTCAATGTAAGCCACCCACCACGAGTTTCTATCGGTGGTGACGAAATCGAGGTGGTTGAAGAATTCGTGTACTTGGACTCACTGGTGACCGCCGATAACGATACCAGCAGAGAAATTCGGAGGCGCATAGTGGCTGGAAATCGTACGTACTTTGGACTCCGTAAGACGCTCCGATCGAATAGAGTTCGCCGCCGTACCAAACTGACTATCTACAAAACGCTTATAAGACCGGTAGTTCTCTACGGGCACGAGACCTGGACGATGTTCGTGGAGGACCAACGCGCACTGGGAGTTTTTGAAAGGAAAGTGTTGCGTACCATCTATGATGGGGTGCAGATGGCGGACGGTACGTGGAGGAGGCGAATGAACCACGAGTTGCATCAGCTGTTGGGAGAACCATCCATCGTGTACACAGCGAAAATCGGAAGACTTCGGTGGGCCGGGCACGTAGCCAGAATCGGACAGTAATCCGGTGACAATGGTTCTCGACAACGATCCGACGGGAACAAGAGGGCGAGGTGCACAGCGGGCGAGGTGGATCGGTCAGGTGGGGGACGATTTGCGGAGTCTCGGCCGACTGCGTGGTTGGCGAAGTGCGGCCACGGACCGAGCCGAGTGGAGAAGACTTTTATGTACAGCACAGGCCACTCCGGCCTTAGTCTGATAATAAATAAAAAAAAAGTATCGTGCTAGCCTCATGATAATACGAATGCAAAAATGGTAACCTAGCTTAGAAACCGCGCAGTTAATAACTGTGGAAGTTCTTAATGAACACTAGGCTGCGAGGCTGCTCTGTCCCTGTGTGGGGATGTAATGCCAATAAGAAGAAGAATAAGAAGAAGAAGAAGAAGAACCCTATACTCAATATTAAGAAATTTCTCAATTCCTATTCGGGACAGCGGTAAAAAAATGATTTCAGTAGAATAGTAAGATTTGATTTTCTTAACATTTGCATCTATTTTTGATTTACTCACCCTCGCTGAAGTTATTAATTTTATTAACTCCTTGATTACTGCTGGTGACGCACGAAATAATCTTTCATCATCATAGACGAAACGAGGAATGAAAATTTCCCCTTTCGAACTAAATTTAGGGATAGATTCGTGTCAATTTGTACCACACCATCGTACCACCACTCTCATCTAGACCGAGATGTGATCTCCTGCGAATGGGAACCCCGAATCAATCAATCGTCAAAATCACTTTCGACACGAATTGTGACTCGAATAATCTGCGCCCGAGAAGAGGAAAAGCATCATAAAGTGTCCATAAAATAAACACCATCAATTTGGCGCTCGCACCGCGCCAGATTACTGCTCGCTGAGTGCATGAATATGCAAACGAAGTTTAGTTCCAACCCGTGGGCCTGAATTAATTATCAATCACAAACGCTTTGGGGCGAAAGAGCTGCTGATCGTTGATCGAAAGCATAGCGTAGCGTATAAAAAAGTATTTCTCCAAGTTGTTTGTTTGAACGCCCTTTACTGAAGAAAATCTACAAGTTTCATGATGGTCAACAAGTTGAACAGAATAACAAAACATGATAAGGACTTGATTGATATAAGAGATAAAAGAACAGGCAACAATATCAAAAATTTGCACCAAAATATCATTTAAATATCAAGATATGCTATGGATAAGAACAAACTAATGGCACATGATATTGATCACTTATTACAAATAGCATAACTTGATCTCCTCGTGATATTTCAGTGCAAAATATTGATATTGTCGTCTGATCTTTTATCTCTTATATCAATCAGGTCCATATCTCATTTTGCTATCTTATCAACATTTGATATTATTGAGCTATTTTCGTCTGCTCGGGTAGAGTTTCAAGCACATATATGTACCTAATTACAAAAAGTTGTGCAATTGATCAGCTAATTAATGGCACCGCAAAATTAAATTAGTAGACAGTAATTTTATCAACTGCTTTGAATATAATCAGTCAAAAGTTAAAAGTTGATCGTAGTCAAATCAAAATATTTTCTAGTACTTTGGGAAACACTGATGTAGATCGTAGGAAGCGTGCAGCAAATAGGAATACATATTATTAATGGAAATCACATATGACTTTAATTAGAGCTCGCCACACTAGCGGAATGCCGGCTTTTGAGACAGGAAGTATGCGCTTTTATTTAGCACTTGGCATTAATTGATTCGAGCAAACGAAAAGTGCTCGTTCAGTCTAATGGTAGTCAGTTTACGATGATTGCTTGGTGTTAATTGATTTTGCTATTGAAGGGCAACTCGAAAGTTGCGTCTTTAGAGAGGGTTCCTCACTGTCTAGCGTAGTTTCATAATCATTCTCGGAAGAGAACTTTATCTTATAGAACAGGAAAATAATCTTTAATGTCACCATCCTGAACTCCTGGAAGGATGGTTGTGAAATGCACGCAATAAGGAATACTAATCAGTTGCGTCTAATCAACCACTTTCAGATTTTATTTAATGTGATCATCCTGTAAACCACGTGAAGTCCATGATGATAGAGCACTGGAAGAAGGCAGGTAGCATGTTCCTATTTTCCATTTGTCATCTGTGTGAGCTGCTGGAGACATTAAGGCACAACATGGAAGCTGGAGAAAAGACAATATTCGAAGAAGTCGTAAAAAGAAAGGTGATTCAAATGTGGCTCTTTCGTTTTTATGGTGCAGCCAATTAGATCATAATCTTGAAAAGCAACACGAGTTGGTCAGGGTCTATTATGAGGCACTACGTTATATAGAGAAAACACAGGGCTGACACAAATCATTAGGACAAGGAAAATGGTAGTCTCGAATTTCGACAACCCGCCATATAGGTACGAAACTTTTATTACGATTATAATTTATTACAAAGTTGGTGTCCGACGGATATGGTTTACTGGTGGTAAAGTGAAGGCATCATTTGGAGATGATTAGTCGTTTGACCCAGAGTAGTCCACCACGCATTAAACATATTGCTCATATATATGTGAACTTTTATAAATGGATATTAACGACATTTAACTCCAAAACTAAATATTCAAAGCAGACCGCTTTGTAGGGTAAGACGATATAATGCGCCCCACCTGGCCAAAACGCCCCCCTTTGATTTCTAGAAAACTACAACTAATTAAGGGTCAAAATCAGTTGGTACCAATAAGTATTTGTAAACCCATCATACTATGTGAATATGGACGTATTTTTGTATTACACAATGAAAATAATAGCAAAATACAAAAAGTTACAGTTTTGATGTAACTTTTCATGTTTGTTTGCTCAACATTCTTGAGCGACTCTAGCATACTGTCCGCAAAACTTGCACTGGAACACTCAGTTGGGCAACAAAATTACTTTCCTCAGTGGTTAATATGATATAAAATTACTTCCATCTTCAAAAATGTAACGATTTTCGGGGGGCCTCCTTAGCCGTGCGGTAAGACGCGCGGCTACGAAGTAAGACCATGCTGAGGGTGGCTGGGTTCGATATACGGTGCCGGTCTAGGCAATTTTCGGATTGGAAATTGTCTCAACTTCCCTGGACATAAAAGTATCATCGTGTTAGCCTCATGATATACGAATGCAAAAATGGTAATCTGGCTTAGAAACCTCGCAGTAAACAACTGTGGAAGTGCTTAATGAACACTAAGCTGCGAGGCGGCTCTGTCCCAGTGTGGGGATGTGTTGCCAATAAGAAGAAGAAGAACGATTTTCGAAAACATGTTTCACTGGCCAAAACGCCCCAGTGTAGGCAGGACGATATGCCCTTGCCAACTGCACACAAGCGCAGCGAGCCTGCAGCAGTTTCTTCCAAATTGTATGGAAAATATTGAAATGTTATTCACACCTGCTTAAATGAACCTATGTTGGTTTTTTAATGTCAAGCGCATGAGGATTTGTAACCTTTTTATTATGGGATTGATAAAATACTAATGAAGGGCTATGAAACGTATTTGGTTAAGGTGGGGCGTATTGCCCAGGCACTTTTTGAAATTCATTTTTTCACGACTTTTCAAAAAAGCTTTATTACGTGTTATCTGTAATATTTTTATATGACTACTCACGGGCAATACATTTGCGACTTCATGGACTACCAAATAAAACAAAGTTTGCATAAATTGCGTTGAAAACTAAAAAAGTAATCAAGGAATTGCCTTAGGGGGGCATATTATACCGTCTTACCCTATATGTCGAGCAGCAGCTGGAGTGATGGTACACAAAGTCCTGGGCACCCGGTCGAAACTTCGAACGAGAAAGGCTCCGTACACGGAAGAAAAAAAAGTAGGAGAGAACGGTCCAAAATGTACCCCTGAGGCAAAATGGCCTCACTCATTAAATCACTCATGTAATCTGTTGTAGTACATTTATGAACGAATATTGCCATTACAATTCGTAATTAGTTATCCATCATTGAGCTCCATTGAACAAAAATAGCAAAATCCTTCATAATCACTAAAATTTAACGATTTGCTGTTCTTCCAACACATCCGTAAGATTGAAGCTCAATCCATTAAGAAATAACAAACAACCATGCGTTCACCATCATTTTACATGCAATTGAGTCATTTTAGACCACCATTTGGGCGTTTTGCCCCAGGCCTATTTTTAAAACATTAGAAAGTCATGAAAACCTTATTGTTTTG
Source organism: Armigeres subalbatus (assembly GCF_024139115.2). Lineage (NCBI taxonomy): Eukaryota > Metazoa > Arthropoda > Insecta > Diptera > Culicidae > Armigeres > Armigeres subalbatus. Next base: position 907,540 of record NW_026942188.1, read on the forward strand.
AATAGGAGATCATTGTGAAATGTAGCTGAGTTTCAAAATTTTGCACGTATACGTTGAAATGGCTGGGGTTTTTTTTTTGTTTATATGGGCGAAAACATCAAAAAAGCTTAAGGGGTGCAATTTGGTCCGTTCTCCCCTACCCAGTGTTGAGTATTTTTAAACTTTCTTTTGAGTTATGTTTTATCTTCTCTTTCATCAACTCTTTCTTCTGTCGTCAAAAACAAAAGAACAAAACAATGCATCGACGCCAGTTCGATACGGAAAGCCAACCTTGAGTTTGTTGCCCTAGGTCGAAATTGAGTGAATTAAACCTAAAATTGAGTAAATACGCTAGGTACAGTAGACGTTCGATAACTGCAAGTCATTTAACTGCACTGCTTTTTAACTGAAATTCGATAGTTGCAACAGTTTTGTAGTTATTTGACCGCTAAACATCAAACTGATATAAGACTCAATGACTGCGCTGCATTTGGATGCACTTTTATTGCATCTGACGTCAATTGACAACTATTTGACGGCTAGAATGCATTGCAGTTATCGAACGGCATTCGTTAACTTAAACGTAAACATCTTGGTACTGGTACATCTTGGTACTAGGTTGAGTAAATAGAATTTAGGTAGTACTAGATACATGGAAGTAAAGGCAAACTTTTTTTTTGTCTTTATTATCGAGACTTTCAGCCCGAGGCTAAAGGCAAACTACTTCGACCCCATTTAGTCAAATTTGGCTTCCCGTACGGAAATTCGAGGTTGGGTAGATTGAACTCACTTTTGGGTAGTTTAGTTCTTCCGTGTACACTATCACGGGACACGAACGGAAGACAGAAGCTGGTAGAAGCACATCAAGGAGCTACACTTTACTAAAGTGGCGCAGATCAGCGCTACGTGCCACTAGTTGGCTCTTCTACTCTCTCGCTGATCAGCGAGAGGGTGAAAGAAACAACTAGTGACACGCAGCGCTGATCTGCGCCACCTTAGTAAAGTCTAGCTCATTGGAAGCACATGTCAACCGAAAGCGTCCCTGCTACCTTTTCGACTTTCCAGATCTAATTATGGGATCATAAGTCATAACCTAAATACGATTTTTTTTGAAACACACTAAGAAAAATTTTCTCAAGTTTTTAGTAGACCTAGTGTACGAGAAAGGCACAAACTCCGCTAGACGGATTAATCAAGGTTTTTATCTATGCCTGAATCTATAATTCCAGGATGGCTCCCTTTCGATTGCATTTGCTGAAATGGGTAGTAAAGCACCTAGCCAGATTGTCAATTTATCTAGTAGTCTGTGCTTGCTAAACTGAATGACAATAGGGCACTGCACGGACTGCTTTGTCTCTTTTTCGCTGCAAAGAAATTAGAAAACAACAAGGCCAGTAAACGTCAAAACTCATGAAGAACGAAAGAGAAAGAGATTTTTCCGTGCAGTGCCCTATTGTCATTAGTTAGGGCCACGGCATACGGTCTGTATACCGTGGTTAGGGCATTATAGAATTATAAATTGTATGGGAGTTAGGAAATGTAATTGAAACTGTAAAAATGCCATCTTCAACAGACGTTGTAGTTGTAAAAAATTGAACAGTTTCGTTAGAAAATTTATAACTGGCATATCACTCAGTTGTATTTTTGCAGGAATTTGCAACAGAATTTACTCGAGTCATATTTTGTTCAAAGCAAAAGTAGATCACTTCATCAGCGAAAAAAAATCAGTTCCATCGACATCACCGCAGTTTTACATTTGAATTAGCATTGGAAGATCATATTTTTGTTTTTCGGTATAAAACATGTGCATTGGTAAGGGCATCTTTAGTAATGTTACAGTTATAGTTATATTTATTTCCCGAGTTTTACATTTTATAACTGTCAAAGATATAAAACAAGAAATGCATCTTCAGTAGCAGTTATAAGCTGCATATGTTTTATACTGGAAAACGAAAAAATAATCTTCCGAGGCCAATTCAAATGTCAAACTGTTATGATGTCGATGAAATAGTATTTTTTGTAGCTGATGACGTCATCTTCTATTGTTTTGAACGAAATAAAACTCGAGTAAATTCTGTTGCAAATTCGTGCAAAAATACAACTGAGCAGTATTCCAGTTATAAATTTCTGAACGAATTTTTAAAACTACAACGTCTGTTGAAGATGGCATTTTTACAGTTTCAATTCCATTTCCTAACTCCCATACGATTTATAACTCTACTAAAGATGCCCTAACTAAAGGTGCATTTCCCGTTTTATATTGTTGACAGTTGTAAAATCTGTAAATCGAGGAGAAAGTGTAACTAAGAACTGTTACATTACCAAAGATGCCAGACCATTAACCTGTTAAGATACGCAAAATCATCAACGAATTATAAAAACTGTTTGTGGGGTGATCGCAATCATCGCAGAATATGCGATTACAGCAAACAATTTATACATTTCCTATTAAAAATTATTTCGAATTGTCAAGGCAAATTATTCCGTATTTCCGCTGAAAAAAATACCAAATATTCATGAAGAACCTTTTCTAATTTGTACGGAATGCCATTTCATATTTCAAAGGCAACTTTGGCAATTGTTAAGAATTTCCGCAGGATCTGGAGAAATTGAGAAGAGTGTGGCAGTACCACGAATATTTGAATTATTAATTATTTAAAGTTGTACAAATAGATTAAGGTGAATTGAACTACCCCTTGTTTAGAGACCACTCACGTTGATGGAATTCACTCACGTGGAATATTAGAGTGCATAGGTTCATTGGTTCACTTGTTCATGATCTGCATCATGAAGTAAATGAGTTCACGATTTATTCCTGGCGCCAAAGGTAAAGTCGTTAGCCAAATCAACATGTGCGAGACCGGGCATCGACCTGGGTTCAAGTATCGTTGACCCCAGCTCTGTAAAATAACATTCGGGTTGGCAAGCGAGATGGAAGATCTGGCTCTAAAGGTGGGGACGAAATGGTTTTCTGAATAATGAAAGGATTTGTATTCGGTATGATGATTTTTGACTTTTCGCGAAAACAATCAACTTCGTTGTTTTCGCGTAATTTCCGGCGACGAAGATCTGAAATCTTGCGCCTTGATCTGAGGATCTTAAAACTTGACTCTTTCACTTCGTTCTGGTCTGTGGAAGAGGCGAGAGCGGTCCAAGTTAAGTCCCGCGCCGTGGTTGTGAAGTTCAGGTGTGAACTAGTGAAAGCGTGAAGAAACCTTCGAGTTTTACCTAATTAAATTTTATTTCCCAATTTCCCTCAGAGTAGCTAAAGTACCTAAGTGCGTGCGACAGTTAAATTAGTGCGAGTGCGTAGAATTTGGATGCGACAGGTAATACTGATGATATGTGTGTGCTTAATGTGCCAGAGTTAACCCGTCTGTATGACGGCATTTTGAATTCCGTGACAGATCTGTGGCAAGAGTTGCGAGGCCCGTCACACCACCCTTTTCGTCAGCGACCGGCAAAGTTAATTTGCACACCCCCAGTTACCAGTAGTCGCAACGCACGAATTCATCGCACAAGCTAGCTAGATAGGAGTCGTACACTTATTACGTAAGCATTTTTTCTGGGTTTTTCGACCCCTCCTCCCCCTATGTAAGATTTTTTTCATACAAAAGAATCCTCCCTCCCCCCATAAGTGCTTACGTAATATGTGTACGGCCCCATAGAGGGAATGAGAAGAGTAGGCCTATAAAAGTATATAATCGGTAAGGAAGAGAAGAATAGAGGAAATTAAATGAAGAAGGAAATGGTTTTTTCTTTGTGAATGGTCGAAAATAAATGTTTAAACTGAAGCTAGGAAGTGTTTGAACAGCTAGTCGAATGAGAGAAATCTAATGAGGTGAAGGGAGAAGGTTTTTTCACGTTTCGGTCGTTTTATTTTATTAGTTTAGGTCCATTTACTGGGATGGTTGGCCCGATTCCAACCACGGACAGCTTTTTATTCGGACAAGGCCGTTCGAAGGGTTTTTGAGTCGAGTACCGGTGATGATAACGGCCGCGAAGGCAATAATCTTGTCGTCGGCGGAAATCATTAGTCCGAATACGGTTTTTTTATTAAGCGACGTACAGTCGTAAAGTCCCCACGCTTCCCTGCCAGCCCACTCGTTTCCCTCCCAGTCACCTGGGAAAATTTGAACCCTCCCCTCCAGGGTCTCACAGGTCAGGCAGCCAACAATCGCGGTAGATGGTCTCCTTTGGGAGTGGCGCTTAAGCCATTTTTACTTGAACCCGGGAACTCGTGAGGCTGACGGGTTGCAAAAGTTTCGAATTTTTTAGTTTCGGCTAATTCAGGGAGAAATTTCTGCCCATTGTGCATTTCTCCTTTTTAATAGATAAAGAAATCTTATTCATTTATGCGTTCTGAAAAATATTGTTTGATAATCCCATTTGCCATTCGCGCATACATGAAGATATTACTTCTATTTGTCGATCTTATTCGCCATCAGCATCATATCCTATCATATCCTCCATATCCTACCTTACCATCAGCCGAGCGAATGCACTCTTCCAAAAAGGGATCATATCTTCCCTTTCCTTGAATCGAGCAAATGCCTGAAATAAAAGAAGGAATCATATCCTCTCTTGCCTTCTGCCGAGCAAATGCATCCTTCAAGAAGAAAACATATCTTCCCTAGCCTTAAACCAAGGAAATGTACTATGTTCTGAGAACTAAGATGTAAATATGTACATTATGTGGAACATTTTGATTTGAAAAATGTATTGGAGGTAACCACTTTCGTTCGATAGGACTCGAACCCACGACCCTCAGTACGCTAGACTGGAGCAAATGCCTGAATTGAGGGAAGGAGTAATATTCTTTCTTGCCCTCTGCAGGGCAAATGTATTCATTTAAAAAATAGATCGTATCTGCCCTTGCCTTAAGCCGAGCAAATTCCTAAATTGAAACCCTTGCAGCACAAGTCAGACAAAAATGGTTACAGCACAGCAACTTGATTGTTACTGAATCTGGTCACATATGAGTTTCAGTAAGATATGTGGAACATGCGTGCTGCTAGTGAATATTGGATCATATCCTCGTTTGCCTTCTGCTGGACAAATGCATCCCTCATAGAAGGGATCATATCTTGCCTTAAACGGAGCAAATTGTTAAATTGAAAGTAGAAATCATATCCTTTATTGTCTTCTGCCGTGCTAAAAAAATGGTGATTCGAAAAGGCAGGTATAAAAATCAGCATTTCTCTTATGATTTTATTTTATATCTGCTCATTAGCAGTCGATTTTACGGATAATGTGATTTTCTTTTAGGAGAGAAATAAACGCGTGTTGTTCGGTCAATAGTCCGGACTAGAAGAGTTGCGAACATTGGTTCGCATTGTTTATTACCATTTACGCTATATCTTTCCCGAGTAACACACATGTTGTAGAGCAGTTACAGTAACTCAAATGCAACCAAATTTGGTCACATTTGAGTTGATGCAACCAAATCAGCGTGAGTTGTGCTACTAGGGTCACATACATACAGTTCGGTCGCTCGGTGGGTGGTATACACCACAGTTCTCCCCCTTGAGAAGATTCTTCAGATTGTTATTTTAAAACCTTGCATAATTGTTGCGTTACAAAACATAATACATAAACAATATTCAGGACTTTTTCGACACTCATTTCAAACATAATCACAGATATTTCCAAATTGAACATCAGAACATTCCATTTCTTGCCATTAATCTCCTTTTCAAACCACGCCATTCGGCCATCATTATTATCGGCTTTTTCATCGCATTACAAATACTCTTACAAATAATACACTTATACCATCGTATTCCCTTATAAGTATGTATTGCCTTTTCACATTGACGCTCGCGCTCGAATTCATCACATAGACTTTTGGACTTCTCCAAACCTCTCCAACTCAACATTATTATCACGCTATTTTTATCATGCACAGTTATTCTGAAGTCAATCAACTTCATACTGTTTTTCACATTTTTTCAAACAACATTTTTCTCTCACTTGAAATTAGTAGGCCATTCCTCTATTTAAAAATTGATGCTCATATCAAATCAGTTGCTTTGCTGCGAATCTCATATAGAAATCATCAGTTTGTTACAAATTCTAGCAAAAGGATGCGAGTTACTCGCTATGCAAATAGAACACTCCAAATTAATTATTCGCGCTATAGCTTTTAACATTAGGATACATATTTGAATACCTTTTGTGTACTCGTCAACAATGTTATTACTTTTAGGTAATACCTTGTGTTGAGCACATCAATACATTAATCCGTTATGGTGATGATGTAAATTAAAACAAATTGTAATTATTAAGGTAGGGGGAATGACGGCTTTGGCAGGTTTTGTTCTATTATTGGCATCTATTATTTTATGACTTACTAGGCTCAAATTTGGCCTAAAAATTCTTTGCATATCAAAGAATATTGTGGCCAAATTTCATAAAATTTGGTCGACAAAAACCCCTGCCAATAATAGAACAAAACCTGCCAAAGCCGTCTTTCCCCCTACTAGCTCTCGTAAATCACTTTCACACGATGCCGGTAAACCGATTATCCTCGTCGCTCATTAGTTCATTAGCAGCCGATTTTACGGATAATGTAATTTTCTTTTAGGAGAGAAACAAACGCGTGTTGTTCGGTCAATAGTCCGGACTAGAAGAGGTGCTAACATTAATTCGCATTGTTTATTACCATTTACGATATATATTTACGTACACACAGTACGGTCGCTCGGTGGGTGGTATGCACCACAGTTTAAAAGCGACAATAATTATAAAGAATTGAGTATAATTTTCCTTTGGCCCGAAATTGTGTGATTTCACAACTGTTACGCCAAATGACCGTTATGCCAAACAACTATATGCCAAATGACCTACCACCGATCGAAGTGAGTGATAAAAAGGATTGTACCCCGTTTGGCATAATGGCCGGTTGGTGTAATGGTTGTTTGGCATAAGGTCATTTGGCATAATGGTTATTCAAGCTGTGTGAATAATAACTAAGATTTGTCGAGCCATTTAGTTACGGGCCTAGGTCATTTGGCATAAAATCATTTGGCATAACCCCATTTGGCGTAAGGCCATTTGGCATAAAGGTCATTTGGCATAACGGACATTTGGCATAATTTGGAACTGTTAAAGAGAAATGGTTATTTGATGTATTTTTTCACATAGTTGGAGTAGATCAAGGATATGTTCTGATATATTTATACTGATGATAGACATTTTTCGGAAGGACGGACTAACGAAACGCCAGTTCTACTTCCGGGAAAGGGATCTCATTCGTCATTGACTTAGTCTAGGAAACCTCTTCCTTGATTTCGGACAAACACCTTCTTTTTAAGAATGGATCAAATCCAAGATTGTCCCAATTCGGGCAAACGTCTACTTTCAAAAAGGAATCACATCCACCCTTGCCTTACCTCGGACCCCCACCCGGGATTAAATTCACCATCTTATTCCAGGGAAACGCCTACATCCTAAGGACGAATCACATCTACCATTGCCGTATTCAGGACAAACTTCTATTTATATAAAAGAAATCACCTTTACTTTACCATCATTGCCTTATTGCGGGCAAACGTCTACTTTTAAAGAAGGAATCACATCCACAGTCGCCTTAATCCGGACAAACGCTCACTTTCAAAGAAGAAATCACAACCATCATTGCCCTAATCCGCGCAAGTGTCCACTTTTAAAGAAGTGGTCACATCCACCCTTGCCTTAATCCGAGCAAGCTCCTAGTTTTAATGAAGGAAACACATCCACCATTGCCTCAATCCGGGTGAGCACCTACTTCTAAAGAAGGGGTCATATCTACCATCGCCTTATGGCGAGAAAACGCCTTCATTTAAAGAAGAGATCACATTCACAATAGTCTTAATCCGAGAAAACGCTTACTTTTAAAGAAGGGATCATATTTATCATTGCCCAAATTCGGACAAGCGCCCACTTTTTAATTAGTGATTGCATACACCATAGCGTTTTGCGGGGCAAACGCCTTCTTTGGAAAACAAATTACCTTAGTCCGGGCAAACGCCTAGTTTTCAAGAAGGGATCATGTTCATCATTGCCCGAATCGGGGAAGCGCCCACTTTTAAATAATTTATTACATACACCATCGCCATTTGCGGGGCAAACGACTTCTTTTGAAAAATAATATCGCATCCACCATTGCTTTAATCCGAGCGAAAGCCCTTATAAAAAAAGAGATTGCTTCCACCATTTTCTCAATCACATCCACCATTGCCTACTTATAAAGAAGGGATCACATACACCATTGCCTATTGGTTGGCAATGCCAGGCAATGCGTTATTTCCAATGGAGAGAAAACATTAATCATTGCATGATACTCGGTTAATGCATGATTTCTTTGAAAGGATTTTGTTTTTTTTTTCAATATTATTATTGAGCTGTGTTATATTTACCATTTCGTGTTTTTCAGCTCCACTTAGTCTAGTAACTAAAATCAACTTTTTGTTCAATATCTTGGCTGTGCATAAGCACAGCAATTGTTTCGAAATGAACAAGTTGATATGAAATTTGTGACAACGATTACACGTGCCTAGGAAGGACTTGAACCCTCAACCTCCTACTAACTAGATAGGCATGATAACCCCTACACAACAAGACCACTTAAAGGTCACGTTTGCGGAAATGCCATCAAAATCCGAGTACCAAATGCAAACTGAATATCTTTCGAATGCTTGATTTATCCAATCGTCACATGTGCTTTACTGTTGTATATCCACTAGACTGGGGCGTCATGGTCATTTTTTCAAATCAATGGTTTTTCGAAGCCATTCTGGGTCCTGAACAACTGTGCAGAATTTGGGACCGATTGATTGCTTCCTTGCTTTCCGCATCGCGTTTGAAGTTTGTATGGAAATTAGTATGGGAGAACGTATATTTTTGCATTTCTGCTACTAGAGGTTTCGGTTCATCGTAAACCAAGTGGCACATTGCGTTAAAGTATAACCCAAAGGATGCCGAAAAACTTTGCTAAAGAAGGCACGTTGCTGGAACGTCCACGAAAAAAGTTATAACGCTTCGAAGATTGAGTATTCAAACCATATGCAAAAAATCATTTATTCTGCCAGCACTGCCGAACTACGTGGAGCAATAATTTAACTGAGTGTTATTTCAAAATTTTTGATTTTATAGGACTTTGGATCTAATGGGAGATTTTCGGAATGATTTCACAAAGTAACGACTAGAAGGGAAATAGGTTTTGCCCTCTGACAATTACAGGTTGTCCGGTAGTGCTGGCAGAAACATTGATTTCTTGCATATGGTTTAAACAATCAATTTTCAAAACGAAATAACATTTTTTGTAGACCTTCCAGCTGCGTACCTTCTTCGGCAAAGTCTTTCGGCATCTTCCAGGCTATATGCTAACGTATTGAGTCACGTGATTGATGATAAATTGAAGCCGCTAAGAGCAAAAATGTAAAAAAGTACATTTTCCCATACTAATCTCCATGTAAATTTAAAACGCAATGCGGCATGCGAGGTCGCAACCAATCGAGCCCATATTTTGCACAGTTGATTGGGGTCCCAAAACGATTCAGAAAGACCTTGATCTCACTTGATCGGACGAAGTTTGCGTTTTTTCATACAACTGCGCCCCACTCTAATATCCACAGTCAAGCGAGCCCACCTTGTTTATTAAACGAGATGATCGCACTCTATGCCCCCAACAACGGACTGGGCGGATTTGTATAGAGTGCGAATCACACTCTGCTGTGCCAAAGGCTTGCTTCACGCCTATCTAGAGAGTAGGAGGTTGAAGGTTCGAGTCCCTCCAAGATACGTGGATTCTTTTTCGCAAATTTCATAATAATTTGTCCATTTCGAAACATGTGCTGTGCATATGTACAGCCAAGATATTTAATCTAGTAACTAATTTTATGAACACTAAAGAAAATAATGTCATATGGCCGTTATGCCAAATGACTTTATGCCTTCAATTACGTTGTTTCCACCATAGGGCCAAACATGATAATTGGAAACAGGATTGAAAGACGTGGCGAATTAATACAGTTTTCTTTAAAAATGGGAACACACCTACCAGCAAGATAAACTTGCCCATTTATCCCTTTTATGAAGAAGGGTACCTAAATTGATAAAGGGACCATATCGTCCTTTACCGTCTGCCGGGCAAATGCATCCTTTGCAAGAAGGGATCAAACCATATATATCCTTGCCTTAAACCAAGCAAATGCTTGAATTGGAAGAAAGAACCATGACATCTTTGGCTTTCTGCTGGGCAAATGTATCCAATTAATGAAGGAATCTCATCTTCCCGTGTATCTATCCGAGCAAATGCATGGATTGATAGAATGATCTACATCATCTTTGGCTTCTGCCGTTCCTTATGCTTTCCTTTGAAAGAAAGGCTCCTTCGCCTTGAACCGAGCAAATTCCTGAATTGGAAGAAGGAACCATATCACTTTTTGCCATATGTCGGGCAAATGCATCCTTTGAAAGAAGGAATTATATCTTTACTTGCCGTCTGTCGGAAAGATGCATCCTTTGAAAGAAGGGATCATATTCTGCTTTGCCTTTAACCGAGCAAATGCCTGAATATAAAGCAGGAACCATATCGTTTTTGCCTTCTGACGGTGAAACGCATCCTTTGAAAGAAGGGTTATTATCTTCTCTTGTCCTAAGCCTAAGCAAATGCATCCTTTGACAGAAGGAATTATATCTTCATTTTCTTTGAACTGAATAATTGCATACATTCACGCAGCAGAATTTCGTATGGTTAAACTAATAAAATGTATTGTTGATTTCAATAATCGGTATATTATGGATTCAAAAAAAAAAAGATTGTTGATTTTACAATATTTTCTGATTGAAACAACAATACTCATCTTACTTCAACAATATATATTGTTGAAACGAGCCTGCCTAAATAAGACTGAACGTGTAATTTTCTGTGCGCATTTTCTAAGTTTCTCAATATGTCGCTTCAGTAATTAAAAATAGAAGACACTATAGTTTAATTAGGAACAGTGGTATTTTGCAAATATATTATTGGCTAATACGTGAGTTTGAATCGTCAAACTATTGATAGTAATTAATAATTGTGAATTTCAATCATAATTTCAGATTAAGCTAGTTCTGGCTATGTTATCGGCCGCTGTCGTATATATTCACTACTAAACAAATGGCGGGAAGGTCTTTCCAGGTAAAAATAGCATTTTAGCATACGATAAGCTGCACCTAAAATTCAAATATAAACTGTTCTTTGTTTTCGAAAGATGTATGAAATGCCTAAACATAAATTGTCTTCACACCAAATTTTTTTCGCTGGAAACCAGCAAAATTTTGCTGGATTTTGCCGAGCTGTAAAACCAGCAATCCATCCAGCAAAATATATTTTGCTGTTCTTCCAGCAAACATGAAAGTCATGAAAATGACAGGTGCTTAACTGTGTTTTCAGCAATGTCGAGAATTGTTTGCTGGACGATCAGCAAAAACAAAATCGAAATAATTTGCTGCCTATTCTCATCTCTTCTGAAACATCAGCGCAATATGAACCAGTAACCGTATTAAATTCAATAAATATTATATCAATTAAGAGAATGAGATAAGTTCTTTTGGTATGAATCAGTTAATTTAATCAAGTAATAAATGTTGTCATAGACTTTTGCTCGATTTAACTATTATACATTTCATGGGAAATCATCTCATCGATAATTTTGTTGCATTGATCATGATGTGGTATCGAATTTTCAGTTGATAGTGATAATGATAGTGTTTTTTTTATTTATTGTTCTAAATATTTCTTTTCGGACACTACGCAAACAAAGGTTTTCCAATGCATTAATGACCATCGCTAAATTTGTGGCTCTGATTTTGCTCTGATAGCCCAAGACATGCATCATTCGGCTGTAATAAAGAGTAGTGTTAAATATAATTTTCATTGTAGCAGTCAACAATACCTTCCAGAAGGTTTTCATTTCTTTTATTGGCCTTTATCACACGTCTATAGTTCACCGTCAAATTTAAAAAAGCAGGTTTATGCAAACTTACGCAAATGGAGAAAATGCGGCTGCCGTATTCTTCTCGCATCACTTCAGTTTGACAAATAAACACTGTCACTGGATTTTCAGCAAAAACATGACTTTTTCTGATTTTCAGTAAAACATTCAAACATTGCTGGATTTCAGCAAATATGTTTATTGCTGGTTTGAAACCAGCAAACTGTTTTGCTGGAACGAGATATGAAATTTTGGTGTGTTATTTTCAGGGTCTTCGTCTGGGGCAGATTGTGACATCCTCTCAATCCATGCAAGAATTACAAAAGCAACAGATCAACAAACTCAAATAACAAATAATATCTGAAGGATTTAAGAATAAACCATTTACGTAACATTATTTTGTTTTGTTTATTCTTTACTGAATGAAAAGAAAAGAAAATCTCCAAATAAATTATTATTACTTCAACAATATAATATTGTTGAATCGATAATATTCTCGCATTGAATCAATAATATGGTGACTATCATTTCAACAATAAAATGACTCGTACCAAACAAATTTCTGATTGTAGAAACAACAATATTATTGATTAATTCAATCAGAAAATATTATTAGCCCTGAGTTAACAATATTTATTGTTGAATTTGATCCATAATATTGTTGTTTCTACAATCCATTTTTCTGCGTGTTGGGAATAAGAGCCATACATATTCTCCCTTGTGTTATGTCGGGCAGATGCATTATTTGAAAAAAGACATCGTATCTTCCTTTGTCATATGCCGGGAAAATTCATTCTTTGAAGAAGGAAGCATATACTTTTTAGACTTATGCACGACAAAGTGTGCTTTTAAAGAGATGATTATATCTCCTGCAGAAATAACTAATAAAAGTTTTTGCTCTTGAGCACTTACAATTTTGCTATTCGAGTTTCCGTATTTTGTAGTTTGTCTTAGTCAACGACGATCTTACTACTGACCCAGAGGTGAAAAGATGTTAAGTAGAAAAGGCAGATAATAAAATTTTCATGAAGTCTACCAATAAAGTTCCTTCGAGTAGTGAGTTTATACAAACTTTATTTCAAAACAAAACAATTCAAAGCATCTGTCAACGCCAATAACTATTGTCTATCCGGAAAAAAGTTAGAACGCTTTTTATACCGAAGTTAGATTTTTCTCCAGAAACAGGCAACTTTCCCAACTTCGGAAGTAGTGCGCTGGATTCGGCTAAAGATGCGCAACTCATCAATTAGTTTGACAGTTAAAACTTCTGAAGAAAGTTCGGTTTGGAAGTCCCGACTTCCGAATTGTAAGTTGGTGCTACGCCGACAATAACGATCGCTGGTTCTGGAAGGCACCTTGGCTTCTGTGGGTAATCTCCCTTTGGACTTGTACACTGGACAAATAAATCACTGATAGATGTCTGTTCTCTGGTAACGATTGGATACAACTACTCTTTCTATTACATTCGATAGCTTATTTATACTGGTTCATTTGAAGGAATTGGAATGGATCTAAATGATTACAAAAGATCATTATATATTACAAAGGCATGATAAAACAAGGTTTTGACGATGGAAAGACTTACTCTATCCTTCTAGTTCTTGATTTATTGTTGGTAGACTAGAGATATCTAGTTCACACGGCACTATAATAAAAAGAACTCAAACTAGGGGAACGAGGCGTCAACAGCATCTCTCTCGTAATGTTCAAGCTATAATAAGGCCGATACAAATATTAAAATTATTTTATGTCCGACAGCTCTTGGAAAACACGAGGGGGGGAATAAAAAAATAACAAGGAAACGAAATAAAAGTCCAAAATGGGAATAATTGCATGAAAAATTTGGAATTGTAATGGAAAATGATAGCAAAGAATGTTTAGAAAAGCAAAGAATATTATTATTTGTAATATATTTATGCAGTAATGAACTTAGCACAAACTGTATATAATTTAAAAAAAAAAACTGGAACATATTTCCGTAGAAATTTTAGGTTTTCTTGTTGGGAAAGTTTTTGCAGATGGACTCTAAACTGTTGAATCCATAACACCAACATTTTTAAAGTACGGCTAGATTCATAAGCTTTTGTTTAAGTTAAGGATGAAGCTCAAATTTGTTGTACTGGGGCAATGGTCAGGTGTACTTTTGAAATCAGAGATAAGTTGTCTGAACATGGATATTTTATGAAGGTTCGGAATTGCAGACTTCCCGGACTATACGGAATAGATAGGTGAAGTTTGAAGTAGAATCGGTGAAGCACGTCATATCAGCTCTTCATATCATGCTGACGTTCCTAAAATTATTGAAATGACATGCTACTTGTTAGCGGCATAGATCAACCAGTAGAGAGGATGCAATGGATGTTTATCTTTCTCATGCAAAAAGTATGCGTGGATCAGCGGCGGGGGTTTCTGTATAGTCGTAAGGAGGCTATTTCGGCTCACGCACGGCGATTGTCGTCTAGGAGCTTCCCAATCCTTACACGATCTGAGATGTCTTATCAGGTGTCTGGTTGCAGATTTTAGTTTATCTTACTCCAAGGTACGATACACTGAAAACAACCTTGCTTTTTGAGTTACAGCTCCACTTGTTTTATGAAAAATAAAACATTCTTCCAAACAAGTTCTAAAATAAATCTTCTACTTGGCTTAGCTCTATTACTTAGATAATCAAAGTTACTGCCTCTGGGTCTGCCTCTGCTGCGATATCCTGCCGGATTCCAGCGCTTGCTCGCAGATTTCGCCTTTGCTATTACGTTGTCTGTGGCAAGCCTACGTCCATTCACACAGTGCAGTTGCCGTTGATATTGGATCGTCGCTCAGTATTCGGTATCCAGTTGTGAGTCCACCAGGCGCGAGCAGTAAAACATAAACATCGGGTGATGAATACTTGCAAATCTATGTGATCCCTGTCAATACGCACCAAGTCTCACCGGTGTAGAACATCGCAGATTTCATTTTAGAGTTGAGTATTCGAGGTTTGGTGCATTGTCTGGACAGATTGGATCACCATGTTCTATGATCTTGGTCCGCTATCCGACGTTGGTTGGCTTTGGTTTCGACCAATGTGGGAGTGGGAGCATACGACCAGGTCATTCAGTTTACTTTACTTGGTAGGGCGTTGTGGCGTTAGTAGACCCGAGCAGCACACTTGTCACATACAGGTTTATGTGACTTATGATCGACCAAATCGAGTCACATTAGAGTTGCACCAACTAAATCAGTCATAACTGTGCTACTAGCAGTATCATCATCTCGTTCGATTGCTCTATGGAGGTAGACTGCTAAAGAGATCCATGATTTCGTCGACTACGATGGGAAATAGCAACAGAGGTATAATACATGCACCCTTGTCTCACTCACGATTCCGTGGTCAATCAATATCAAATGGAGGGACAAAGCGTGACAGAATGGTTCTCCCATGATCGTTCGAGGCGGAATCCTGCCTGCTGCCGTCGGAGAATTATCAACCTTTCCCTATATCATAATTAGGAGAGGTAATCAAAACTTGAAGAAGAAGTTGATCAGCTGGATCGATGAGTAGCTGACATGTCGCGTCTTTATCTATCATCATCATATTTGTTCTTGCTCCAATCAGGCATCATGAAATATCGAAGAGGAATTGAATATCGCCGGTTTTTGCGGATTTCCTACCATCGTCGGCCGGGGAGTCCTCCTGCGCCCGCTTCTCATGTCTTCAGGCAGCAGCATTTGACTTACTTTCCAGAAGTATTTAGCTCCTCTGGATATGTATCAGCTGAAAACGGAGACGATGCTTTCATGAGGCCGTAGTAAACGCAGCACTGACATCTCTTTTGACTATCATCTTCTAATTGGCGACAACGCATTGTTTGGATTCAGCGGTGTCAGGGGAAGCTCGGGCGACAAATCAAAATAGACCGTCTAGAAGATCCAGCTGTGAAGAAATCGTTCGTTGAAGTTCTAAGTACTCGGGTAGTTGATGTTCTGAAAGGTGGCAGCATAGAAGATAGTTGGGCAGTGAAGAATGCTTTTATCGAAATCTGCGAGAAAAACTTGGGTGAGCTGCTCACTCAGCGAAAATAATGGATTACAGATGTAACCCGACGGAAGATTGAGGAACGTATCGTAGGAGCAAACGGTGAGGGAAGTGAAGAATCAGAGAAATAAAGTAGAGTCCGTCAACGGTATGTATTCTAGTAGATGGGAGTCGGGTGCTGCTGCAGACAGGTGGACTTCCTGACCGATGAAGAAAGGATGGCTGCAGCAACCGGAGGTTATTGCCTCATTTGCTTGACTTGGACAGCTGAAGTGTTGGTTTGAGAACTTCGAACAGCGTCTTCAAGTCTCAGCCAGTGTTCTTCAAAAAACAGCCATCCGAGGCATACAATTTGAAGTATTGACTAATGATCACGAAACGCTATATTAAAGCCTGTCCACGTTAAATTTCGAATTTCGGACACTTAGGTACTGCACTATGGGGGATCCCCATACAAGCGAGCGGTCAAAAATAAAATTGGACTTTTAAAGTGATTTTCCACTTAGTTTTAGCTGTGTATGGTCGAAATAGCATGAATATACAATTTCCAACCCCCCCCCCTTTGGGGATCGTCTATGAATTACGTAATTATTTTTTTCATAGGTTCGATTAACGTGACAAAGCAAACCTATTTGGGAAGTTGAAATTTCGTGCGTTTTCTTAAGGAGAAGGAAGGGGCTGTACAAAAACTAAGTTCAGCAATTTATGGACATTATGGCGGCGATCATGTTAAATGACATTAATTTCATGACATTCCGTGATATTTTTGTTCTCACTCTCATGCCTCACAATTTGTATTTAGAACAATTTGTTTGACAAAGTACTAGGATCTGAAGGATCATAAAGCATTAAATGTTAATCAAATAATCAGAATTGAAAATAACTTTTGAAAAAGGGTATTAGCAAATTAGAAATCGCAATCCCATGACATTTTACGTGTACAAGTTATTCAAAAATGAGATTAATATATTCTCAAAAATGTGGACATTCATTGTGGAATGTAAGAATGCTCCATTCTTCCGAAAAGCAAAATTCTTTTAATTTAAATAACAACACTATTTGAATTACTTTTGATTTGTTTTCATGATTTCTACAAGTTATATACAGCATCATTCTTTTTCTGTGTCAAGGTTTAAGTCTTCAATGATATTTTCTTCAATTCCATCAACGATGGAAGATGAGATAAATTCATCTAAAGTATTAGAAGATAAAGAACTTTTGAAAATCTTCAAATATTACAAAATTACGCATGGCATAAGAATAACTAAGTGAAAAATTTTTTCCAACGTCTCCTCGTTATCCAAATCGAGCTTAAAATGGATCTGATTCATGTAAGGCACGAAGGAAAATGTCAACATTTGCCTCTCTATATCATTTTCTTTCATTATGATTTCTAAATTTCTTCACCTGTTTATATTGACTTTCCGCTTGTTGCTCAGCCAGTGAACCTCAAAGTGTAGATGAGTGAATAAATATTTCCCTACCATTAGCCAGACATTCATGAACACTAGCAGGAATTTCATACGCTCCGTTCTAACTAAGATATTGTTCGTCTTTACTTTTGCAATAAACATGTCGGGAATTATTGATTCCAGGAGATTTATAAATATTTACATATTATGAAATCTCATATTTAGTTCTCCATCAGTAGCTAATGAATAGCTCAGAAAATTAGGTTTAGAGAATGACTCAAACCACTCAAGCCCCAAACGCATTTCAGCGGAATGGCGACGGAAACGGTAAAATTTGACAGGAAATATATGAGCGAACTGTTAAATCCTTCCGTTACCGTTGTGCTGCATTGCATTGGGGGTTTTATTCATTTACTCCTTTGAAAAGTTAATTAAATGAGCTCAAATGGTTATAAATAAAGTCGAAGTTATTACCAATAAATGTATTTTGACCATACCCTTTGAGCGCATAGTTCAGTCTGACCCATTTTCAATAGGAAACGATGGGACTAGATTTCCGTCGAATGAAACTTGTTGCGAGAAAATCGGACACAAATAAGTGTCTAAATGGCGATTGCGTTCTTTTGCGCACATACATACAGACGCGCATGCACACACATACAGACATCACCTCAATTCTTCGCGCTGAGTTAGTTGATATATACCACTAGGGGTCTCCGGGCCTTCTATCAAACATTCGTTTTTGGAATGAGCATTAACCTTGGAGTACGAGAGAGGCAAAACACGGTAAAAAACAAATGAAAAAAAAATCAGAGTGACTTAACTCTGTTAATTGCAAATACTGGCAAGAAATTCTTTCAGGACATTTTAGTCGAAGCTTTGTCCTTGATGTGTATCATAAAAGAACCTGGGATTCCTGAGGAAAAAAGTTCTTCACTATCAAAGTTGAAAATAGCGTCGTTTTTGAAAAAATATTGCTTCCGCATTTTTTCAATTTTTTTCACAGTGTAACCATTAGTTTTTGCACACCATTTAAAAGCTTATACAATAACCTTTGTAATGATGTATTAACATTGAAGAAAAAACATTTAAAAATATTTCAATAAATAGTTGAAAATAAAATATTTTTCAGAAAATTTGCTAACTTTTTACCCATTTCTGACTTTGCCACCTTATATCTTTTGGAACTAGTGCACCTAGAGACTTCAAATTCAGAATTTCTCATAATTAGAGTATTGAAAATGGAAAGAAAATATTTTAAAATAATTAGGAAGAAAAGACATTTTAAATTAATGACCGCCTGAAATCCTATAGTGTACTGTCCAATTGATTTGTCGCTATTTTTATCAAAATGGGCGTGTTCAAAATATCTGAAAGCAGCACAAAAAGCAGTACCGTGGGGCATCGAAATCCGTACACTTAAGCACCTTAGTATATGAAAAAGTCATTAGAAAATAGGAATCGAATGTAAATAAAACGTTTGTCATTGACACAGGCGCATGAAGGCTTCTACTTTTGAAGTGTTAAACATTTACTCATTAAAAACTCCGAAAAACATGATAAAATAATGAATTAAATCAACTACTCCTGACTCGAAATCCGTCCACCGTGGACGGATTTCGAATCAAAGGATCAAAATCCGTACAGCTATTTCTTAACTAAATATCTAAATTGAAACAACCTGATTGACTAAACTACCACTGTAAATAGTTCGATATGCACCTTGAGAAGCGATCCCGTCGATTTGTATTCCGCTTATCTTATGTAATGATTTGCAATTAGCAATTAAAACACAGTTACTTTTGGTGCAATTATGCTCTACCCGAAAACAAAATGGCGGCACAAACTCCGCGTTTGGTGGGTGGAGATTTGTTTTTGATTTTTGTTGTTTTAAATTCAAAGCCTTTTTTCCAATTCTATGCCCTAGAAGCTTAGTGTCAAGTATCTGAACAGGATAAGATTAATTATTCCTACATTAATTACCTTTAACCTCCTTTAATTTAATGATATCTCATGAAGTGGACGGATTTCGGTGCTGTACGGATTTCGGTCCCGCACGGTAAATGTCATCTAAATTGATCGTCTCAGTGGTTTGCGAAAATTTTCAAAAACTGCCTGATGTAATCGATGTAATGATGGTGATCGAAATTTAACGTGGACAGGCTTTAGTACTGCGACGCCCATTTATGCTGAGTGAGCTCAAAGGGCTGACCGTTTGCTTTTTTGCGGCGTCTCACCATCAAAGTCAGCAGGACCATGTGGTTGAGTGTCATCGGGAACAGCACCCCAAACTTTGCAGTAGCCGGACAATTGGAAGATTTAAACATCTTGACAATCTGATATCAGCAGATAGCGAAGTCTGGATCGACATGAAACCACGAGCTGGGGATAACTTTGCGAGTTGTCGACTTGTTTGGAAACCATACCGAATATACCACTCGATCTTGAAACGTGTTGAGTATATAGGCAAAGATAACGCAGATGATGTTTAATATTTTCAATTCGGACGACTATTCAGCTGGATAGCGTGTGCCGAGCAACATAAAAGTCATCACATACCGATAACAGTAGATGTTCGAGAACATTGGTGGAAATGGGTAGGCCACATATTGCAAGGGAGCTTAGACGGAATCTGTAAGCAAGAGTCCCCTTAATATGCGAGAATATTTATACAGATAGATATGTATGCTGTTATTTTCATTTGAAATACTCTTGGTGACAAATGTATGGTCTATAAATGACTATTTTGTACCAAGATGAAAACAGTGATGCACATGCTCAAAATTTAAAAAAATCGCGCAAAAAAAAATTTTTTTTCTCCCCCTTATTTTTTTTGGAAAGTTGAAGGGGGGGGGGGGTGACATAAAATAAATTTAATATTTGTATCGGCCTAATTGTAATATAATATAAAATTAATCCAGCTTTTTACGCTAGCCATGAATTAACAAGGGGTGAATCGAATTTGACGTATGCTGTGAACTTAATTTTTGTTAATATCTTGGTAGCCATGAAAAGAAGTTTTGATCTTCCCCGTTACCAACGAGATTTGTTCACTTGTTTATTTTTATTCAACAGAAGAAAATTCAATTCAAATAATCAACAAAGGAAAATTAACGCATAATCATATAATATTTGATATTTTACTAACTATTCTTCTATTTCAGCATTCCAAACAATGAACAGAAATATGTCGACAAAATGCCTTAGCAAAAAGATTCATGTAGTTTTCATTCGGTGGTTCTATGAACAATAATGTGGGATGCTGTCCTTTAACTGTCCTTTAACAACCTTGGCTACCGTGTTGTGCCTCTGCGGGAAACTCTGTCATAGTTAAAGCTTGCGGATGTGAGAAAAAAGATTTGCCTCTAGATGAACAATGATCTTATTCAAGAATCTGTAGAGATTCTTATTGCCTCACTACAATATTTTGTGGTTCCAAAACCACCTTCCTGTCTTCCGGAAGATCACAAAATTATCGATCAGAACAGATAACTTTGCGCAAATAATGCAACATCGTATTATTTTTATCACACTGATGTAGAACGCGCGTATCCTTGTACATTAGATTTTTTATAATCCAAATAATGAAAATAATCTAGAAGTCTACCTCATGTTTCATGAACACCTAAGCCTTTGGTCCGATTCCCGAATGAAAATCAAATTAAACTTAAAAATGACAGTTCAATAATTTTCAAATAACCCTGCTCGCAAAGCAAGATTACTTTTGACAGATGTTGCATCATTTTTGATAGATGTTTTGTTGGTCTTGCTGGGTAGCACCAGCCATTCTTACAAGCGGGGGATTTCATAATTTCCGAACTGTCACTTTTGAGTTTAATTTGATTTTAATTCGCGGACCAAAGCCTAAAAGAAGAAAAAAAATTAATATGTTTTAATACGCATGGAATATTAAACCAAGTTTTAAAAGTATTTCCAAGTAAAAATCTGACAGTTTAATGTTTTCAACAAAAAAATCAGCGGATCGCCGATTGCTAAGATCCATCTAAAAAAATTATAGTGGACACAGTATATGTCAAAAGGGGTGATTCAAAGTATTATGGCACCGACACGTAAAAAGCTGGATAATAATAAATAATTGAACATATTATGCATAAGTTCCGAAATCGGTGATCACACAACTATTATGCCAGATGACCATTATGCCAAACGACCTTTTTACCACCGTAAAAAGTTAGAAACGAGATGTTTGAAACTGAAGAGAGTTGTAAGAAGTGATAAACGAAATGTTTGTTGTGAGTAATTAGTAGTGAAAAGATAGAAGTGTGTAGTGGGAAATAAGAAGCAGAAATAAGCAGTTTGAAGTTATTAATGAGATGTGAGATATGATAGGTCAGAAGTGATAAGAGGGATTGCGAGAAGTAAGACATACGAATAATTTAAAGAAGAAAGGAAGAAAAAGGAAAGGATAAAAGATGGAAGAAGATTGGATCACAAGGCCAATAGAGAACTAAAATCCATCTCAGAATGTTTTCTTTGAGTAAATATAGTAAATGGACAAAAAACTGAACATGTCTGCAAAGATCATAACTTTGCTATTAATTTCCAAATGACCAAATAATTGAATCCGTTAATATTAATGAGACAATTATGCCCAACATGTAGTATACTACATCCAATATCAACAGCACACCGAAATAAGCGAACATCCCAAACCAACTCCGTCGTGAATCAGGGTGTGAAAAAATGTATTCTCTTAATTCGCCTCATCATTCTCTCACCGCGGTGCCCGCTCTGCGCGTACCACCGAGCTCCCATCGGGGGGGCCTTATCGACAATAGCATTCAATTTTTCTTGTCGTCCGTTATCGTTTTCAAATTCGCCTTCCCGATATCGGCTTGCCAGTTTTGGTTTTGTTGTGAACGTTCGATTTTATTGGAATTATTTAACAGGCTTAATTTAACAGGTTTAAATGTGAGAAAGCGACAATATTCTAAATTAGTCACAATTAAACGACGGCTTTGACCCACGGTCGATTCCATTCAAATGAGCTTTACCTAATTGATTGGAATTTTACGAGAGGAAATATTTCAACCCTAATTGTGTGAATCCAAGACGAACCGACAACAAATTGAATTGAAATTGTCTTTGCATTTCCACGGTTCGGATGATGGTAGTTCTCGAATCTTTCCAGACTGCTTGTCTTCACTTTGTGGGTTAATTAATTTTAAAAACTTCCATTCCGACCGACATCATCGCCATCATGAAGAATCACTTCACAAGGAATGCCGCTGCTGCAGCATCTGCTGCAGTCTCGTCAGACAGTTTGTCGCTGTCCTAATAAAAGCCTACCGAACGCGAGAAAGAAGACGCGCACTTACTGGCCGTGAGTGTCGTGGAAATGGTTGGTAAAGCTAATTAAAAGTACGGTTTGTCGCTGTCTTGTACAAACAGGCATTCGTTACGCGATATACCGGCAAGGAGGGTCCTGTCGGTGCATTTTAACTGCCACATAATTCAATCGCTGAATTGATACACGGAGAAAAGTTACTGCTCAGCAGTTGCTGTAACCGTGCACCGAGTGCAAGATCTCCTTATGGTTTTGGTTAAGACCATTACATATACAAGAATGATGAACTTTTATACAAATCTATATGGAAAGCTCTCAATTATGGTTTGGAATGAGCACATTTTTAACAGATAGGATTTTCTTCAGTGTAAAACAATAATCTTCAGCCGGCGATCAACTTGCGCTGCGAAGTTAATTTTCCAATCAACACAACTACAACTCCTTTTCATTTGAATAAATGGAAAAACAACTTTTTTTCGCATTCTGTGTCACCTAATCTTGCCGAATCTTTTGATATTTCGGTAAAGCACCAAGCCTTTTGTAAGCGACGACGCACAAACAGGCAGCAATTCATTAGTGACTCACTTACAGTACCCACGTTCATACTCCGAGCTGACCGCGCGCGATTTTCAATCCATTTCCGGTGAATGGAGACCTCGTTCGGTTGAACGATTCGGTTCACCTGATAGCGCCCAACAGTCTCTCTGGGTTTTATCTTTTCTTAACGCTAAATAAACTGACAGGTTGTATGATCATTCGAAAACCAAAAATGAATGCGACGAGGCCCGAAGGGCCGAGTTTTATTTTTTTGTTCAAATCAAAATTGTTCATAGATGACTATAGCTGTGAGTTCCAACTGTATGAAGCAAGTGTGGCAGCTATAACAAATTTGCCATTTTGCCCTATGTTTTAAAATCGCGGGAAAGGTCCCCACCGCAAGGTGGATTAATCTGTGTTCCAGTATAGATACGCATTATTGGTTGGTGGTTCAGGTTGCTGTTTGGCGTATTTTTTTGGTTTAAATTATTGGTCGCATTTTGCGAACAGTTTCGATGTTTGCTGCTACGTCGATGTACGCGTTGTCACTTGGATTCCTGAGTGCAACAGGCCGTTCCGAAAACCAAAGCGAGCAGGATGGCCGTGCTGTGTTGTATGAGATCAACCATATCTTCATTCAATTCAATTGAAAGGAATAATCTCGCCATTAGTGGTACAGATGGGCAGAATAGTCCTGTGTGGTTGAGAATGAGCTCGTGTTTTGATTTGTCTGTCATTTCGTGTTCAGTATTTTCTTTTACACGTGTTTGGTTTGTACAATCGTAATAAATAATTTCAAATAAGGAAACAATGTCGTAGTAAGTTCTTCTTCTCCTTCTCCTTCTTCTTCTTCTTCTTATCATCATTTTTCTTCTTCTATGGCTTTACATTCCAATTGGAACTTGGCCTGTATTCCATTAACATTTTTTTAAATTTTCTTTATTTATTTCAACGTCTTCAACAATAGTTGCACAGACTGATTATTATATCTAAATAATTAAATGTTTATTTGTGACGGTTACTCGAGATAGTGTTACTAATTAAACATCATAACATTAAACAATCAAATTAACGTAGCATCATAATATTTAACTTAGCAAGTTAACAATGAAATTCTCAGAGATGCTCCCTGACGAACCATAACTCGAGCACGACGCTACGCCAAACCAGACATGAGACTGAAATTACGTAATCCAACCTTAAGTCGCCACGAGTATCTTGGTCTATGTCCTATTCCCCTTACAAACTGTTGATACTAATGATATCTTCTTATATATAAAAATGAAATGGTCTGTGTTCGTATCCGCATAACTCGAAAACGGCTGGATGGATTTTCTTCATTCCTTCAACAGATATATTCGTTGTCGTTTCCGACGGGTTTATATGATATTTCCTCATGCGAAAATCATTAGTAAAGTTGAGTAAATCGTGAAAAACTAAAATAAAGATTTGTATGGGAATCTTGCAAGGGCTGTTCACAACGCGCATTTTCGCCTACTATGCAGGACAACGTCTGCCGGGTCGACTAGTCGTTTATAAATATCATGAAGAGTCTCGGCTCTGTTAAGTGTTATACACGCCTGAGCCTGTTAAATAAACGCAATAGTTAAAAAAAAGTTCATAATAAACAACATATCATTAATACAGGAGGCAGCAATAGTGTTGCTAACGTTTTAAGGCTTCCAAATGTTCTTTTTGCGTTGAATAAATTATCGGAAATTGAGTCCATCAGGCCACGTTACCACGCATAGCCAAATCCTTATATCTGCTTCTCAAAACAACTTTTAATGAGAATCCATACGCTTCGCCACTAATTTAACCACAATCAAACAGTCTCCGGCAGGGGCACCAACAGACCATCCTCTTTATATCCCTCTCAGTAGTAGTATTGTCAATATTTGTTAAAAATAACGGGAAGCAACCATCATTTGCTGCGCATTCTCCAACGATTGTACGACAATTCCCCGAAAACCAATTCCCCGAATGCAATTTTCCCGATTGCAATTTCCTCGAATGTAACAATTCCCCGAATGCAAATTCCCGAATGTAATAATTCCCCGAATGTAACATTTCCCCGAATGTAACAAATCCCCGAAAATAAAGTAGTTTTTGCAAACACATAATTGTCATCGACTATTGACGCCCGAACAGAGCAGCGTTCAAAGATTTGTTCCAGAGTGTCTCTTTAGAGATGCCGAACATGACCAAATCTTTCGATAGTATTGTATGCCCTTGATCTTCTTTACTGTTAATTGTTTTATTGTTAAATTATAAAGATATTATAATAAAGTGTTTTCCTATTCATTTTTTCTAAAATATTCGAACATAGGCTGAATTTATTTGATGGAGCAGAATCGCGAACATAAATTCCGTTTGAAAGCATCATGGTAAAAATTTGTAAAATCAAACTCATGTCCTATGTAAGGTCTATCTCTTCTTAAGAAGTTACTGTAACCGTGGATATTAATCCTTAAAAAAATAATGCGTATGCCCGGAATAAGGCAATGGTGAATGTGATCCCTTCTTTAAAAGTAGTACATCTACTCGGAATAACGCAATGGATTAATTTGATCTCTACTTTGAAAGTAGGTGTTTTTCCAGAATAATGAAGAAGTGAATGTTATTCCTTCTTTAAAAATCTGTATCTACCTGGTATATGGAAACGGTAGATGTGATCAATTCATTAAAGTTAGGCGTTAGCTCGAAATAAGCCAAAGTAGAATGAAATTACCTTTTCAGAAGTAGTAATTTGCCTGCAATAAGGTTATGATAAATGTAGGGGGGGTCCCGTAGCGTAGTTGGCTACACGTTCGCCTTACAAGCGAATGGTCATGGGTCCGATTCCCAGCCCTTCCACCAAACCCTCGTCAGTCGCCAGATCCGCAGCCCATACGGTGGCGTTTGGGGTACGCGCCTTACCGTCACGACAACAATAATGGTAATGGAAATCTAAAAAATAGATTCTGTGTGGATTCTGTAGAGCAGAATACCACAGTAGATCTCGGCACAGTAGCGGTTAAGTAACACAGAGTGCCTAACAAATAAATAAAGGAATAAAAAAAAAAGGTTATGATAAATGTAGTCTCTTCCTTTAATGTAGGCGAGTTTGGCTGGAATAGATATAATATATCTAACAATAAATCTCGGGTACTTATTCAAAAGGACGTATGTGATTTTGTAAACAAAGATTGAAACGTTGATTTATCCGATCTGATGGCACTCCCACGCAAACCAACACCACCAACAGGTAGCCGAAGGCTTCCCCTACCTGTCTGTGGTGATGGTTTGCGTGGGAGGGCTATCAGATTGGATAAATCGACGTTTCAATCTTTGTTTACAAAATCACATACGTCCTTTTGAATAAGTACCCGAGAAATATCAATTATATAAACCGAAAAAAATGACGTGTTCATTCAAAGAAGGCAATATCTCCTCCATTGTCCTTATACCCGAGCAAAGTCTGAAAACATAACGAGAGCACAAAGAAAACACATTTTGAATTCGACATCAAATTGAAATCATAATTTGTTTTCAAATATGAATCATCATGATTGATTACATATTTTGATCTCATTTTGCTGTAGATTTCTAAATTGTATGATCTGACATCAAACTGTGTACTTATTTTGTTATCGGAACCAATTTCAAATTTAGTTTTCGATTTGCTCTCATCGATAGCAGGAATAGTTTTCGATTTGATGTCACAGTAAGATTTTTCTGCTATACATTTTGTTATTTTAACCGTTAAAACGACCAAAAAGATATCAAATTAAGTAATCATATTCGGCGATTTCACAACATCGTTTTGCTCTCAAGCTTTGCTCGGGTACTGCCTAGACGTGATCATTTAAGGAAGGCATTATCTCCTTCCTTCGCTTTACTCCAGGCAAACGTGTACAATTGAAGAAGGGTCTATCTACCCTCTTTGTCTTATATCGGGCAAACGTGTTCATTTTAAGAAGGCATTATAACTCATCTTCCCCTAATACCGGGCGAAGCGATTATAAAAAAAACATTATACCGGAAGACGCATTAATTTTCTTCCTTTATCTCTATCCTTCTTCCTAATTTTTCCATTCTCTCTTCCTACATCTCACTTCGTATTTCGCTCTTTCTCGCTCCTCAAATAACACTTCTTGCATCATATTTTTCACTTCTCACTTCTTACTCCATACTTTTCACTTCTTACTGTGTACTTACTTCTCATTTCTTACTTTTCACTTCTCACTTCTCACTTCTCACATCTCACTTCTCATATCTCGCTTCTCACATCTCAATTTTCACTTCTCATTTCTCACTTCTCATTACTCACTTCTCATTACGCTCTTCTCACTTCTCACGTCTCACTTTTCACTACTCACTATTCATTTTTCACTTCTTACTTCTCACTCGGCCTAATGACGGTTTGGCATATAGTAAAACCTCCATGAGTCGATGTTCCATGACTCGATACCGACTCATGGAAGCAAATTATGCCATATTAAAAAATATTTCCTGGGTTACTTAGATGGTCCCTTCAATCAGCTTCCAAAGGATTTTCTATTCCACATCTCGAGATTTCCATGAGTCGAAGGTCCCTTCTACATCGACTCATGGAGGTTTGACTGTAATTGTCTTCGGCCCAATGTCCCAGCATCTTTTTTTTACAATTTTTAAGCGAGTTGTCCCGCGACCCTCACTTTTGTTGCAACTCAAAATTATGTCAAAAGCCAATTATGCGACTTTATGTTAAACGACGCAGATTCCTTTTTCAGTTTTAGTTTTATCTGCACTGTGGAAACAATTCGGGGAAATGTTACATTCGGGGAAATGTTGCATTCGGGGAAATGTTACATTCGGGGAAATGTTACGTTCGGGGAATTGTTATTCGGGGAAATTTCATTCGGGGAAATTGCATTCGGGGAATTGGTTTTCGGGGAATTGTCGTACAATCTTCTCCAACTGTTAGGAAGACGCGAATTTGCTTTCATTCTCGTTTTCAGTGCTATTCGTAACAGTCTTGTTCATGACGGAAGATTTCACGGGAGTAGAATCAAGAACGGACATATACTATCAGCAGCCGTGTCATGTAAAACTATGCGCTGTAGTGTATCCACAATTAGCGAAACTTGCATTTTCAATTCGGACACATCGGTTTGAAACTGACTTTTGTTATCCGCACGCGACGATTTCACTGTTGTTTTCCAAGCATTAAAAAGTGGTAGACATTCTTCACACATCCACAGCACGCCTCGCGATGTGATTTGCAAATCCTCTTTACACATACCAGCGCAATGAAGATAAAATAGACATCCACATGGTCCAGCACACACTAAATACATACCATATAGAGATGAGTGACGTTTAACGGTCGCACACCCTCAGTACCCTCCACCCTCCCTCCGCTCGCACCCTCCACAGTAATTGTCCCTTACCGCGTCATGCTGGGCACCCTCCACAGTAATTGTCCTTTACCGCGTCATGCTGGGCTCTGGCGTGGTGGACCTCTTATCCCGAGCAACTCGTGGGACCAAAATGGAAAACCAAGTCAATTCTTCTTTAATTAGTGATGATAGTGTAGGTGTCAACCTCTTCGCAAGAGGTGGGATGTTCAGGTCTCCGCCTAGGAGGTCAGAGGCAATAGTCGGCAATTCGGTGCGCAGCGCCAGCGTGGGTCACCTAACCATCTCCCATGCTACGCCGGTAGAGGTTATAGACGGCCTATGACTTGTGAAGGCGATGAACCGCAAACGCGATGGGCTTTCGGCCTTCGAGGTGGCGACGAAACAGCTGGACGCCATCATCGACTTTGCGTCATCGAAGCATAATATCAGCAAGGACCTCAAGGGGAGCTTGCTGAAACTTCGAAAGTCGATGTTGGACGCCAAGCTGGAGAAGGCGGTCGGGACGGCCAAGTGCGAACCTGTGAAATCTGTGGAGTCGAGGTCTACCCAGACTGAGGCCCAAGAATTCGCGAATTTGGGCAAGTCTACCCAGACTGAGGCTCAAGTATTCTCGGGCACGTCGGGGGTGACTGCTCCAACGGAGCAGACACAAAAACGGGGGAGGACAGTCTCCAGGGGATGAGCTCCCTGGGGCCGCTCCAAAACGCGGAGGGTTACTACCCCGAACAAGGGTAGTGGGGCTGGGAAGCTGAACCCCGGCCAGGTACCTCCAAAACCGGTGGAGGAAGGACCTGAAAAGGTCCGTCCACACAGGAAAGACGGTGGTAAGGGGTTACGGCATGCTGAGAGCTCTCAGCCGCCCCAGACCAGGGGAATAGAAGGGGATGACGCCTCCTGGACCCTGGTCAAGAACAAGAGAAAACCGAAGACGTCAAGGGCCGAAAAGAAGGCCCAGGCAAATGAGGGTAGCAAAAAGTCTAGGGTAGGCGCCAATCGCTCCAGGGGATGCCCTTGTCATCAAGACGGACGAGGCTAAGTACTCGGACGTCTTGAAGGCGATGAGGAGTGACGTCAAGCTCGGTGAACTCGGCGCCGACGTACGTCGAATGAGACGCACCCGGACGGGCGAGATGATCCTCGAGCTGAAGCGGGCGTCTCGCAAAAGGGCGCCGCCTACAAGAAGTTGGCGGAGGAAGTCCTAGGCGAGACGGTCAAGGTGAGGGCACTCACGACGGAGATGAACCTAAGGGTTAAAGACCTGGACGAGATCACCGAAGTCGAAGAGCTCGTCACGGCACTGCGGCGACAGTGTGAAGTGGAGGCGCCCACCGCAGCCGTTCGGCTACGGAAAGGTCCGGCAGGGACACAGGTAGCATTGGTTAGGCTATCTGCAGCGGACGCCTCCAAGGTAGTCAAGTTAGGGAGCGTCAAGGTGGAATGGTCGGTATGCCCTGTGGGCATATATGAGCAACCCGAAGTTCGCCGAAGTGCCTGGAAGCGGGGCACAAGCAATGGGACTGCAAAGTCCCTGACAGAAGCAAGCTCTGTCGACGTTGCGGATTGGAGGGACATAAGGCACAATGCTGCACGAACTCTCCCAACTGTTTGATCTGTTCCAGCAAAGCTGCGAACAGCAAGCACCCCATGGGGGGTTCGAAGTGCCCGGCGTTTAAGCGTGCTGCAAAATCACAGTGCAGGTAACGCAGTTAAACCTGAACCACTGTGATGCAGCCCAGCAACTGCTGTGTCAGACAGTTGCTGAATGGGGGACGGATATCGCCATCATAGCGGATCCTTATCGGGTACCCGCCAGGAACGGTAATTGGGTCACCGATGGGTCTAAAATGGCGGCGATATGGACAACGGGGAAATACCCAGTCCAAGAGTTGGTGTCTTCGACACACGAGGGCTTCGTCATTGCCAAAGTCAACGGGGTCTTCTTCTGCAGCTGCTATGCGCCTCCTCGATGGTCGATCGAGCAGTTCGGTCGAATGCTAGATTGTTTGACGACTAACTTGATGGGACGTAGGCCGGTGGTGATAGCGGGGGACTTCAACGCTTGGGCCGTGGAATGGGGAAGCCGATCCACGAATCAACGGGGGTAGATCCTGCTGGAATCACTGGCCATGTTGGATGTGGACTTGGCTAATGTCGGTACTAAAAGTACCTACAGCTGGAACGGGGCCGAGTCGATTGTCGACGTTACGTTCTGGAGCCCTGGCCAAACGAGTAGTTCGAACTGGAGGGTAAATGATGGCTACACTCACAGTGACCACCTGGCGGTTCGCTACAGTATCTCCTGTCGAGTCTCTCCTGTCACCGATCTTCAGCCGTCCTGGTCCTGTGATTGAATCCGGAAACGGGGGCTTCCGAACTCCAACGATAGGCAAGTACTTCGCGTTTCTGAACAATGCTTCCTGTGACAAATTCAAAACTTTCAGCCAACACGAGCCCATCCAGTCTTCAATCATCAGCCGTCTCCCTGCAAAATCAACCTCCTTTAATTTTTCACGAACAAGCTCCATATCCGATCATCGCAGTCGAGCCTTTGTCATCACCGAGCACCAGCCGTCCTGGTCCTGCGCATGAGTGCGGAGGATGGAGTTTCCGAAATCCATCATCGGGCAAGTACTCTACTCATTCGAGCAATTCTGTCCCTGTTAATTTGGTGACTTCTAGCCGACAGCTTATTTCGAGAACCGCCGATAATCAGCATCTGCCAAGTAAATCATCTAATTCTACTTTACTAACACCGGGACGCAAAAATGCCGACAGTATTGAGGAAGCCTTTTACCCGATCATCACAGTCGAGCCGTTGCCATCATCGATCTTCAGCCGTCATGGTCCTGCGTATGATAGCGGAGAATGGGGCTTCCGAACTCCGACGACAGGCAAGTACTTTACGCGTTTGAACAATTCTGCCCCTAACAATTTGGGAACTTCCAGTCGATATGCTCTGAATCATGCTAGTTCTGTTTGCTCTGAACCGCCAAGAACCATCTACTTACTCGCCACGAATACCGGGACGCAACAATGCCGATAGCATTAAGGAAGCCTTCTACCCGATCATCGCAGTCGAGCCTCCGCCGTCACCGTTCTCCAGCCGTCCTGGTCCTATGAATGAATCTGGGGAAGAAGGCTTCCGGACTCCGACGTCAGGCAAGTTTGTTGTGTCTTTGAACAGTTAACCGCGTGATACATCTGCATCTTCCAGCCGCCGCTCTTTAATGGAAGCTCCTACATCAAAGGCATTCTGAGAGCTATTCGGCTTGTGTTAGTGTTCCCGAAGCTGAGGCAGCGCAAAACGAACATCTATCCCGTTCTTCATTACGAATATATTACCAGAATATGAGAGGGCTCAGAACAAAAATCGATAATTTCTTCTTCGCAGCTGTGGATTTGACCTTTGATGTTATCGTATTAACAGAAACTTGGTTGGATGGATGAATCAGTTTTATCCACCCTACTTTTCGGGAGTGCCTTCACTGTATTCAGAATGGATCGTAATTCCATTAACAGTCACAAAACTAGAGGAGGTGGAGTTTTGATAGCAGTAGCGTCAAATTTAAGTTGTAGCATCGATCCAGCAACAAGTTGGAGCAGATTTGCAAGGCAATTTCGTCGGTATGGGGGTGCTCTATCTTCCTCCAGATCGCAGAGACGATCAGAGCAACCATTGGCGTAACTACCTCTGATGCCTAGGGGGGGCTATAGCCCCTTTATATTTTTTCTCGAAATTGACCCTCTTTTCGAAAATTCTCGAACATTTTAACCTACTTTAACACCTCATCAAATTATCAGCGGTAATGTGACAAATGCAGTCCAACCACCTAAGGCAATTGCGGATCAATCACACTCATTCATATTATTCTCTTTTCTCAAGCACGTGCACGTGTGCACGTGTGAGCAACAACTCACAGTCTATGTTTAATTGCGCTCGACTAGCGTCTCAGGCAGTGGATATATTTGCATACTTCATAAATATTCTATCTATCTCAAAGAAAAAAAAAATAGTGCAACTTTCCATGGATTCCGCCGAGAATCTTCCAAGAATTCTGATGAGAATCCTTTAGGGATCCTGACTGGAATGTTCCAAGGGCAGGGACTCCGATGGGAATCTCAACCAGGAATTTCGACGGGAATATTTCAGGAATTTGAAGGGTAATATTCCAGGATTTTCGTCGAAAACCCTCCAGGAATTTCAATATGATGGTTCCAGGTATTTCGTGAGCAATGTTCCAGGGATGAAGACGCATATCGTCGAAGGATTCCGAAGCAAATCGTCGAGCGACTCCGAATTAATTCTTCAGTTATTTCGAAAAGAATCCTCCAGCGATCCCGAAGGGAATCCCCCAAGGATGTTGAAGCAAATCTTTGAGGGATTCCGATGCAAATCGTCGAATGGTTCCAAAAAAAATTGTTAAGGAACTCTGAACAAAATCTATGAGAAATTCTGAAGCAATCCGTAGATATATTCCAAAACGAAACGTCGAATGATTCTGAAGCAATTCTTCGCGGGATTCCGAAGCTAATCGTCAGCCGGATTCCTTACCATCTAGAGAGCGCAGATCATTTGCAAAACATCTAAAAACTCCGATTTAAATCTTCAAAGGATTACGAAGCACATCGCCGAAGGATTCTGATTTGCTAAGGTATTCCTAAACCAATCTTAAAACAAATCTGGAGATATTCCGGAGCAAATCAACGAGAGATTCTAAAGCAAATCCTCCATGGATTTTAAAGGGTATTTTTCACAGATTCCCAAGGGTATTACTTAACAATACTGGAAAGAATCCAGTAGGAATTCTTCTGGATTCGATGAATCCGAAAAGAATTCTTTAAGGATTTAAGTGAGAGTTTTTCTCGGATTCTGATGAGAATCCTTCTCGGATGCTGATGGGAATCTTTCTCAGAATTCAGAAACAAGCTAATTTTTCTACCACTCATTTCATTGAGTATGATAGAGTGAATATGAGAGATAACTCTTTTGTCTTCAAACTTTTTCGGTAATTCATTATGCTATATGTTGAAAACTGATACCACTGCTAACTATCTTATCAAATCCTAGGGGGGGCTAATTTTTTTCTAGAGAGGGCTAAGCCCCCCCTTATTTACGCCAATGAGAGCAACACATCGAGTCTATTGATTCCGTTATATCTAACTCAAATCA
Organism: Armigeres subalbatus; assembly: GCF_024139115.2. Lineage (NCBI taxonomy): Eukaryota > Metazoa > Arthropoda > Insecta > Diptera > Culicidae > Armigeres > Armigeres subalbatus. The sequence continues at coordinate 941,305 of NW_026942188.1, forward strand.
GTCTGATATTGTCATCCAGCTTGGCGATTACAATCACCCTGAATTACATTGGACTCGCTCTGAAGAAGGGGGCTTCAAATTAGATGCTTCTTGTTCACGATTGACTACAGCAGGTAGCTTATTGTGCGATGGCTTTTGTTTTCATGGATTAACCCAGATGAATTCAGTGCTGAACTGTAACTCAAAAATACTGGTTTTGGTCATGGTGAATGACCAGGATCTGTTAACTTCAGTCTTCGAAACTATTGATTCGTTAGTTCAAGTCGACGCTCATCACCCTGCTCTTGTGATCGCTGTACCTGTGTCCTTGCCTACGCTATACGAACCATCGTTAGATAACACTCGGTACGACTTCCGACGTGCGGACTTCAATCTACTTAACGATGCACCATGCACTTTCTTCAATTGACTGGCAATTTTTGGATTCTGATCGAGATCTGGACGTTATGGTGCATCTGTTTAGCGATAAGGTAAAACGAGTAATTGATACGCATATTCCGTTACAACGTCCGTCTCCGAAACCTCCGTGGTCAAACAATCGTCTTCGTACGATGAAACGGCTTAAGCGAGTTGCCCTTCGAAATTACCGCCATCGTCGGTCATTTTGCTCAAAACGACGCTTCGCACTTGCTAGCACTACATATAAACGATACAATCACTGCCTTTATGATCGTTACACTCTTCCTCTTTCCAACGATATGCGATATCTTTATGATCGGTTGAGAAATGTTGGAGTTATGACAGTTTTGGTGAGTCAAAAATTGACAGAAATCGAGGAGTCCATTAAAATGATTTCGTGTTTAACTAACGAGGGGTTCATCTTTCTGAAGAATTTAACTCGGATCCTTAATATACTCGCCGAAAGCTTTCGAAAAAAATATAAATTTAGGTATTTTTAAGAACCTCGTGCAAGTAGTGGCCCGGTTTCAGTGAGAATTACTCTTGGCGTGACGCGCGAAATCTTCCACCATAAGAGAATCGATGCATGCTGCTCGGAATCGACACGCTAGAAAAGCGGAGAACACTGATGCAATCGGTTTTGTTGCAAAAGTGCTTATAAATTAAATAGATTCCCCTGCTCTACTTTCTGATATAAATATATATGTTCCGGAGCGTGCTCTACGGCGATGAGATTTTTTATATCTGCAACCGCGCAACAGTCGCTATGGTCAACACGACCCAATTCGGATTATGTCACTGCGCTTCAACGAGGTATTTGAATACTTCGACTTCAATATATCTATAACTTGTTTCGCTAATCAATTAAGCCGTGTAAACATAGTATTGTAGTTTTGTTTTCATTTCATGCAATTTTTTTAAACATCTGACTACTTACTATTTTTATTTTTTTGTCTTTCTCGTATACTAAGTAAAGGCTATATGATCACTCCACAACCAAACTTTTGATAGAAGGCTCTGAGACCCATAGTGTTATATACCAATCGACTCAGCTCGATGAATTGAGGTGATGTCTGTTTGTGTTTTTTTTTTGTTCCTAAGCAATGGAGGGGGAATCTGTTCAACAGATCTCCTGGTTTGTCCAGGAAGTGCGTGGTTAGGGACCACCTCCAACAGCAAACGAGGGAGGCAGGACTACATTCCCGACCCGCTAAACCGTTTCCACTGCCGCCAAACCCATAGTCCCTTCGGTACAACCAGAAAGTAATGCTTCGAAGGGGGACCAGTGCACAACGCACCCTCGAGGTTAGCTGCGTGTCCCTGCAGCATCGAACTTCGTGACTCGCTTTTTTAGAAGAACACCATGGTATCGTGCCAGCGTATTGCCGGCTTTCCAGGTGGCCTTACCACGCCCTATGTCCTCGGAAGGTGGGCAGGGTCGACTTCGCGCCTGCTTCCCTCTGCACGACTGGTATCCAGAATGATGTTGCCGCGTGCACCCCAAATTGACCTTTCTGCGATAGGGCCTATTCGCCAGCACACAGAGGGACTTGCCGACGCGGTGCCTACGCCTGCCCCAGCCTTGACGAGGACCCCTTTCCGTCCTCGGGCTCGGAACCCGCCCGGTTGACCGACGCAGCGAAAGCGACGATACCATGTTGTTTATCACGCGGCCACTTGTTCGATAAAAGGATCGAGTTCGACCACAGGGCACCGGTATGACCCATGAAGCCGACTCCGAACCCTTGGACCACCTCTTATTTGCGCCTAAACTAGCCATTCCTCGAGTCCACGCGCCACCTTCTGTGTAGCTCCGAGAAGATTTTTACGATAGCCGATAAAACGGCGTTCCAGCCAACTTCATCTTTACACATCATCCGGACTAGGTTGTCCGGGGTAGTGTCCAGACCACATGTGACAAGTATGTAGTCACGCATTGTGCGAAAACGCGGGCACACGAACAACACGTGTTCCACGTGTGTGGCTACCAGAGGTGAGCTTATCGTCGATCATTACCCCCAAGAGTTTGATGGAGCGTTCAGAGGTTGCCTGCCTTTATCACCGCTTATTGCTCCGACTTTCGGTTGTTAACAACAACCACCTCAGTATTGTGGTGAGCCAGTTCTAACTTCCTGGAACTCATCCACTCCTCCACAATTGCGATCGAGTGGGCTGCAGTCAACTCCACCTCTTCGATCGATTCGCCGTAGACCTCCAGCGTAATATCGTCAGCGAAGCCGACGATTACCACGCCCACCGGGAACTTCAACCTCAAGACACCGTCGTACATGACGTTCCATAACACCGGACCCAGTATGGAACCTTGCGGAACCCCTGAGGTTATGTCAACGCACTTCCGACCCGCCTCCGTGTCGTATACCAGTACTCGATTCTGGACGAAGCTTCCGACAATCTTGTACAGGTACTCGGGAATTCCAAGACGCAGGAGCGCATCTGCAATAGCTGCCCAACTGGCACTATTGAAAGCATTCCTCACGTCGAGAGTCACTTCTGCACAATAGCGAACTCCCCTCCTCTTACGCTGGATAGCATGACTCTCCGCGGATTTGGTAACCGACAAGATAGCGTCTACGGCCGACCTACCCTTTCGGAAGCCAAACTGGTTACTCGATAGACCATCCGCACCCTCCGTGCGTATCAACAACCTGTTGAGGATGATCTTCTCGAGCACCTTCCCCGCCGTATCAAGCAGGCATATTGGTCTATATACCGACGGATCCCCCGGTGGTTTTCCCGTCTTTGGCAATATGACCAAGCTCTGCCTTTTCCATGCTTCAGGGAAGACTCCTTCATCCAGGCATCTCTGCATGACAGATCTGAACATCTCGGGAGCCTCAGCAATGGCCGCTTTGATGGCCAGGTTCGGAATACCATCCGGTCCTGGCGCCTTACCTACACTAAGGGACTGTGCAATCCCCGCAAGTTCCGCCACAGTTACTCTTCCCTCGTCGGCCACCCTGGCCCCTGGCAGCTCCACAAAGGGAGGCCAGGGACTTGGGTCGTGACGTAGGAAGAGCCCCGCGATGATCCTCTCCAGCATCTCTGGAGACCGCTCTGTAGGGGCCATCGCCCCACGTGTCTTGGCCATTACGACCCTATAGGCGTCACCCCATGGATTCGCGTTGGCACTTTGACACAGGCCCTCGAAGCGGGCTTTTTTGCTTGATCTAACCTCAGTCTTCAGAGCGGCTCTAGCAGCCACGAACGCCACCCGTCGTTCAACACGCTCCTCTTCTGTGCGTGCTCGCTGCATCCGCCTCCTTGCCCGTAGGCAGGCGCGGCGCAGGTTCGCAATTGCTTGAGTCCACCAGTAAGCCGGGTGGACTAGGGTGGACTTTCCTAGGCATGGTGGCATCGCATGCACGCGAGAGTACTGTTACCAGCTGCTCGCCGCTCCAGACTGAGAGTATTGTGCTCGCGCTGGAGCGCTTCCTTTAACACCTCGTCGTCGACGTATGAAGTCTTCCACATACGAGGACTAGGCCTCGCCCCTTCTTCCGTCCGCTGAATGCTGGTCGTATAGTCGATACTGTAGCGAACCGCCAGGTGGTCGCTGTGAGTGTAGCCATCATCTACCCTCCAGTTCGAACTACTCGTTTGGCCAGGGCTCCAGAACGTAACGTCGATAATCGACTCGGCCCCGTTCCAGCTGTAGGTACTTTTGGTACCGACATTAGCCAAGTCCACATCCAACATGGCCAGTGATTCCAGCAGGATTTGCCCCCGTTGATTCGTGGATATTCTTCCCCATTCCAAGGCCCAAGCGTTGAAGTCCCCCGCTATCCCACCGGCCTACGACCGAACTGCTCGATCGACCATCGAGGAGGCGCATAGCAGCTGCAGAAGAATACCCCATTGACTTTGGCAATGACGAAGCCCTCGTGTGTCGAAGACACCAACTCTTGGACTCGGTATTTCCCCATTGTCAATATCGCCACCATTTTAGACCCATCGGTGACCCAATTACCATTCCTGGCGGGTACCCGGTAAGGATCTGCTTTGATGGCGAAATCCGTTTCCCATTCAGCAACTGTCTGACACAGCAGTTGCTGGGCTGCATCACAGTGGTTCAGGTTTAGCTGCGTTACCTGCACTTTGATTTTGCAGCACGCTTAAACGCCGGGCAATTCAGAACCTCCATGGGTGCTTGCTGTTCGCAGCTTTGCTGTCACGGCCAAACAGTTGTGAGGGTTCGTGCAGCATTGTGCCTTATGTCCCTCCAATCCGCAGCGTCGACAGAGCTTGCTTCTGTCAGGGCCTTTGCAGTCCCATTGCTTGTGCCCCGGTTCCAGGCACTTGAAGCAAACTTCGGGTTGCTCATATATGCCCACAGGGCATACCGACCACCCCACCTTGATGCTCCCTAACTTGACTACTTTGGATTCGTCCGCTGCAGGTAGCCGAACCAATGCTACACACCAAAAAATTATGAATATTACAGGTGATGTATTTCAATAAAATGACACAAAACCACATGACATAAACAGAATCGTATATTTTTCAATGTCAGATGATTTAAAATTATATGTCACGGAACCTAAACACAGCACCCGCTGCAACGCACCTAACGCACCAGCAGTTAATGACTTGATGCAGTGAAATACTTGTTTAGTGCAAATCGTGGAACCAGTTTTACTTCGATCATCCTTCTCTCAAGAAACGTAAATGGCTGAGTGGTAGCGTGCCGGGCTCTCACTCAGTGGACTTATGTTCGATTCTCGTTCTGATCGATTAATTTTTTGTCAATATAGTTGTGATGTAAAATTAAAGTACCACCTAATTTTACGTCAAAAATGACGCTCGTATATGTCGGTGTCACAGCACCTAAAATTACATGATTATTTTTGGTGTGTACCTGTGTCCCTGCCGGACCTTTCCGTAGCCGAACGGCTGCGGTGGACGCCTCCACTTCACACTGTCGCCGCAGTGCCGTGACGAGCTCTTCGACTTCAGTGATCTCGTCCAGGTCTTTAACCCTTAGATTCACCTCCGTCGTGAGTGCCCTCACCTTGACCGTCTCGCCTAGGACTTCCTCCGCCAACTTCTTGTAGGCGGCGCCCTTTTGCGAGACGCCCCGCTTTAGCTCGAGGATCATCTCGCCCATCCGGGTACGTCTTATTCGACGTACGCCGGCGCCGAGTTCACCGAGCTTGACGTCACTCCTCATCGCCTTCAAGACGTCGGAGTATTTAGCCTCGTCCATCGTGATGACTAGGGCATCGCCCCTGGAGCGATTGGCGCGTACCCTAAACTTCTTGCTACCCTCATTCGCCTGGGCCTTCTTTTCGGCTCTTGACGTTTTCGGTTTCTTCTTGTTCTTGATCAGGGTCCAGGAGGCGTCATCCCCATCTATTTCCCTGGTCTGAAGCGACTGAGAGCTCTCAGCCTGCCGTAACCCTTTACCATCGTCTTTCCTGGGTGGACGGACCATTCCAGGTCCTTCCTCCCCCAGTTTTGGAGGTACCTGGCCGGGGTTCAACTTCCCAGCCCCACTACCCTTGTTCGGAGTAGTAACCCTCCGCGTTTTGGAGTGGCCCCCAGGGAGCTCATCCCCTGGAGACTGTCTCCCCCGTTTTTGTGTCTGCTCCGTTGGAGCAGTCATCCCCGACGTGCCCGCAAATACTTGAGCCTCAGTCTGGGTAGACTTTGGCACCACCGTCTTCGCTGGCATGCCCTCGGTCAATTCGACCTTGCCCGAGTCCGCGAATCCTTGGGCCTCAGTCTGGGTAGTCGGATTTCACGGGTTCACACTTGGCCGTCCCGACCGCCCTCTCCAGCTTGGCGTCCAACATTGACTTCCGAAGTTTCAGCAAGCTCCTCTTGAGGTCCTTACTGATAGTATGTTTTGATGACGCAAAGTCGATGATGGCGTCCAGCTGTTCCGTCGCCACCTCGAAGGCCGAAAGCCCATCGCGTTTGCGGTTCATCGCCCCACAAGCCATGGGCCGTCAATAACCTCTACCGGCGTTTTTTTAGCCGAGATGAAGGTTAAGTGACCCACGCTGGCGCTGAGCACTGAGCTGCCGACTATTGCCTCTGGCCTCCTAGGCGGAGACCGGAACAACCCACCTCTTGCGAAGGGGTTGTCCCCTACACTACTACCACTAATTGAAGAATTAACTTGGTTTTCCATTTTTGTCCCACGAGTTGCTCGGGAAAAGAGGTTCACCACGCCAGGGCCCAGCATGACGCGGTATGGGACAATTACTGTGGAGGGTGCCCAGGTACCCCACAGGCTCCGTTAAAGGCCTAGCTTATTATTTCATCCCCCTGGCCATGCATCCCCTCGGCACGGGTCGCTTAACGCCTTAGGGTTAGGGGTATAGGGACGATGGTCCCCTTGGTCGCACCCACTCACTCTAGCTGATGTCATAAGGACAACAGTACCCAGGCTGCACTACCAGCTAAGTACAAAACCCTTAGCAGGCGGTCGATTGTCATCGGAAGATCCGTGGAAGCGTGAGATTGGAACTTGTGAGGACCAGAGCTGTGTAGGTCGCTCTTTCCCAGATGTCAACTCACCATTTCGCAGCCCGTGTGTATGTGTGTGCACAAAAGCTAAGAAAAACATTAGACAACTTTTCATACAGTAATCATCCACCGATTTTCTCGCAACAAGTTTCATTCAATCGTTGCGTTTAAAAGTTATAAAGAAAATGGTACATCGAACCATATTAACTTATAAGGTTGGTGTCTTGGCTAAATGCGAGAAAGACAGTATCACCATTCGGTGAATTAAGTTGGGTTTTTTTTTTTGCAATTTTCATTTACTTAATAATGTCACTTTAATTGAATTTAACGCGAACACAATTTACATAACATTTTGAGGGGTAGGGTTATGTCTTAACGTTGGGCCTAATTCAAGAAAAAATCATCTATCGTATAAAATTCGTTACGCAGTGAGATGGGAAGGGGATCAAAATTTACAATTTTGACATTACTAGATAATAGAAGCGAGTTATAGATTTAAGGTGGTTATACAACAATGCCACAAATCGGCCATTTTGGAAACCACGTGCTTTTTCTAGTGATTTTTCAAGAGCACGAATTGAGAGATGAAACATCCGTAGATCGTTTGCTTACTTATGCTAAACAATCGACTTTAGTTTCAGCATTGTAGGACAATTATTACGCCAAATTTGAACACCAGAAGCTAATGATGCTTTTTCATTATTTTAGGAAATCTGTGTTGCGTCCATTTGTCTATAACACCAATGTACAATAAAACCTTTACATTATCATATTTTTCTTTTCTATCTTTGTTTTTATGATGATTACCACCATTTATTGCAGGATTCACAATTTTAACCAAAAATACCTCCTTTTTTCCTATTGTGTAATGTAATAAACCCATGCTTCGTATATAGCACTTTCAAGTTCTAATTGTATTTAAAAGATCAACTTTAAGTAAAATATCTCATGCAGTTCTTACAAAACCTAAAATCTGTGCCCTAAAGCTGAACGATCCGAAATGCCACCGAACCGTCATCCCTTCGCTTGCCCTGTCATGCAGCTATGATACGATCCAGTGTACACGGGCGCGGTTAAAGTAAATAAAATTTATGCAATTAATTTTTGTTATTGGAAAACATTCTCCCCCTTCCAAAGAGGAGGGCTCACATTGGTGGAAACCGGGGCTGGTGCAGCGGTCCGGTCGATCCTTTTCCTTTCCAATGCCAAACGTTCGAGCAACATGCTGCGGTTTGTTTGGAGTCTTGTCGTCTTCGCTTGTGCTCCATCCTCCCGGATTCCATTCATCAGTTCAGTCCGGTCAGCAGCCGGGCAGGGACTTTGGCCGAGGTTTGAAAACTAGCTAGCAGCATATTCATTCATTCACGATCCATGGGTCCGGGATTTCTGTTCTGCGAGAACAGACAGTGTGGAGCTTGCGGGATCTGCCAGTAATGGGATAAGAGACGTTGAGGCACGAGTGAAATAAAACACAATCCGCGCACATATCGATTATGATATCTCATTTGCGCAATCTTCAGGGTTTTGGTTGTGAGGTGCGCTTAAGAATGCTGCTGGATTGAGAACGGTGGAGAGCAGGAGAAGGATTACCTTTGGTTTGTGGAGTTTCATGATCGCTGCTTTTTAATAGGACTGTATTGCTCGGATCAAATGAATTGAATGTAGTTGTTGTACCAATGCCACGTTTCAAATTGAAGACCTTAGTTGATAAGAGTTTTAGGCTTCGAATTGTCTTCTACCACAAAATATACAATATACACTCGGTCCATTGGCTTTGATATCAAAAGCTCTAAATTAATACCTTTCAATAATGTACCAAGAACAATAAATTCCTTTTAGGCAATGAGCTTATCCGCCAAAAGTAGACTTGTCAAGCACTTTCAGCATCCAAATTAATGAAAATAATAAGCGTGCTAGATGTTTGTTGAACAATAAAAAAAAAAAATAAACTGGAAATGCTTCTATTCTTTGTCTCAGCATTAGAAAAATTTTAAAGCTCATTGGTACTATTCCAATATTCTAGAGAGGCCCTCTCTGGATTTTTTTTTTCTAATAACAATCAAAACTAATAACATCCTTGATGCACCAATCTTAATATAGAAGCAACACACAACTTTAATTTATTTGATGAACGTCGTCGACTATAGATTAATTGAACCTGGTAGCCTATATTCATTGATGAATGAATCAATTGCTGGAAATCCTAGTTCTCTTGCCACTCTGCTTCCCTGATAACGTAACTGACTGAGATGTTCCATCCACTATACTTGAACTTATGTTTTGCACCATTACAATACAATAAAGGAACCGTTCCATTACTGTGACAAACTCAACTCATCCCAAACCAGGTCCTGGCGAATTAAGCATCAATTGCATCCGTTCTTTCGGCGAACATTTGTACTTACTGCTGAAAGAAGCACAAAAAAGAAATAAATTAAACGACTTTCCATTCCTTTTTAATAGGACAAATATGGGAGCTATGAGGTGAAGAACCGGTAACCCTATATTTATCATCGCCACTTTTTGTAAATTTATTCGTTCCATACTTTATGTTTCTGAGATTTGTTTATAGATTCAGATAGTTTGTCACTAGAACGCTTCTCCACGGTTACCTTTCAGTTCACAACTCGTACTGAATAAACATTCCGAATAATTGCAGGAAAATTAGTTCAATCTGGCATTCTTGTCCAAACAATCCGAACTTGTTGGGGCTTCTTTAATGTAGTCATGATATGCGTCGCACGAGGACACAATTCTCAAGCAAATCGACTTTATTTCTGTTCCCATTCCGGGCCCAATGTGAAACAATCGGAAATTGCATTCAATTATTTGTCCATTCTTTTCAATTCCCGAAGCGCGCTCATCGCGCTGCTGCCCGAATGGCTAGCTCGCTTGGTGCCTCCGTCGTCATGGCCGAAGCTGCTCGAGGTGCTCTAATTTATCTCGTCGAATCTGAACCTCCCTCCGTTCGCTTGAAGTATCCGTGAAAATCTCCGGCAGGATTAGCGTGCGTGGCGAGGAACACCTCTGAGCGGGAGGCAGCATTTTTGAAAGTTTATTTCCCCAAACATTAGTGCGAAAGAACACATGTAAACCCTCGAAAAATGTCCCCTTTGATTAAACGCCGACAGCCAGCTCGACCCCGCGATGGATGGCGAAAGGCTACGCGAGACAAAGACGTATCTGTCCTTTCGGATCTTTAAGGTCTCGCGGTTCTCCCAACACACCGTCACAAACACCCGACCGTTCGAAATGTAGAATAAAATCGCGAAAATTCATGAGCAACCTTTTTTTTATCCGCTGGTTGTTTACTCAACCCGGTTCTTTGCGCCTTGCGAAGTTGAATTTAATTCACAAAATAAAGGAAAGAATTATCGTGTGTTTTGCAAATAAGCGATTGAGATTTAAGATTTTGGTGACACACCCGGCAATCGGATCCAGAACCCGAGGTGGAACGGAATTTTTACCCGTTTTATCTGACGGTAGAAAAAGTTTTGTGCGTTTCTCGTGAACTGAGGTAAACAGAAAGGGCATATTGTCTCAAGGAAAATCCTTATTGCTTTTCTGGCATTCTTCAACAAACTTTTTTCTTCTCCACAGAATTCTCACCGAAGTGGCCAGAATAAATCCGTTGAGATTTAGTTTAGTAGTCATTGTCTGTGGTAGAAACAAAAAAATATCAGCACTGGCACTCGAGTCAAGTACGAGGAACTGAAGACGGCCTAAGGGTGGTGGGGGTAAATTGGACACCCTAAGAACTGCTGCTGATTTTCAAGTGGCTATCAAGAATTTGTATTGTTCAATGCAGGTGTATCGAAGCTTATCTTATTGGTTAACAAAGCCCCTTGTGAAAAAAAATTGAAAAAATATTTAAATATGTTACACTAAATTAATGATTTCGTGTGTGTGTTACTTCTACGTGAAGTTAAACGATTTACAATGATATGGAAATGCTAATATCATCTTCCAAACTTGGACGTACATGTTCATGATAGCATTAGAGGCGAAAGTATAGAATTGATAGTTCCGTTAGGATACGGCAGGCATGAAGAATGTTTTTATAGAAGTCGATTTGAAAGCGAGCGGAGGGCAATATTTGTGATGGCATATGTCACGACCTTCCTTCTGCCAAGCTCCCGTATGAAGGGGAGGAGGAGCTTGGCAGAAGGAAGATATTAGCGATTTCCATATCATTAAATATGTTATTTTGATCATTTAAAATTAGTCCAAAATAGTTCAATTTTATTTTGGGCGGGGTAAAATGAACAATATCGTAAATAAAAGCAAATAAGTCGATCAAAATATTTTAAACTAAATACATATTCTTAATAATATTCTAAATGTTCCCTGACGGGTATAAACCCTTCGTTTTATCACAGACAAACAGACGTACCGGGCTTGGTCGAAATTATAGGGCGTGAATTTTTTTAATATTCAATTCACCATTGCTCAGTGAAATATTACCAGGGTCCTTTGGTTTTGGCATGGTTCGGCAAAAAAATTCATTTGGTTTTGTAAAACGGGTGAAAAATAATGTTCTGGCCGTAGGAGAAATTATGGATTATTTTAGGGCAACTCAAAAATGCTAGATTTTGTGCGACTATATTATTCAAATGGATGGAATGTTGGCCCTTGTTATACTCTTTTACAGAAACTAGAGCTTTTACTGAGATGATTGATATATGGATATCACAGATCGGATGACAAACATCTGAGTAAGCATATGCGGTATTTCGAAAAATTTCGTTTCAGGGGGTTCGAAACGAAATTCCGCGGAATTTCGCGGAATTTGAGCATGGCGAAATCTGATTTCTTGATTTCGTTTCGTTTCGTAAAATTACAAAAATTTCGTTAGAAAAAACAAGCTTCTAACGAAATTTAACGGAATTCCGCGGAATTTCAAAACAAATTTAAACTTAAGCCATACTTCACATTATCAAAAATGTTGGCTGCGCCGCTGAACTAAATCATAAAGCTGTTTTAAAATCATTATGTCATACAATTTTTTTTCTGTTAACGCTTACTATATAATGTCGACAAATACGTATTTAAAATTCTAACAGAAAACGAAAAGTACCTAGTACCTTTAACTATCCTATCCTATTTTTTACAAATGTGATCCGACTCAATATGTAAATAGAGTGTACATGTTATCAGATATGAATCGAATCAGTATAACTTTGTCAAAGCGGCAAAGCCGTGGCGTGGATTCATAGGGCCCTTGTGAAGTCTTTTTTGACGCCTCTTTCTTATTAAAGGTCGATTTCTTCACCTTCGCTTAGGCCTCAAACCAGGGGCCTCATTTCGCATCTCCTTTCGATAGCTCTTTCGTATAACAGTTTTCATGGTTTGTTCGTTTCGAGTCAAGATGCGCAATACCACCCCAAGTTTAAGCGCATGAGAATGAACCGCTTAAGTGTAGGAAGGCATAAAGGAAAACAAAATGCATTTGGGTCATTTGGCCGAAAGGATCGTTTAGCCGAAAGGGTCATTTGGCCGAAAAATTCATTGAGCCGAAAGGGTCGTTTGGTTGAAAGTTTCATTTGGCCGAAAGGGTCGTTTGGCCGAAAGGGTCATTAGGCCGAAAGTTTCATTAGGCCAAAAGGGTCATTTGGCCGAAAAGGTTGTTTGACCAAAAGGGTCATTTGGCCGAATAAGACAATTGGCCGAATAGGTAATTTGAAAATTGACAAATTAGGAATGAGAAGAGGGACGTCCTTATTCTCACTATTCATTTCTCTCTTCTCACTGTAAAAAGTGAGAAGCGAGACGTAGTAAGCGAGTAGTGAGACGTCTCACTTCTCACTCCTAATTTTTTACTTGTGAGATGTCTCACTTCTCACTTCTCATTTTTTCTCGCTGTAAAAAGTGAAAAGTAAGAAATGAAGAGTGAAAAGTGAGAAGTCTCATTTCTCACTTCTCATTTCTCACTTCTGACTGTGAAAAGTGAGTAGTACGAAGTGGGTAGCGAAACGTCTCACTTCGCACTACTCCCTTTTTACAGCAAGAAGTGAGAAATGTGGAGTGAGAAGTGAGACGTCTCTCTTCTCATTCCTAATTAGTCTCTTTTCAAATTACCTATTCGGCCAAATGACCCTTTTGGCCAAACAACACTTCCGACCAAAAGACCCTTCCTGCCAAATGACCCTTTTGGCCAAATGACCCTTTCGGTCACACGACCCTTTCGCCCAAATGACCCGTTCGGCCACACGACCCTTTCGGCCAAATAACCCTTTTGGCCAAATGACCTTTTGGCCAAACAACTTTTTCGATCCAAAGACCCTTTGTAACAAGTACGCTTTTTTAATGTTTCCTTTCACTGCAATTATTTATTGGTTTTCGTTATTTCACGTGTCTGCATGTTCAGTCGTTTTTTTCATTTAAACTTTAAACTTTGTCCACCGCACTAGATCACATCCTTCACAGAGTTGCAACTGGCATACGATTGCGTAAATGAGTCCCCAACTCAGTTACACGCGCCAACAGTTAAATGTTTGTCGAGCAGGGTCATATGCAAATCTGCAAGGCAAGGTATCCATTCAGGATGCAATGACCTTTCCCGTTCACCTTCCGAACATGGGAAGAGTTTAATTTGGGAATTAAACGGCCGCTAGAAAGAGAGGTCATCAGGCCATCTAATGTTTCAGAGTTTATTTTTCTAACAATGTGACATTCGCGAAATTTGACTTCGTCCAATTTCGCGACCTCAACTCGAAAGTCTGGAAATTTGCCGGTATCTGAGGACATTCTTAGGCTTTGATCGTCCACTTCGTTTCGAATTGTGGAAGAGGCAAGAGTGATCGGTTCAGTGTGTCGCGTCGTGGTGTGCTTAATTAGGTACTTAAAACCATGTGAAATTCTTGAGTAGATTTGCTAATTAAACTTTCCCTTTCCCAAGTTAATCGTTCCGTATAGACAAAACGGACTTAATAGTAGGCGGCAAGTGTGTGTTGTTTCTAGAGGTAATACTTTGGATTTTAAATGCAAAAAATGGAGCACGTGTGTTGAGCTTGTCTTTAATAGGTTTCGCGGCCGCGGAGGCCATTGCCGGCACATCGCCCAAAGTCAGAGATCGCTCTTGACCCCATCTTTCGATTTCGGAGGATACCTGGGACACGCGTGGCCGGAAGAGGGTAGCACTCACTAATTCCGCACCCTGGACAGGCAGGTCGCTACCAACAAACCGTGTCGTCAGCCAGCAACAGCAACCGAAGACGAGCTGGGACGATCGAACGCACGTGTCGCGTTCGCGCATAAGTCCGCGTATCCAGTGGAGAGAGGGCAAAATCGCATCGTCTGATTGCAGCCGCGATCGTACAGGACCGGAGTAGTGTGCTTCAGCAGCTTCGGTGCCGCCGCCGGCCCGCCCACACCCATCGAAACACCCGCACGTAATTCCTAGGTTGTCGCGTAAGTACCAGGCAAGCATGCTTATTGTTTTTGTGTCGTCCATGCGCATGTGACCGAAAGGCACGAACAATAGTCGGTCCATCAACCGACCGTGTATGAATGGAGTCCATTGACTAAACCTCCGTACCGTACACCCATTAAATATCGTCTCCCCTAAGCACCGCCACCGCAGCATGTGGCTGAAATAGGTAGCTGCAGCGCCGATACCGAAATCGTGATGCAGAAAGTGTAGCCGTAGCCGTGTAGTAAATACTCGTATCCGTAGCCGCGGAAGTGATTCTTTGCTAGGAGCGCATGAGGGAAGTAGAGTAAACCTGTTGTAGAACACACACGATAGGGATTGCCCGTAGAGAGCGAACAAGCGTAGAAGGGAAAGGAAAGACCTAGGCGAGCATGTAGCGAAAGAGATCGATCGAGTGAAGTAATGTAAGAAGGTATCTACCAATAAAACCGCTGTGAATGAAAGCTTTCTGTTTTGAGCTCGGCGATAGTTGCCACCTCTGTGGGATGATAGAATAAACGTGATCAGTAGTTCCCAAATGTTTTCCTGTATGCGGTAGAGTACCAGAAAGAAATTAGTTTTTTTGCTAAGGATTTTCATGTGGTTCGTTTCGTTATTTTCGTGTTTTAGATGTTGCTGGGGTAGTCGACCCGAAATCGACTTCGCTCACTCTCGAATTGGAAGCTTTTCGTTTCAAGGGATCTTCAGACTTAACCGATGAGGAAAACACACGGCACGAAACTTTAGTTCCGACGAATTATTAGAAGGGTATTTTGAAGCGTTGGTTGGCAGGATTCGCATCGAACCTCTGTCCCTATTTTCTAAGGCAGCCAGTTAGCTTCCTTCCCTAGTTCGGGAAAACTCAACCCCTTCTCCTGGAGGGTCTCAGGCCGGGCAAACCTAAATCTGCTGGGTGGTCTCCTTTAAGGAGTGGCGCTTTAAGCCACCCATCTATGAACAGGAAGCTCGATAGGCTGGCGGGTTATACCTTTCGGCCAAACGACCCTAATGGCACAAATCACCCGAATTGAGATGAACGTGCCCCTGGAGCCGGCGTTCTGATCGGTCAAATAACTTTGGGCCAGATGGGTTTCGGCCAAATGACCCTTCCCCGAAACATACATACAGCCCCCGAGATTTAAATTTATATTTTGTGAAATTATTTGACTATTTGCACAATATGAGTGCGAAATCGATCATGTTGCTGCTGGTCACGGGACGGCAGATAGTCCGGGAGAACGCGAACTTCGTTCACAATAAATATTTAGTCGTTTACCAAGGCGGTTTCACATACATTACTTTTTCAACTAACCATCAATTTCCTTTCCTGTGGCGCTCACGGAGATGCAGAGCATTCGTGGGTCTCTCTACCAATTGACTGTAAGGATGTGACCGGCATCGTCATTGATCATGGATTGGAAACTGCACAAACTCATATACAAGGACAAACAGACAAAAACTAGTAAGTTTATAAGACTATGGGTCTCCGAGCCTCCTATAAAAAGTTTGAATTTAGAAGGAAATGATAGCCTTTTGGTACAACTTTTTGTATGAGAAAGGAAACATGATTTCTTCATACGTGGCAAACTGCTGCCGTTAAAACTTTGCGATCACATTTGCGAAATACATATCTTTGTGGATTTTAGAAAAGTGCACATGATTGTGCACATGAATTTATGCTATTATAAATTCTCTATCTGCACATACGCCTGGAAGATGTGGATAAATGTTTACTTAGTTAGGGTTAGCTCAATACCATAAAACCACGCTGATGAGAAAATAATTTTTAAGTGAAATAAGGTTTTTAACAGAATTTGAATCCATATACGAAAAATCCCACTATTTATATATTGTTACTAGCGAAAGAAACCCAGCTTTGCCCGGGTGTTGCAAATGTCACAATGCACTATTTACAGCACCGCAATCTAGATCAATTTCCGTGCATTTGTTTTGTTTTCCTCAACAGCTGAGATGAGATACGACAACTCGGAGCTGAATGCCTTCTCATAATTTATGATCGATTCACGACCCGGGCAGTTCCAGTGTGACCATCTTTTTTTCACCAACTAAAAATTAACAAGACGAATTACTTTATATCAATAATAACCTAATGCTGAGCAATTGAACTGTATTCCTCAATTGCTTCGTGTATAGATGATGAAAACCATTTTTTAATTCCATTTCGCGTTCGAATTGGCAATGAAAAAGTTTGTTCATGTTGATTTATTACTTTCAAATCTGAAGTTGAAAAATCCCCGACTACTAGCAACACCACGAAATCAATAACAAAGTACCCACCCGCAAAATAAAGCAACGCTTCGCTCGCCGGCGTCTGTCAAATCGCCCAATAAAAATTGGTCTTTTCTGACAGGCAAATGGTTTCAAAAAGGGACAGTGAGATGTCTTATCTCATCTCAGCTCAACAGCTGACCCAAACTTGTATTCTAATTTTTTTTACATTTCCCCGTCGAATCTACCAACTTTTTGTATATACAAACCTTGCGGATCCCAAAACGAATCGATCAGGGAAAAAATATTGCAAATCGGTCAACCCGTTCGCGAGTTAAATCGTCAGGAAGGAAATCTTAACTCATTTTTATTATATAGAAAATATACTTGCTGATATAAAACCGAACTGATATCAAATTGAACATATTCGGGAGCACACACTCCACAAGGATTTCTTTTGAAAGCGGCACAAATTCTGGGGAATCGCCTTATCGCAATTAGTTTATAAACGGCAACGCAGCGATTTATCATAGCCTGTTTCTTCTGTTATTATAACTATATTGGTCGCAAGATATTTACTTGACTTCGAAAAAGTGAAATCAGAATTGCATACGTAACGTAATATAGGTAGTAAAACCAATTCAATAAAAAATATTCCGCGGAAAAAAATAAAATTTCGTTTCGTTTCGTAAAATTTCGAATTGAATGCACCTTGATTTCGTATCGTTTCGAAGTCTCGAAAGTAAAATTATATTTCGTTTCGTTCCGTTTCGAATCAACAAAGACATTTTAAATTTCGTTTCGTTTCGTTTCGTTTGGAAAAAGTGTGTTATCGCATACCCTTACATCTGAGATATGGATGTTACTATGAACGAGGTACGTTGTATGGAAATATTCGTTCAGGAATGTAGAAGTTGTACGAAAATATGTATGTGTATCGTAAATGACCAGATCCCCTTTTTCTTCACCCTTGATTGATGATCCCATTGTTGACCGAACCGATTAAGGTTGAAATTTGAGCTAGTTTGTCTCCATTTCTCTGTCAGAACATTGCTCACTTTACCCCCAGGCGACATGACCAATTTACCCCATAGGTACTACATGTTTTTCAAATCACACCTAAACTCAGAAAAAATATTAAAAAACTATCTTCTATCAATCAGTACCGCTTCATAACAAGCCAAATGAACCATGTGAACGATAGTTTGGTTCAGAACTACTAACTCAATTCATGGAAATTACATCAAACTAGCATTTTGCAAAAACGCGAAGAATTTGGCTAAAATCTAGCTGCTCAATAGTTATCTCATCATTTCAAATAGCTCGGAGAGCATTGAATGCTCAATAGTAGCATGGAAAATAATACGATAAATTAATAAACAGGGGATAAACAAGCCGTTACCCACTTTTACCCCGCACGTTCACTTTACCCCGCTACCCCTACTGTTGAGGTCGATATATGTTTCAGGCAAATCAGATGATGAAATAAAAAGGTATAGGCTCCCTTTTGTCTAATGGGATGTTAGTAAGCTTTGTTTTGCGCCCACACATAAACACAGGCAGATCTCATCTCAGTTCGACGAGCTGTGTGGATTTGTATATGAAACTATGGGTCTCCGGGCCTCTATATAAAGATCGTTTTTAAAATGAACATATTAATATAGCCTTTCACGTAACTACGTGTTCGTCATTTAGGGTACAAAAAGGAAAAAAAACTGATTTTTCACTAATTTTGATGAATTCTTGCAAGGATTTCTTGGACAAATGGATTAATGAAAAAGCAAAATCTGCCCCTATAATATGTGTGGATAGCGCCACCGTGAGTGCAAAGTGAGTTACCTAAAATAATCCATTCCCGAAGGAATTCCTGCACGAATTAAATATTTTTTATTCATTTCTCTTTACATCGAAAGAATGTAGGCCCAAATATCGAAAAATCCTTAAATTTACCTTAAACGAATAAAAAAATATTCGATAATAAAATTCTCAAACCAGTACCCGTCCCGAACTCGACGTTTTACTAATTTCCCAAACCCAAACCCGACCCGAACCCGTCGAGTTCGGGTTCGGGTCGGGTTTCGGGTTTGAAACCCCATCTGCATGTTGCAGGACCTAGACTGGTTACTTTTCACTTCAGGGGAAACGTCATTGTCACATGTCACATGCGTTCCAAGGTAAACTAATTTTTTAACAACTTCAAACACATCCCCATCAAGCACTACCTCAGCACCAACACCACTAGGACTTCCTCTATCTCTACCTGCCAACATGTACTTTGACTTGGTAGAGTTAATGGTTAAGACAAAAGTCTCCACTACTGCTCTGCGATCGATTCCAAAGAGGTCCATGTCGTCCGCAAAGCCCAGCAGCATATATGACGATGTGATGATAGTATCATTCCTCTGCACGCCAGATCTCCTAATCGCGCCCTCGTGTGCAATGTTGAACAATAAATTCGAAGGTGGTTCACTCTGCTTAAATCCATCTGTGAAGGTCACAAACAAGGTTGAACTTTGTCTGCCTACCGATTACTTGATTTCGAGCCATCAACCGTTGTATATTTATTTATTTATTTATTCAGACTAAGGCTTAAGTGGCCTGTGCGGTATATAAGAGTCTTCTCCATTCGGCTCGGTCCATGGCTACACGTCGCCAATCACGCAGTCTACGGAGGGTCCGCAAGTCATCTTCCACCTGATCGATCCACCTTGCCCGCTGCGCACCTCGCCTTCTTGTGCCCGTCGGATCGTTGTCGAGAACCATTTTCACCGGGTTACTGTCCGACATTCTGGCTACGTGCCCGGCCCACCGCAGTCGTCCGATTTTCGCGGTGTGAACGATGGATGGTTATCCTAACAGCTGATGCAACTCGTGGTTCATTCGCTTCCTCCACGTACCGTCCGCCATCTGCACCCTTCCATAGATGGTGTGGTGACTGGTGTTATAATATTATTGATGCTTATACTTATTGGGCCCGGTTCGTACTGTACTCATATTGTATCACATCTGTATGCGCCACACTGGCTGACCAGTGACCAGCGGTGCGATAGTGAGTGCTTGCTATACAGCAGAGTCAATCAAGGTTTCATTCTTATATATACTCTCGTGATGACCACACGCGACTACCACAAGTGGCGACGAGGAGAAAACACATCTCAATAGAAAAAAAAAGAAAGAGTCGGTTTAGTTTTTTGTGGATTGAATCAATTTGATCCATATGGGAAGAATAAGTGAATAATTTGTGATCGTGCAAGTGCAAGAAAAAAGTTGAGGAAAAAATGGAAAATAAGCTAGTGTTTGAAAAAATGTCTTGCAGAAAAATGAAAGTGCGGTCCCTGGTATTATTTTGAAAAGAAAAAAAAGGAAGAAAACGTTGGTTTCTTATTTGTTATTAGTATAAATCTTATCTGATAGTGATCGACCTAATAATGGTAAGCGTGCTATTTTATAATCTATATTCTGCTCGCGATGTATACTATCGAGACATGTCGAGTCTTGTTTGGGTAACCGCTTCGCGGTGAGTATGTTTTTCGCTTCCATTGTGTTGTGTCACCGTTTATTCATGACGTGAAGCATGGACGTCGGGTGCTATGATGGTCTATTATCGAAGAGATCATTGCGTTGTGGTGTGTGAGCCGTTACAGTGCAGTGCTTTGATGGAAATGAACTCAGTTTTGTTACAGAATATAGGAATACAAAAGTAAGTCATGCTTCACATATTTATTATTAATGAAAAAAAAATTATAGTTGATGTATGCCACAATTAAGAAAAGGAATGCCATCTGTTATGCCATTGAATATTGATGCATAACAGAGGTACAGTTGCATCACTGCAGATACTGTATTACTGAGTCGAATCGTTGTGCTAAATGGTAAATTTCAACAAAGCATAAAAAAAAATCTAGCTTTATAGATATGTTGTAGATATTAGAAAGGTGTTTTTTATACAGAACTAGTTTCATAGTATTTCAAATAATTCATTTCGGAGGTATTTATATTGAGTAGTGATAAAGTTAGATTTTGAGAATTATTATGTTTCGCTCGTTTCGCTCAAACAATGGGGGAAGCAGTCGCGTTTGAAACTTAGTCCACCTTAAGGTGATTATACAATCAAGCCATGTGGTGAATTTCAAATTCACCACACGGTTTTCTACTCCTATTATCAAAAGTTCAAATCTAGCGTAATAATTTTCGTACAATGCTGAAATTAAAGTCGATTGTTTAGCATGAGTAAACAAACGATCTACGGATGTTTCATCCCCATGGGCAATGTGGTTCTCTCAATTCGTGCTCTTGAAAAATCACTAGAAAAAGCACGTGGTTTCCAAGATGGCCGATTTGTGGCCTTGTTGTATAACCACCTTAAGAGTTCTTTGAGTTTGTAATAATCTCGATTTAATTGGAGAGAGAATGATCTTTAACGCGTGGTAGGTCAAAATGGCTCTATACATGAAATCTGTCATAAAATTGATTCTACTACGTTTTTGGTGAGTAGAATATCAATATGATAAGTAGTTAAGGTGATTATAGAAAGAAGCCAGAAATCGGCCATTTTGTAAACCACGTGCTTTTCCAATATGTTTTTCAAGAGCACGAGATGAAAGAACCATAACGCGTATGGGGCTGAAATAATGGTAGATCGTTTGCTTAATTATGCTGACCAATCATAATTTGAGTTTCGGCACTGTACGAAAACTATTACGCCAGATTTGGAGTTTTGAAAATGTATGTAAATAAACGTGTGGTGAATTTGAAATTCACCACGGGCTTTATTCTATAATCACCTTAACGCTTGTAAATATTGTTGTTGAATTCATTTTTAGAACTGATTGGTTAGTTAGTCATACGTCCACAGTTCGTTCAGCCTAACGTCCCCATATCATTTTTGGAACGGATGACCAAAATTTTCAGTTTTGATTAGTTTCTTTGTGAGATAACGTTGCTTACTCGGTCCTTGAAGAAACAATGTTTTCACTGAAATCTGTAAAACCTTACCAAGAATACATGTAAACATCCAAAGTTTTGTTTGTTATAGTGTGAAGAACACTCAGTAACTGTAGAGATTTGATGCTGTACTGTTATAAAAATAAATATGTTCGGATATGTAATTGGAAAGATGGATGCGTATATACAAAAAAAAAATGAAATTAAAAAAAAAAATTGTGGTCATACTTACCCGCGATCTTACTTTTAACTCCAAATAGAAGATATAACGGGACTGTTGATAATTAGCTGATATTAGTAAAGATTCATATTTGAATGAAAATTCTATGGTCATTATCGTTTGAGTACACAATTTGAGAAGTTATCGCCGGCGACAACTCTTCTACTGTTCTCACGTGAAATGTTTACACATGAAAATTGCAATCTTTATCGTCTGATAATGATTGAGCACAATACTGATATACAACAATAAATATTTAGAACAGTGATGAATTTGATTCCGATGGAATTACCATCTTCTTCGCGATTAAAACTATAAGTTAAGCAAAACTCATTAACTGATACACGTTATTACTCAGTAAAATAAAGCTTGACCAGAATAACTATCAAGCTCAAAGTCAAGTGCACCTATGTTTATTTTACGTGGTTTGATTATGGTCGATTATAACCTCCGGATGCAATAAAACAATAAGTTGACAGAACGAAAAAAACATTTAGGTTGTGTATAGTAAGTTCAGGGGTGGCATTGCGTAACTCGACTCGAAACGAGCAAACCATGCAAACTGTCATACGAGAGAGCTGTCGAAAAAGATGCGCAATGAGGCCCAGGATATCCAGAAAATTAATAAACTTCAAGTGCTTAAAACAAAGACTAAGGCGTAGATGTTTAACTTGTAGAGGGTGGATGTCCATAAAAGGGAATTGTTTTTATTGATGTAGAGACCTGGAAGATGACGTCAGCTCTGGTGTGGACCCGCACTCGCTGGCTGTGTGCAATCGGCCGTATGGTCGGTGTGCAGGGAGACTAGCGACTGGTGGCCCAGGAACGAGCGACCTGGAATAAAAAATTAAATTCGGGTTTGTCATAGTTATAGGTAGGTAGGTTTAATTGATGTGATTAAATTCACTGAGAGCGTGCAGAGGACGCTGTGATAAAATTCACTGAGAACGCAGAGAAAGCGTTGTGATTAAATTCACTGAAAGCGTTCGAAGAGCGCTGTGATTTAATTCGCTGAGAGCGCATGGAGAACGCTGTAATTAAATTCACTGAGAATGCGGAGAAAGTGTTGTGATTGAATTCACTGAGAGCATTTGAAGAGCGCTGTGAATAAATTCTCTAGGTGCGCAGAGAACGATTTGACTTAATTTACTGCAAACCCGTAAAAGCGCTATGGTTAACTTGACTGAATAAACATAATGAACGCTGAGAGTGAATTCACTCGCCTAGAAGTCCTGTTGTTAAAATAACGTGGAGTGTGCTGGGATTGATTTGACGGAGAGAACTTAGGGATTGAAATGTGATTGAAATAAGAGAGCTTCAAACACGCTGTGATTTAATCCACTGAGTTTACTGAAAGAGCCTTGGATAATGGTGACTGAATTCACTGAAAATAATCGGTAAGCGTAATGATAGATTTCATTCGAAACACGAAGCTGTAATTTAGAACTACAGCATTACTTCATAGTAGCACTATTCATTAAAAAAAAAACAATATTCTTATTATAAGATTGTGATATAAATAATTCTAGTCTATGTAAACAGTAGTACTGTTGCTCAACAAATAAGAACATACGCTGCAGAATCTAGTGGACGCAAAATAACAGATGCCGTTTCTTGTTCACTGGGGGGCTTCAACAGGATCAATGTGCAACGTGCGCAGTTTTGAAACATACTTCTGCCTACTGTGGATTGCAGACGCCTTCGTGTAGGCTTCTGAGTCTAATAGTTAGAAAGCGTACATCAGTCATTGCTAGAGGCTTTGATACCTCCCTGTACACCAGTACCAGTACAAGGGAAAAATTAATATAATTAGGTGAAAAAAAAAATGAATATAATTAGAACTCCCAATAGTTTTAAAGGAATCAGGAGAAAATGGAGAGCTGCGCAAGTTAACTCCCGTGGTAAGTCTCCGTGCGAAGAAAACAATGTGACTTCTAAATAAACATTGCACCGTGGGATCCCGTAATGCTGAGTCGACACCACGACCCTGGGACAGTCATCATTTAGTTAGGGACAAGTAGGTTTCATAGTTGTTAGAGTCGATTTAATGGATCAGTCTTGTTCTAACTATCGGAAAACTCTTTTCGGCTTTTTATTTTTATTTTTGAAGAGACCTTAGGTCTTCCGTTAACTCGCACAAAAGATAAAATACATGAGAGTTGATTACCAAAGGAATATTTATATCAGTCACGGAAATACCATGATAATACAAATTGTTAGCGATATTTTCTCAATGGCAAAATAAGATATTGAAAAAAAATATAACATATTCATACATGTTTGTGGTATTTTCCGTAGCTCCTAAAATACTTGAACATTACTCCTTCAATGAGGTGATAGACCTGCTTGAGGTATTGAGAATAGAAATCATCCACTATCATCATGTTATGATATGAATGATATTATACCTGAATGAACTTACGCTTGAGCTTAATTATTTATTCCAAATATAGTCATGAATGATATGCATATCTGCTTGAACGTTTTATTAACAGCTTGATCTAATAGATTGAAATAATATTTTGGGAAAAACTATCTTGTTCTTGTCTGTCCATGTGAGATATTTACTCTCACAATTTATTGATTGATCACTTTTCGTACTATTATGATACAATATTTTTATTTCTATATATTATCGGTAAGTGGTAGATACCAGCACAAATAGTATGTTAAACGAATAGTAGTAGATATGATCAGGTTTGTACTGTTTAACTTTGTAGAGTTTACAATCATATCGTCGAAGAAGATATATCTAGCAATATCGCACTAGTTGATCGTAATTACCGGCCGCGTATGTCGATGGGAGATATTCAGACTTTTCTATAATAGTTTGTAAGTTTCATAAAAAAGATTATTGTCTGAAAAAGGGATACAAACCAGCGCCAACAACGCACTACATCTATACCTATAATATTACCAGTCTAATATGTTAAATTATAAACATAAAGTTAATGATAAACGGATTGCCTTAATTAACTTGATGTTTCTATTCTTCACATTTTGTAACAACTCTGGAATGAAGCACAATGTGCTCCACTAGGTGTGTATCCTAAACATTGGCATACCTATACACCAGTATTAAGTTAACAAACATCTTCATTTTATAGAAAGGGGGATGTGGTGACTGGTGTTATAATATTATTGATGCTTATACTTATTGGGCCCGGTTCGTACTGTACTCATATTGTATCACATCTGTATGCGCCACACTGGCTGACCAGTGACCAGCGGTGCGATAGGGAGTGCTTGCTATACAGCTGAGTCAATCAAGGTTTCAGTCTTATATATACTTTCGTGATGACCACACGCGACTACCACAGATGGTATGCAGCACTTTTCTTCCGAAAACTCCAAGTGGTCCTCCACGAGCATCGTCCAGGTCTCGTGTCCGGACTACCGGTCTTATGAGCGTTTTGTAGATTGTCAGTTTGATACGGCGGCGAACTCCATTCGATCGGAGCGTCTTGCGGAGTCCAAAGTACGTATGCTGGTATCATTTTCGGCAGTCACCAGTGAGCCCAAGTACACAAATTCTTCTACCACCTCGATTTCGTCACCACCGATGCAAACTCGCATTGTCGCATTGACTCGCAAACAAACATTGTCTTCTCTTGAACCTCTTCCTATCATGATCTTCGTCTTCGACGTGTTGATGACTAGTCCGATCCACTTTGCTTCCCTCTTTAGTCTGATCTAGGTTTCCTCCATTTTCTCAAAGCTACGTGCCATAATATCCATGTCGTCGGCGAAGCCAAATAGCTGGACGGACTTATTGAAAATTATACCGCTCGTGTTAATCCCTGCTCTTCGTATTACCCCTTCCAAAGCGATGTTGAATGGCAAACGCGAAAGACCATCACCTTGCCGTAACCCTCTGCGGGTTTCGAAGGGACTCGATGAAACTCGAACTACGCACATCACCCGATCCATCGTCGCTTTGATCAACCGTGTTAGTTTATCCGGAAATCCGTGTTCGTGCATTAGCTGCCATAGCTGGTCTCGATCGATTGTATCATATGCGGCTTTGAAGTCGATGAATAGATGATGTGTGGGCACGTTGTATTCGCGGCATTTCTGCAGTACTTGGCGAATGGCGAACACCTGGTCCGCGGTGGAGCGTTCGCCTATAAAACCCGCCTGGTACTGCCCCACGAACTCCCTTGCAATTGGTGAAGCGTTGTATGTATCAGTCTTATTAGTTTCACCGGAAAACCGTTGTCCATCATTCACCGTTCCATAAATATTCAAAAGGCTCTTTTCAGCTGGTTGCCACCATAGTCTTGGCGCATCAAGATGAGATGTTCATTCACTACGGTAGCGTCTGTAGCTATCAGAGAAAGAAATATAATATATATGTATATATTATAGAGAAGATATTATAGAGAAAGAAATATAATATATATGTATATTAGGGTGGCTCAAATTAGTATGGGAAAAACTTTTTTCATTTTTTTTGATGGGCCGCCCTCTTATTCGGTTCTATTTGATGCCCTGATGCTCTGGACAAAATTTCAGCCAAATCGGTCAACGTTTGGGCAGTGCTAAACTCGTTGGAAGTTTATATGCAAAAATGTATGCAGAAACATCCAAAAACAGAGAATTGAAGTTGGACGGCGATACTTACGATGAAGAACTATGATACTCACTCAGATCTTGAAGAATTTAATACAGAATCTTATGCAGAAAACCGCGAGAAGATTAGAGCTTGCCCGGCTAAGTTATTAGCATTTATCTGAAGAATGGTTTGAGCAAATTTCGTTTCTTTTACCTTTGAAAAGAAATAAATTCACCCCTACAACACTCCAGTAAAATGCTAATATCTTTGCCTAAAAAACTCTAATCTTCTCGCGGTTTTCAGCATAACATTCTGTATTTAATTCTTCAAGAACTGAATGAGTATCATGGTTCTTGATCATAAATTGTACCGTCTAACTGCAAATCACTGTTTTTGGATATTTCTGCATACATTTTCCATATAAACTTCCAACGAGTTTAGCACTGCCCAAACGTTGACCGATTTGGCTGAAATTTTGTCCAGAGCATCAGGGCATCAAATAGAACCGAATAAGAGGGCGGCTAATCAAAAAAAATGAAAAAAGTATTTGACACATTCTTCGGACAGGTCCACCGGAGCACAAATTTTTCAAACTCAATTTTTGACATTATCTTTGTGTTTCCCATATTTTCCAATACCTAAATCATCAAATAAAATATTTGGTATGATAATATTTTAGCTTAAAATAAGTTTTTGACCAACAATTAGTATAATTGACAGTAATGAAGAGTGACAGGTTTTAAGACATATTTTCCCAAATTGACTGTCATTAGAGTTCTGATGCATAAATTTGCACTCTGTTCCTATTCAAAGATGAAAAGTATAGAATTGGTGCCGTATGTAAAATGTAATTTAAAATTGGAAGAAATCTTAATTTTGACAAAGTGAAATCTGTCACAAAAAAGCGTTGTAACGTCACGAAAAATGGACTGTTTTAAATTTTCTGAGAAGTACATATAAGCCTCGAATTTAAAATTTCGTATGCTCTTTGTACTCGAAAAAAGTTTTGTTTTGGTGGTAATAGACATGAAATCGGTGGTAAATAGCATGAGTTTCACCTAGGTGAAGTTTGCGTTGTAACGTCACGGAAAAATATTCATCATAAAGCCTATGGAGCTTGTAAGATATCCGGACAAATTGGCTCAATTCGTGTTTATAGATACAGATTGAACATATCAACATAAATACAAAAACGAATTTTTAATCAATGTGACATAGGGTGAAGTAGTATTTCGGCGATATCACCCATTTCCGTCAGTATATGCAGAATAAGTGAAAAATCTGTTTGCCCACAGTACAACCACCGTCGGACCGACGTGTCACTGTCGCTCTCTGATTGTCTCCCACTGTTTAACGGTCATTTGCATTTGCGGCCGATCACTCCTGTCAAATGAGCTAATACACAACTCCGATGCAATGTTGATACACGTAGGTTGGTGGCTGAGCTATGAAAACTTTGCGAGCCATTATGAGGTTGGCGGTAGTGTTCGATGATTTTTCATCATGGGGTCGTGGGCAGCAAATTTGAATTATTTTCTATGGGGCGACACGTCGGTAAATAAATGAATAAATAAAAAAGCGATATATCAAACCATCGAAAATCTTTATTTTCGGGGTTATACGAGAAACTGGCCAAATTAGAAACATGGCCTAAATAGTTACCCTACATGTAGAAGCGTGAACGACTACTTCGATATAATGAAACTAATCAATAAATAAACTGTCATAATTCATCTAATTTAGGTCTTTTTAATGATGAACTTATATTTATGAAAAAATAACTTAAAAAGGACTATTCTCAAATCTCAATGAGGTCCTTCGGTCTCCCCGTGTAGAAATATTTATTCTAAAATATCGCGCACACGAACATACACTGAGCCCAAACATCATCTTCCAAAGGAAAAAAATGTCATTCTCGTTATCTTCATAACGCGTCCTTCTGCTTTCGTATGACAAAATCAACCGCATTATTCATCAGTAGATTATCGTAACAAAATCATCTGCTATGCAGATGATTTGCTTTTGCTTTGAAGATGCACTGTCATCCAATTTTCGGGTGCCTGAAAAGCGAATGAATGTCATCTCGTAAGCGAATGCAGTTCGGTTCGATCGCGCCCCTTAACGATTATCATCCGCTTTTGATATACTTTCGTATACGAATTTCAAGACACTTGCCGGTATTGCTGACAGAAGTTTTGATACTCTGCCGCCATTGGCTTTTTTCTCAGTGAATATAGAACCCCGATAAGAACGCAAGCTTTTCCAACTCGTCAATAAAATCTGAGCACCAGGAACAAAGCTCACGTAAAAATCTCGAAAATGGTAAGTTTTTAGTGAAAATAAATTGAGAATAAATATTCTAATAAAAGAATATTATGTAAACTCTTTGCAAACTTTTCGTTTACAGCGAAATGTATTCCAGTCTACGAATTCAACGGTGTGGGTTGTCTGTTATGCAGAGAATGCGACGCATCAGGATTTCACAGGATTTGAAAACGGGATCCAGGATACCCTATTACCCTGCCGATGGAGGCGACCGGGAATTAAAAAACAGAACACTAAAGTAATTGTGCCCCATGAAGACGGATCAAAATATTTAACAAACGCCGATTTGGTGCCAAAAACTACCTGAAGGTATTGTTGATTGTCGGTACAGTGCAGCTAAACCACGATATCAAATGAATCGATACGTGATCCCTGCTTATCCCGTCAATTTATAAAAATGTCCAGTCCTAAAATCCGTGTTCGTCAAAATTTTTGTGTACATAAGGAGTTACTTATACGAATAATATAAGGAAAACATGTAGAACCTTTTTAAACATTATCGTTAACAATAAAAATATATGCTGTTGCTGTTTACTCTTTACCTTGATATCATTCTCTTTGTATAAACTATAAACATCGAAAAAGCAACCGATCGAGAAATTGATCGCTAATCCTTCTTGAATGCTTTCATCTTTTACCTGTTTTTACTCATTCGGAAGTTGTTTAAAATTGCATACGCTTTTCCTATACTAATCGTTTAATATTTGGATGATGGTCATATCAGTCCCTGTCATCCGGTTTCAATACAATCGAATGCTAATCATCCGGTGATTGGATGCATTTCGTTAAGCAATACATTTCTCATTCATTGTTGAAAGGATATTTTGGTTCAGTGTACATGATCAACTAGACCTCGGCCAGGGTTTTGAAATTTGTTCGGCCGAAAGAAATACTGCCCGCAGAGGTCCAAAGGTACCAGTTTAGTTAGGATCAGTACTATGCAACCATCAATGTGAAATTTCTTGGTGTAGAAGTCAGGCGTTGCGATTGTATCCATAGCCTCCCGGGGCTAAAAAACCTCAAATCGCATTGAGAGTGACTATGCGCATTCATGCGTTTGATACCAAATGAAATGTGCCAAACCTAAAAAAAATCTTCAACGATGAGGTTGATAAACAATGTACTTATCAGGTAACTAATGTTAGATTTCTTGAAGTATATATATCTTGTGTTTCACGTGGAATAGACAATTAGAACTAGTTCTACTATTGCAGTTACTTTCAAGAAATTTGGCGTTTGAAAACCCAAGCATCAAAGCGAGCGTTCGGAATATAAAGTTTAATTGTACACACTTGCTTCTACTATTATAATAAAATTTTAGATTTCAAATGCATTTTTAATTAAATTTTCAATTTTAGTTATGCCGCAATTTTGACATAAGACCAAACACTGGGTATTATGCTCGAACGATCAGCTTTTTGTTTCTACTCGTTTAAATCTTACAAAGAAGCCTAAATATGGGTTCCAGTTTTCAAATTTGGGCATTGGAATTAACGCTCCGTGCCATTGATCAAAACCAGGATTTCACCTAATACAGCATCGAACATTATATCTTTTTCATTTTCGTACACAGCAAATAATAATGAAAATTCAACGACGTGTAAAATTACAGCTTATCTCATCAAACGAATTAACATTCGATATTATATTAAATTTGATTTAATTTTACAAGTAAGCACCGTTTACATTTATTTCGATTTAAAAGAATAGTAAGACCGATTGAATTTTGCGTTTATTTGTATGCTCCAAATATGTGCATGAAAATACATTTAAAATCACAACATATTTTTATCTGTGTACAATACCATACACTATGGATTGAAAACTCATGTTAAAATTGATTTTAAAGTGGTATACTTTTTCGTGACGTTACAACGCATTGAAAACCCTGTTTTAGACCACCTCGCGTTGTAACGTCACGAAATGTTGATGTCGAATAAAACAAACTTAGTCCGTATTTTAGGCATATTACCCCATAGGGTCATCCATTATCCTCATATATTTGAAAGGTGTTCATTATTTTTGGAGTAAAATAACAACCAGAGCAGAGAATTATCCATGTATAAGTCAAGGTACAAAATCACGAATTCACGCGCGTTGTAACGTCACGCAGCTAATTGCATCCCAGAAAGCCATTTTCCTACACATATTCGGTGTTAATATATCTATTCGATCCGAAATTTTATAAGGATTCAGAATATGTAATAATATGCATATGTTTACAGATGTTTTATGCAAGCTTTCTCCAGAAAACCATTTAAAGGTACGTCAAAACGTTGTAACGTCACGCCGGAATGTGTCTTTTCCCATACTAATTTGAGCCACCCTAGTATACATATATATTATATTTCTTTCTCTATAATATCTTCTCTATAATATATACATATATATTATATTTCTTTCTCTGATAGCTACAGACGCTACTGTAGTGAATGAACATCTCATCTTGATGCGCCAAGACTATGGTGGCAACCAGCTGAAAGAGCCTTTTGAATATTTATGGACCATATTCATGGGCGGCCCATCGAAAATTTGAAAAAGTGTTTTTGAGCCACCTAATGTATATATTATATTTCTTTCTCTGATAAACCCTTTGATGAAACCCTCTTCTTCTCCTCAAAGAAATTGCTGAGCTCGACGATTTTGCTCTTGAGCGAGCAAGCGTTCCAGTTTGCCAGCCCCAGTGTAGAAGCCATTTTCAATGACGAAAAGGCCCAGAGTGTAGATTTGGTCGAACCGGGATTTGCAGCTTCGAATTCGAGCCGCAAATTGGCTGAATATTGGAGCCAGCTGCTCCGGGGTGTAGAGTGAAGCAGAATCCTCCAAGGGGTAGAGGATGCTCATCTTGCTGCCGGCGTAATCCAGGAGGAGAGAGCGGAAGCCATTCGCTGGAGGATGGAGCCGGCGGTGCTGGAGCTTGAACCGATGGGCGCGATGATGGCCGGATAGTTCACCTCGTTGACTACAGGAGCACGGTTCTTCTTCGGTAGGGTCCTGGTGGAAGCCTCCTTCCGGATTTCCAGGAACTCCCTTTGTTGAGGCTGATGTTTGTCGCCATAGTTGGTCGGCCACCTCCATCTTGTCGCACTCGTCAGTCGATGAGATTCGCCACACTTGTTGCAGCACGGCTTTTTGCGGCAGTTCCTGGTGCCGTGCCCGAAATTAAAGCAGTTGGTGCGCTGCGTGACGTCGCGGTGTGCTGGCCGATATTTTGCTCCCAGTCAACGACGCGACGGTGTAATTTATAACGTGGAGGTGGAATTATAATTTACTGCAAGGACCACCTTTCCTGCTCTACGGTCTTCAGTACTGAAGTCTGAAGATAAAACTGAGTGTACTGGAACTGCGACTAGATGGACAAACTGGCCGTTTTCGCCGCGAGTTATAACAACATTCTGATGATCGGTGATTTCAACACCGATTTATCCCAGCCAACTAGAAAGCGAACGTTGTTTGAAGATATGCTGACGAGTTTCTCCTTGTCTTCTATTAGTACTGAGCCGACATTTTATCATAGAGATGGTTGTTCACAACTGGACTTGTTCATAACCAATTGTAGTGATAAAATTCTCCGTTTTGGCTAAGTAAGCTTCCCTAGCTTGTCACAGCACGAACTAAATTATGGTTCCATGGACTTTGACGTTAGGCCTTCTCAAATGACCCACAAGTACCCTAGCAGCACACATGTTTCTCATCGATTTCTGGAACTGATATGTGACCAGATTCAGTCACAATCAAGTTGCTGAAACCATGTTTGACTGACTTGTGCTGCTCGGGTATCGAGACTATGTCAACTTTGACGAGCACTCCAGAATGCCATTCTTTCCATTCCTTGGGACATCTTTTACGGAATAAATAATGTAAATGACCTTGTAGACTTTTCAACTCACACGTAAAGCAGATTCATGATGACTGTATTCCGCTTCGTTCAAGTAAGAGCCATAGATCATCCAACGCATGGTTTAATAGTGAAGTTCGTAAGTCTATGCTAGAACGCGATTTGGCCTACAGAGACTGGATTCGATCTCCGAGAGCATGCAAAGAACAGGCTAGACGTCGGTATAATGTACTTCGGAACAGAACAAATACGATGATCGCTACTGCAAAAGCGCAATACATGAACCGTTTTCTTGACAGCCAAATCCCTCCTAAAATACTTTGGAATCGGATAAAAGGTATCGGAGTTTGTAAGGATAAATCGTCAACCCTTTGTGAATTTCATCCGGACGAGGTAAATCGGACATTTTTATCGAGTTATATTCCAAGCGAAAATCACACGACAACTAGAAGTACGTTAGACTCCCCCTACAGTTTCATTTTCCGGCGTGTGGAACACTGGGAAGTCGTGAATGCCATATGCGGAATTAAATCGAACGCGACTGGAATCGATGACCTGCCGATCAAATTCGTCAAAATTGTTCTGCCGTTGGTCGTGCACCAGATAACGCATATCTTCAACAAAATCATCCAGACGTCTTCTTTTCCGTCTTGCTGGAAGCACGCCAAAATTTTGCCACTACGGAAGAAACCGCACTTGAATACGTTGTCGAACCTCAGGCCAATTAGTATCCTATGTGCGCTTTCAAAGGCATTCGAGAAACTGTTAGAACATCAAATGTCTTCTTTCTTGGTGGAAAACAATCTACTAACAGAGTGTCAAGCTGGATTTCGGAAAGGTCAAAGTGTCCAAACGGCCACTGTTCGTGTATACGATGATTTGGCAAAAACGATTGATAGGAAAGGTTCTGCTGTATTATTGCTGCTTGATTTTTCGAAGGCTTTTGACACTATTCCTCACCGTAAGCTCTGTTTGAAGTTAAAGACACAGTTCAATTTTTCCTGTTCTGCCATAAACCTTATCGAGTCCTACCTGTCAGAGCGGAATCAGACAGTGTTCTGTGGGACTGAACAATCCGAGATTGGCATTGTAACATCTGGTGCTCCTCAAGGCTCGGTACTTGGTCCTTTGCTGTTTTGCTGTCACATCAATGATTTGCCAACGGTTCTCAAGTACTGTTCAATACAACTATATGCAGATGATGTACAACTATATATTTATCGCATCGGAATCTGCTCTCATGATCTCATCAGGATGATGAATGAGGACCTAGAGAGAGTAAACGAGTAGTCTCAACGAAACCAGCTGTTTGTCAACCATTCTAAGAGTAAAGCTATGTTCATGAAGGGTAGTCGAAGGAATATTATTGGAGTTAATATGCTACCTTCGATCACGGTGGACGGTCAAACCATTGAATGGATGGAAAGTGCGATGAATCTTGGATTTATATTTCAAACGGATCTGCAGTGGAATGGCCTTATCAATCAACAATGTGGGAAAATATACGCAAGCCTTCGAACGCTCTATTCTTGTGCTTCTACTGCGCCTTTCAACACACGATTAAAACTGTTCAAGACTCTGGTACTACCTCACTTTATATTCGGCGAACTTCTCCACGTTAGTACATCTGCCATAGCTATGAACAGACTACGTGTTGCATTGAATGCTTGTGTACGTTTCGTCTATGGGTTAAGCCGCTATGCACACGTTAGTCATCTACAAAATAATTTACTCGGATGCCCACTAGAGACTTTCTATTTATATCGGTCATGTTTGTTTATGCGCAAATGTGGTTAATTACAATACGTTGCCTGCAGCAGTTAAATGCTCTGCGTCAGAAGCAGTTTTTAAAAAAGGTTGTTTAGAATTTTGGAACCGTGTTTAATATTAGTAATTATTTTATTATTATATATTAATTATATTATTTATTGTGTAAGGCATGATAAGCTCGCAGGTAGCAAGAAAAAAAGGAACTCCTTTACGCTACTGGTTAATAAACAAACAAACAAACAAACAAACAAACAACCAGCTTCCAGGTGGTGGTGCCGTGCTCCAGATGGATCAGGTAAAGCTGGTCGCGATATCTTCTCGCCTTGTCGTGAGGATCGACCTTGTGCACGGCTACTGGCTTCAGTCCGCAACTTTCAAGCTCTGCTTGGAGCTCTTCGTCCTTAATACCACGGAGTCCTCGCAGCAAAACCGCAGCAGAGCCGAAATGTACATTTCAGCCCATTTAGCGATTAACTGGCGAATTTTCGGGCGCAAATCCGGCGGATCGCCCTTCACAAACACAGGCGGGCACCTCTCCTTCCGCTCAGGTTGCATCTGTGGCAGCTGCGACTGCTGTTTCTTGCGTTTTTTCGGCGGATTGCCGGTATCGTCGATACTAGAAAAAATCTGAAGGGTTATGTACAAGACACGACCGCCCAACGTAAACTACGTAGAGCAGTTTGGTGCATTGAAGAATGTAGTCATATTTTAAGGTAATTCATTTGATTACTTATGTCACTGGTTTAGAACAAAATTACAATAACTTAAAATATAAAAAAGTGTTGGATACCGTAGTCAGGGGTGACGTCCGAGCCCTCACCGACAGTCTGGAGGTCGGATAAGAAATCCGTTCAAAAAGGTCACTTATAATTCAGTTTTATTGTTCTCAGATACATTAAATCTATTTTACAAGCATTATATGTAGTTGAAACAGTGGCCCATTCTCACCCCCATTTGATCCGTTGTCTCCCCGACGACGGTACGATAACTTAAAATTTTAACTTTAAAACCCCATGTGGTAATAATGCTTTTCGCAATTCCAACTGTTGCATTCGACTTAGAGTAAAATTAGTAGGGATTCAGTTTCATTCCATATTTTCGACCACTATTCTAGTTTATTTGTAGTAATATATAGGTGGAAATAGCGGAGTATGATTATTAAATAATACTATTCTGAAATAAATAGCGTTACATGGTTATGCTATCCCAAGCAGCACAGATGCGAGACGATACGCATCGGCACTGGACTCTGGACTCTGGCTACGGATAAACAGGTGCCTCTGTCCAATGGTAGTCAGAGCATCGAGCCATCACTGGTGGGAGAATACGAGCCTTGGACCTTTGGCAGAATCTCCGCCTTCTGTTATTTGGAGTGACGAGGAGTGGCAGAGAAGGGATAGTCGTATTGTCGTATTGTAAATTCCGAACATGACTCATATTCCGAACTTTAGCTTTTAAATGCCCATTTTAACTTTATTCGTGTAATTTTCTCCACAGGAGTTAGAATTCGTTTGTTATCTTGATCCTCAGTGCGGAAAACCAATGACAGTTTTAGTTTTAGGGCGCTAAAACGCCAGTGTTCGGGATTTGAGTCAGAACGGTACCAAAAACCAAGTCATTCGGTTGAGATGCGCCAGAGTAGTAAACGCTGCGGACAGGAATAGGGTATTTGTGCTATTTTATTACAATCTAACTCCCACTATCTGGCAGTGGCATTATGGATAACATACTCGTGCAACCATATTATTAATGTAATTGCAAGAATCTTAGATCCGGGAGCTAGAAAGTAATAGTTCTATTGTAACCTATAGCCCGTTTCAATAAAGTATGCGTTCCGAAGCTATAGCCGTTTACAATGATGATTGTACATGATGTACCCACAGAGTATCTGAAGTGCATTCAAACTTCCTGAATTAAAATTGAATTCTTTTGATTTTGGCGCATATTTAATAATAAAAATATAATTAACAATTTGCAGTTTATCATAAAATGGCTTACCATTTTTCTAAGTTATCTTTGAATCGAACATGTTTGTTCATCTGCATTGCGATTATCGCATTATGACATTGCATTGCCGTTGCTAACAATCGATCATCCTATCCTTGCACAAACATGCGCTTGTATGTATATCGCCGACTGCAGTCACTGCTGTGGCCCTACTTTTTGTGGCAAACTGGTGCGAAGCACCGCACAAAAAGAAGAGCCCAAAAACCAACTACACTGAACGACGGCCGAATGAGACTCACGTTGCGAACGGGAAAAATAGGTGCTGCCAAAATGGTCCAATACCCTACTTTAACGTTGATAATCAAATGTTTCAATATAACTGGAAAATTGGTGGAGAGTTTCCGAGTCGATTGATATATAAATCTCAAAAATCCATCGAAAGATGAATGCGCTATTAACGTTCAAAATCTTACATGATTTCGTGACGGTCTCAGATTTGGAAATTTTCATTTGTCACCCTGTATCCGAGTCTTCCCCTTAGACGTAGTTTACGTCAAATCGCGAGCAAAAAGCACGTCCGTACGCACTGCTGTCACGAACTGGAATGGATCTGAATGTTCGATTTACTTTCCAATCACAATCACTAACCCATCTTTCCAATCATCAATCACAAGATCTTATATGATGTCACATAAGATGCTAAAGTGGAGGCCATATAGGTACTTCCCCATACAATATGTACGTTGTATGTTTTATGTTGTATAAAATACAATTGTGTGTTACCTGGGCAACCGTTAGTCCAAAACACGCGAGAAAACTTCACTCAAAAGCTGCGGCCAGCATCACACAATGATTTACCGCTAAACTGCGGCAGACTCCATCGTTGAGTTTGAATTGACGCTATCGTTGAAGCACCACGATGACAACCAGCGATACGGATGCTACTCCATTGTTACCGCTCCCTGCGCTGTTGTGCCCCTTTCCGCAAAATTTGAACTGTTTGAACTGAAGATTATAGCCAGACCCGCAAATTGCTGGATTTGGACGTTTTTTCTTGCGATGTATACACGGGATTAGTTGGGCTACACATTTCTAAACATTAAACAATAATCAATTAGGTCGTTACAAAAATTTAATTTAAATTATGTCCTACTGATCTACGAAAGGTCAAGGGGAGGAGGAATAATAAAAAAATAAATATTCATAAATATTGGGGCCCTCCTTAGCCGTGCGGTAAGACGCGTGGCTACAAAGCAATACCATGTTGAGGGTGGCTGGGTTGGATTCCCGGTGCCGGTCTAGACAATTTTCGGATTGGAAATTGTCTCGACTTCCCTGGGCATAAAAGTATCATCGTGTTAGCCTCATGATATACGAATACAGAAATGGTAACTTGGCTTAGAAACCTCGCAGTTAATAACTGTGGAAGTGCTTAATGAACACTAAGCTGCGAGGCAGCAATGTCCCAGTGGGGGATGTAATGCCAACGAAGAAGAAGAAGAAGAAGAAATATTAAAATGGAAACAATCAATAAAACTCCTTGAATTTGTTAAAGAATGTTTTGAAAATCCTCAAAATTGTTTTGTTACCCCCTCAAAATATGAAAAAAAGAAGGGGGGAGACATAATTGTTTTTAAATATTTGTACCGGCCTAATTAATAATTAAAAATCAATATACGCTTTTATGTAGACAAAAAATTGAAAATCCATGGATGCACGGCTGAGATATTAACGTTCTAGGTCTATTTTCGTAACGCTCTTCGACTTTCGCAATTACAAAGTGTTCCCCGGTATAGAAAACACAGAAGCAGTCCTACGTCAAAAGACAGCATTACAAAACTCTTCACTCTCCAGAGGATATGGCAGGATGAAGAGTTGCCTATCAACCAGTTGGATTGCCTATCAATGTAAAAGGTCACATACTAGAGTGTGTCAAGTAGAGATCAATTCTGCTTAATAGTTCAGACTCTGCATAATGAGTCCTACTTCTGTGATTACTATGAAGGTTTTCGTGAGGGCCGATCATCGACGGATCAAATATTTGCTGTGCCTGATCCTTGATACATTCCGGGAGTTCAATCGGTAGGCTCACCGTCTGTTCATTGATTTCAAAGCAGCGTACCGTTCAGTGCACAGAAATGACTATGTCAGATTAGACTAAAAAGTACAGCGGCTGATGGCTCTGAATCAACTAATACTCGAATTGAGCATGATTAAGGAGTCATCAGGATGAACTACTGCGTCCATTACATTGAGGAGTCATGTTCTCCATCTTCAAGAATTGTCCCCTTTCTGATAGAAAGCGCATATAACTCCTTTCATCCACTCCAATGGTAGCTGCTCTGTTTTCAAGATTGAAGTGTGAAATCTCCGAGCGATGGCCATTCTAAATGTTGCCTACAAAGATCATTCTTCCTTTGTCTTCCATCGCATCCGTCCGTAAAGTGAAAAGGCTATTGGGAAGCTATCAAGTGTTTTTCGACAACGGCCGCTTGACAACGGACTAGATCTTCACTGCCTGATAAAATCTGAAAGAATAGTTGAACAGCATCCAAGCTCCAGTTGGAATGTAGAGCCATTGAAGAAGAAGAAATTCTTCAAAAATGCCGTGAATAGCAGGTACTTACGCACAAATGTTTATCGATTTAAAAGCGGCATAAGACAGTCCTAAGCTATGGAAGATCAATGACGAGAACAGCTTTCCCGGGAGGCATACTAGAGTGATAAAGACATGGGCGTGCTAGATGTAGAGGTCGATGTACGATTTCCCACAGATTCATCCAATTTGTTGGTTTTGCGGATAATATATGAACATTGTCTGTCGACCTTTTGAGAGCGTGGCAGATATATGGAATCATTTAGCTTTTGGTACAAAAACAAA
The DNA here is from genome assembly GCF_024139115.2 of Armigeres subalbatus. Classification (NCBI taxonomy): domain Eukaryota; kingdom Metazoa; phylum Arthropoda; class Insecta; order Diptera; family Culicidae; genus Armigeres; species Armigeres subalbatus. The sequence continues at coordinate 980,316 of NW_026942188.1, forward strand.
TCATTAATCTGATATATATGGAGAACAGCACTCGCAACGCTGCGAAGGGGATTAATCAAGAATTTTTGTTGTTGCGGAATTTACCAAAAACAGCTTTCATGACACCCGTAGTATCAAATCACTGCAAGTGATATTTTCGCTCTCCACAAAGAAGAAAGGTATTTGTCCGGCTATAATTCGGATAAATTAGTGGAAATTAATTGCGACAAAATTTGATCATTGTCGTGTTGATTTTATCGCTTGACGCACGCAATCGAATGCAAATGAGCTTCACGTATCTTGAGTCGTTCCAATCGGTGCAAAAGCGTTCAAGTGTATTCAATCGGTTCCGAACCCGATAACATTCAGGTTCATTCAAAAAAAGCCATTTGAACGAAACTTGATCCACCGGGTGTACGCTGCTCCGGCGTCGTCAAATTAACGAAATCGATCATTATTTCAGGCAACGTTTTGTCAGAAACCTAATCATCGCTGAGCATTCGAGCTCGTGACAGATCGATCCAAAAAGACAAAATGTCAGCCAAAAGGTAAGTGTCAGAATGCTGAAGGAATCCGATACCCCAACCAACGGCACTAGTGACTGACTTCGAGACCCGATCGGTCATCATCCGCGCTGCGTTCGTCTCTCGCCGTTGTGGACAGATCCCAGCGTGTTTGTTGACATGTTATGTCATATTTAAATTAAATTTGATTGTTCGTTTTGGGGGCAGGTTTCCTCTGCTCTGCTCCGGTTGTCTTGTCGCACAAGAAGAGAAGAAAAAACTCAGATCTGATTATTATTGGAACATGATTTCCTTTCGTCGTCAATCGTCGTATCTCATTTCCAATGGTCGCGTTCGGTCAGCGAAGGAACCGAACGAAAATGTCAATTAAAATTGAATGATACACCCGAGAGTTTGATAGCCAGGTTGCACTCCTGTCAAGAAGAGGTTGGTGGTGAGGAGGAAGGTTGAATTTTCATAGTTTGAAGATATGGCGGGAATGTGGGAAGGAACGAAAATTATTAAATGATTCATCATTTCAATGCAGACAAACGGTGGAACAAGAAGATGAAATTTTACTCATAGTTTTAGAATTGAAATGTGATGAACCTTAATGAGCGTTGATTGCAATGCATCTCTAGTACGTTAGTTAGTTGGATCTTTGGTGGGTCTCAAGGTTGAGTTGACAGTCCTACAATTTTTGTCGATTCATTTTGCCATTATGTTCATAGGGCAAAACATCCGTCAGCAAGGATCCAAGGTAGACGAATTCCTCATTCTGCCACATTTTCAAATGTTCAGCCAACAAATATCAATATCGTCGGCGGAAAAGAAAACTTCCTGGATCGGTTGAAAATCATGCCCGGCCGGAATCTTCACACAATTTTGAACACCATCTATCGTTGCTTTTATCAGTTCTGTGAGTTTCCCGATAAAGCTGTTCTGGTCCCTAATTTTCAACAGCTCTACGTGGTGTTGTATGTCACCTTGTCGCCTTTTTTTGTAAATGTTGCATATGACCCCTTTCTTCCACTCCTGTTTCCAAAGTTACTCGCTTCGAGCGCTTCGATGGGTTCGCGAATGTTGAACAAAGTTTGTTGTGAACTAGCACTCAACATACGACAGCAACTTCTGCAGACATACCTGCTCAGCTGTGGTTCTAGTCTGGCTAAGCACAGGTAGTCGACGACACTTTGTTTCATTCCGAGTCAGCGAAATTCTCTCGTTGACCAGAGTGGACGAATGCAGCTACATGCCTTCAAATGGTGGTAAGACTTAACGGGTACTGAAATGAATTCTCTTAAACATGTGCAGTTCATGATCCAATCATATTCAGAAATAGGTGGTTGAAATTCAAACGATTCCCAAAAAACTTATTATGGAATCCAGAATCCATGTTTAACAGATTCTTTTTAGGGTCATTATATTTCTCACCATTTCTAGAATATATAGCGTATCTGTTCCTATATTAATAACAATAAGGCAATGCGCATATGAAATGCATTGATTTCTCACCCAATAATCAAGAAACATGAGAATAATTATGCTCGGCTCATGTAATTTTTAATTGAAAGCAATTTGGTAACTTCAAAAATGAAATTTTCATCACATTATAGAAGTATTTAGCTAAAAAACATCATCACCGCCATGCACCTATTTCAATAACATTCAAAAACAGTTAATCCTATGCCTGTACCTAAATCAATAATCCTGTTTCCAACATAAAATACGCACACTATTACTTGTGTGTATACGTTACGATATGATTGCAGTGATGCCGAATTCTACAATGTTTTGTATTTGAGTTGAAGTATAATTACAAAATTGCTGTTTTTGTTGCAGTTTTCCATCTTATCAGTTCAATTTTGTGTTTGTCATAATTTATCTTTTCGATATAATTTATTTTACAAACATAAGAGTTAAATTTCACAGTGAAAGTTCATTCAAGCATTTTGAAATAAAAATCTAGGTCGGCAACCCTTGAGAAAGCTGCAATCCATGTAAACAGTTTGGAAAACGGACAAGGATAATTTAAACGTTGTTTGAAGTAAACCTATATCAAACTATGGGAAATCGCGTTAGTTTTTAAAATATAATTATATTGTGAAAATGTGATGTGTTTTATGTGCTGTGAAGTGAAATTTGAAGGGATAGAATTGTTTTAGTTTGAAATTGAGTGGAAAACAACGGCGTGAAAACAGATGAATCTGTAGCAATCGAGCAGTGGATCAAACCATCAGTTCAGAGGTAGGAAAATAAATATAAAAGTGCTTTATAATTTTATCTTTTAATAATTTGATTCTTGTGAATTAAAACATTACTTAAACAAAATCTTGAATAATATTCCAAACAATCAAGAATGTGTTCCATCCATTATTGTGTACATATAATGTGAGAAATTGTAAATAAAATGATTTTTTATTTGGTTTATCGACGGTTGGGATTAATATACGGGCTGTTATTAATATGGGAACAGATACCTTCTTCTTCTTATTGGCATTACATCCCCACACTGGGACAGAGCCGCCTCGCAGCTTAGTGTTCATTAAGCACTTCCACAGTTATTAACTGCGAGGTTTCTAAGCCAGGTTACCATTTTTGCATTCGTATATCATGAGGCTAACACGATGATACTTTTATGCCCAGGGAAGTCGAGACAATTTCCAATCCGAAATTTGCCTAGACCGGCACCGGGAATCGAACCCAGCCACCCTCAGCATGGTCTTGCTTTGTAGCCGCGCGTCTTACCGCACGGCTAAGGAGGACCCCAACAGATACCCTAGTACCCTAGTACCAACAGATACAGACCCCTACAGATACCCTAGTTTTTAAAATCATTTTTTTTTTGTGAAGTTCAAAGTTGTATCGTTTTTATGGCATTAAAAATTTACTATAGCATGCCAAAATCTGGAATTAACTTTGAAAATAAAAGATTAGTTTTAGATAATAATACTGTTTTTCTAAACCACATAGTTCTTAACAAACACAAATATTTCAATGGTTTTACAAAACCACGCTCAGGTAAATCTAATACTGTGATTTAGGCGAAATGAAAATTTTCAGCAAAATAACAAACAAATTTGATGATCGCTTTGGAAAAAAAATTTATGTGAGGATTCTTTAAAATACTAAGTCAGCATAATTTTCTAATCTATGGACTCTATGCGGATTCTAGAAAAGTCCTTGGAAATCATGAGATTTTCATCGGATTTCAACCTTCGGGATTTGCTTAGTCCTGAATCACTCATGCAGTCTCGCATCCGTTGTGTACGACAAGCGTGCTTTTTTCGCTATTGTTGTACTAGGCTAAGGCTTAAAATCTCTTAAATAAAGGCAAAAATAATAATAATAATACAACGGTGTCAGTCCTCGAGAGTTAAGAATTATTTACAAAACTTTCATTGGAATTGATATTTTTCCTACATTGTTTTGTAGGATGTCAAATCTTTAGACAATAAATTCTTTAATGGGTCCATTACAAAGTTTTGCAGCAAAATCATAGCGGGTTTCATGTTGTATAAAAAGCTTGACCAATTATTACAAAATTAGGCTGACTGAGTATTTTAAAGAATCCTCACATTAATATTTCAAACTACTGGTTTATTAGATTGCAATTGTCAGGTTAGAATTTTTTAATTTTTATCCTATTAAAATCTTAAAATGATGTTCGAAACCTTCACGATTCTTGTGCAATAATACTTTAATTCACAAAACTATGTATTCTCATGAAACTTTGGTTTCTCTTTTCTGTAAAGCTGGTTTTCGGCTTCTTACTTTGAGAATGAGGTTTGAATTATATAGAAGAAATCGTACATGATCCAAATAAGTTGTAGAATTTATTTGACATGTTCATCTGTTGTGAAAAACCGAAATTATTTCAAAAGGTAGGTATTTTCATATGGTAGTGGTAGTCCGAAGCACCTTCTTTCCCCGCAGGAATATCCACAAGGCCACATGGAGATCACCTAACCAAGAAACGGAAAACCAAATCGACCACGTTCTAATCGAAGGTAAATTCTTCTCCGACATCACGAACGTCCGCACTTACCGCAGTGCGAATATTGAATCCGACCACTACCTCGTTGCAGTATGCCTGCGCTCAAAACTCTCGACGGTGTACAACACGCATCTAAGTCGGACGCCGCGGCTTAACATTGGGCGGCTACAAGACGGTAGACTAGCCCAAGAATACGCGCAGTAGCTGGAAGTGGCACTTCCAACGGAAGAGCAGCTAGGCGCAGCATCTCTTGAAGATGGTTGGGGAGATATTCGCCATTGGTAGCACCGCAACCGCTGCACTTGGCACGGTGCCCCCGGATCAGAGAAACGACTGGTATGACGGCGAATGTGAGCAGTGGAAGAGAAGAATGCAGCATGGGCGAGATTGCTGCAACACCGCACAAGGGTGAACGAGGCACGATATAAACAAGAGCGGAACAGGCAAAACTCGATTTTCCCGAGAAAAAAGCGCCAGCAGGAAGATCGAGACCGTGTAGAGACGGAGCAACTGTACCGCGCTAATAACACACGAAAGTTCTATGAGAAGTTGAACCGTTCACGTAAGGGCCACGTGCCACAGTCTGATATGTGTAAGGACATAAACGGGAACCTTCTTACGAACGAGCGTGAGGTGATCCAAAGGTGGCGGCAGCACTACGAAGAACACCTGAATGACGATGTGGCAGACGAAGATGGCGGTATGGTGATGGACCTGGGAGAACGCGCGCAGGACATAATTTTACCGGCTCCGGATCTCCAGGAAATCCAAGAGAAGATTGGCCGGCTGAAGAACAACAAAGCCCCTGGGGTTGACCAACTACCAGGAGAGCTATATAAACACGGTGGTGAGGCACTGGCTAGAGCGCTGCACTGGGTCATTACCAAGATTTGGGAGGAGGATGTTTTGCCGCAGGAGTGGATGGAAGGTGTCGTGTGTCCCATCTACAAAAAGGGCGATAAGCTGGATTGTAGCAACTACCGCGCAATCACATTGCTGAACGCCGCCTACAAGGTACTCTCCCAAATTTTATGCCGTCGACTAGCACCAACTGCAAGGGAGTTCGTGGGGCAGTACCAGGCGGGTTTATGGGCGAACGCTCCACCATGGACCAGGTGTTCGCCATTCGCCAAGTACTGCAGAAATGCCGCGAATACAACGTGCCCACACATCATCTATTCTTCGCATTTAAAGCCGCATATGATACAATCGATCAGGACCAGCTATGGCAGCTAATGCACGAACACGGTCTTCCGGATAAACTGACACGGTTGATCAAAGCGACGATGGATCGGGTGATGTGCGTAGTTCGAGTTTCAGGGGCATTCTCGAGTCCCTTCGAAACCCGCAGAGGGTTACGGCAAGGTGATGGTATTTCGTGTCTGCTATTCAACATCACTTTGGAAGGGGTAATACGAAGGGCAGCGATTAACACGAGTGGTACAATTTTCATTAACTCCGTCCAGCTATTTGGCTTCGTCGACGACATAGATATTATGGCACGTACCTTTGAGAAGATGGTGGAAGCCTACATCAGACTGAAGAGGGAAGCTAAGCGGATCGGACTAGTCATCAACACGTCGAAGACGAAGTACATGATAGGAAGAGGTTCAAGAGAAGACAATGTGAGCCACCCACCGCGAGTTTGCATCGGTGGTGACGAAATCGAGGTGGTAGAAGAATTTGTGTACTTGGGCTCACTGGTGACTGCTGAAAATGACACCAGCAGAGAAATTCGGATACGCATAGTGGCTGGAAATCGTACGTACTTTGGACTCCGCTCTATTCGATTTCGCCGCCGTACCAAACTGACAATCTACAAAACGCTCATTAGACCGGTAGTCCTCTGCGGACACGAGTACCATCTATGGTGGGGTGCAGATGACGGACGGTACATGGAGGAGGCGAATGAACCATGAGTTGCATGAGCTGCTGAGAGAACCATCCATCGTTCACACTGCGTACATCGGACGACTGCGGTAGGCCGAGCACGTAGCCAGAATGTCGGACAGTAACCCGGTGAAAATGGTTCTCGACAATGATCCGACGGGCACAAGAAGGCGAGGTGTGCAGCGAGCAAGGTGGATCGATCAGGTGGAAGATGACTTGCGGACCCTCCGTAGACTGCGTGGTTGGCGACGTGTTGCCATGGACCGAGCCGAATGGAGAAGACTCATATATAGCGCACAGGCCACTTCGGCCTTAGTCTGAATAAATAATAATAAATAAAATAAATAATAGGTAGTTTCATAGAAATTTGCTCTGCTAAGCTCTGCTAAGTTAAATTACAATATAAAAACTTAATTCTCGAAGTGAGAAGCCGAAATACTGCTTTGCAGAGCAGAGGAACCAAATTTCTATGAAAATACGTACTTTTGTGAATTAAAATCCGTTTATCTCAAAAACTCGACGTATTACAGAAAATTTGAATATGTATCTGAATTCAGCGTGTGAGTAGGGCATTGAAAACGGTTTAAGGAAGCGAATAAAAGTTGTTGGTTAGTGAAGTGATAATTAATCGAGGGCAGCGTAGGGGTTTCTGCCGCTGCAAGTACATGCTGCTATCAAACATCCAACACGGCATCATGTCCTACGAAAACAAATTTCAATAAAAAAGGGAACGTTTCCTTATGTAGCCATTTCTGATTAGTTCCGAAATATGCAAAAGACGTGACTTTGAAATGCAGCGAACTGTGTAAGACCCGCCCTTCACATTCTTGTCGAAATTTCCCGTTGGCTCTTCAGCCATTAGTGGTCGTGGCGGTAAAGTGTTCCGCTGCAGCTTGTCCTCCATGATGGTCTTGGGTGTATTTAAAAATTATTTTAATTAACTCATTTGGAAACTTGTCCAAATAATATAAGTCGGTTCGATTCCTAACATACAGTGACCAGCATAATAAAAAGCCCACTAGCCATTTTTCATACAAAATGGTCAACTTTGGAGATCTAGATCTCGATTGCGTGTGGCCAATTTTGCTGAAAATTTGACCAGAGCTCAGATATAACTTGAATTTTACCACACCTGAGTTACGACCATATTGATTCATAGGGTAAAAATTTATTGCGGTAACACCAAAATGATTTTTTCGGCAATTTTTTTTTTTTTATATCTTGAGTTTGCCGATCTTTACACTCACTAAAACGTTCTTGTAGTGTTTTAATACCAACCAGACGGTGGACCTCAGAAGCTCGTGTCCTGGGAGGGGTGTTCATGATCATCCTCAGGAATTTGTTCAACACTCTTTGGAGCTTAAGGTGATGAGTTTTAGCGCAGCTCTCTCAGACAGCAAGCTTATTTTTCAGGGACAAAAACGACCGGCGGTTGATCAATGGGTACAGCAGTTTTAACAAAACATTACACTTTGTCACCGTCTTGTCAACCTGTTGCCGAAAAATAAGCTTGCTGTCGAGGGTCAAGCCAAGTTAGTCAGTTTCGTTAGCCCATTTCACTGTCGTGACATTGAGGATGATTTTGCAGCCCTCAGCCGGAACAAGCCTGGGAGATTTCGAGTAGGGGAAGATGATGGTCTGGGTCTTCGCCGCATTGATACAGATCTTCCAGCTAGTGAATAAATTGTCAGGGCATCCAGGCCTCGTTGGAGTTTTTCCACGAGCCCTCGTATGAATCGTCCACTGTAGACGATAGAGGTGTCATCTGCGAACAGTGACAAAGTGCAACCTTCTTAAGGTTCTGGCATGTCGGAGGTGAACAGGTTGAACAGCAGGGGCCCGAGAACCTGGCGGGACGCCTGCGACGATGTCGTGCGCATTGGAACTCGCTCCGCTGATTGAGACCCGGAATTTCCTTGTCGACAAATAGTTGCGGATGATTTTCACTGACATTTCGCAGACGGATCAAATCTTTGCTGAGTGCATCAATGGTCAGGGTGTTGCTTACCTGCTGGGCCTTTGGTACATTCTGCTCGCGGGCTAGGCATAGCGCCTCATGGATGGCGTGCAGCTGCTCGTCGACGTCTTCGGATGACACCGGATGCCGCTGGTAATCGATGTTCTCGTCCACGCACCGTTGAAACCGACCCCTGTAGACTTGGTGGTAGTTTCGCCGGGTTAGCTCTTGCCGTTTCATCGAAGTTCCAACTTCCGCCACCACTGGATAGTGGTCCGAGCTTAGTTCCTGGAAGACGACCGGCTGGGAGACGTGACCGTTCATGTTCGTCATAAAGATGTCGAGTGTCGCATGGGCCCCGGACCTGGTCAACCGGGTAGGGCTGTCAGGGCTCAGAATGGTGTAGTGGCCCTCCAACTCGTCGTTGGACCATATGACTCCGTTCCGGTTTGAGACGGTGTTTCCCCACAATTGGTGCGATGATGAACTTCCCCTGCCGACGCAGTGGTACTTCAACGTGCCAGCGGCTCTACACATGGGATGATCATTGGAGCGTATAGTGAGGCCATCCTAGTGACGAGCTAATGGAGTCAGTCACACATACACGGATTTAATACTAGAATCGGACAACGCACAGGCCTCTGACTCAATAACCGTTTGACTAAAAGTTATCCGGCCCGAAGCCATTTGGTCAAAGGTCACTAGGCCGAAAGTCGTTTGAACGAATATGCTATTTAGCAGAACAAAACATTAGGCCGAAAATATCGTACGGCTAAGCTGTCTCGTCGGTTCAAAAGGTCGTTTGGCCAAATGCAATATAAAATAAATTATATAAATTTGAACTTCCGAATAGCTTTGTGAAATCCGGCAACCTTATTAATTTTGCAAATTCCAAAATATCTGATCCTACAGGTAATTCCGTTGTGGGTACTAAGTCAGTGCATTCCAAATTTCCAGATAATATATTTGGCTTGCCGAACAGTTTTGTAGCATAGAATATGTCTCCATTTCTCTCAGATTTCATTAGTAGCTGTCCATATACCACGTGGACACTGGACAGGTTTTGATCAGTTTTAGATACCCCCTCCCCCAGCGTGGACAATTGCTCATACAAATTTTCAAAAATTTGTATGAACCGTGGACATTTGCCATAACCTCCTCCCCCCTAAACTGCCCCTTATATCATAGCTAAACTGGTACTCTCATGTACACTACCGCCGTCTAGTGAAGTCAGGACTTTGGAATTTTCTAGATCGTAAACCATTTTCCGTTGGTCTTCCACCTTGTAATTTCACAAACTTTTTTCGGCTACCTTTCAGACACATCGAATGATTTTCTAAATCACAAACCATTTTCCGACAGTCTTCTAGACGCGCCTTGTGATTTTGCAAACCACAAACCATTTTCCGACGGTCTTCGAAACGCGCCTTGTGATTTTGCAAACCAGAAATCATTTTTCGAAGGTCCTCCAGACGCGCCCTGTGCTTTTCAAACTAAAATATATTCTTCACAATTCAACATTCAACAATTCAACACACCTCATGAAATCAGCGACAGGATCAAAAAATAGACTGGCAGGATCGCCAGAATGTGTAGCCCTAAATGGCCGGAACGGAATTCTGCGACAGCGACTCTCCGTTAATGCGTGTGGACGCCACGTAGATCTGACTGGAAGAGGGAGAGTTATGGCTTGCTGTTCGCCGATTGACACGCTGAAGGCATCTCACTCAAACCCCACAGTAGTATCGACTGCAGAAATAAATGTCATTACAAGTATTCTATTTAAAATTACATCCCCCACTGGGACATTGCCGCCTCGCAGCTTGTGTGTTTACCAAGCAATTCCGCAGTTATTAACTGCGAGGTTTCTAAGCCAAGTTACCATTTCTGCATTCGTATATCATGAAGCTAACGCGATGATACTTTTATGCCCAGGAATGTCGAAACAATGTGTGTAAATTGTCTCGACATTCCTGGGCCGGCACCGGGTAGGGAGGGTCCGCAAATAAGCAAATATTGCAAATATACTGCCGCCCGCTTCAACATTTCAAAATTGTAATGCGGCCTTCACTAGTAAGCGTGCTGGGGATCACTGACTGGACTATTTTTCATAAGGCCAGAAGACCCATAGTGCTATATACTAATCGATTCAGCTCGACGAATTGAGATGCCCGAGAAAGGCACCAACACCGCTAGGTGGAGGTTACAATTTTACTTATTTATTCATGGAAAATTGTATATATTCTAAGTGGGAAGTATGAATTCTTAAGAAATTCCGCGTCGAATGCAACTTTTTGCGAGTAAGATAAGTGCCCGAGAAATAAGTGAATTTTTGAAACTATTTTTTGGTATAAAATATGTATTTTGGGCCCTCCTTAGCCGTGCGGTAAGACGCGTGGCTACAAAGCAAGACCATGCTGAGGGTGGCTGGGTTCGATTCCCGGTGCCGGTCTAGGCAATTTTCGGATTGGAAATTGTCTCGACTTCCCTGGGCATAAATGTATCATCGTGTTAGCCTCATGGTATACGAATGCAAAAATGGTAACCTGGCCTAGAAAACTCGCAGTTAATAACTGTGGAAGTGCTTAATGAACACTAAGCTGCGAGGCGGCTCTGTCCCAGTGTGGGGATGTAATGCCAATAAGAAGAAGAAGATGTATTTTGACCGGATGTGCTTTACATCGATTTTGACCACAACTTCTGTGCCCTAGTCCGACCTGCCAAATTTTCAATAGGAAACAATTCGATACTCTATAAGAGAACAGTACCTACCATCCAAAAGAAGTGACCGCTTGTCGTTCGTTTTCGGAGACATGTTAAACTTTATGCCATTCTCCAGAAGGTTCCAGTCCGTCGAAATGGCAATTAAAGCTCTTCTTCATTTTGCAAAACTATGAAGTTTTACAAGATGAATTACATAAAGTAATGAAACGTGACCACTTTTCAAAGGCAAAGAGACTCCGTGAATATCCGGAGAGCGACCTTTTCGTTAAATACCTTTTGAAGTTGTATTTTCATATATTGTTTTTCTTTTGTTGAATCAAAGATTCCAAATAACTAAAAAGAAAATCTCACATTGTTATAAATATCAATAAAAAACTTGGAAATTAGTAAAATTTACAATATTTTTAAAAATTCAATCAAAATTTCCATAAATCATTTTGAAATTCTTGAAAATTATTTTTCAAGTCAGGATATACGGATAACGGACTGAGAATGCGAACAAGCTACGCGTTCCATACCTTTTTGGCTTTCTGGTCCTTTAACTCTTTTTTATTGAAATTCAAGTCCTGAACACTATTAGTATTTGAGTTGAATGCTTACTCAGATCTGCCTCAAATATTTAAAAAGCACTATCTGTGTTTCTCACTTATCATGTTGCTCACCACCACCAGTACCACCTCACTACTGGACCAAACAAATTTTCGGTAAGTGTTTCACATGACCCCAATTATACCTTCTATATCGCTAACGCTCAAGCTAATGAAGACACTTTTCTCGGTAAGTTAGCTAACGTGCTTTCCAAGGCCCATTTGAAGATTTTTCCTAACAGATGATGAACGGTAGCCGCTGTGGTCGGACCACAAACACGAATTGTTTGTAGACAGCCATTAACTGAGGTCGTATTTCTAATTTAACGATCCACTCCAAAAAATGCTTGGCATTCCATCTGAATGACTCACTCTATTGAGAGACCGTTTGTTCACTCGCTACGCAACCTCAAAAACGAAATTGCATCCTTCTTTTATTACATGCGAAACGATCAAACATTTCCAATGGTCGTGATTGAGAGACGATCAAATTGACGCGGATCGATTCAAATCTCTCACTTTGTATCGCTTTAAAGTATTTCAAGAAGCCACTGGAGCCTCATCCGCCCAATAAAGTCGAAATCATTAGGGATCACGTTACGTGCTGCGAGGGTAGATGCCAACCTTAATAACGATTCAAAAGTACAAAACCTATCCCGCATCCGGACGTTTCTATCAATGTTGGGAAAGAAAATGGCCGTGGAGATTCTCGTAATCGAAATTGGGAATTTACGAATAGTATCAATTTTCAAATTTTTATCGCCCTTTCGAGAGTCGTTTCACAGAGAAGGCGACGAAACAGGGACTTTTGCGGTTATTTCGTTCTAAATAAATCGAATCCGGAGCCGATTTCCAACCAAACCACACTCAGTCGGTAAATTTATTATTTTAACATATAAATGAGTTTCCTTTCTTTGTTGTTCGGTAACGGAGTATGTTTTGCGGTGTGCTCCAAGGGCAATCAGCCAAGAAAAGGTTCGATTTGTTTGGTGTCGAATTTCCAATTGAATTATCGAATAAAATTTGGACTGGACTGCCGGACACCGACCGGCCACTGAGAAGTGGACATTCTCACCGAAATTGGTTTTTATTTGGGCTCTGCCGAAGGAAAATAAAACGAATCCCATTTCCCTTTAAAATAATTGTACGTGTCCTCCGAGAGCAGCTCGTTTATTAATTCCAAGGGAGCGATAACATTACAAATCGATTAGGCCTTTTCCCATTGCGAGCTGGAAAATGAGCCAACCCTAAACATGAAAAACACCGGAAATCATTACATCGCTAGGTCGCAAAAGAGAAATCGGTTTTCTTCGAAAAAGAAAAGATTGTCGTTAAAAACTTGAGGGGTCGAATTCAGCCTCCACCGCACCGGCGCGGATGAGATAATTGCATTTCGGCGAAAACGGTTTCAATTATAATCGCCGCACTCGGCGGCGCAGGGGGCTCGGACAAACCTGTGAAAAAGTCCGGCGGCACTTGGTCACCGTTTAGTGGCGCATAATTGACTACCGCTACCGAGTCCGTAATGAAGGTAAATGGATGAAATGAGGTGGTAACTACTTTGGTGACAGGTCTGCTCCTCAGCAAGACGACGCGAAATGGGGAAGACGGCTTCAGGGTGTTCATCAAGGAGCGAAGGGTAAATTGGCCGATGTTTGCATTACTCTCACCAGGGCAACTGATAGGGTATGGCAGTCTAATGTAAACCCTGGTTCCTAATGAACTATCAAGGCCAGCGTTAAAAAAAACTTTATAACTCAAAATCTTTAAACTCATGGACGATTTAAATCGATCATAAGTTAAAACGCATCCAAATCAGAACTAAAAAATCATGGCTGAATTGAATCATCCATTCGGATCATCGTAAGTTATCTTTTGTTCTCCTTCGTTATAAACAATTAATTGAAAATAAATAAAACAATGGATATTCTAGCATGTGTAAAAAAAATTGCACCCCAAATTGGTTTTTAACGAATTTTGAAGCGAAATGTTTTTTTTTACAAATAAAGATGCAATCGAGTTTGCTCGCGATGGAGGGCCGATGATTGAGAATTGTAATTTTTTTCCCAACACTTTTCAAGGCACGAAGAAAGATTGAAATTGATTTTTGAAATCATTAGGGGGTTTTATTTTCTTAGCTGTTGTCACTGTATTGTAATTGATTTGCTTCTTCTTTTTCTTATATCGCCCTACATTCCAACTGGAACTTGGTCTGCTTTTTATTTAACATTTCCTCAGTCAATAATTTAGAGCTTTTCTATGGCCGCCATTGCATGGATATGTATGTTATGCAAGGATGTTATCGATCATTTAGTAATTCGCGTTCGATCATTTAGTAGTTTGTCAATAAGTCATTCCAGAAGCTGAATTTCAAAATGTGTTGTATGGTGGACTTCTAGTGCGAAGGTATTTCTACAGCTCTGCCTTATGGTTCGTTGTTTGAATTCCACTAGTAACGGAGTTATAGCGCTAGTTGCGGTAACATAAACTAAATGATTGGAATTTTGTTATCATTTAGTCTAAGTTACTGAAACTGTAGTTATAACTCCGTTACTAATGGAATTCAAAAAACGAACCATAAGTCAGAGTTGCAGAAAAACCTACGCACTAGAAGTCCACCATACAACACATTTTGAAATTCAGTTTTTGGAATGAGTTATTGACAAAATACTAAATGATCGAACGCGAATTACTAAATGATCGATAACACCCTTGATGTTATGTGCAATTATACGATTCTTTTCTTTCACTATGATGGATATTGTTATCAACAGATCCGTGTTTCGTTATCTACTTGAAAACTTCATCAGTGTTTTGTTAATGTTTCATTTGCGTGGGAGCCCCCTTTCAAGAAAGGAAGGGGTTTCGAATCACAACAGAAACATATATTCCCTTCCAAAACCTCAACATGCCAGATTTAGTTCCATTCGCTTGATTAATTCTCGAATTATGAAGAAATTAGTTTTTCGTTTGTATGGGAGCCATCCTTTCCAAAGGAGAGAGGGGTCTCAACCATCTTAAGAACCTTCCCCGGCCCCAAAAACCTCTGCATACAAATTTTCACGCCAATTGGTTCAGTAGTTTCCGAGTCTATAATGGTCAGACAGACAGAAATTAATTTTTATGTGTATAAGATCTTCTTCTTCTTCTTCTTCTTCTTCTTCTTCTTCTTCTTCTTCTTCTTCTTCTTCTTCTTCTTCTTCTTCTTCTTCTTCTTCTTCTTCTTCTTCTTCTTCTTCTTCTTCTTCTTCTTCTTCTTCTTCTTCTTCTTCTTCTTCTTCACTGGCGTTACATTCCCTACTGGGACATTACCGTATCGCAGTTTAGTGTTGATTAAGCACATCTACAGTTATTGACTGCGAGGATTCTAAGCCAACTTACCATTTTGCATTTGTATATCATGAGGCTAACACGATGATCTGAAAATTTTCTATAGCGGACCGTGAATCGAATCCAGCCACCCTAAACATGGTCTTGCTTTGTAGCCGCGAATCTGACCGCACAGATAATGAGGTCCTCGTATGTGTATAGGATATAGATAGTGGAAGTAAATGGAAGAAAAGAATTTACAAGTAATTGTTTAATCAAAGTTAATTGCCTTTTATTCGGGTATTGAACCACCGGATTTTGACTTTTATTTACTACGGGTTTGTATTTTTCGCGCTCAAACTTTCAATAGATGAGCTCATTGCAACGCCGCACTCTAGATCGACTTCAGTGCAAGCACAAATCTCGCTTAACTTTTCAAAAGGACCTAAGTAACATTTTTTTCATGAATTAATTTGAGTACTGCAATCAAAAGCTTTCATGTTGTTCTGTTGATTGCGCTATTCAAATTAATTCATGAAAAAAATGTTACTTAGGTCCTTTTGAAAAGTTAAGCGAGAAATGTTTTCTCCACAACACACCAAACCGTTGCATGTTAATGATTATCCTGCTTTCCCATTTACAAACACAGCTGACCTCAAGACGGAACAATTAGTGAGGAAATCTTGCGAACCGGTTCATCCGTTCGTGAGTTATATTGCCCATAGAAATGCAAACTCATTTTTATATAGAGATAGAAGAATATGTTCCGAAAATTCAGATGTGAATATGTACATTTTTGATAAAAAAATTATTGGAGGGTATTGGAGGGTTTCCTTCGATGAGCGTACGATTTGAAAATCTCGGGCTTAATCAGCAGCCGCTAAAATGCAAACGCCGCCTTAGGTCCATCGGATCTCAGTTGGTTAAAAGCAACAGTCTAGCGGAAGGAAAAATATTAACTCCAATACATTTTTCAAATCAACAATCTTTCACATAATGTACATATACAGATCTGAATTTTCAGAACTTATAATTGTGTAAGATGTCCCCCAAGATGCTCAAAAATATTTTAATCATTATCTTGTGCGGCAAGTACAATATATACACTATGCTCAGGATATTGAAAAATATTTCCCACCCGAAAACATCTAAGGCCGGACCGAGAATCGAACTCCCCTTTTCCGGGTTGGAAATCCTACGCCTTTGCTCGCAATGCTAATTGGAGACCGTAGAGCAGGGCTGCCCAACGTACAGACCGCATGCTCTCGGCTCTATTTTTTGTGGCCCACGCACCGTGCCAGAAAATATTTCATAACCGGCACACAAGCTTCTCTATCTGACTAGAGAAGCTTCTATTTACTTAATAATTTATTATCAGGTACTGAAGGATTTACTAGCTTGACTTTTCCGTTACCAACCCTCTTTTTGAAAACAAAAATAAAAATCTTTTTAGCTGTAACTTTTTTGACGTTAGTGTCAAATCAGCATCTAAAATTGGGGACCATCACGAAATTATGTAAGATTTTAAACGTTAATAGAGACTTTATCTTTCGAAGGATTTTGGAGATTTATGTATCAATCGACTCAGAAACTTTCCAGCAATTTGTAAATTTATTTGAAACCTTTGGCTATTTAAGATAAACTTTTGAAAATTTAATTTCTTGTCCTATTTAATAAAACCCAGATTAATCCACCTAGCGGTGATGGTGCCTTTCTCGACCTTCGTAAAATGTGTGTGGTTGAAAATAGATGAGCTAGTAGCTAGGAGAAAAAAAACTAATTTCTTTGTCCGTTCTATGAAAATCAGATTATTTATGGCAAAGATATTGTAGATCCAGTTGAAAACCGAAAATCATATTTTGTCCCATTCCCAGATGTTGCAACTGCATCGCGAGTGGTGCCCGACTATGGCACAGTTGCGCACTACTCGCGATGCAGTTCCAACATCCGGAAATGCGAGAAAATGCGATTGTCGCGAAACCTCGGTTCGGTTTTCAGCTTGATCTACAATATGCTAATAAGAATTTCGACATTTTTGTTTCCTTTTCCAATCTTTTTGACGTACATACCCCTGTTTTATTTTACCCAGTCATATATTTTAAGGATATCACTTTTGGATGTAAATTGAACTGAAGCTCCGACTACACAAAAAGAAAACGAAAATGTCATTCCCATCAAGCGAGCGGAGGGCAATATTTGTTATAATATAAATCTCATGACCGTCTTTCTACCAAACTCCCGTATGAAGAGGAAGGGAAGTGTATCAGTGTGGAAGCATCCGATAGTTCGTTTTCGGAAAGAAATTATAGCCTTTCGGTACAACTTTGTTGCACAAGAAAGGCAAAAAGTATTTTGGCCATAATTTCAAAGGTTATAGTCCAATCTGGCCAACCTTCTAAATAGAACAGGATTCCGCATCTAATGCAATTTGTTGTGAAGTAAATCGGTTGAGGGTAAGACCATTAAAAGTCAGCTAGACTTTTTACTCGCTTTTTATAACACATAGTATATTTTGGCCATAATTTCTGTGCCCATGGTCCAAATTTTCAATAGAAAACAATACGACAGGATTCCGCGTCGAATGAAACTTGTTGGAATTATAGATAGTGGAATATATAGATGAGTGAAGATAAATCCTCTGTCTCCAAACGAACTGTCAAACGTGTCTCCAAACGAGCATGACGTCACGATTTCAATGGAAACGTTAAGGGCTGTGACGTCATATGTGCGTGTGCACGGGCAGAAAAATCGACTCAGCCATGCTTTCGCTCATCTATATATTGTACTATCTATAGTTGGTATTAAATCGGTTGAGGATAAGTTCCAAAAAAGTGAGCTAAACTTTTCGCACTTTTGGTGCGCACACACACACACACAGAGACATCATCGCAGTTCATCGAGCTTATACGTATATAACACTATGAGTCTCCAGGCTTTCTGTAAAAGTTTGGTTTTGGAGCGAACATACAGCCTTTTCGTAGAAAAAGGCAAAAATGGTGTTTCAGCCATAATTTCCGATCCCATAGTCCGATCTAGCCAATTTTCAATAGAAAACAATGGGACAAGATTCTGCGTCGAATGCAATCTGTTGCGAGCGTCAATAGATTAAGGCTAGGTGCTAAAGAACTGCGCTAGACTTTTTTGAACTCTTTTTCACAATAAATAGTAATTTGACCATAACAGCTAAGCTCATAGTCCGATCTGGCCAATTTGCAATAAGAAAATATGAGACATTCTGCGTCGAATGCAACTTGTTGTGAGCAAATCGGTTAAGGATATGTGCCCGAAAAATGAGTGACATTTTTTACGCTATTTTTTCGTATGAATTTGTATTTTGGCCATAACTTTCGATCCCATGGTCCGATCTGGCCAAATTCAAATACGAAACAATGGGACAGGATTCTGCGTCGAATGCAACTTGTTGCGAGAAAATCGGTTGTAGATAAGTGCCCGAAAAATGAGTGACATTTTTACGCGATTGTTTCGTATGAATTTGTATTTTGGTCATAACTTTCGATCCCATAGTTCGATCTAGCCAATTTCAAATAGGAAATAATGGGACAGGATTCTGCGTCGAATGCAACTTGTTGCGAGCAAATCAGTTGAGGGTAAGTGCCCGAAAAATGAGTGACATTTTACGCGATTTTTTCGTATGAATTTGTATTTTGGCGATAACCTTTGATCCCATAGTCCGATCTGGCCAATTCCAAATAGGAAACAATGGGCCAGGCTCCTGCGTCGAATGCAATCTGTTGCGAGCAAATCAGTTGAGGATAAGTGCCCGAAAAATGAGTGACATTTTTACTCGATTTTTCGTATGAATTTGTATTTTGGCCATAACTTTTGATCCCATAGTCCGATCTGGCCAATTTCAAATAGGAAACAATGGGACAGGATCCTGCGTCGAATGCAACTTGTTGCGAGCAAATCAGTTGAGGATAAGTGCTCGAAAATGAGTGACATTTTTTAAGTAGTTTTGCGCACACACACACACACATACACACACACACACACACACAGACATCACCTCAATTCGTCGAACTGAGTCGATTGGTATATAACACTCTGGGTCTCCGGGCCTTCTATAAAAAGTTTGTTTTTGGAGCGATCATATAGCCTTTACCGTATACTTAGTATACGAGAAAGGCAAAAATATCAGAACTAACCAATCCCGTTCATGCATTCCCAATACGGACATAAGAATGCTGTAAGGTACGGGCCTTTTGATGCACTGTTTCATTTTCTTTTGGTATGAAAAGACCAGTGTTACGCGCGCGCGTCATTTCTGTTCAAAGATCCGCGGAGAGTGGTCACAGAAAGCGGTTTAGCGGAAAAAGGACTATCAATCAGTAGAATTTTCTCACATGGTTCTGGATCTGAATTTTTTGCAGCAAATTGGGAAAGCGCATTATTAGAAATTAATTGTTTTTTTTTTTCAGAACCTCAATTTTATAGAAGAAAAGGTCGAGCCGAAAAAAATTTTTACCAAAGAGCGAAACATCATCGTGTGCAACAGCAGAAATTGAGTTCTGCAGCAGAATTACAAGTACGCGTCGGACTATTGAGTGGTTGCTGTTAGTGATTCCGAAGGAGCATTATTGAAATTATTCAGTTCTTCTTAGGTCCAAAATTTTATACAAGGGAAGGGTAAGCCTAGAAGAATTTGGTTCAAAGTGAAAATTAATCGACTAGCCACAGCAGAGAGTTTCATCTGTTGTTTCTGCATCTGTAGCATTTAAGCAGCGGCATTCCAGTGCAGTTTTTTCGAATGGTTCTGCTGTAGTTAGTTGGAAACTCGCATTCATAAAAATAAATCGATTCCTCTCAGTACCTCAATTGTATAGAAGAAAAGGTTGAGCCGAGACGAATTTTCGACAAAGTGCAAATCATCATCACAGCAGAAATTTGATAATAAAGAGGTGAGCCAGCACGGGGTTGATTTCGGCTCCAAAATTACAAGCGCTCATCGGACTATTGAGTGGTTGCTGTTATTTGAAATTAATCGGTTCTTCTCAGGACCAACATTCTATACAAGGGAAGGTTAAGCCAGGACGAATTTAGTTCAAAGTGGAAATTATTCGATTGGTGACAGCAGAAAGTTGCCGTCCGTAGCAGAATCAAAAACGCGCGTCAGAGGGAGATGCTACAAAAGTTTATTCATTTAAATGACATTAGTATCGGTAAGGTAAAATTTTATTTCAAGACTCTGATTTGGTTTTGTTACTGCTAGTGTCTGAAAAGACGCTTTATGGAAAATGATTCGGTTCTTTTCAGAACTAAAATTTTATGGAAGAGAAGGTTGAGCAGAGAAAATTTATCTTCACAATGCCTGCGTCAGAGGGAGAGACTGCAAAAATGTATGCGCATGCAGAAATGTTTTCCACCGCGCCGCTGTCACGACCGACACAGAACACCGCGGAATAAGTAACCGGTAGTCCGAATGTTGCGAATGAAATGGCTCGCGCGCGGATAAGCAGCTTTATTATAGTCAGAAATGTAAACCCTCTAGCCCCGCCCCTTTGGAGTGTGTTATGGTTGCATATAATATTCGCACTCATACCGATTAACAAAAAGGCGGGACTAATGCGCCTTCTTTATTGATTACAAGAAAGCTGCTCTACCGCGCGCGCGATCCATTTTGTTCGCAACATTTGGACTATAGGTTACTTGTTCCACGGTGGTTTGTGGCGGTCATGACAGGTTGAGTAGATGCATGTATGTGAATAATTTCTTACTGCTTCTCACTCTGATATGCGCTCTTAAACCTGCTACCGATGGAAAATTTCTGCCGTAACCAAGTGATTATGATTTGCACTTTGGAGAAAATTGGTCTCGGTTAACCTTCTTTTGTTTTAAATTTTGGTTCTGAAAAGAACCTAATCATTTTCCATAATGCGCCTTACCCAGTCACTAATAGCAGCAACACCAAATTCGTTGCAGTCAGGTGAATTTTTCTTCCAAGATTCTCATTAGGTTTTGTTGCTATATAGGTATTCAAAAGAAACTGATCCGAGATGAAATATATTCGAAGTACAAACGACAGTCGCTTTGTTACGGCAGAAAAAATCAATCGCAACGATGTCATTACGTTGTCCAACTTGCGGTCGTGTCTTGTACACAACCCTTCTGATTTTGTCTTTTAACATTTTTATCGGAACTTTCATTTATTTATTCAAATTTTAGGAGTTCTATGAGTTTCCACTTGGTTCCACCACACTGTTATTCCGGATTTTATATCGGTTTTAGCTCTTGGCCATTTATCAGAACGCATACTTCGGAAATGATTATTTTAGATATTTTGATTGAAAAAATTTTATCAGGGAATTTATCGGTCCAAAATATGGCCTACATTCCGGTTTCCGGACGGTCCGCCGGAACCTGTTACGGGGTCACTTCACGGAAATAGGCGAATACCATCATGCAACATATCAAACTTCATGATTTTAAAAGTTATGACAATCGGTTTGATTATGGCCCAGGAAGTACAAAACTCAACTATCTAAGGGGCAGGCCAGAGTAAACGCGACGAGCGATGCGACGCGACATTCATTATTACCAGGCTGTCAAATTGCGCTGTCGCTTCGCTTCGCATCGCACTTCGCGTTTACTCTGGCTTGCCCCTAAGACAATTTTAGTACTTTCCATTAAAATCCACTACGTTTTGTTATCTTTTCAGATACGTGTTTCGACCTCAACTGTGAAGCCGTCTTCAGTATTTAAGTCGAGTCAAGTTCAAGTACGAGACACTGGAGACGGCTTCACAGTTGAGGTCGAAACGCGTATCTGAAAAGATAACAAAACGTAGTGGAATTAAATGGAAAGTACTTAACTCTGAGCGAGATGGATCAATTAGGTCCAAGCTCAATGACAGACAAAGAAAAAAAAAGTACTTAACTTAAGTTGAGTTTTGTAACTCCTGGGCCAGACTGGAAACCGATTAGAACCGGTAAACGGATGAATCCATAACTTTTAAAATCATTAAATTTGAAGTGCCACATGGCAGGTTTCACTTATTTCTCAAGATTGAAGTTTGAACCAGTATTTGGTAATTCCGATCATCGGTTCCTATCAGTTCAAATGCGGTCCAGGAAATACAAAACTATAATAGAATGCCGCTACTAGTGAAACCATGAAGTTTGATGTGGCACGTGTAGTGTTACCAGATTCGGCTTGACTTAAAAGAGTACATTTACCAAAAGTAAAAATAGAGTACAAACAATGATTTTTTTTAAATTTACAATTCAAGTTTGATATTGCGCCGTTTTGACTCAAATTTCGAACATGACTTCTATCCCGAATACCTGGAGTTGAATGATCATTTCAGCATTATTCGCGTGGTTCTTTCCATGAGGTGGATGTTGAATTTGATTGTGTGAGCTGAGGAAGTGACGACCTGTTTCAGCGACCTTCTCTGCAAGAGTTATCAAGCGATCCTTAGAGCCATTATTGTCTAACAAATTTAAAAATGCGAAAAACCAGAATCGGATAGGCAGCCCCCATAGAGAAGTGATTATTCTCGTTTTGTACTCGCTCATTTTGTATCGGAGACCGCACTTCTGTGTAGAACAAGTTTAAAATCACATTAGAGCCAGCCCTGGCGGAGACAGAGGTGGAGCACCACACGATGCAATCACACCATTGTTCTCGACGGCTATTATTCTTGCACCAAATAACTGGCTCCGCCAGTGAGAGCCAGCGCTCCCGCGTTTGGAGCTGTTTAAAACGAATTTATCATGGGGTATAGCCATCAGTTGTTTATCATGACAACTTGCGAAAAAAGTTTCTCACGATATGCTACATACAGAGATGATAAGTGAGAGATATTTTCATTCTCTTCTGGATTCAATACCTGGTCATGTTTGATGTGATCGTGCTGGCTTTCCAAATTTTTGGTATCTATAGCCCTCGAAAAAAAAAGGCGACCAAATCGTGACATACACAATCTTATCGTATTTTATTTGTACAATTGAATTGAATTCACTTTACAATGTTAAGTTTGAAAATCAAATTGTGACTAACCATATTTAAAAAAAGTACATATTATCTTCTTCTTCGAAAAAGAAGAGTACATAATTTTCTGCCTCAAAAGAGTACATGACTCTTAAAAGAGTACGTCTGGTAACACTAGGCACGTGATGTGTTTTACTTATTTCTCAAGTTTGAATTTTGAACTGGTACTCGATAGATCCGTTTACAGGTTCCATTGGATGAAATATGACCCACGAAGTACAACACCACTATGTTGTCATAACTTTTGAAATCATGGAGTTTTATGTGTGGCATTATTCGCCTATTTCCGTAAAGTGACCCCGTAGCAGGTTCCGGCGGAACGTCCGGAAACCGAAATACAGGCCATATTTTGGACCGATCAAATTCCTGATCATATTAAGTATAGCTTCTGCGCCGTTTTCAATCAAAACATCTAAAATATTCATTTCTGAAGTATGCGTTATGAGAAATGGCCAAAAGCTAAAACCCATTTTATATCCAGGAATAAATCCGGAACCGAGTGGTCAATCCTGAAAATCCATAAAACTCCCGAAACTTGAATAAATTCTGCTTCTTTCGGTGAAAGTTGCGATAAAAAAAGACAAAAAAGTTACAGCCGAAAAAAATATTTTCGTTTTCAAAAGGGGGGTTGGTAACGGAAGGGTTAAAAAAAATTAGATATTCGAGTCTGCGAGGTGAACCGGCCCAGGGCCGAAAACCTCAATCATAAAGATAATAATAATAATAATAAGTTATTCGAGTTTTTAATTTTTTAATCGAATGTATCTTATAAATACTCACTTCCCACTTCTCACTTTTCAAGGTGAGAAGTGAGACGTCTTTTTCTCACTTTTCCCTTATCATTTCTCACTTCTTACTATGAAAAATTAGTAGGGCGAAGAGATTTGTAAGACGTCTCACTACTCACTTCGCATCGCACCTCTCACTTTTTGTAGTAAGAAGTGAAAAATTAGTAGCGTGAGGTGAAAGTGAGACGTAGCACTTCTCACTGTGTAAAGTGAGAAGTGTGAAGTGAGTAGGGAGATGCCTCGCCACTCGTTTTTCACAGTGAGAAGTGAGAAATGATACGTGAGAAGTGGGAAGTGAGAGGTCTCATTTCTTTCTAATGATTTCTCACTTTGCATTATGAAAAGTGAGTAGTCCGAAGCGAGAATTAAGATGTCTCAATACTCACTAGGCACAGTGAGAAGTGAGAAATTATTACTGCGAAGTGAGAAAAGAGACGTCTCACTTCTCACTAATTATTTCTCATTTCTCACTGTGAAAAGTGGGAAGAGCAATGTAAGATGGAAGACGTCTCCCTTTTCACTCATCATTTCTATCTCCCTATTTCTCTGTTTTGCAATGAGAAGTGAGAAATAATGATGAAGCAGTGTGAAGTCCGACATCAAATTACCTATTCGTCCAAATGACCTATCCCGTCGGTCGAATGACTTATTCGGTCAAATGACCAAATGGCATATTCGGCCAAACGACATATTCGACCAAATGACCTTTTCGGTCAAATGACCTTTTCAGTCAAATGTCCTTTTCGGTCAAATGACCTATTCGGCCAAATGACCTATTTTGTCAAATGACTTATTCAGTTAAATGATCTATTCGTCAAATTACCTATTCGGCCCAATGACCTATTCAATCAAATGACCTATTCGACCCACTGACGTTTTCATTCAAATGACCTATTTGGCCAAATGGGCTATTCTGCCAAATGACCTTTTCGGTCAAATTACCTATTCGGCCCAATGACGTTTGGCCAAATGACTTATTCACTGACCTTTTGGTCAAATGACCTATTAGGCCCAATGACCTGTTCAGCAAAATGACCTTTTCGACCAAATGACCTTTTGGTCCAATAACCTATTCGACCAAATGAGCTATTCGGCCAAATAACCTATTCGGTCAAATGCCCTATTTGGCCCAATGACCTATTCGGTCAAATGTCCAATCCGACCAAATGTCCTATTAGACCAAATGACCTATTCGGTCAAATGACCTATTCGGTCAAATGACCTATTCGGTCAAATGACCTATTCGGTCAAATGACCTATTCGGTCAAATGACCTATTCGGTCAAATGACCTATTCGGTCAAATGACCTATTCGGTCAAATGACCTATTCGGTCAAATGACCTATTCGGTCAAATGACCTATTCGGTCAAATGACCTATTCGGTCAAATGACCTATTCGGTCAAATGACCTATTCGGTCAAATGACCTATTCGGTCAAATGACCTATTCGGTCAAATGACCTATTCGGTCAAATGGCCTATTCGGTCAAATGACCTATTCGGTCAAATGACCTATTCGGTCAAATGACCTATTCGGTCAAATGACCTATTCGGTCAAATGACCTATTCGGTCAAATGACCTATTCGGTCAAATGACCTATTCGGTCAAATGACCTATTCGGTCAAATGACCTATTCGGTCAAATGACCTATTCGGTCAAATGACCTATTCGGTCAAATGACCTATTCGGTCAAATGACCTATTCGGTCAAATGACCTATTCGGTCAAATGACCTATTCGGTCAAATGACCTATTCGGTCAAATGACCTATTCGGTCAAATGACCTATTCGGTCAAATGACCTATTCGGTCAAATGACCTATTCGGTCAAATGACCTATTCGGTCAAATGACCTATTCGGTCAAATGACCTATTTGGTCAAATGACCTATTCGGTCAAATGACCTATTCGGTCAAATGACCTATTCGGTCAAATGACCTATTCGGTCAAATGACCTATTCGGCCATATGACCTATTCAATCAAATGATCTATTCGACCCACTGACGTTTTCATTCAAATGACCTATTTTGCCAAATGGGCTATTCTACCAAATGACCTTTTCGGTCAAATTACCTATTCGGCCCAATGACGATTGGCCAAATGACTTATTCGGTCAAATGACCGTTTCGATCCACTGACCTTTTTGGTCAAATGACCTATTAGGCCCAATGACCTATTCGGCAAAATGACCTTTTCGACCAACTGACCATTTTGGTCAAATGACCTATTCGGTCAAATGACCTATTCGGTCAAATGACCTATTCGGTCAAATGACTTATTCGCTCAAATGATCTATTCGGTCGGTTCTATCACAAACGCCCGAATGACACTCGCCCGAATTCCATTCGCTCGAATGACAAACGCCCGAATAGACCAAACGCCCGAAAAGACCAAACGCCCATAAAGGCCATTCGCCCGAAAAGACCATTCGCCCGAATAGATTATATGCCCGAATAAACTCTTCACCTTATTTGATGAAAAGATTTTTTGTGACTAATAGAAAGAAATAGTATACCGTCGTCGGAGGTAACAATAGGTCAAATGGGGGTGAAAATGGGTCACTGTTTCAACTACTTACTTGAAATGTTTGTAGAATAGATTTTATGCATCTGAGGGAAAAAAAGACCAAAATATAAGAGACCTTTTTGAACAATTTTGCTCTACGGCCTCCAGACTGCCGGTGAGACCGATGACCCATTTTCACCCCTCAGACCCATTGTCACCCCCGAAGGCGGTATTTGATTTCCTACTTATCTCATATTTTGTTGTACACGTCTCTCACATGGATCTAAATATTCGTTTCGTTTATGTGTAAAATAATAAGAAAAATAACGACTTTCTTTTTCATAATATGTATTAGAATAATAACTTGATTTCTTTATATACGTATGCATAAAGTCCTTTAAGGTAGCTTTTATCACACCTCGGGAATTTGGTCCGCAGATTTTTCCCCAGGGCACAGGGACCAAAACCCGGCGAAAAACTTTCTCGAGGTCCATTTAACATTGATTATAAATAAAATCTGCTCATCACTGTCTTGCGATCCATTCACATAGAAAAAAGTCATTTTCAATTGCTCAGCATTGTTGAGAGAATCAGATATTAAAATATGTTTTATGAATGCTGGTCACTTATACCGGTCCAAAAACATCCTGAAATGAATCAAAACCTGACAGAATAATTAAAGCTGTAGTGAAAAATAACGTTGCAATGGTATTTTTTTTAAACCAATCGTCAAAAATAAGAGGCGCAAATAGGAATTCACCCTTCTTTTCTTCATACATTGTTCTTTCTAAATGTACTGAATGTACTTCCCTAAGTATTAAGGTTCAAGCAAAATTCGTTTTAAAGATAAGCAAAAACGAGCCACGTCGTATAATGTAACGTCGGTGACGACGTGATGAACTCTTATAACCATCAGAATGTGACGATATATATGTGCATATCGACAGATGCTATATGATAACATTGGACGCAGAACCTTTCTTGCGATTGACTATCCATGGTAATGATGGGACGATATTTCTATTACCTTCAACACATCATTCAGTGTTGTAAGCACAAGCCAAGATTTGGATAATTGACGGAATATTCTCAACTGCTCCACAACAGTTTGCTCAAGTGTTCACAATTCACGGTAGGCGAAGGTCAACACCGTCGATTCGTTCCCTTGGTATTAATTCTAAAATACGGGAACGTATGGTACAGCCTTTTGTTCATTGATGGAACGAAATTTATCAGTATACGTTAGATCCAGAGTATATACTATTGGATATTAAGATGGCTGAGATTAATGCTGAGGAACGTGTCATCCCAAATTCAAGTTTCAAGGATGTTTCTTTCTCCTCAACCAAAGTTTTGTTTTTAGAAAACATCAGCGATTGTGATTACAATCGGCATACGGGAAGGATTACAGACTTCAACTTGCCTATAAAAAGTTTGTTACCTTAGCACTTTTTTCATGTTGAGATATAACAAAGGCATTCAAGGAGGTTCGAAAATCTTGCCCAAAGAAAGGTATTTTTTTTATGTAAGCAAGTATTATTTGAATGGGGTGTACCCGTAATACATAAATGACCCAAAGAACAGCCCATGACATAAAGAAGGCAGAATTATGTCAAACGACCATTATGCCTAACGTACATTATCCCTAACGTCCGTAATGCGTAACGTCCATCATGCCTAACGTACTTATGCCTAACGTAGCGGACTCATGTGAATGGTCGCCAATCAACGCACAAAAAGACCACTAGAGTCACTATGGTCGGTTTATGAAAATATCCTAAACAGTATTCCTCGAACTTCCAATAACATTTTAGGGTGGCACAATAGGTGGAATACGCTTTTGAAACGAGGAAGTCCTTCGTTTGACAGCGTTCCAAAACAGTTCCCACTAAAAGAAAGAAATGCGACCACTGATACCCTACGACCACTGCAGGCTAAGAAGACATTTAAAATAGCAGAAAAGAATGAAAAACTAGACAAACGAGTATGTTCATATATTCCAGGTGATTGGCATATTTTTTTCTTCTAATATGATTAAGAAAAATAACATGTTGTCTGGGGGTATACATAAATATATGACCTATTCGGGCGAATGGTCCATTCGGGCGAGTGGTACATTCGGGCGAGTGGTCCATTCGGGCGAATGGTCTTTTCGGGCTAATGGAATTTGGGTGACTGTTACATTCGGGCGTTTGTCATTCGGGCGAGTGTGATTCGGGGCGTTTGTGATAGAATCATTCGGTCAAATGACCTATTCGGTCAAATGACCTATTCCGCCAAATGACCTTTTCGGCCAAATGACTTTTTTGGTCAAATGACTTATTCGGCCAAATGACCCTTTCAGCCAAATGACCCTTTCAGTCAAATGTTATATTCGACCAAACAAATTTCTGCTTAGTGGCTTTCGGCCTAGTGGCATTCGGCCAAATGGCCCTTCCCCATTTTCCACTTAGTAATAGCAACTGAACTGATGTATCCCTAATAAATCCTCGAGAAAAAATAATATAACCCAGAAAGCATAGAAATTGTTACTTGGAATTGGGATGCGATTTTCCCAGGATAGATTTCACTGGAGGATGGTATGTACTGCATCCGGTGTAGGCTAATCAAGGAGGAGCTGTTGTGGTACTGTTTGTAGTCGCACATGCTACCTCTCAGCGAAGTTATGAATGTTGTACCTTACACATATGTATCAAGACAATCAGTGTGATAAAAATTCATATTCAATATCATTCTGAACAAAGCGACATGCTGCAGACTAGACCTGTGCGCCGCCGCGCCACGCCGCCGCCGCCGGCACTTATTGACGTACGCCGACGCCGGTCAAGGTGTCGGCGGCGCGCCATACGCCGGTTGGACCCACGCCGCCGAATTTCGTATTTCACGCCGATGATTGGACAATGCAAAAATCACAGTAAGCAGTGCGTTTGAATCTGCCAAACCAAGGAAACCTATCAGGCATTAATCAAATAGCTATTATACCTTTAGCAGATTTGTTTGCTTTACTCTCTGTGACTTCTCACCCCATCGGCGTGTTAAATGTTGGGTTATCCAAGAACTTCTTGGCTACAAACCTAAAATTAACGAGCGTAGCGATGAAGCTCTAAACTCATATGTAAATTCATGTGGAATAAACTTATTCTGGTCGCCTTGGGTGATTCATCATTTTTTTTAAAGGTGAATGTTACATATCTTATTTAGTCTAGTCCCGAATAAAAATATAATACAAAAACTATATAACGTAATGTAACATTACTATTGAAAACAATAGGTTTCCATTAAATTTTAATGTTGGCATAACTGTAGAATCACAATACGATTTATTGTAATGAACCATTCAATGAATCGTAATCGAAGTTTTCGTAATAGAATATACGGGTGGTTAAGCATCGTAACAATACAAAATTTAGCATTTTTCCATACATTTTTATTTGAAAAACTATAGACTATAATGTTTTTCTATTGTATGAAATATTACAAGCTGGAAAAAATGTGTGACATATTTCACATTTTTCTTCCAGTGTTGGATGCGAGGTCGGTAAAGCAGAACTAAAAGTTGATTCCGCCAAAAATAATATTTTGACATGTTTACATTCTTTATTTTTTTGCATTTATTTAAATTTTGCGTTTTGAACCAATGATGGTTAGTAGTGTTGTGTGTGTTTCCCTGTGCCTTTCCTCACTGGTCCATGTGAGATCGTTAGAGGGGATTGAGTTGGAAGCGAAGATGTTTTTCAGGTATGTAATGTTTGAGAATGGGCAAGTGATTTGAATAGCTCTTTTTAATATTGGTTCAATTGAAGTGAATTATAGAGTTTTTCAGATGTTAAATTCACGTACAAGCCAAATAACTTGTTCAATTCACTTGCCCAATCTAGCGTCAGGGATAAAAATATTAAATTATGTTTAATCGATTGTAGGATGTTAATTCCATCACTATTTCCCTGATGGCCAAATGATGAAGAACCGTCAGGTGGATTTACGATTCCGAAAATTCTACTGTAAAGGTGTGTTTTTTTATTATCTGTATTATGAGTAAAAACTCTAAGGATGACGGCAAAGATAACGACATAGTTATTCTATCATATAATACTTTGAGAATAGGTACCACTACCGAATGATAACGATTGGCAATTCCCGGCAGGGACTCTTATTCTCGGCATAAAACCAATTATTGCAATGCTATTTCGAAGAAAACTTCATCATTGCGCTTGCACAAAGCTAATCAATAATATTCTGTAGAAGGATTTGAAGAGCCTGAAGGGAATGCATGTCGTTTTTACAAATGTTAGGTACAATAATAACATGATAATATTCACGCTATTACTTTGGATCTTGTAAAATAATTATGAGTTGGGTGGGATAATAGCTTACTTTAAATATCATTTTCCGATGATAGCTTCGGATGATATTATTATTTCAAAAAGAGATAGCAACTGTGGGAAATTTTCTAAAGCACATATTAGCCAAAACGAGTATGCGCTTACATGTTAAGATACTGAAAATATTCCTATGAACTTTCAATGCGCGGGGAGGGAGGAAGGATGGTTATGAAAATCTCTTATTTAAAATACACCAAAATTCGACAGAAAGATTTTCCAAAGTTTTTGAATAACTTAAACATGGTAATAATATTGATCTCATTACTATTCTGTGCGGGGATCTGTGCTTGGATTATATACTAAACGGCCTTCACCGGGAATACATATCGGATCTAGTTTTCTTTAGTAACACCATCACACTAAATTAAAACATCAAAATTAGATACTAAGCAAATCTGTTACAATACATTAGAAATACGTTAGTATAAATTGTTACCATATATTGTACTATAAACTCACTGTAAAACAGTAATACAATTTTGATACTAAATTTCAAAACAATACGCATACCATTGAATTTATTGTTAACCATAGAATAAATCGAACATGTATTGTTTGTTCGATAAGCTCTATGGTACATTTTTATACGGGGTGCTTATATACGCGACTACAAGTCAGCACTATAATGAATGTTGGATTTGGATTCCCAGTCTGGTAGGATTTTTCTAACTTTCTTGGACATGGAGTATCATTATGTTAGCCTCGTGATATGGTAATGCAAAAATGATAATTTGGCTTCTGGAGCTGAACATTGAACATTTCCTTCACTCCTCCTTGTACTTGAATTCCCAGAATTGTACTGAAAAAAACCCTGAAATATCCATCTAGTAGTGTTGGTGCCTTTGTCGTGCAAAAAAATACTATAAAATATGAACGAGTGTTTTTTAGCGTGTTTTGCGCATAAAGATAGTATTTTGGCCATAACTTATGATTCTCAGTTCGTCAAGC
This sequence comes from Armigeres subalbatus, assembly GCF_024139115.2. Classification (NCBI taxonomy): domain Eukaryota; kingdom Metazoa; phylum Arthropoda; class Insecta; order Diptera; family Culicidae; genus Armigeres; species Armigeres subalbatus. The sequence goes on from NW_026942188.1 coordinate 1,011,894, forward strand.
TGAGTCAATCGGTATATAATACTATGGGTATCCGGGCCTCCTATTAAAAGTTCGTTTTGGAGTGGTCATATAGCCTTTCGGTACTACTTGTACGAGAAAGGCAAAACTGTTTTCGATTTATCTTGATAAAGAATTTTCTTGTTTTTCTTGAAATAATTTATGAAGGAATACCTGAAGAAAATTCTCAGAGTCTTGACCTTAAGGAACTTCTGGATTTATGTCCTTAGTAATTTCTGAAGAATTTTCAGAATGAATCCCTGGAGAAATTTCAGAAGAAATTCTTGGAGGTATGTCCAAAGAAATTGTTTAGGAAAATGTTGATAATTCTTTCAGGAGTTCCTTTGAAAAATTGATATAGGAATTCGTACGGAGATATCTGAAAATTCCAACAATCCAACAATTTTGGAAGGAAATGGCGAAGGAAATTCCGAAGGAACTACTAGATGAATTTCCAAGGGAATACCAGAATACCAGAAAGCATTCCATTGTAATTATTAAAATAATTTTCGAAGGAATTTAAAAAAAAATTAAAAGTATGAATGTATGTAGTTATCGACCATTCTCGCTTGAGTCTTGCTCTGTATACGGCTCCATACAATAGTACAGTCGAATTTAATTACCATTCTGCTTTCAATGCACTGCTGTATGGAGGGCAAAAAACGTAGGTGGCGGACCCGGGATAGAGAGAATCTATCGACCCGGGGAAGTGTACCCATCTACATGGATAGACATTTTTAAAAGTATTCCAAAAATAATTTCGGAAGAAATTTCTGATAGAATTGTCAAAATCAATCTTAGAAGAGTTTTTGAAGGAATTTCCAGAAGAATTCCTTAAGAAATTTCCTAAGGTCCTAAGAAGTTCCGAAGCTATTCCTGAGGGGAAATTCCAAAGAAAAACCTGGTTTCATTTGTGAAGGTTTTTTAAAGGAATTCCTGGAGATATTACCGATCGAATTTCTGACGGAATATTTTAAGGTATACTAGAATGAGTTTCTTGATGAATTACCGAATTAATTTCTGAATGTAAGTGCTAGAGAATTATTTAAGGTATCTACAAAAAAACTGTAGAAATTCTCCTGCAATAGATTCCCAAAGAATTATTGAGAATATCCGAATATCCGCAATCTCGATATTTTGGGAGGTTTTCTTGGAATGTAGTCTTGATTCTAGAATTAAAACTGAGTGGAGTTGTCCGGATTTTCGAAGAAATATAGGAATTTCTATATAAATTCCAATAGCTTTTTGTTCGGAAATCCATTACATTTTTTTCGTAAATTTCTTTCAGAATTCCTTCAGAAAGTCATTTAAAAATTCTGTTCAGGTTCTTTTTCGGTTATTCCTTCAAGGATTGAGTCAGAAATTCCTCCAGGAATTTCTTCAAAAATCTTACATTCATTCAGAGATTCCTTCAGAAAACCATCCGGAAAGGCCTTTGTATTTTTTTAGAAATTCCTTTGGAATTTCCTCCAGGAAGTCCACAAAGAAATTCCTTCAGTAAACCATATAAAATTCTTGGAAGGAATAATTCCGGGAAGAATTCCAATTTGGAGGAATTTTCGAAGAAATTTCCAAAAGGTATTTAAGTGTTAAACCTATTGACTTTAAATACACTTGAACAAGGGTAACCGCCCCTTCGGTGGGATTTGATCCCACGACCCCAGTACGCTAGACAGGTGCTTTCCCTACTAAGCTACAAAGGACCTCCGTCGTCCTCCGCAGCTTAGCGGGTACTGATGAAACCAAATTCACAGCACCGGGCACCAGCCGAACTCTCGCAATACATTTTCAGAACTAACTCTCTCATATGTACTTTTGTACACATGCCAACCATGTAGGATGAGTATTTAGTATTGTGCCAGTTGAATTTCTATTAGAAATTCCTGAAGAAATTTTCAAAAACAATAATAAATCAAATTCCAAAGGATTTCTCCTAAAGGGAGTATTCCCATAGAAAATGTCCATGGTTATTTTCTAAGGAATTCTTAAAGGAATTTTCAAAGGAACTCCTGAAAAAGTTTTCGAATGAGTTTCTGAAGAAATTCCCAAAAGATTCCATAAATGAACTTCCAGAGCAATCCCTAAAGTAATTTCCAAGGAAATTCCTGAAGAAACTTCTGGAGACATTTCGGTAAGAATTTCCGAAAAATATCCAAATAATTTTTGAAGGGAATTCTTGGAGGAAGTTCTGAAAAAAATCATTAGGGAAATTCAAAATTATTTTGAATTTTTTTTTTAATTTTCTGCGGAATATTTTGAGGATTTTCCAAATTAATTTTTGGATTTGTATCCGAAATACTTTCCAATGAGTTTATGTGCTGTAATGCGGCAATGTACTAGTGGAGGATGTTATGTAAATTTTTGCTGTACAGATACAAGCTATAGCTATTAGGATGTTTGACTATAGCTAGCAATTATTCAAAAAACCTTAAAAATCATAAAAAGCCTTATTTTTTTTTCTGTGCCCAAAATTCTTCACGCCGATTCACGCCGCCGCCGCCGCCGTCGAACATTGCTTACGGCGTGACGCCGCCGACGCCGCCGGTGTAAAAATGGCCTTACGCCGCCGCCGTTCTCAAATACTTCGGCGCACAGGTCTACTGCAGACTTGAACTCATCTCAAGGCAAGTTAAAAAACTTTATGTAGTTCATTTGATATACGTTGTAGAAAGATTTGGAACACCAAAAAACATCATTTGTTTTTATCTTTGCTCGTGGTTCAATGTATATCAAAGCAAAACATTTAATGTTATTAGAACTGCATGCTCTGCTAACGTACCACGAAACACTAAATTCAAACTTCTTGCATATTTCACGCAAGAGCAATTAGGAAAATCAAGCAGCCACATTTCAACACTTGAGCCGTCAACAGCAACAGCTCTACTTACTAATGGCTGCAGCTTCTTTCTTTCGAGTTTCAAAGTGCAATAAAAAGTGAAATGCTCAGTCGCAAGCTGCCAACTGGCGTCTTTGGTGGTCCTCCCTATTGCTGGTTGCGGTCCGCTTACAAATATGGCTCTTCCCGAAAGGTTCGAAAGCCAAATCCGAGCACTCCGGCAATGCAATGCCGCCGTCACTTTATAGGGGTATTTTTGCAACCTAGCCGGAATAAATTATTTAATCTCCCAAACTGCTATATTTCACCCTATTTTATGATACTGTGATGATAATTTAGCTGAAATATCAGTTTTCTTTATTTTCACTTTTTGACCCATGGGCTTTACCCTTTAAAAACTTGAAAAACATAAGTAATTTCAATTAATTCGTTCTCGTCATCGCTTCTACCGAAATCAGATCAACTCTATGTGTTTGCAAGGGGAAAAATAGCTCTAGAGCTAAAAGATGGTGTCATGGAAATTGCTTTAGGACTCTTCCTCTTTTCATAGGTAGGTTGAATGTATGAAATAGGTCACAAATGCCTTAAATACAGTACCAAACTTAAAACATCCGCTTTCAAAATGGCGCAAATTTGCGCAAGATTTTTCTTCGGGATCCTAATATATAGACATAAATGCATCCTCTCTATACTGAAATATTACCGAATATCATCGAATAAGTGTTTTATGCTTATTGAAAATATGAGGAACATTAACTAGTTTTAGCTCGAAAATCGACTTCGAATTACTCTTTTGTATTTCTGTTCAGAATCATTTATTCTTGTCAAAATACTTTTACATGATACTATTTTGTCTACTTTTTCATGGTATGTACTGATCTGTGGATTACTGTGACAAATATTTGACCACAATAAAACATACCGAACGTAATCAAATTCAACAGAGAAAACCGGTAAAACCTCTAACTTTCTAGAAGTGTAGTGGTAAAACTTTAAATCTGAGTAGAAAACCTAGTACTAGGAGTGGCTCGTCTACTATTCAGAGAAGTTTGAGACATATTTAGACTGCTCTAGGACAATTTTGAAAATTTAACTTTATTCCGGCTAGAATGGCGAAATACCCCTATGTGCGTCGCCACCCGCGAGCGCACAATGGCTTGTTAAATGTTCGAAAGCAAAGGACCCAAAAATAAAAGAAAACGAAAATGAACGAGTGCGCTATAAAACGTACTTATTATAACTCCTGTGGCAACCGAAAACGGCAAACCGCTAGCCGGCGCAATAACAGCGGAAAGCAATTTGTTGGCTGCCGAAATACACTCCCGGGTCCTGCACCGGGTTGGCTGCCGGTCGACCCGCACAATGCACAAACGCACACACGCTTTCTCACTTGAAAGTGCATTAAAATTTCAAACACATTTTATCAATAATTTTAAAACTTCATCTCTCCTCCCTCGCCAGGTTTCCGCACTTCTCGCGTAGCTGACAATTTGTAGACTTTTGGGATTGTCTTTTATGCTTGGCGTAGGGTAGAACTGCCATCAGTTAGATAATTTGTAAATATTTTTCTTACACAGAATTGAAGAGTAAATTTAAAAAGAGTGCAAAATGTTCCATTATGAAGTAAAATTTATTGGCTGGATATTTGTCATAATTTCATCGTATGAAATACTTTAAATATGTCGAATCATAGACATCTGTGAATCATTACAGTAGCAAAAATTCAATATTGTCCGCCATCTCCTAAACTTTTAATGTCCTATCCTTTCTCCGCATCAATGCTATTACTGAGTTCAACATGGTAGCGAAGATTTGTCTGTGCTCTCTTTCAACCAGCAGGAAAATCAACATCCCGAACTAAAAAAAATCTTCAACCAGAACGAACCATCATCGTTCAATACGCTTCTGTTGTAGGAATGGGCGTTTTTCGGAAAAATATCGATACTGCCGAATCGATGTTTTTATTGTCGAAAGATCGATGCCGAAAAATATCGGCGTTGAAACATCGATATTCCGATATATCGATATGTCCGAAAATTAAAAGCACGAGCAAAAAAAACAGGGTTAGTTTAGATTTTTCATTTCAGGTCATCGAATCGCACATCAAAGTTTCGCTGTTTCGCAGTTTTTAACAGATTGTGCCTAATGTGCTATATTTTTGGAATTCAAAAATCGAAATCCGATATCCGCTAGAAAAAATCGATACAGTCAAATATCGAACTTAAAACATCGATACGAAATATCGATTAATCGGAGCGAAAATATCGATTCCCGATATATCGTATCGGTATCGCCCATTCCTATTCTGTTGTTTTTTTACATTTTTGATGGAAGGTCGGGTCTTGAACAAATTGAAATTGTGTTTTCAAATTAAGCGAGCAATTATTATTCATGATGACTAAAAATTACTTTCCGCTGCGAAATCGGGGGTGAAATGCGCGGGACGCGAAAAACAGAAAAGACAAACAGTGAAAATTTCTCGGCTCTCGAACGAGTGAGTGTGTCTGAGTCCAACAGGCCGGGTGTGATTTTATCCAAAGTGTTAACGAGAATGGCGTGTCGGGAAGCCATTACACTGCAGCGCGGCGGCGGCGGTGGCGGCGTTGATGACTGCTGCAGTCGGGCTTTTAGCTGGAGGTGTGAATGACGGTTTTTGAAGTGCAATCATAAATGCATCTGCCTTGTTTTGAAGGTTCATTTTTTATAGTGTTCGTACGCTTGATTGCTAGAGATGGTAACGATCATAGATAATTGGTGTTATATGGAAAAAAATGACAAACTAATTTTATAAAATTTTCATATATTTTAAAAGAATAGAAAATAATTGCACAAAACGAAATGAGTGATTTATTAGTTCTTTGAATTTCAATGATATTCTCCTTGTATTTTTCAGAACTAGATTTTATGATTTCTTTTAGTCCAAATACAATTTTTGACTGTGGAATACATAATGAGTGATCCATTCGTTCAACAAATAATTGAACCGTTTGTTTGAGAAACTGCATATGTAACATTTTTGGCCAAAATGAGATTTTTATATATTCTGAATCCTCGTCCAAAAATACGTATGATGGCCAAAGAATATTTTTTTTCTCAGAGATGTATGAAATTTTTTTCGTTTGTTTGAGAAACTTCATATATCCACGTACTTTGAAGAGCAATTGTAGAGTACTGCTTACATTTTTGCTCTGAAAGTGCCCCAGGGTGTTGTTTAGCCAAAAACTATTGATCTGTATCGAAGAAATCGAATGATTCGGTGCAAATTCGTTCAGAAACAGTTTTTTGTTGTTCTCGAAAAAGTGTGAAATGGACTTATGTAGTTTCTCAAACAAATGATTCAATTATGAATTATATACTATCCATATAAAAGTCAACATTTATTTTAATAAAACCTTGCAGATTTCTATCAGGGTGTCCATCCATTCAGGAAAACCCGGAAAAGCGGGGTAAAACCAGAATTATATTCGACCGTGAAAAATGCGAGAAATCATGAAATCAATCGGGAAAATGAACTATCGATCAAATCAAAAACATTTATTATCAAATTTATGAACTGTTTTTTCTTGTAATGTCTTGAATAACTATCATTTGAAAATAATATTTCTGGCAATAGTATGATCCACACAAAAAAATCGCCAATCGGTAATCACGGTGTTTTTGTCGAAAGAGGCTTATTTTCAAAAAATCAGTATCTCTAAAACACCCGCTACACGGAAGTATAGGTTCCACTCTTTCACGTAGGTGCATTTTTAAAATGTTCTATCGGGGGTCATTTTTCCATACATTTTAGGGGAGGTTAAATCGGCTATCGTTTGAAATTTCTATGGAGTTTGCACCAAAAATAGTGAAAATAATGAAAACTGTCCTAGAACCCCCGATAGAACATTTTAGTTTACCCACTATATGAAAGAGGAGAGCATAGGTATACTTTCGCGTGGTGGGTGTTTCAGAGATACTGATTTTTAAAAAATAACATTTTTCCATAGAGACACCGTGAATAATGACACAAAATATGTAAAACTTAGTTTTCCAAAGTGGTGGGTAAAGACCCCCTAGCCTGTGTAAATTGTGGTCGCGACATTTCGTGAGCATTTTATGGTTTCTGAAGTTGTTACTGTCACGATTTATTACTATTCATTACTATGTTAGTTATATTTGAAATCTATTTTCTTCAATCGATTTCCGCATTGCAGTATTTTAATGTAAAGTTATTGATAAGTTATATGTAAGAAAACTATGTATGTATCATTTGGAAACTATGTATTTCTGTTGATATTAAAAGATGAGGAGGTTTTGCGCCCATTTGAGAAAGACCACAAAAGCAGTTTTACTTAAATGGGCTTTTTCCTGGTCTAAATAAAGAAATAAAGAAATTTCTGATCTGAATTATGAGGCTGTGCCCTTTTTTACAAATTAAGCTCAAAATAATAGTTATTGCTAAAATAAAGTACGAATAGTCCTCCTCACCTGTAAGGTCAAACGTATGTTGGACGGATACCGTGGGGCAGCGAAATACGTACACTTAAGCACTTTAGTATATGAAAAAGTCATTAGAAAATAGGAATCGAATGTAAATAAAACGTTTGTCAATGACACAGGAGCATGAAGGCTTTTACTTTTGAAGTGTTTCACATTTACTCATTAAAAACTACGAAAAACATGATAAAATAATGAATAAATTCAACTACTCCTGACTCGAAATCCGTCCACCGTGGGATCAAAATCCGTACAGCTATTTTTTAATTAAATATTTCTATTGAAGCAGTCTGAATGACTAAACTACCACTGTAAATAATTCAGTACGCACCTTGAGAAGCGACCCCTTCGATTTGTATTCCGCTTATCTTATGTAATGATTCGCAATCAGCAATTAAACCATTGTTACTTTTGGTGCATTATGCTGTACCCGAAAATAAAATGGCGGCAAAACTCCGCGTTTGGTGGGTGGAGATTTGTTTTGATTTTTGTTGTTTTAATTACAAACTCTTTTTTTTCATTTCGATGCCTTAGAAGCTTACTGCCAAGTATCTGAACAGGATAAGATACATTATTTCTACATTAATTACCTCTATTTTCTTTTAATTTGTTAATATCTCATGAGGTGGACGGATTTCGGTGCTGTACGGATATCGGTCCCGCACGGTATCTCATTGACGGATATCATTTTTTTTTAAATTACCGAAATTTAAGTTTTGACCGTTTGCTAAGCTGTATTATTTGCATATTATGTCGAAGTGTTATTATTTGATTATGTGTATTATATTGCTCTATCATCTATTTTATTTCCTCTGAGCTGTTTGTCGTCAATGCTTGAACACTCCATTCACTACTTATACACACGTGAATAACACCATAAATTGAAAAATCTTAGCAACTGGTTTAATGATGAAATTTCTCGAGGAACTCGAAGAGCAATGTATTCTCAAAAGTTTCTAATGGTACTTAATGACTAGAATCATCAAAAGTTTCAAATTTTGATAAATAATTTCAGAAAAATATATTAAGCTCGATTAGTGGAATGTATTAAACCGTCTAAGACGAATTAAGTACTGTCCATTTAATTCCACCAGTTAATTTTCGTTATCTTTGCAGATACGTTTTTCGACCACAAATCTGTGGTCGTCTTCCGTTTCTTGTACTTTACTCGACTCGAGTCGAGTTTACTTCGGAAGTTCGGAAAAAGTTCCGAATTACATATCTGGAAGCCTATCTCAATTTTGAATTTTTCCCAAAATGTATCTATCATACAGTTCGGAGCTTTTCCGTATCATACATCAATCAGATTTTAATTACATTTTGTCTAGAATTTATTATAAGCATTTTAAAATGATCTCCCTATGCTGAGCTGTAGGATCTGTCAAAGTTAACACCGTCGTGTGTCTTCTTCTTATTTTTACTTGGATTCGTCTATAAACAGCAACCCATCTTTATCTTTCGTAAGTTCGAAATCAACAATCACTCGTCCCAAAGTGGGCTGAAAAATTATCCACATGATAGGGACAAGGATGCCGATATTTTGTCCATTTCTCTCGAGACTTTCGCTGGTTTAAATGAGATATTGCGGACATTCATCGTCGTTTTTTGCTATTTGACATCAAAACCAAATGTAAGCAAGCCGGCTGGTGGAATAATTCTGGATGGAAATGTAATATATGAAGATTTATAGCGATAAATGTGCTCAACCGTAGCATAATGGGCCAAGGTTTGAGCCGTTACCCCTATTTGAGATTTTTTCTATTCCAGGTTATTTCTCTACTTTGAAAATTCTAATACCACCGTCATGGGGGTGAGAATGGGTCACTGTTTCAGCTACAGGGAATACTTGTGGAATAGATTTAATGAATCTGAGGATAAGGAAACTAAATAATAAGACACCTTTTGAACGGTTTTGTTATCCGACCTCCAGACTGTCGGTGAGGGCGCTGACCGATTCTTACCCCGACGACGGTATTGCAATATTGGGTGAAAACTTTCAAACTTTAAATGTGGTGAAAAATCAGCATGAATAAACAATATTGAAAAACAAAATTCTGATAATTCAAAATGTTAACGCACTAGGTAAGGTAAGATCGATTTAAGCAAGTGTTTTTAGCAGTGGAAACAAAAATTTGGGCCTAAGAGGGTTAACGATTCTAGAGTTATTTTTAGAAGGTTATTTGAGATTAATCCCGTGTTGAGGAATTTAGAGAAAAGTTCAAGCCTAAGTCACTCCAAAAAGAAGTTATGCTTCTGATTTTCCTGTTCTATCAAATTTGATTTAGGAAATTTTTGAATTAATTGTTTGGCTGTCTGTATTAAAGAGATTTGCAATCCTAGGCTGGCTCATCTTTGAAGATTCTATGTTCTAGAGTTGTAATCCACAAGAATTTAACGTAGATTCTTATTACTTCGATTCCGCATGTGACAAAACTGAGATTGATACATAATGAATGGGTCTAAGAAATTCCTAGTTCTCCCTCTAAAAAAACTATCATAAAAATAGCTAATTTCTTGCTTAGATCCGCTATTATGATATTTTAGTATACACTGATAATAAAATAAAAAATATTCGTCATGTTTTCATGGAAATTACTTAATTTTGTTTTTTAATTTCTTAATTTTGTTTCGTAAACTACGTCTAAGGGGAAGACTCGGTGCAGGCTGACAAATGAAAATTTCCAAATTCGAGTCCGTCACGAAATTAGGAAAGATTTCAAACGCTAAAAGTTCCTTTATCTTTCGATGGATTTTCGAGATTATATGATCAATCGAATCGGAAACTCTCCAGAATTTTGGATCTATTGATTATCAACGTTAAAACATAGAAAATTAAAATTCTTCACAAACCCATTGAAATCTCAGGGCTTCGTTACGACCGCTGTCTGGTTGGTTATTGCGGTCTACTTTTGTGCGGTGATTCGTAAAAAAGTAGAACAATAGAACCGGAGCAATGACCGCGGTCGAAGCAAAATAGTGATGTTTATAAAAGTCAGGCTATTGCCATCCTATTGTTTGCCCCATCGCCAGATCGTAGCCAGGATGTCCCAGGCTATATTTTTGTTATACTGCGTTTCACTGATGACAGCAGGCTATGTCTATTGATGATAGAGTTTCCATTTCCCGGCCATTCTCGCTGTCCCAGGATTCGGGATGAAAATTCTTGTATATCCCGGGAAATCCCGGGATCCCGGGAATTTTCGATGTTTTTAAAAACATTATTTTTTTGTTTTGAAAAGTTTTTTGAAGTTTAGGGGTAAAGTTCATATTTTAGAAAGGCCAGATGATACAGAATTCAAATTAAGACTAAAATCAATTTCAATTAAAATTGATCCTTGGTTTAACTTTAAAAAGCGTTTGTATCGGAAAGTAGGTTTTCTGGAACAAAATTTGTTAATGTTCGCCGAGTTCGAAAAGACGGGTTCGCTGTCCGTCGAAGTTGGCTGGATTGTTTGTATTATATATTGGATTTAAACCATTTCTCCTTAACTTTTCAAAGGACCTAAGTAACATTGTTTTCATGCATTAATTTGAGTACAGCAAACAAAAGCTTTCATGTTGTTCTGTTGATTGCGTTATTCAAATTAATTCATGAAAAAATGTTACTTAGGACCTTGAAAGTTAAGCGAGATTTGATTGTTCGCTTAGACGGAAGATGCGCAGTGAATTGGACTGGGACCATAAGCTCACGAGTCACAACGAAAACACAATAGTAGAGTTCCCTATACTCCATTGCAGGTTACTGACTGATACTTCTACCAGCAGTTACAGCTCCCCCTATTCATCAACAGGTTATAGGCCCAGGAATGGTTCCAGATCTACAACTTAGTGTCGATAAACTAGTCCCAAAGACTTTATCAAAGACCAACTAATTAAGTAACTAATCTTTGACGTAATCGCAGTACGGGATCCATGAATCGGTTGTATAAGTCGCGTGGCGCCGTGGGATCATGAATTGACTGCGTTAATCATGGGTAGCGTCGTACCGAATCTATTGGAAGACTCTTATATACCGCACAGGCCATTTCGGCCTTAGCCTGAATAAATTATAATAATAATGTCTCTTACGACCTCTAACTCTCTAACGACCATTTCTCCCAAATGGCATTTTCGGCTAAATGATCTAGTGACTAAATGACATTTTGAACCAAAAAAAACTGCCAGGGCAAACAACTTTTTCGTTCAAATGTTATTTTCGATTGAACCATTTCCGACATAATATTGTACGTGGATTTCCCTATTGGACCCGACCGTTCGAAATAGTCGCTCCTTGAACGGTCGTTGAAATCGCCGTTTTCACCTTCACACCCTTCTTCATAGTAAAATCTGTCAAAACTGACAAGTCTGCCACGTGTTTTTTGCGGTTTCCTCGGACTTCTCTTTCTTTTTCCGATGTTTTGACATCTGTTTTGATAGTCAAGGAGCTAAAAACAAGGTAATCTACCAAACATTTATTGAGTTTGGCAAACCTTGCTGGAGAAGGGAACGTTTGAAATAGGCAAGTGAACCGACCTTCGAATCCATTGGTCATGTAAATCAACAATACCGTTCCGGTTAAATTCTGTCTAATGGAGTTTGCCTACATGTTACTTCAGGCAAACGATATGTTAAAGAAGAGTGCTTTTTCGCCTAAATAACCAATTCTGTTAACCGTTGCATAACCGTTTTTCCTAAACAAGGGCTGTCCAACCTTTTCAGCCAATTTTCGGATTTAACAACTGCTGTCGGACCAGATTTCATGAAGATTTCGATAAACCGCGTGAAAAATCAATGGGGAAAATTTGCATAACAACTTGTATATTCCAAAATCTACGTAAAAATAGTTCTCTTGTGCTTAAACGATGGTATTAGTTGTTTTATAATCCAGCCTATTTTTAGCAGATTTGGTTGTAATTTGAATAAGCACGCGCTGTTTGAAGTTTGTATGAGAATTACTATGAAAACAGTAACTTTTGTTGAAACCCGTTTTGCAACGTTGCTCATTAAGCTCTAAGCGATGCGGCAATGTCTCAGTGGGGATGTAATGCCAATAAGAAGAAGATCCCTTGCTCGGAAGTAGTTCTTCCACTTCGTTTGTCCGTATTTCCAAAAATGTCTATCATCAGTCTAATCTATCATAACACATCCTCATTCCTCGATCTGCTCTAGCTATGTGAAAAAACATCGAATAACCCTTTCCATTTAACAGTTCCAAATTATGTCACATGTCCGTAATGCTAAATGACCAGTGTTGATAAAATCACTCATAAATCTCAATCAACGAGCGCTCCCGTGCGAACTAACTCGTTTGCGATTTTGAAGGAATGCAACACGCTTGAATTTTTCATGCTGAAACGCATCATTTCACTCATTTGCCAAAAAATTATTTTGGTTTAAAAACGAATTTGAAATCAATTTGATTGCAATTTATTGCTTAGGAAGAGTGTCTAATATTTTATGCGACAAACGTCAATTCACTGTTTTTAACGAAGAAGAACAAAAGATAACCTACGATGATTCAAATGGATGATTCAACTCATCCATGAGTTTTTAGGTGCTGAGTCGGGTGCGTTTCAACTCACGCTTGATTTGAATCATCCATGAGTTTTGAGATTTTGAGTTTTTAACAACACTGCAAATGACCTGCTTTTATTTGCAATTCAAAATTATGGCAAATGTCCATTATGTCAAATGGCCTTTATGTCAAATGACCTTAGGACAAATGACCTTATACCAAATGAACCAGACACATGGACGTTTGGCATATTTCTGCCTTCTTTATGGCATAGGCTGTTCTTTGGGTTATGTTATGTCTAACGTCCATTATGACTAACGTCCGTATGCGTAAAGTCCTTATGCCTAACATACTTATGCCTAACGGGGTATACCCATCTCGGCAAGTCTGACAACATTATAGGGCACTGCACGGACTGCTTTGTCTCTTTTTCGCTGCAAAGAAATTAGAAAACAACAAGGCCAGTAAACGTCACATTTCATGAAGAACGAAAGAGAAAGAGTTTCTTCCGTGCAGTGCCCTATAAATCAGCTGGCGTATTTTAACACCCATTTCCACCCACCCCAGCTATCAAAAAAAAAATTAGCGCTGCTGCACTTTTTCGTACCAATTGCATCACTATTATGTACAAACAAGCGATAGAGTAATTAATTTTTAAAACAGCGTGATGGAGTCTTAAGCCTTAACAATTAATGAAAAAAATCTTCCGAGAATACTGTGCGTGTGACGACTGTTTCTTTTGTATTTTAGTAAAAACAGGCTACTCAGTCTAAATTTAGTAAAACAAGTATGTTATTTACTCATCGTCGAAACGTTGGGTAAATAACATCTTCCGAGAATATCATAATATTTTGCGGAGAAGTCCCGAAGAATAATCAAGGGAGATTCATTTTTCCAGAAAAACGCAATGAAACAAATCGTCACGCCGATTCACGTTACCTGTTAGATTTTGTTTTAGTGCTGCCACCGGGCAAAATTATTACAAATGTCGCCACCGATTATTTTCAAACCTGATCACATATTTTTCTCAGTTTCAGACCGCATTTTATTTTTGTGCTGGGCTGATCTGTTTTCTCTTTACTGAAGGAAGTTTTTAATACTACTCAAAGTTATTTCAATTTCCACAGTGTTTCTCAGCGCTTTTATACCAATTGATACGGTTACGATATTTGCTTGGACCTGTGCCTTCGTTTTACGTTTGCGGAAGTAAAATTCCGACAAGCCGTGGTAATTCTGCAAGAACAACGTTCTGGGCAAAAACCCTCTTAGAAGATCACATTTCCACGTTCAGTAATAAGCATTTAACAAAAAATGCATCTATTCTCATTTCAAAGTCTCCATTTTGCATCTATATGTCTATCACGTGACTTCGGCAGTGATTCTACTACTGTCATAACACAAATTTCAAGCTCATAAATTATCTGCACTGATCACCTAAAATCCCAATTTCTGTTTTCTATTGTGGGAGAACCAACAACATGCTGCCCCTTTCAATGCAACTATGGTGTCACCGTGATGAATGTCTAAATCAAAACACAATTCCAAAGTCATAAAGTATCAAGTTTTGTCTCGCTGTTACCTACCCGTCTCATCGGCTAGCGCCAGGTAGGCTGATCAATTCCAGCTAAAAGAAAACCTGAACCAAATATCTCGTCCTGGGAGGTCTCAGGATGTCAAAATTCACAGGCTTTCTATTCATTTGATGGGAACATACTCACCCATCGATTAGTCCCAAATGCCAAACAGACACAGAACCACATGCTCACTCGTTGCGCTCTACTGACCACATCACCATGGAATAGGTTTTGTTCCAGCTCTTTCTTGGTTATGTCCTTTCCACAATTTCACATAACGGCGTATGGACGACAGCCAACGACCACGCAACATCTCTGTTAGAATGAACCGATTTCTTTCCCATCGAATGGAAAGTCATTGACTTTCGACACACCGAACAAGGTGGGCGTGTGCAATTTTATCCTTTAATGAGACGGGTCCGCTTACCCGGCAGACTAACTTCCACGCTACATTTATAATTGTGTCGTCATTGACAGTGTTTCGGTTTCGGAACACCCATGAATTTTACCGAACCGTCTCCGGCTGTCCGTTCCGTTCGAGTGCAGCAGTACTTGGTGCGGCAATATATCTTTCGATTCCCCGATACTTTGTGAGGATACTTTGTTCGATGCGACGTGCTGTCAACAAACGGTGCAGGTTCCTTCGAGAGGGCTCGGATTTGTCTCGCTGCCCAAGTCGATGTTGAATACTCGCGCTTCCTCTAGCTCAGAGGTTCTCAAAATGATGTGCAGATGTGCAGGCATTTTGATTTTTTATAATTGCGTTGAATCATTGATGTAACTAAACTATTGATTTTTCTATTTTTCCTTGAGAACTCTGTCTCTGAATTTATTTAGTTTCCAATACATTCCTTATCCTTTGATGTGAATTACAAGTTGCTCAGTTTTATCAAAAAGTTTCTTATATAAATATTTCAAAACATTTCTTAATATGTAATCAATGAAGTTCGGCGAGGTACTAATTATATGGAAAATTGGTGTTTCCATTACTATTTTTTCAACATAACCATATAAAAGTTGTAAATAGTGTTGAAATTTTTGGAAGTTCAGCTGAAAAAAATCCCTTTAAGGCATTGGAAAATGCTACTCCAGCTATAACTCTCCTTCACTAAATGGATAGAAATGAAATAAGTTTAAGGCGATGTATAACGGAAATAAGATTCTTTCTCGAGCCTCGCCAACGCCAGAGAATCATTTCCACTATGTATCGCACCTTGTAAAATATTGCCGCTGACAGTTCGCGCGACGAATAAGTAAATTATGAGCAAATTTACATAAATTTACGCCAAATCGAATCCCTAAATACATTCTTTTGCGTTCGGCTGTGATCATTAATTCGCATGTTGGAGTTTGTGTAACAAATCTAGAGCACTGGGTCTGGCATTATTTCAATTTGCGATCCAATTTGGGCATACAATAAATTACAAATTTCCCGCGTTTACACACTTTTAACAGATGAACGTTCGGTAATCAGTTCGGTAAATAAAACGGTAGTTTTATTTGGTGATGATTTGTCAAAAAAGTACCGTTTATTTCGGTAATTCGAAAAGCAAAATTACCGAACGTTTCGGTACTATTTTCCATTTTAATGGGAAAATGTTATTGCTTGATATTTTCAGTTCTTACTATGAAATACACACTGGTTTCAAAACATGACTGCACTTTATCTATTTTATAATTAATTATATCAGGTGAAAAAATAAACTTCATTAGAATCAGGAACAGTTTCCGTATACACAAGAATCGCTTACTAAGTCATGTTTCACATAATGGAAACTCGGATTTTGGAATTTACGCGGTTTTTTACGCGTATTTAATTTTACGCGATTTTTCGAAAAGCCTTGCAATCACGTGAAAATTGTAAAAGTTGATTTCTGATCGATTTTTGCAAAAGTCGTTTTTACGCGGATTTCGTATTTTACGCGGTTTTCAAAAATATTCTAAGTCTTTTCAAAAGAAAACTCTTAGAGTATTTAATGCAGATACGATGCTGAGTCATTAGCGCGAAGGCTGTCAGTCCCGAAGGTCATTTGGCCATAGCCGTTAGGCCGAATGAGAAGAGAGAAGGGAGAAATGAGAAAAAAAGGTGTAATATGTGAGAAGTGAGTAGCAATAAGGGAGAAGGGAGAAGGGAGAAGTAAGAAGTAAGAAGCGAGAAGTGTGAAGTGAGAAGCGAGAAGTGAGGAATTGAGAAGTGAGAAGTGAGAAGTTGTTACCGTTGAGACATTTTATCCCGAGTTTGTCAGTCGGTATACAAATAAAAGTCGATTATCGGTGGCAGTTAATAAATGTGATAGCTGCATAAAAACCAAATAGATTGTATGTACAGGAGAAGAAATTGTAAAACCTAAAAATGATAAAATTATTTATTATTAGCATGAACACTTTAAAACTTATTTGCATGTAGAAATAATTAAATTCAAATGTAATTAGCAACAAAATTTGTAAAACACACAGCGCACACCTTGTACGCACTGCTGAATAGCAAAACGGACTGCCACATGCCAATGATCAGACGTATGTACTAAAAGAAAGAGCTACTAGGGTCGGAGAGAACTATATTGGTTTCATGCAGGCTTTTCCAATCCACATCTTCAACCGGATGGTTTCTAATTGGAAGAGATCAAAGTTACCACCAAGTGTTTAAAAACATGTTATCCAAGTTATCACCGAGTGTTTCTTTCGGTTGTGTATTGAATGCGAAGATTTCGATTTGGTGTCGGTTTCACTAATCGAATCAGGTAGGATTGCATGAACCATTGACCCACCAAGTAGTCCCTAACCTATTGGAAAAAGCGCGCAGAACCCCCCTCCCTCTCTTCGAGAAGCAACAACCAAGTGACCACCGTTGTACGCTGTCAACATCTACCACCTACCGCTGTGACAATCCTCGAGTCGGCAGCTATCATCCCAGACAATAGCTCAGCACGAGGCTATTCGGCAGTCCATGGCAGCAGTGCGTAGCCGGCCGGCCCAACACCACCCCACACACATACACAAACGCTTTATACCCGTAAGTTCAATAAATACTAAGAAAACGCAATCATAGTGTCTAAGAAGCTATTACAACTGAAAGAACTCTTGAAAAGTGCATGAGCCGACCCTGAGAGCAGTAGAGCCCTAGCTCTGACTAGCCGGTGCCCAAGGACTCAACAGGGGTCCGTCTGACCCCCTAGTAACAAACTGAGAAATGAGAAGCAAGAAGTGAATAGTGAGAAGTGAGATGCGAGGGGTGACAAGTGAGAATTGAAAAGTGATGTGTGAGAAATGACAAGTGAGAAATGAGAAGTAATTTGTGAGAAGTCAGAGGCAAAAAGGGAGAAGTGAGGAGTGTGAAGCAAGAAGTGAGAAATAAGTGAGATTTAAGATGAAAAAAGTGAGACGCGAGAAGAGAGAAGTAGAATGTACGAAGTGAAAAATGAGAAGTGCGAAGTAAGTAGTGTAAGGTGAGAAGTGAGGAGCAGTGTTGGTAAAAACTCAAAATCTCAAAGCTCATGGATGATTAAAATCAAGCGTGAGTTGAAACGCACCCAACCTAGCACCTAAAAACTCATGGATGAGTTGAATCATCCATTTGAATCATCGTAGGTTTTCTTTTGTTCTCCTTCGTTAAAAACAGTGAATTGACGTTTGTCGCATAAAATATTAGACACTCTTTTATAAGCAATAAATTGCCCCCAAAGTGATTTCAAATGCGTTTTAAAACCAAAATGATTTTTAGGCAAATGAGTGAAATGATGCGTTTTAGCATGAAAAATTCAAGCGTGATGCATTCCTTTAAAATCGCAGACGATTCCGTTCGCACGGGAGCGCTCGTTGATTGAGATTTATGGGTTATTTTACCAACACTGGTGAGGAGTAAGAAGTAAATAGTGAGAAGTGAGAAACGAGTGGTGTGAAACGAGAAGCGAGAAGGAAGAAGTAAAATGTGGTTGAGAAGCAAGATGTGCGAAGTGAGAAGTGAAAAATGAGAAGTGAATAATGAAAAAGGAGAAATGAAAAGTTAGAAAACGGTAGCGCGAAGTAAAATGTGAAATTTGGGAAGTGTGAAGTAAGGAATGATATGCGAGTAGTAAGAAGTAAAAGGTGTGCAGTGGAAAGTGGCTCAGGCAGCAAACCGGCGAAGGTGCTCAGAGCAAAGTCAAACAGTAGACGACAGTTGGCCTAACGTTGTCTAGACGTAGCAGATCGGGGTGTAGTGGAGCACGAAGGACGTTGACCCGAGAAGGCGACTTCTCGGCCTAAAACAGCGAAAGGCACCAACCAGCCGCAAGTTGCAGTGCCGCAAGAGGGTATCTGCTGGCCAGTGCCATCGGCACAAGCGACCAAAAATCCCTGACAGATGGTCATAGCTCAAAGCGGCACACATGCTTCATATAGTTTACTGCAACTCACATGTGACCAGATCAAATGGTGCAGTGCGATACATGTGGTGTGGGAGTTTCAGAGGATATTCAGGGCTGCAGTTGGATCTGCTTGAAATGCGCTACTGCGAAAGCAACCAAGGCAACGAAATCCAGAAGGAAAACCTCCACACAGAAATTGACGGTGACGTTACGGAAGAGGACAACTCGAGCAACGGCTACAAAGGGTACGAAGAAAGTGATTCCAACGACGGGCGGACACATGATGTTTGTGTTACGGCGGCGAATTGCGGGGATGCAGTTGCAGTTGCTAGACGGAGCGGAGATGCACAAGTAGCGACGAAAGCAAGGGTGAGCAAGGCTGGTTCATTAATATCAGCAGCATCGCGAAAATCAGTCAAGGCGCGTTTGGATGTGGAACTGCAACAGATAGAAGCTGAAGAGACACTGATGCAAGAAGAGATGCAGCGCAAGCGGGAACTAGCTGAAAAGTAGTTCGCTGTTCTAAAGGAGATAGCCGAGTTATAAGGCAGTGGCGAATCAATCATTGATCAGCATAATGATCATCACAAGGTGGAAGACTGGTTGAACCATCGCAACGAAACCAAAGTGAATAGATAAGATAAGCGTTCGTCATACAAGGAAACCAGCATGAAAACTCCGGAAGTGAAGTGGAAACAGAAGACTCAAGCGAAGAAGAAACATCTGGTACCGGGACAAAGGGTGAAGAAGAACTTTCATCCATCGGTGGAACCAATTGTGACGGCAGTGAAGAAGAAGCACAGCCCTATGACGAACGAGCAGGGCGAAGCCCCCGAAGAGCGAATAGTGAAACAGCCAAGAAAGTTGAACTATGTGGTAGTAGACGTCCAGTTACAGACCGGCAACACTCCCTGAGAAGCAGCAAAGACTCTCGAAGGATGAACTTGCAGCACGACAGGTTGTACCTCGTGAGCTGCCCAAGTTCAGCGGTAATCCGGAGGAATGGCCAATGTTCTTGTCCACGTATGAAGATACAACGGCTATGTGTGGGTACACGGAAGCAGAGAACATGGTGGTTGGATTACGACTGTGAATTTTGTAGTTCGATTTTCGATAGTCGATCGTGAACGATCGTTCGTGTATGATTCCACAAGAAGTCCCTGCAGGTATCGATGCTATTCAGTGAGTTGAGTCATATCCAAAGACTGGAAGGTAATCGCAGCTCTTCCACCGTTCTCACATCTTGCAGTAACATCCGCTTTCCTCCTCGGATTCATAGCGATAAGTACCACCCGTCCATTTCAGGCAGAGCGGATGAATGGTTCCGGACAGCCTCAGCTCCTCGGCTAGGTGCTGGTCGACGAGAGTCAGTTCGGATCCATCGTACAGGAAAGCGAGACATTTTAGCTGTATTTCGTTTCCAAACAACGTCACTGGCAAGTAGCGAAGCGAGCCCGTACCGGTTTGATGTGTATTGACGTTGCGTTCTTCGTTCTGTCTTGAAGGGCCGCTCCTATGGGCACCGCTTGGTGGTGTTTGTGCTAGTAGGTCCTTGTGGAGCAAGACGTGATGCTTGAAGGTGCATCCATTTTTCCCACACTCTCCAGAATTGCAGCCACCTTTATGCTGCCGAAGACATTTGCGGCAGAAGATGAATCCACGTACTGTCGCCCACCTTGCTTGCACTTTCCAAGATATTTGCAATCTTCTTAGCACGCAGGACATGCTTTGCTTCCTCCGCTCATCCCGGCCACCGTCGATCTTGCTTGGGTTGGTAGTATATGTCCCTGATTGGGTTGAGGCACGCACGGCAAAGTCGTGAGGGCAAGATGGGCGACAATTGCTGTAAAAACCAATCTCGGATGGTCGGTGTACGGTGGCTGGGCAACGAAAAACTCCTCGAGTAGTAATCACACCTATCACATTTGTTCGTGTAGCTAAGAAAGCGTGACGCACTTGAACCAGACGATCAAAGACTACATTACTATCGACAGTCTGGTAGTCAAGCCCAACCAGCTCGAACGACTATCTAAGGATGACGACCGAGCAATGTTTTTGTTGGAATCTCGGACACACTTCAATGGAGAGCGGTACGAAACTGGGCTTTTATGGCGCTCTGATAGAATTCGGCTACCGGAAAACAAGGCAGTCGCAATCCGTCGATGGAAATACCTGGAGAAACGCATGGCGTATGATACGGAACTGGCGAACGTTTTGAACGAGAAAAACGCAGAATACCTTTCGAAAAACTACATTCGCGAACTGACACCAGAAGAGTGTGGTATCTACCGATTTTCCCGGTATATAACCCGAATAAACCTGGGAAGGTGCGTACCGTTTGGGATGCCACCGCCACAGCTTACAGAACATCACTGAATTCAGCACTCCTTACTGGTCCCGATCAGTTGACGTCGTTAGTTGGCATTCTGTATCAGTTTCGTGAGCATCGAGTAGACGTGTGTGCTGACATGCGGGAAATGTTCCACCAGGTACAGATAGTTCCGGAAGATCAGCACTGTCAGTGGTTTCTGTGGCGCAGTATCGAGGAACATGGTGAACCTAGGACTTATGTCATGCAGGTAATGACCTTCGGAGCGAGCTGTTCTCCTGCTATAGCCCAGTTCGTGAAGAACAGCAACGTAGACGAATATCCGGAAGCAGTAGCGGTGATCAAGACACGACACTATGTGGACGACATGGTTTTGTGCGCCGAAACAGAGCAAGAAATCATCGAGCTATCCCAATCGGAACGTTATATCCACAAGGAGGGTGGATTTGAAATCCGCAACAGGGTTTCCAGCTCATCACTGGTGCTATCGAAAATGAATGCGGAGTAGTCAACAGAACAGGATTTGAATATAACTTCCGTGTCAACGAGTCAGAAAATCCTCGGCATGTGGTGAGATACGCAGGACGATGTGTTCAAGTACAAGATGAGATGGACGAGATTTGATTCAGCGCTTCTCGATGGAAGTCGTTGTCCCACCAAACGGGAGATCCTTAGGACACTGATGACCATCTACGATCCTGTAGGGCTGATAGATCACTAATTGGTTCTACTGAAAATTCTGCTTCAGGAGGTGTGGCGTACTGGGTTGTTGACCAGCTGGAATGTTCTCTGGTTGCGGCTAAGACTCTAGTAGCACCGATGAAATGCCACGGTTAGAGCTGCAAGCAACAGTTCTGGGGTGTCGATTGGCTGCCAATGTAACACGAAGCCTGACGATGGACATCTGTAAGTGTACATTTTAGACAGACTCTCGAAATGTGCTCTATTGGCTGCGTGCCGACCACAAGCGATACAGTGCTTTCGGCGGATCAAGAATCAGCTAAATATTCGAATCTACGGACATCCACGATTGGAGATGGGTTCCGACTCGATCTAATGTCGCTGATTATGGGGCCAGATGGCGAGATCGACCTGACCTATCGTCGGAGAGAAGGTGGTTCAAGGGTCCAATGTTCCTGATGGAAGCAACAGAGAAGTGGTCCAGCCTTCCAGTAAAGATCTCTACCGAGGAAGAGATGATACCCAGCGTATTGTTCCACATCAGTGTTTCCGAATCGGTAATCGATGTCAGCAGGTTTTCGAGTTGGCGACGACTATTGATAGTGACCAAATACGTGCTTCGTTTCTGCACGAACATTCAACGGAGCTGTAGGAAAGTTCCCTTAATTTCTGAACCACTTATGCGGGAAGAGCTTCGCCGTGCGGAAACACACCATTATCGGCAAGCGCAACATGACATATACCATGACGAGGTTGCAGTGTTAGTAGCTAAAGAATCAACGGAAAAAAATCCAAAGGCGAATCCGCTACTCTTGGCACACTATCACGAGAAGTACCTCCACCGCAACTATGACATCGCAATCAACGAGGTTCGCCAAAAGTATAGCATTTTTCGCTTGAAACAAATACTTGCCACGATCCGTATAAACTGCCAGTTGTGCAAAAATCGCGACGCTGTCCCTTAACCGTCATAGATGGCCGATGTTCTAGTGGCCAGACTATCCGCACACACGAGGCCGTTCGCACATGTGGGGTCGATTATTATGGTCCAATAGAAGTAATTGTGGGTCGAAGGGTCGAGAAAAGGTGGAGGGTTCTACTGACATGTTTGACAATAAGGGCCGTCTGCATCGAGGTAGCTCATTCCTTAACGACAAGTTCCTGTATAATGGCGTTTAGGAACTTCATCGCACGCAGCGGTACGCTAGTTAGCATCTATAGCGATAGGGGCATAAACATTGTAGGTTCCAACCGAACGCTGCAGGAGCTCTACCAGAAGGTTGACCGGAATCTGCTGATACGGGAGTTCATTACTTCGTCTACATCGTGGCAGTTTAACCCACCTGCGTCGTCCCAGATGGGAGGAAGTTGGGAGCGACTCGTACAGTCAGTCAAACGGAACCTGGCCGTAGTCTGGCACGCACGGCGACCAACTGACGAGGAACTGAGGAATACCCTAACATAAGTAGAAGGTGTACTTAACACGCCCCTCTTACTCATGTGCCAATCGCGCCCAACCACTTTCTTTTGGGCTCTTCAGATGGTTCAAAACCGTTCGTGGACGCGGACACTGCGGCATTGCGACGAGGACATCCGACATCCCAATGGTTGGCGAATCTCTTCTGGAAGCGCTGGATTCGGGACTACCTACCCGACATAACACGGCGTACGAAGTGGCACGAGAAGGCGAAACCTCTTGAGGAGGGTGACATCGTAGTCATCGTGGATCATGAGCATCCCAGAAACTGTTGGCCCAAGGGACGGGTTATCGGAGTGGTAACTAGTGGAGGGCAAACTCGCAAGGCAACCGTTCAAACGAGCGACCAACTGTTAAGTTAGCGGTGTTGGATGTTCGGCGCGATGTTGTGTAAGCGAACTTGAAGATCTGTTTTGCATACCAGGGGAGAGTGTGACGTCCTCGGACTAAGCTAATCGAAGTTGCAGTAGTAACAATAGTTGGAGGCACTAAACGTAAGCGAATATATTACACCCACATTATAAACGCTAACTTTTGTAAAATTAAAGGTTATTTATGTGACTATTTTCACTCAGAATTTATTCCATGGACTACAAGGAGTAAGCAATTTATTTGAAACAGTTCGACAGGCCTTTGCTTACGCGTGTAGATCGAAAGGCCCCTCTGCAGGAATTTCTTAGATAGACAAGAAACTATGATGAGTACACATTATATTCTATTTACAATAAGGAACATGTACCGTATATGAAACAGGTCTACAGACCTTTAGTTACGCGTGTAGATCTAAAAGCCTTACATAAGGATTTTTTGGATAGGCATGAAGTTATTTTCCGTACACATTCTTTTCTATGTAACACAAAGAGCCATATTTGAAACTGATCGACAGACCTTTGGTTACGCTTGTTGATCAAAAGGCTTACCACAGGAATTTCTTGGATGGCCAAGAAGTTATGCTTTGTACACATTCTATTCTAAGTAGTACAAGGAGCATGCACCATATTTAAAGCAGGTCGATAGACCTTTGGTTACGCGTGAGAATAACGAAACGGGAACACGTGAAAACTAAACATTTTTTTGTGGAGTCGTTTTTTACGCGGTTTTTGGGATCCATGCTGTTTTCTTGCGCGGTTTTGATTTACGCAGAACGTATCCCCGCGTAGAAACCAACTCCAGTGAATTGCTCCTTTAGAAGCTTAGTAGGGAAAGCACCAGTCTAGTGTACTGGATTCGCGGGATCAAACCCGACCGAAGGGAGCGGTTACCCTCAATACCTTTTTCCGAACTGAATCTACTACATGTTGTGCAAATGCATAATCGAGTTTCAGACATAGTAATCAATATTATTAGTTTCTACCGTTTTGGCTCAAATCCCGAACATGACTCATATTACATTACTGGCGTTTTGGCACTCTAAAACTTCCATCGGTTTTCCGTTCTGACGATCAAGATTACAAATGAGTTCAAGATCCTACCCAAGTAACCAGTAAGCATTATATAAAGCATTTAAGTGGCATTATATGCGCCTTTACTGCAAAACATTAAATGCCAATAAGCCCTATAGTCGCCTTTAATGCTATTTTAATGCAGGTTTTGGCCCAATATATGGCTGCTTAAATGCGCAATCCTACTTTATCGATAAAGTAGAAATTTTGCTGAGTAGCATTTATTCAGCATCCGAAATGCTGAATAAATGCTTAACTTTTAAAACAAGAAAAAAAATTTTTTTAACGGCATTTTTTCTAATTCTTTTTTACATAGTTTTTTTCATATTATATCGTTATTGTTATTTTCATATTTGAAATGGAACATAATTTTTTTACTTTCTTCGAGCAGGATTCGAACTCGCGCTTTTGCCATTTCGACGCTGTAGTTGTCATCGCCCTTACCAGCTGGCCAATAAAAAGAGAGATGGTAGTGGAAATAATTCTGCCCAACATAAACAAAATCCCCTTTCAGGAACATTGAAACTTAATCTAACTCATCTCAGAATGCAATTGTCACAAACGTCATACTCAGTTGCAATGAAACAGCTACAGTAGTGCTGCTTTAATGCATCCATCGAAAATAGAGCAATGGAATAATAAGATGTAGCTAAACTATGTAATTAGTGATAGGGTTAGGTTAACGACAAATACTCCTGTCAATGGTCGGAATGGAAAAATATTCTGCACGTTCCGATTTCTATTTTCAAATGTAAGTTAATTGGACAAATAGTCCCCGCTATATGGTTCCATATTGGAAAACGTTTGACGTATGAACACTACAGGCCTTAAAGTAGCACTAATGTGGCTGTTCCATTGCACTTAACGAAAAACAACATTGTGCATTCAAAATGCTATTTTAAGACTATGCCTCTCATGATTGCTTTGAGAATGCTTATTTAGAACCAATATGCTATTGATTTAGAACAGCCAGGTTTTCGAAATGCTTATATACAGCATGGAGCATATGCAATGCCAGTAGAATGCTACTATAGTGCTTACTTTAATGCTTATTGGTTACCTGGGTTGGAGAGAATTACACGAATAAAGCCAAAATGGCCATTTAGAAGCGAGTGTTTGGAATATGAGCCATGTTCGGGATTTGAGTCAAAACGGCATATTCACTAATAAATAGAAATTCAAAACATTGTCTAGAAACAAATTTTATAGAAATCGATTAGGGACATTATGGCTTTGGCAGGTTTTGTTCTATTATTGTCAGATGAGTTTATATTGACCACATTTTATGAAATTTGGCCACAATATTCTTCGATATGCAAAGAATGTTTAGGCCAAATTTGAGCATAATTAGTTATAGAAAATCCCCTGACAATAATAGAACAAAACCTGCCAAAGCCGTCATTTCCCTACCTACATTCCTTGAAGTTCAATGCATGCATAGCTCTTCCTTAATTTCACTCATCCATTATAATATCCATCATTACCAGTCACAATCCTGTTCTCGATTAGGCACGCGAAAGCCACCATTAATGGACCGATCATTTATACTCGCCTTAATCGCACCACTCGCACCGTTTCAAAGCGATCGTTTGACTAATTTATTTCAATCTATTTATCGATCCACACAGGGCGCTGCGCTGGCTGGAACCTAAGCCTCAATCAACGCAACGCAATGGATACCTACCTACTGCAACGCTCATCACGTCGTCGTTGGACCAACAAAGCGTTAGACGCGGGCGGGAGATTCCGACGCAAAATTAATAACCCCTTTCATTGTCACTTTGCACCACTGAAATCCGATTACCTCGGACTTGGAGTTTGGTCATCGTCGAGAGTGGTGAGTAGGGGCTCCGCTTTCCAGCTTTGTGTGGAAGAATAAATATTTTGGGTAATTTGTTAAACGAATACGAATGGGATATCACGTGATTAGGACGTTCGGTAAGGTGTGCTGTTTGAATATTAATCAGCCCGAGTCATTGGGAGTTAATGTCTTCATTAGGGTAAATTGTTGGGCTATGATGGGCTGTGAGGCTTTTCGGGAAACATTAATAAGCTTCGAACTTTTTTTTTGATTACTTAAAACTTAGTTTCAAAATACATACCACGAAAAAAAATCCTAGCCGTGTCAGTTGTATTCAGTAAATTGCCCTCGTTGATCGCCGTTTCCGATAATTCATTGTCCGGCTTGTTTACAAGCTTGACCGGTCACATTATTGTGCTTGTTATAGGGCTGCGTGCGTGTTGACAGAGAAGCTGAGAAATTCGTCAGCCGATGTGCGTCTGAACCGCAACAGTGACGACCGACCGACACGGACGCGATGAATGACGGTGATGAAGCAGCCACCGATGGGTTGGAATCAGTGACGTCACTGGGAGCAACAAAACTGAAAGGACTTTACGCAAAAAAAAGAATTAAATTTTGTAGTAATTTCAAGCCTTGTGTAAATCGGCAGATTCAAAGTTCAGTATATATTAGAAATACTAGAATAAGAGATCGGCGAAGACGCCATCTTGTTTCCAATCGAACCGTCAAAAGCGGTTCCAATTCGACTTGTTTACTTTTTGCATCCATAAGAAGCAAGCAAAAAGTACTGTCAGTATTATTTTCGCAATTTCATGCATTTTTATACGTTGCCAATTCGACAGTTTTTCACTCCGCCGGTCTCTAGTTATAGGGTTGCTAGTATATATGACGACGAAGTGTCAGGTATTCAGGAACAATTTTAAGATCAATGAAATGTTTCACCAAAAACCGTCATCAAAACGCATAATCAAAATTGATGCAACATTTCATAGTTTAATAAGTCATGTTTGAAGTCATGGCATATTCTTGGTAAGCTGTATGAATTTCATGTCTGTGTTTTTAATGTTTACTGAAACCGATTGCTATTTATTTTTTGGAACTATCGACGATAAAATGGTTAAAATCCCAAAGATTCAGAACCTAGCTACATCCACGGCTGTTGCAATTCCGTAGACCCTTTCATCCGAAGCTCCAACATCGTCAACCATCTCGGCTCGTCATCCGTTGGAGATGGTTTGTACCATTTGGGTTGATCCAAAGCCCTGTGGACAGAACAATGCTCCTCGGTTCCTTCGACATCAATCTAAAGGAACACGCACTGAAGGGGGGATGCAATCACCCTGAGCACGAAAAAATCAATAATTTTGAATCCATTAGTGGGAGAACAATAGAATTAATGTTCAGAATTTGTTAAACATTTGTTTTTGTGTCGCTCCTGTGACTGCAGCGAAGCACCCGAGCCGGAAGAACAGATCCGCTTTTTTGCTTTTATTTCAAAAAAAAAAAGTGGCGGTTGATCGTTGCCGTTGACGATCGTGCCCATGTGGTCGAACGGCTGTGGCCGAGCGCGCGGCGATGATAAAGCGCACCGATTTGCACAAAACGAAGTTGATGATGCGCGATTCTGACTGATGTTCTCGCGGGTTCTTTTGTTTTCGCGCCCTGGGATCATCACCCCGATCCAACGACGACGGCATGCGAGGCGATCAGGGGACAGAATCGGATTAACCGAACGCGTTTAAATTTATGACCCCGTTGGTGATTTTGTGACGGTTTTTCGGACCCTAAGCATGAGCGTCTGGCGAGGAAGGAGTCTGGCAGTGGAGGGTCCCCATATTATAAGGAAAAACAGCGAAAGGAGATGAAAACAAGATTCCTTGAATAAATGCAAGCCCAATCAATTACCGTTTTTGGCGAATTCGCCTTGCGTGTTTGCATGTGTTTGTAGAGTTGGACGATTATTAGCGATCGCGCTCGTGCAGCCAATGCGCGAAAGTAACACAGCGAATGGGGGTGAGGTGGGAAGGAATGGTTCATCAACATCACTGCCGCTCATCATGTATCGTCATCGTGAGTTGCATTCAATCTCCAGGACTGTCGTAGGAGCACGGCGAAGGTCGATCATTGTGGATGGGAGGGATCACAGGGAGTCACAAAATTGCTTCGATAATCTCCCCGCGATTGTGCGGCTGCAGCAGCCAGCCATGCAATCACAGTGTCAGTTAAAAGCGTGTTAAAGAAGATAGGTGCAGATTGAGCTTCAAGCTTCAAGCGACGACCACTGCAACCAATTTGCAGCAACACATCATTGAATGCTGTATAGATGTCTACAGTTGGTTTAGTTGCATTTAGGGATGTGCGTGCTTGAAAAAATATATAGACAAACAGCAAGAGACGACAGTTTTGAACTATTTTTTTCTATTTGTCAATTAAATAAATTATGCTGCCAGTGAAAATACACTGGGAATGGGAATTAACAATCAATTCATTATTTTCAAACACTACTTCAGAAGTAGTTGATTGTATTTGCGATATCTTTCATTAGAAGATGTTTGTTTTAAAGTATGGATCAATTTGATCAAATATTGACCAATGATGACATAGTGTGGAGTTAAACACCCTCTGATTATTATTTTTTTATGGAAGATTTTAAATGTTATCACAATTATCCTCAGTTCATGGAAACTCAAAAGCATGTTTAATTTCAAAATAGATATTGAAAACAATAAATTTAATCAAAAACTGCAATGCTTTCAATTAAATTTATGAAAAATTGATCACACGGACAAAAGCAATCACGTGTCCAAAAAGAGCAAAAAGTTTTTCTCAAATCCTAGAACTATCAATAATTATAAAAATTACCTACAATAATAAAGAAATGATTTTTTTTTATTTTTATTTTCACCATTTCTTACTATCTAAGAAAGTCAAATGGTCACCCCTACTTCCATTAGTGAAGTACTGCAGCAACCGAGAGCGACAGCCATCCCCGCAAAATAGACCAGATGTTAATGGGGCGAATTATGGTAAAATATATCCTACTACCATGGCACATATCCATCCTGAGGCACCCATCGCGCGTCACCATAAGCCTGCAACTTGATCGCGCACCGTACTTGGCAAAGCACACCGCTTCTTACCCCAGCCCCACTGCGGGCCGGTCTGATGGTGCTAATGTCTGATCCTAGTCAGTGCGAAAAACAACAGCGCTCCTCTCTCGATCTCGACACAAATTGTCCGGGCCTCTTGGTAGTTTCTCGTTCCTTCAGCGTTGTCCGCTGCGCACTACTTGCTACAGCCAACAATCCATCACCATCTGCGTGTGCGAATTAAGTCACAAATTACGAGATACAATTGAGATTATTTACACCTCAGGCCCGCTGCGGACGACAACGGGGAGGATCGAAGATCCGTTATACGCATTCCTGGATATAGCGGATCTACTCTACTCGGCTGGCAGTGATTGAACGAAGGGATAAGATGGAATCTTCTCAAGTGTTAATAGAGCTATTGATGCCTCATCGGCATCAAATGTCGGGCGATGGCATTTTCGTATCTGGTACGAGCAACGACCCTCATGCCATCAATGATGCTCGTTCTTTACATTGTTCACAAAAAAAAGTACCAAGTCCCAAGAAACATCATTATCAAATGTGTGGAATGAACAGCTTTGCAAACGAAACCGCAGCCATTGTACGCCATGCACGGTGGCGGCACAAAGGAGCAGAAGGTGATTTTCGGTAATTTTGAGGTTTTCAGCATATGGCGCCACGGTCTCAATGGAAAGACATCCATTTAGCAAATTTACACCATTTAGTTGGACTTTATACAAACTACACACTTTATAAATTGGACGTATCGTTATGACAGAATAATGAAAGGGTATAATCATTAAAGTTGAAATAGGTTAAAAGATGTTGGGAGCATAGTAATTTTTATTTATTTTTTTTACATCAGTATTAAATCGAAGTTTCATTTAGTGTTAAACATGATTTAAATGAATTCCTCTGGACATAATGAGGATAAATGTAGTAATATTTAACCTTTCCGTCCCAGACGTCTACTTTTAAGGACTTTCGAAAATAAAAACTGTTGTAAAATACACATTTCTTGTCCGATTCCTATGCAACAACTTGTGTTTTATCTGGATGGATCCTTATTTTCGATTCATACTGGATTCATTCTAGTCGATCTACAGCGCAGTTGCAAATTCATTCCCTTTGTGGTCAGTTGTTCCCGGAAAAGTGGCCATAGAGAACTGAATTCAAAACCTCAAACTGCATGATATCACAAATAGACCTGATGTGCACCGATCGAAAATTTACCGGCGGTGGCGTGATAGATCATTTTCAGCCAGCGGCGGCGGCATAGCAGCGTCACGCAATTCATGATCGGCGGCGGCGGCGTGGCTGCGTGGGTCGGCATGGACTAATTTCAAGCATAAAAAAATTTCAGGATTTTTTTCAGAAGCTCCTCAACGTGTTCCTCAGGAATTTTTTTAACGAGTTCGATGGGAAGGTCATTAAAAAATTCCCACATAGTTCTTCAGACATTCCCCAGGAATTCTTCCGAAAGTTCTTCCAGGATTTCGTCCTGCTGTTTCTCCAGGATTTCGTCCGGAATTTCCTCCAGGATTTCACCAAAAAGTTCCTCCATGATTTTGTGTGGAGGATTCTCCATGATTTAGTCCGAAAGCTCCTCCAGGATTTCATCCGAAATTTTCTACATGATTTCGTCTGGAAGTTCCTTTAGGATTTCGTCCGAAAATTCCTCAGGAAGTTCATCCAAAAATTCTTCCGGTAGTTCCGGAAGTATTTCGTCGGAAAGTTCTTCCAGGACTTCGTCCGGAAGTTCCTCCAGCATTTCGTCTGGAAGTTCCTAAAAATTTCGACGGAAGTTCTTCCAGGATTTCTTCCGAAGTTGTCTCCAAGATTTCGTCCGAAAGTTTCTCCAGAATTTCGTCCGAAAGTTCCTTTAGGATTTCGTCCGGAAGCTCCTTCAGAATTTCATTCGAAAGTTCCTTCAGGATGTCGTCTGAAAGCTCCTCCAGGATTTAATTCAGAAGTTCTTTCAAGATTTCTTCTAGGACTTCCTCTTGTATTTCGTCCGGAAGTTCCTTCAGAATTTCGTCTGGTAGTTTTTCCCGGATTTCTTCTGGAAGTTCCTCCAGAATTTCGTTCGAAAGTTCCTCCATAATTTCGTCCGTAAGTTCCTCCACGATTTCGTCCAGAAGTTTCTCCAGGAATTGCTGATTTGCGGGGATTATAACCAGCCCCGTCTACAGTGGATTCAGAATGCTAATTATAACGTGCTGATTGCTGACACTTTGTCTGTTCCTGGATCAAGTGCTGCACTGCTGGACGGAATGGATTTCATGAATATGACCCAGATTAATTACCATCGTAATCAATCAGATCGTACACTGGCCCTTGTGTTCTGTTCCGATAATTATAAACCAAACGTCAACCCTGCTGTAGTTGCTTTGATGCCCGTTGATACGCATCATCCTCCGTTGGAAATATATATCCCAGCGCGACGTGAATTCCCGACTGATTACTCGCACGGTACAGACGATAAGCCAGGCCTGGATTTTGGTAAGGTAGATTATGAGTTACTCTGCAGTGATCTTCAAAATATCGATTGGGATTGTTTAAATGCGAGTCAGAATGTTAACGACATGGCGAGTAAATTCTGTTTTACCGTTCAACAATGGTTGCAAGCCAATGTTCCTGCTCAGCGGCCCCCAAAGTCACCTGCTTGGAGTAACTCGTTACTTAGAAAGCTGAAACGCGAAAGAAATACCAGTCAACGAAAGCATCGTGCGCAACGGTCTCTGGAGAGCAAACTTCGTTTCCAATGTGCTAGTAATGCTTACCGCAGCTTGAATTCGGATTTGTATAAGGCCCACGTTATGAGAGTGCAAACCAATCTCAAGCGTAATCCCAAAAGCTTTTGAAAGTTCGTCAACAGTAAAAGGAAAAACTCATCTATTCCAAAGAATGTGGTATATGACAACGCTGAAGCGAAAACATCTGCGGAATGTTGTGAACTCTTTGCAAGATTTTTTGAATCCGTATTCAATCAAAGCTCTGCCACCGACGCCGAAGCTGCATCCGCCTCGTTAGACGTTCCATTGGACTTGATTAGCCTAACAACATTCGTGGTCACCCCGACAATGGTCATCGCTGCTGCTAAAAAGTTGAAAAGCTCTCTGTCTCCGGGTCCAGATGGGATTCCATCTGTTATATTTTGTCGCTGCTCCACTGTTTTCGCCGAGCCTCTCGCTTCTATTTTCTCCCGCTCACTCGATGATGGCATCTTTCCGGAGATTTGGAAGCAATCCTATATGTTTTCTGTCTTCAAAAATGGTGACAGAAAGGAAGTCAGAAACTACAGGGGGATTACTAGCTTATCAGCTGCGTCCAAGCTATTCGAAATAATCGTCAGTGAGGTGATTCTTAGTAAATCGAAGAACTACAACTCAACCGATCAGCACGGTTTTATGCCAGGAAGATCGGTTACTACGAACTTGTTAGTTTTTACTAACACGTGCGTGAATGCCATGGAAAGCAAGGCTCAAGTAGATGTTATCTACACTGACTTGAAAGCAGCCTTGATAAGATCGACCATAGTATGCTGCTGATCAAACTTTTTCGTCTCGGTATCTACACTAAATTTGCATCATGGCTGAGCTCTTACCCAATTGGAAGGAATCTACGAGTGAAAATTGATTCCTGCGTTTCATCGTCCTTCTGCAGTGGTTCTGGTGTGCCCCAGGGAAGCAACTTGGGGCCCTTGTTGTTCACGTTGTACTTCAACGATGTCGCTGCAAAACTAGGACTTGATTGCAAAATCATCTATGCAGACGATCTGAATATTTTTTTGGTGATACGATCGGCTGATGATTGTCACCGATTACAGAGTTTGCTGGATCTGTTCGTTGCCTGGTGCCATCGGAACCGACTTATTATCAGTGTTCCGAAATGTTCCGTGATGACGTTCCATCGATTGAAGGAGCCAATATTGTTCGATTATCGGATAGACGACACGATACTTGAAAGAGTTGAGATGGTTTCCGATCTAGGAGTCATGTTGGATCCAAAGCTGACATTCAATTCTCATTATACAGCGATAATCTCCAAAGCAAATCGTCAGCTGGGCTTTATTGCTAAAATTGCCAAAGACTTTACCGATCCATATTGCTTGAAGTATCTGTATTGTGCGCTTGTACGACCAATCCTTGAGACCGCTTCTGTTATCTGGACGCCAAATGATGTATCATGGTCCCTAAGGATTGAACGTGTTCAGCGGAGGTTCATTCGGTTGGCATTACGTAGTTTGCCCTGGCGTGACCCATTGAATCTTCCAGCTTACCCTGATCGCTGTAAACTGCTTGGTATGGACACCCTTGAAAGAAGAAGAAAAATTCAGCAGGCAACATTCGTTGCCAAGGTACTGAACAACGAAATTGATTCACCGCAGCTGCTTGCGCTTCTGGACTTCCGCGCAATTCAACGTCCTCTCCGGCAACGATCACTGCTACAGGACAGGTTCCATCGAACGGCGTTCGGCTACAATGAGCCACTATCGTCGATGATCCGGACGTTCACGGTAGTTGAGGATCTTTTCGATTTTAACCAAACAAGCACACGCTTCAAAAAGAAGATTTATCGTTCGTCATTGCTGTAGGTGTAATTATCGTGTGTTATGACAAGTTATGTAGAGTATTTTATTCATTAAGACATTGTAGTCAGATGGATCAGCACTAAATAAACAAATAAATAAATAAATTCCTCCGAAACATCATCCTAGATTTCGTCCAGAAGTTGCTCCAAGAATTCCTCCGGAAGCTCCTCCAGAATATTGTCTGGAAGTTGTTCTAGGATTTCGTCCGGAAGATCCTCCAGAACTTCGTCCAAAACTTTCTCCAGAAAATTATCCGGAAGTTTCATCAAGACTTCGTTCTAAAGTTCCTCAAGAATTTCTTTCGGCAGTTCCTTCAGGATTTCGTCCGGATGTCTATTCAGGGTTTTCAGCAAAAGTTTCTCCACTAAATTCCTGCGGGAGATCCTCTAAGTGTTCTTGCAGGAATTCCTCAACATTTCCATAACAATTTCATCATCAAAGATTTTTTTCGGAAGATTCTCCAGAAATTCCTTTCTGGGAGTTCGTCCGGCAGCCCCTCAGATAACTTCTCTCTAGATTACTGCACGGGGCCCTCCTTAGCCGTGCGGTAAGACGCGCGGCTACAAAGCAAAACCATGCTGAGGGTGGCTGGGTTCGATTCCAATTTTCGGATTGGAAATTGTCTCAACTTCCCAGGGCATAAAATATCCTGGATAATCCTCTAGAATGTCTACAAGTTTTTCCTTAGAGAATCTCCTGGAATTTCTCTGGGGGTCCTCCAGAAACTCCCCAAGAATTCTTCGTAAATTACTTCGAGAGCTCTTTTTCGAAACTCACATATAAATTCTAACGCAACTCCCAACCACCCGGAGGTTGTTCTAGGTATACTTATGAAAATTCAATTTCGAGTTTTTCCACAAAATATTACGGAAATCCCTCCAGAAGTTTCCCAAAGCATTCCTTCAAGAAGCCCCAGTTGAATAGGTTTGGAATGCTTCAGTAATTTCTCGCCATCTCCGGATTGGCAATCCTACGCTCGCAAGGCAACTGGGCCATATAAACCCGTCGGAAACATTGATGATTATATCTGCTTAAGGAATGAATAAAGTACATCTATCCGTTTTCTAGTTATGCGGATACGGACCATTTATTTTTTTTTATTATGAAATAATTTTAGACCAAAATACCAAAGAAATCTATGAATAATTTTTGTGGCTGTTCGGCTACATTGAGAGTTGACGTAAAGTCAATTCCAGCCGTGTGGTGTCGGCAGCTGGCTATCTGGCTAAGAATAACATTACGGTTTGCCTGTTCCAGTGGTAAAAGTCCACCATACAGGTGACCCCTAATTTTTGGTGTGATGCGGCTTTATGCTTACCGTGCCTACGAATGAATGGTTAGGGGTCTAATAAGAACCTAACCACACACGGAGCCTGTTAAGCACCACACGGTTAGAAAAAGTACCTAATATTAGGTACTTTCCACTCATATCGAGGGTTCAGTGTGGAACCCAAAATTAAGTAATATTGACGTAGGACTTACGTCTCTCTTTACTATACCGGGTGTCATTCCAAAATATTCAAATCGACCGCGTTACGCTATGTTGAAAGATTTTGAACGTTAATAGCGTTCGTCTCAATGGACGAATTTCTGCGGTAAGCCCCTTAATCGACAGATTTCAAG
Source organism: Armigeres subalbatus (assembly GCF_024139115.2). Taxonomy (NCBI): domain Eukaryota; kingdom Metazoa; phylum Arthropoda; class Insecta; order Diptera; family Culicidae; genus Armigeres; species Armigeres subalbatus. Next base: position 1,047,659 of record NW_026942188.1, read on the forward strand.
TATGCCTTTCATGTCCATGCTTGATAAGACCCGAAAAACTTGTTTCAATAGGCATGAAACTGTTTTCAATTAAAAACATTGAGATCAAGCGAACCTATACCCTTCGGGATACAAATTGTACATGGGTGCCAAATCCAATATTCTAGTGATAAAATTTTATGCGTGATTTTCATAAATAGCGTCAAAACTAACAGTGGATAATTTTTCTGATTTCATCACGAAGTGGAGGAAGGACTTCGCTTGACCATGCCTAAAAAAACATAAGATGTCCAAATCTCTCACATAATATTCGGATATTTGGATTAAAAAAGAAACCGATAACAGCTCAAACATTAATAAACTATCAATCGATTTTTCATCAAATGTTGGATTTTTTGGCATTGATCAAGAAATATCTAGATAAACATTGTTTGATACTGACCGCACCCAAAGAGAACGTGACTGAGTGATCGTCCCATGTTACCAATTCTGAATCTTATCACCCGAAATCCCATGTCCTGGTGTTTCCTTCCATCTACTACTAACAATGTTGTCTCAGAAAAGAACACGTACTTCTCACCTGAACTGCAATTCTAAGCTCGCTTGTCCGGCTTATTGGCCTGTATCAAGCGAAAAGTCCCGTTAGGAAATAAACGCCAGCATCGAGCAATGAGCGTAAAAAAGAAGAAGCCCTTCTCGAACGCGTTGATGATGATGACGCTTTGGCTGACAAAGAAACGGGATACAAGACCAAGACACTGGCTGATTGGCCCACCAATTGGGAAGCAGAGAAGATTCAAAATAAGGTATAAAAGAAAAGTGCATTCGCTCGCAGAGCATTCAGTCTTTTTTATACCACCACTAGAAATTCGCGGTTATTTGAAAAGATCGTTTTCTTACTTTTTGGACTTAGCCGAAGCAAACAGCCTTTTTCAAGGCTCTAAGAGTTAAAAATAATGTTCTCCTTCAGTCGCTATCGCACGGATTAGGAGGCCCTACATCCCCTGCTGGACCAACTTGTGGCGTACTTCAGGCAGTCCTTCAGTGGGAAGGTTGCCACTGTCGAGGCTAATATTCCGTGACCGGACAGATACTTCCTGAATTGTTTTTGATGATTCTTGTTCGAGGTAGATTTGATTTATGTGTCGGTTTGATAAGAAGATTTTGCCAAGGAATGGTATGCAACGCCGATTATTTATCCAAAATAGTTGATGTGAGAAATTTGGACATATTATGTATCTTAAAGGCATGGTCAAGTCAAGTCCTACGTCCACTTAGCGGTTATGTCACAGACATTACCCACTGTTCGTTTTTTTATTAATTGCAGCCGTTCACAATGAACTTCGCGGATGAGCAGCCAGGAGAAACCAGCCATAAACGACATAAGTTTGCTCGATTACATTTTGCGGGGAAAACTTCCGCTGAGGACAATCTTGCTGATGAAGGAAGCTCTAACATGGTCCGACCCAAAGATGTCCTATATATCAGCTAAATCAACAACGAAAAACACAATGGAAGCACGATCAAGCGTTCGAGGAACTGATGTTGCAGTTTTTTGTTTCTAAAGAGCAGGATCATGAAGGTATTTTCGAAGACGATGATAGTGATGAAGAAGAATCGAGTGATAGTGACAATGAAGATCGTGTGAAGAAGTAATAGGGGTTGCAGGCCAAATACACATTATTTGTAGTGGTCCGAAAGGGCCCATATGATTTGTTTTATTTGGGAAAGCAAAGGTCTAAAAGGTCTTATTATCGTAAACAAAACTGTACGGTGCTCACAATCATCTTCAAAAAAGCCGTGCGGTGCATGAATCCACTTTCTCTTGATTGTACAGAAAATTTTACATAAGACCAGTCCAATTTTGTTGATCTTGGCGCGATCCGAGCAAAGATATTTATATATAACTAGTCGAACCTTCCCCATCTCGCTCGGTTTTTTTTTGCATTCTAACTGTCAATTGTTGAGTTCATTGCAGCGACGCACTCCAGATCATTTTTTGGGCGATCGCATTGGGTTTCCTCCCAACTCGCCCTTTTATTGGATTTTGACAATTTTTCAACTTCCTCGTCAAATTTCCCTATTTTCTGTATATATAAACACAGCAGAGCCCAAGACGAATCGATTGGTGAGGAAATCTTGCAAATCGGCCAACCCGTTCGTGAGTTATATTGCCTCAAAGGAAATACAAACTCATTTATATATATATATATATATATATATATATATACTTATATATATATATATATATATATATATATATATATATATATATATATATATAGATATATAGATAGATTCTAAAAACTAAGGGAAAATGGGGTAAAATAGGTCATATCTTATTCTCCCGTGCCGTCCGGTCTATGAAACCACCTCCATTCGATTCTCCTAGTGATTTCACATTGAACTAGCATTTCTTTGCCGTTTTTGGGGGGCTTCGAGTGTAGAAATTGATGAATAATCATCAAAAGACGGAAATTGGGGTAAAATGAGTCATTCCATCATTCACAGTGCCGTGCGGTGCATGGATCTACTTTCTCTTGATTGTACAGAAAATTTTACATAAGACCAGTCCAAATTTGTTGATCTTGGCGCGATCTGAGCAAAGATATTTATAAATAATTCTAAAAACTAAGGAAAATGGGGTAAAATAGGCCATACCATGTTCTGCCGTGCCGCCCGGTCCGTGAAACCACCTCCATTCGATTCTCCTAGTGATTTCACATCGAACTAGCCTTTCTTGGCCTATTTCCAGGTGATCCGAGTGTAGATATTGAATAATTATCTTCAAGAAGAGGGAAATTGGGATAAAATGAGCTCAATATCTCCACTATAAGCTTTGTGCGGTGCATGAAACCATCTCCATTCGATTCTCCAGCAATTTTTACTTGAGAAAACGTTTTGGTTTTCAAATTCGTTCCACTCCGAACTGAGATACAGAATTCTTTCGCGTTTCGGGTCCTTTTTTTCCCACTGTGGGTCGTTTGGCCGATACCCATTTGGCCGAATGCCACTTGGCCGAAACCCATCTGGCAGAAAGGCCATTAGGCCGAAACCCATCTGGCAGAAAGTCATTTGGCCGAAAGGGTCATTTGGCCGAAATGGTCATTTGGCCGAAAGGGTCGTTTGGCCGAAAAGGTCATTTGGCCGAAGAGACATTAGGCCGAAAAGGTCGTTTGGCCGAGGGTCATTTGACCGAATAAAATTCATTTGAAAAGTGAGAAATTACGAATGAGAAGAGAGACGTCTCACTACCGAACCGAATGGGTCATTTGGTCTAAAGGGTCGTTTGGCCGAAAGGATCATTTGGCCAAATAGGATATTTTGCCGAATAGTTCATTTGGAAAGTGAGAAATTACGAATGAGAAGAGAAACGTCTTACTGCTCACTTCGCGCTTCTCAATTTTTACAGCGAGAAGTGAGAAATGAAGAGTTGGAAGTGTAACGTCTCATTACTCACTCCTCATTTCTCACTTCTCAGTGAAAAAAATGAGAAACGCGAAGTGAGTAGTGAGACGTCTCACTACTAACTTAGCGCTTCTCACTTTTTACAGTGAGAAAAAAATAAAGAGGGGGAAGTGAGACGTCTCACTTCTCATTCCATATTCATCACTTCTCGCTGTAGAAAGTGTGAAGCGCAAAGTGAGTAGTGAGATGTCTGAGAAGTGAGAAGTAAGAAGTGAGAAATGAGGAGTGAGAAGTGAGACGTCTCACTACACAAATTACCTTCTCGGAAAAAGGATCACATGCATAGCTTCATGGCCGTCTACTGATATCACCTTCCGGGACATCAACTGAAGAGTTCTAAGTTTTTTTGTCTTTATTAGCGAGACTTTCAACCCTGGGCTGGCTCGTCTCGCGTCTCGCGTTCTTTAACGGAGAATCTCCTACTCGACGTATGCTAAATTGCTGCCCGAGTCTCTTCTCCCGCCACTTAATCCAATCAATGCGTAATCGGATATAGCCAATTAGAAGGTAATGGTCTGGTAACGGTTATTTTCGGCGGATGCAGATGTGTTCGATTTGATTTTCATTTTGTTAACTACGAGAGACCCACCCACTTGACTTTTTGCACTGGTCGATGATGAAAAAGCGATCACCAAGTCGTTATTGCCACAGAATTCTTCAAATAGCTTACCGTCTTCACTCATTTCTCCAAGACCAGTCGAAGCCGCCTAAGCAGGAAACCAACTCCTTGGTGCCGGGAAGCGTTGTTCCCTCGAATACCGGAATATAATAAAACTTGTCACGACTAAGGGTATGCGATAACACACTTTTTCCTAACGAAACGAAACGAAACGAAATTTAAAATGTCTATGTTAATTCGAATCGAAACGAAACGAAATATGGATTTACTTTCGAAACTTCGAAACGAAACGAAATCAAGGTTCATTTGATTCGAAATTTTTCGAAACGAAACGAAATTTTATTTTTTTTCCGCGGAATTTTGATTAAATTGGTTTTACATTACTTACGCAATTCGGATTTCAGTTTTTCAAAGTCAAATAACTGTTTTACCATATACAGATGTGCTCGACTTGCGGTTAGCGGCAGTATAGTCTTATATACAATCAGCTCGACGAACTGAGCTATTCTCTGTGTGTCCTTGGCATACGAGAACAGCTGTTATGGTCAGTATGAGTTGAAAGCAATCATAAGTAAAGAACTTTCAGCAATTTCAATGATCTTTCAACCCGTTCTAGATTTTTTTTTGCAAATTTCATGCGAAGATCTAGAAATGCCCACAAATCTTCATTGTTCCTTACATATTGTGGAAATAGTCCAAGAAGAGCTTAGGGCTGTACACCAATTACGTAAGCAATTTTTCTGGGTTTTTAAACCCCCCCTCCCCATGTAAGATTTTTTCCCATACAAATCATTTTTTATTTATATGGAGCGAAAGAAAATGACAGACCCCCTCCCCCATAAGTGCTTACGTAATTAGTGTACGACCCCTTAGCTTGATTAACTGTACACATCGTAATTGCTAATCATGATTGTCCGAAAAACAGCAAATATGCACAGCTCACCAATTAAATAATATTCTTGGTATACAAAAAAGTTATTCTGTATACTTGCTTCGGAGTTTCCAATTCATGACCAATAACGATGCTGTCACGTCCTTACAGTCAATTTAGGATTAGGAGAGGAAAATTAGTTCAACATTCATTGTTATAAAACAGCGGTTCTCAACCTTTTTCTTGTTAGGTACCCCTTCGAACTTGTGCATTAATTGAGGTACCCCCTATATTTTTTTTTGCTGTAAATGAAAATAATCGTAGCTCTTAAAGTATATATAAAATGGATAACTCCATAAACTTCTGGAAAGGAGGCTTCCGAGCCTTTTGAAAGGAGGCTTCCGAGCCTTTTGAAAGGAGGCTTCCGAGCCTCTTGAAAGGAGGCTTCCGAGCCTCTTGAAAGGAGGCTTCCGAGCCTTTTGAAAGGAGGCTTCCGAGCCTTTCGAAAGGAGGCTTCCGAGCCTTTTGAAAGGAAGCTTCACGAAATCAAGAAATGCGATTTCGCCATGCTAAAATTCCGCGAAATTCCGCGGAATTTCGTTTCGAACCACCTGAAACGAAATTTTTCGAAATACCGCATATGCTTAGTCACGACGGTAGTTTGTGTTCTTCAAGATTTGTCCAACGGATTTTACTCAGTTCCAGAATTCCGAGCTTCATGCGACGTGCCTCGCTGGCAGTTGTGTCAGCTTCAGTGATGGGAAATGTCAAAAAAAAATCATGATGTTGCTATTACTAATTTGCTAATAACTTTTTAAATTTTTGTTACAATTCGGATATTTTTTATTAACATGTAATGCTTGAAGGATCTTAGAACTTTGTCAAACAGATCATTGTTCTAAATTCAAAGTGTGGGGTATGCAATCGAAATTTAATCACACCATGTGAGTCTGACTTGTATGCTCACCTCTATCTTACCATGTTATCATTTGACACAAATTCGACTCTCACGCTACATGTGTATATAAACAACACTCAATTGTAAATAACTCGTGAAAAAAGTTATTAACAAATTAGTCCCATGACATCGAAACAAACAATCCATTAAAATAAAAATTGTCAAAGCGATTGACAACGATGGCTAAAACTGCTGTCGGGTTGACACTCCGTCAACGAGCAGCCAGCACCTCTATTGTTGACCAAGTATTGAAAACTAATTCAACCAATTAATTGGCGTACAACCTATTCAATACTTGCTATTCAAAAGATACGCCCTTTTCGGAATCTAAATATTTTTTTCTTTACCAGCAGTAATAGGAATTCCATCCGCCATAGTCTCGAGATGTTTGCTAATTTATGAAATATATAAATTGTTAATTATCGATAATTATCGCTACATGATTGAATACTTGTAACGTAACATCAGTCCTAATTTAACAGTTCCAATAACTCGTAACTTTCATTAGGTATAAAAAACTGCGAGCTGAACTTATCTTTGCCTTCAGGCCAGCAGCTCTGGCAGAATTTTGTTATGGCAAGCATTTTTTACTGACTGCCATGATGTAGATATATAACAAAATACATTTAGGATGAAGTTTAATAAGCACATGTATGGTTTTGGTCAAATCGAACTAGTAAATAAGTTTAAAATCAAAATTGTTTACCTGTCTCCCATTAACAACTTTAATGACACGCTTCGTCACAAATTGAGAACAATTTTAAAAAGCGCGAATTGATCTGATTACCATACGAACAAGCCCATGTAGGCTAATGAGGTGCGACGACGGACTTTCTCACGGTCAGTCAATCAGCGAGCAAAAAGTGCCGATGAAACTGACGAGATTGGCCATCACCAACGACGCTGCGTTGAAATTTGGCTCATTAGAAAATGTGAACGTTTATCGAGCGTTTGGCGCGACGACGGCCAGTCTGGAATCCGAAATTACCACGAAATCGACAAATTTACAAACGCGTTTCAAGATCGATCGCTGCCAAAGAGAGAGCATTTTCACCTCGAACTTATTTACATAAAATTATAAACACAACCCCTCGAAGCTCCCTCGGTCGGTTCCGCAGCAACCCAGAAATGAAACCTCATTTGCTGAGGGCCGATAATTTTTCGCTTTTGCTATCTTCATTTTGGACACCTTTCGTCATGAGCGGGATATCTTCCCGCCACCGCACCAGGCAGTGCCGCTGCGCGCTGGGAGAAACAAAGTCATCTTTCACCAGCCAGTTGACTGTGTGGACCGTCGAAAATTATGTTGTTAAACGTTTAGTTTCTTTTATTAATGACCATTCAATTTATTTTTCCCGATGGTTGCGTCCCATTTCCACCAACAAACAACCCCATCCTTGAACGGCATCGAGTAGTGCTTCTCGCCGCAATATGGGAGGGAAGAGACGGCAGTGTATTAGGTTAATTTTTTACGCTACAGTGAGTCAATTTGTTAGGTTGTCGAAAGAGCTAAATAACGCGCGCTTCGGACTCGGACTTAAGCAGCTTTGAAGGTGCATTCAAAGCTGATTAGTTTGGATAAGTGTTCCCCAAACGGTGGTGGTTGCGTAAAGAAAAAATGTCCTAAGATTCTTCTTCTATCATGATTCATGACCTTAGCACAATTATTGGATGTAGAAAAAAAATTGAAAGCTTGCTTTTTAAAACTTCAAAGAATTTATATTTGACCAAACCCTCCTATTTAGATTATTTGATTTTAAAAATAGGTCACATCAATCGCAATCGTTCCCATATGTGGATTGGCCATAGGAGGGAGAACCACCGGTGCTGAGGATTTAGTTTTTTTCATCTGTGGCTCTATGACTAAGGACGCTCCACAGATTATTATTATGTTGTTATTCAGCCTTAGTTCGTTTCAGCTCACCACATGCTCGGTGCACCTACCCAATGGCTGATGATTCGGTATGAAAAGCGAGAAATCCATGTTTGTTTCTCGCGGGGCTCGTTTAGATAGGGCTCATCAACCGAACCCGCCTCGAATTCTTTTCACTGACCCTGTTGTTGATGGATGGTAATTAATTATATTTCGGATTACATTAGCTACAGATGATTATTTGCTTCGATTTTTTTGGCCTTGCTCCGCCACTTGCCCGAGCTGGTTATTACCATCGAACATAGCTATTTGGTAGTGGTCACTCGCTTCGAGGTGCTTGTTAGCTCGTTAATGGAAGATTCATTGGACGCTTGGTCCGTGTCCGTGAGGCAAACCCGCACAACACAATTGATGATTGAAGAGCTGAATTTTGAACTGAAAAGAAATCAAAGTCTTTCATTTCGGAGTGTTTTGGGAAATTGATATTGTTGCTTTGTTAAAAGTGGTATGACCCCTTGATCCTTGGTAATGAAGAGCGGACCCGACCACAAGCAATGTTGGTGGAATGAAACTCATACGGGCATGGCCATGTGGGTGGCTGGGAGGTTCGATTGATGAGTAATCGTAGCCCGGATCAAGGATCAAACGGCGCCGGGTATTGTTAGAGTGCAGTAATAGATGTTGGTCAGCAAAATTGTGTTTTCTTCATGAATTATTATTTCGAAATGTAATCACTAGAAAAAGTGACTCGATTCTACTCCCTTCAAATCAGTTTTGAATGTTCAAGATATGTTTCAAAGGCATTGCATTTCTCGTTACTTATGCCGGTAAGCATCATCATGTTTGTCTTTATACGGATCTAATAAAATCATCAGGGTTTATATTTCAGTAGCGGGATTCGGGGCAAGTGTGCCACCTCAAGCACTTTGTTCAGTAACTTTTTCTTTGTTAAAAGTTGGATATGATTTCAATACCAATTTACACTTATATTATGCAAAAAAGCTATTTCTGAAGCGTTTTAAAAATGGTTATAAATAACGAGTTTTTTTGGGCTACGGGGCAAGAGTGCCACCCATATGGGGCAAGACGGCCACCTAGATAATATCAAAGAATTTAAAGGAAAAATTAATATTTTAGCAGGTATGGCACTGGTACATGCTAGAGGTATCCAAAAGGAAGCATTTTCATACATTTTTAAGTTAACCGTTATTGGGTGTGACTTTGAAAAAAGGATTTATTGTACGTACCAAATTTTCAATAAATATTTTTGATACAACTATTTTCGTTACATTACAAAAGTGTCATTCAAATATTGAGCAACGCAAAAAATGGTCGTTTGGGATCGTCCATAAATCATGTCACGCGATGGAGCGAGGAAACGTGATGGTACCAATACCAATACCACTGTTTTTTGAGCTCTCATCCAAAACGTTCAGCGGATGAATCTGTGAACCCTGGAAGTTTACGGTTCTGGTTTCTGCATGGAAAAATTGTCCACCTTTCAAATGGAGAATCATTATTTAGTGAATAGCGTGTCATGGGATTGAAATATAATTAATGGTTTTCTTGATTTCGTCTTTTTATTCAAAAAAGCGGAACAAAACAAAAGCAACTTCAACGATAACAAATCAATCTTTTCATGACTACAAAGTTCATACTAGTTTTAAAGAGAAGTCAAGTCAGAAGTTGGACATTCATCTTTGTAACATTCGTGAAACCAAGCATGGCATGCACCACACTTGTTCCACTTCCACCCCTTACCATGCTCAGATAGAAGGAAACATTTGCCACACAGATCACATAATCGAGTTGCTGCATGAAAGGTCGATGTCGGTAACATCAGCAGGTGCAAAGATCGTTACTGAACACTTGCCTGTTCCGGGAAACCAATCCCGTCTTGGAAAATCCGTTTATTGCGATTGTTGCGTTGCATGTTTTAATATAAGTCTTTCCAAAAAGTTCACTCAGCTCAGCGGTGGGAAGCTGATAACAGTCACGTGGTCCGACTTGCCTTTTCAGAAAACACAATGTTTTTGGTATGTGAGCTGTGACCATCAATCAGCAACAATATCGGGCTCGATTCAGTTGGTCGAGTATGTATCAGGAAGTGATCGAAATATTTGTCGAAGTCAAAACCCGTCATCCATCCACTTTTGTTGCAATGGAATAATGTTCCCGATGGGGCGCCCTTCTTCAAGCCTTCCGTCATTCGAGCTCTTGCAAAAAGTAGCATCGGTGGGACGAAAATTCCGCTCGCTGATATGGTCAAGCAAGCCGTTGCCATGATTCCGTGTTCCGCTGATGTTATTCCGCCAACTTTCTTTTTTCCTCGCAGCGCCAGAACCCGTGATTTCTTGGTTTGTGGTTCATAGAAGCATAAATTAAGTAAAAATATATAATCAACCGTGTTTTTATTCTTACCGTGCAAATTGATGTTTCGTCCACATTGAATATTCTGCTTGGGGGGAACTTTTGTGGGCTTCCTGTTTTCTTAAGGAGACCGAAATTTTTTTCAACAGCAACTCGATTGAATCCTTGAAGGCGAGCAGCTGACGTGGGTTCTGCAATCCTGAGAGAAAGTTCCTGGTGCCTGGTTCGGAAGCCATAAAACTAATCCCAACCGGCCAGTGTTCAACCGGTTCGGTGTCTCGGTGTTGCTGCGCTCCGCTAGCTCAAACGCAAGGCTGCGCACATCACGAGAACCAATTCCGTGGCATCGTTTTTCAAGATCCAAAATGTGGTTAACCAATTCCTCCTCCTGCCGCGCGTTGAAAACATGCTCGTAACAACCCAAACTCATCTCCAAGCTGGCGCCGGGAGTGTTCTCGTTGAGCTTCAAGTACTTGGCAAGAGTCTTCCTTGGAGCTTTGTGTTCTTCAGCAGCTCGTTTCACCGAACTACCTTTTTCGGTCTCGGACCGCATTGCCGCTTCCATTCTGGCCGTTGGCCAACTTTTTCGGGACGAAATTCGCTGGTATTTACGCACCATCCTGCTTCACTGTGAACGCAACAACTGTGTTTGTTTTTGACAGCTTCACTCTCGAGAAAAATAACGAACATATCAGGTGGCACACTTACCCCAACATTAACAAGTTTCATAAATTAACTTTTTTTCGGAATTTTTTTGACTGTGTCATCGCTAGAAACAAATACTCTTTCATTCAATTCCACACTGCAATATACACTTTCTCGATATTTTGTTTGTATGTAATCTGACAACTTATTTGAATTGGCTGGAATATTATAAAATTGCACGCAATTTTGATGCTCATTATAAAATTGATCATAAAAAAGTGGAGATTTGACAATTCTATACAAAATTCCGTACACTATGTCTGGTAGTACGATCGAATCTAGCTGTGTACCGGCTGGGTCGTTTAATACATATTTTATTGAATAAATGCCGGGTGGCTCACTTGCCCCTATGGCACACTTGCCCCAAACTCCGCTACTTAATTCAGTAACCACCTAATTCATAATGGGCGCGCAGTCAATTTTCACCACGTATTGCATCAAAAAAGCGAACGCTTAGGCTTAGGCTAGCTTTGAAGTGCGGACTAGACGCTGCACAATGGGATCATCCTGAGAATAGACGATCGAAAATGTTTAGACACCGTAAACGGCATTTTTTCGTCAAAGTGTCTTCCTAGGGTAATCTTATATTTTTTTTCCTGCATCAGCAGGAATATAAATTTTAAGGGTCAAAAAGCTTGAATACCCGAGCAAATTTTTTTTTAGAAATTTTTTTTTTAGATGGTTGATGTCTTCAGCAAAGTTTTAGAGCATGTTATTTCGAACTTCTTTGCTGAATAAACCTTATACTTTGGAATAACATTTGAAGGAGAAATCGCTTCAATTTGGTAAACTAACCTCAAAATCGGGATTTGAGGTTTTCCATGTTTTAGTTTCAATTAGTCAACTCAATGTTCTGTAAACTTGTATATATATATAAGTAAAATAAAGCAGTTTAAGGAGACTCCAGCAATATACAATGAGAATTTGTTATAATATAATGATTATTAGGTCAAATAGGTGCTATTTTATTCAATGTTCATTTTTTCAATTGGAACTTCTTGGCACCTAAATTTTTAAAAGTTTGTTAGCCCATTATGTCTAGAATAAGGTCTGGGATAAAAAAATATCGGGTCTCATAAGGCACATTTTAACCAATTGGTATTTTTAGAAGTCTCCAAAATCACAGAAAACAAACTGTTTTGTGAATTATCTAATCAAAATCAAGGAAATCGTAGGATCTCATATTTTTTCTTGAAAGTAGCATTCTTAAGCTTAAATTTCATAATAATAGATTGAAAATCGGTCCAGTAGTTCAAAAGTTATGCATTTTTGACAAAAATGAATTTTTGATAATGTTAATACTTTTACCAGACTTTTTCAAAATTGTTCACCCTAATGGCCAAACAATAAAACAACGGATCTATTAATTTTCGTAGAGGAATAATTCAACCAAATGTTGCAAAACTCTGGAAGGTCGAAAATCGGTTTCACCTGATATTGCTGTACGTATACCTGCATTACAATGTACCATCTCTATAAAAACGACGTTTTCGAATATTCACTTTTGTCAAGAATCCATAACGTTTGAATTACTGAACCGATTTTCAATCTATCTAAAACCTAAAAAATACGAGACCCTACAATTTATTTGGTTTCGCTTGAATAATTCACAAAACAGTTTGTTTTTCTTGATTTTTAAGACATTCAAACACCAATTGAATGAAATCTGCCTTATGAGACCCGATAATTATTTATCTCCTTCCTTATTCTAGACACTAGCTTTATGTACCCGGCCTTGCTCGGAATTGCCAGTTTAGTTTTCAGTTTTTTATCATAATCAGAAAATGTAAAACCAATTGATCAACAGAGTAATTGTGTTAACTTATTGATACTTCACCATTTGATTAAATGAAGGCTTTTAGAAGCATTGACTTATCTTTAAAAAGGGATCGTTGGTTTGAATTGCCTTATTCCGATCAATTGCTAAAGAAGAAAAAACATCCACCGATGCTTTATTTCGGGCAAACGCCCATTTTTAAAGAAGGGATCACACTCGTCATTGCCTTATTCCGGGCAAATGCCTACTTTTAAAGAAGAAATCACACCCAGCATCCAGAAGAAAACACATTAATCATTGCTTTTCACTGGGCAAACCGATGAATGGTAACAATTATCATTGTTCTATACCCAGCAAATGCATGCTTTCTATGAAAGATTTTTCTGATGCTGTTCATAATTATCCCAAATGCCCTTCATGTCGAATGACCTTAGGCCAAATAGTGTTATGTAAATAGCCTGCTTCATTCAGGGATATGTCATTTTCCGGAAATGTCATATTCTGGGATATGTGTATCGGTAAGAATCATTTTTGGGAAATATCATTTTCGTTGAAGTCATTTTTGGGGAAATGTTATTACCGGGAAAATGTTATTGTCGAGAATTTGCTATTTTTGTGGAATTCGGGAAATTTGTTTCCGGAGCATTGTACGATGTCAAAGAACCTCGAATGAACTAAATAAGAGGGATTTTAAATTAAGTCGTTTTCTAAACAATACCCAACCCCAATAACCTCCCGCATTCCAAAAGTTTTTCCCAGCTTCTCTATAATAGGGTAGAGGGTAGAGAATACGTGTTTACATTTTTTTTTTTAATTGACCCATGCGGAAAAATGATATACTAAACTTTTCGTTTAATAAATATACCCTCTCTCTCATTCAGCTATGACACTCCTACCCAGACTGATATAGTCTTCCTTAAACAGAGAATATGGGTTCCAAATTTGGTGGACATCGGTAAATGGGTTCAAAAGTTATGCTGAATTGATCGATAACTAAACAATACCCCCCTCTCACACCCTCCCCCTTTTAAAATGACCTACCCACATCCACTAAAATTGTTTCCTTAGGATAATATTTGATACAAATTTGGTTCAAATTGGTCATTGGATTCAAGACTTACTATGAGTTGATCAATTGCTGAACAATACCCCTCCCCCATACCCTCCCTTTTTCAAAGGGCATCCCTAACCACACTATCGTCGTCTCCTTAATATGAAGAATGTTTGTTCCAAATTTGGTTGAAAACGGCCAATGGGTTCAGAAGATACTCCGAATTGACCAATAACTAAGCCATACCCCTTCCCCCACACCCTTCCCCTTTTCCAAACAGCATCCCTAACTCCCCTATCGTCGTCTCTTTAAGATAAAGAATGTGTGTTCCAAATTCGGTAGAAATCGGCCAAGGAGTTCAAAAGGTACACTGAGTTGATCAATAACTAAGCAATACCCTTCCCCCCACACCCTCCCCCTTTTCAAAAGAGCATCCCTTACCCCCCTATCGTCATCTCTTAAAGGTAAAGAATGTGTGTTCCAAATTTGGTTGAAATCGGCCAAAGGGTTCAGAAGATACACCGAGTTCACCAATAACTTAGCAATACCCCTCCTCCAACAAACCCTCCCCCTTTTCCAAAGAGCATCTCTAACCCCCCTATCGTCGTCTCCTTAAGATAAAAAATGTGTGTTCCAAATTTGGTTTATTTTTACACGATTTTTTTTCGCTCGTGTTTTTTATATTGTGTCTTTAATTTACCACCAAACTCTTCGCAACATGTTTCAAAAAATCCAAGATAAATCAAAGAAAAATCACATGATAATTGATATGCGTTTAACATTTAGGATGAGTGGAAAATTGAGAAAATATAAATCGTGTAAAAACAAAATCCAGTGTATACAAGTTTACAGAATATAATGTGTTGATTAATTGAAACTAAAACATGGAAAAGCTAAAATAACCGATTTTGAGGTTATTTTACCAAATTGAAGCGATTTCTCCTACAAATGTTAGTTCAAAGTATAAGGTTTATTCGGCAAAGGAGTTCCAAACAACATACTTCAAAATTTTTCTGAAGACATCAACTCTCTAAAAAAATGTTCTAAGAATTTTTTTTTGCTCAGGTATTCAAGTTAATTGACCCTTTAAATTTATATTCCTGCTAATGCAGGGAACAAATATGAGACTACCCTAGGAGGACACGAAAAAATACCGTTTAGGATGATCCAATTGTGCGCTGGCAGAGTCAGACAGGACGAGGATTGGTTTCCTGGATCGATAGGTGGCTGCGATAAATACAGTGGCTGCTTCGGTCGAAAGGATGCTGCACATATCCGGAAGGCTGTCTGACACAGTGAAATCGGTCCCGGTGACCCCAATGCCGACTCCACGGCCCGAAACTGACCAATCCGTAGACCTGTGTTCATGGCTGGGGAAATCTCTGTTAAGGAGCTCGGCCACCGACCTTCTAAGAGCCATTGAATTGTCACCCCGGCGGAAGTTGTAAGCTTTCGACCTGTTTATAGTGGCTGTTGAGGAGTGCCCGCTCATCGCTCCATGCCAGTGGAATCGCACCGCTGTACTCTTCGGTGAGGAGAGGGATCCTATATTCTCCGGAAGTGGCTGCGGCGAAAGAGGCGGCTTTGTGGCAGATGGCCGCCAGCGCACGGTGGCGAAAAGGCAAGATGCCTGCCTCGGTACAGGCAGACTCGGCTGGTGTTGAGGGTAACAGTCCTGAGGCGGCACGAACGTAGGAATTAAAAGTCGGTGACAGAGTTTCGACTAGGTTACGGTGGGCGATACAGGTCAGTTCCAGGCCATAGAATAGGCGGCTATCAATGATAGCCTCCCCGATCTTTAACCGGAGCCTCCTGTTGTTGGTTCGATGAGGCTTAGACAAGGTCCGAACCAGGTTGACTCTGGTCCGACAACTTACTTTGACTTCGTGGAAGTGCGGGAGGAACGAGAGGCTCCGGTCAATGGAGACTCCGAGAACTTTCACAATCTTTTTGTTGGGGATGGACTAGTCACCCAACTTAAGGCTCAGTCCGGACTGCTGATGCCTCCACTTCCAAACATTTGCTGCCTGTCATAGTAAAGCCTACCGAGTTGGCCAAAGGGAGGACGGCACTGGCAGCAGATTGTGCCTTGATCCGAGTAAGCCCAGGCGTGTCGCCAACGACAACCAACAGAATGTCATACGTAGATATATAAGTTGACGGGTAGGAAACGAAACATCCCGTTCATGCCACGAAGAACTACGTGACGACTGGAACGGTTCCCTGTGGAACTCCTGTTTCCTCCGGGAAGGTTCTCAAACTGTGATTACCAATCATAACTTGGAAAAACACCCTGTGAGGAAGTTCCGAACAAAAGCAAGGAGGTTCCCGGAAATCCCTACTCTTTCAACTGCTGGAGGACGTAGGGGGTCCAAGTCCTGTTGAAGGCCTTGGAGATATCCAAGGAAACTAGATCCACGTGCTTGTCGTCGTTGTAGGCGTTCTGCAGCACATCTCCCAGGTATGCAAAATATACTCCCGTGCTGTAACCCGGGCGGAACGCGGAACGAACCCTTCAGGCCGACGATTCACTAATCTCTCCACAACCTTTGAGATACAAAAGGTTAGTGAAATAGGCCGGTACTTTGTGTAATCTCGGGAGGAAATCTTGTTCTTGGGAATAGGTACATCGAGGCTTTTCCGCCACTTGTCCGGATAGATTTGATCAGACCATGTTTGGTTGGTCAAAACTTCAGAAACGGGATTTCGTCGCAGGGAGGTAGGTTTTTGATCATGGGATATCCAATCTCTTCGAGACCTGATGATTTTCCGTTACTCCTTGAGAGGGCGAACGACAGCTCAGGAACGGAGAATTAAAAGCAGAATTTTGTGAATCCTGTGGGACTCGAAAGTTGGAGAGAAACGAAGATCTGCTGGCGATAGTCCGCTAAAAATTGAGATGGATAGAGGAAAATCTTCGCTTACTGCTAAGTGTGTTCATTTTTCCCCAGAGTTCGGCCGCAGATTGGCCGGGGTTGACCGAGTCGAGAAAATCCTCCCACTGTTTTCTCTTAACTTCAAGAATCACTGACCTGCATTCGTAGTGGTTTTCTTTATAGGGCAAGGCAGTTGCCTTGTTAGGATGACCAACGGGTAGTCTCCGTAGCCCACAAGGCATGTGTCGTCCGACCACCAACGGAGTACCTTTCGTCCTGGCCGAGTGCTAGTTTGTGGCATGCAAGCCACGGTGGCATCGAGAACGGTTTTGGTGCGGAAGGGAAGGAAGAGTTGTGGGTGCGTTTCGTTCAAATTTGCGTCGAAGCTGGTGGTCATAAGCCTCCCAGTCGGCGGCATTGTAGCGCCATTTTCTCCGGGTAATGTCACCCCAGGCTGGATGATGCGCGTTGATATCCCCCATGAGAAGGATAGGGGCGGGGGAGTTGTTAAAGATGTCGCTTACCTTTCTTTCGATGCCCGAAGTACATCGAACGAGCTGAAGTACATCGAACGGGATATCCCGAAGGACCCCTATCGCTACCGAATGCCGGATATTCGAACCTACCTTGACGGTCCACTTGTACTTCTCTCCTAGGGAGTGGTCCGTGGAGTCGAGTACAACAGTTCTAGGTTGGGGAGGTTGTTCCAGAAGCCGTTGATGTTCCAGGAAGAGTGGGGGTCGGAGAGGGAGCAAGAGCCTTGGTACCGAACCGGTAAAAGGTATCGGCAATGAAGAATGTTTTGCTTATCAAAGAGTTTTTATGACTAGAGCGAGAATCGAACCCTCTCTTCATAATACACAACATATTAACACACTTACTACACAATACGGTCAAACGACTGGAACCGCTAACCGCATGGCAACGAGGTCATTGTCAAACATTTCTTATTTCAAAAGTATTCGGAAAATAAAACAAAATAGGGTATTTGTTCTATGAAATCGATTAGTAAGAATCGTACTGGGTGTTATAGTCCTCCGGAAGTGCCTCCTGGAATTCCTCCGGAAGTTCCTCCTGGAATTCCTCCGGAAGTTCCTCCTGGAATTCCTCCGGAAGTTCCTCCTGGAATTCCTCCGGAAGTTCCTCCTGGAATTCCTCCGGAAGTTCCTCCTGGAATTCCTCCGGAAGTTCCTCCTGGAATTCCTCCGGAAGTTCCTCCTGGAATTCCTTGGAAGTTCCTCCTGGAATTCCTCGGAAGTTCCTCTGGAAGTTACTCCGGAAGTTCCTCCTGGAATTCCTCCGGAAGTTCCTCCTGCAATTCCTCCGGAAGTTCCTCCTGGAATTCCTTCGGACGTTCCTCCTGGACTTCCTTCGAAGGTTCCTCCTGGAATTCCTCCGGAAGTTCCTCCTGGAATTCCTCCGGAAGTTCCTCCTGGAATTCCTCCGGAAGTTCCTCCTGGAATTCCTCCGGAAGTTCCTCCTGGAATTCCTCCGGAAGTTCCTCATGGAATTCCTCCGGAAGTTCCTCCTGGAATTCCTCCGGAAGTTCCTCCTGGAATTCCTCCGGAAGTTCCTCCTGGAATTCCTCCGGAAGTTCCTCCTGGAATTCCTCCGGAAGTTCCTCCTGGAATTCCTCCGGAAGTTCCTCCTGGAATTCCTCCGGAAGTTCCTCCTGGAATTCCTCCGAAAGTTCCTCCTGGAATTCCTCCGGAAGTTCCTCCTGGAATTCCTCCGGAAGTTCCTCCTGGAATTCCTCCGAAAGTTCCTCCGGAAGTTCCTCCTGGAATTCCTCCGGAAGTTCCTCCTGGAATTCCTCCGGAAGTTTCTCCTGGAATTCCTCCGAAAGCTCCTCCTGGAACTCCTCCGGAAGTTCCTCCTGGAATTCCTCCGAGAGTACCTTCTGGAATTCCTCCGAAAGTTCCTCCTGGAATTCCTCCGGAAGTTCCTCCTGGAATTCCTCCGGAAGTTCCTCCTGGAATTCCTCCGGAAGTTCCTCCTGGAATTCCTCCGGAAGTTCCTCCTGGAATTCCTCCGGAAGTTCCTCCTGGAATTCCTCCGGAAGTTCCTCCTGGAATTCCTCCGAAGTTCCTCCTGGAATTCCTCCGAAGTTCCCCCTGGAATTCCTCCGGAAGTTCCTCCTGGAATTCCTCCGGAAGTTCCTCCTGGAATTCCTCCGGAAGTTCCCCCTGGAATTCCTCCGGAAGTTCCCCCTGGAATTCCTCCGGAAGTTCCCCCTGGAATTCCTCCGAAGTTCCCCCTGGAATTCCTCCGGAAGTTCCCCCTGGAATTCCTCCGGAAGTTCCCCCTGGAATTCCTCCGGAAGTTCCCCCTGGAATTCCTCCGGAAGTTCCCCCTGGAATTCCTCCGGAAGTTCCCCCTGGAATTCCTCGGGAAGTTCCCCCTGGAATTCCTCCGGAAGTTCCCCCTGGAATTCCTCCGGAAGTTCCCCCTGGAATTCCTCCGGAAGTTCCCCCTGGAATTCCTCCGGAAGTTCCCCCTGGAATTCCTCCGGAAGTTCCCCCTGGAATTCCTCCGAAGTTCCTCCTGGAATTCCTCCGGACGTTCCTCCTGCAATTCCTCCCGAAGTTCCTCCTAGAATTCCCCCCGAAGTTCCCCCTGGACTTCCTCCGGAAGTTCCCCCTGGAATTCCTCCGGAAGTTCCCCCTGGAATTCCTCCGGAAGTTCCCCCTGGAATTCCTCCGAAGTTCCTCCTGGAATTCCTCCGAAGTTCCTCCTGGAATTCCTCCGGAAGTTCCTCCTGGAATTCCTCCGGAAGTTCCTCCTGGAATTCCTCCGAAGTTCCTCCTGAATTCCTCCGGAAGTTCCTCCTGAATTCCTCCACAAGTTTCTCCTGGAGTTCCTTCGGAAGTTCCTCCTGGAATTCCTCCCGAAGTTCCTCCTGGAATTCATCCTGAAGTTCCTCCTGTAATTCCTCCGGAAGTTCTTCCTGAAATTCCTCCAGCAGTTCCTCCTGGAATTCCTCCGGAAGTTCCTCCTGAAATTCCTCCGGAAGTTCCTCCTGGAATTCCCCCTGGAAGTTCCTCCAGGAATTCCTCCGGAAGTTCCTCCTGCAATTCCTCCGGAAGTTCCGCCTGGAATTCCCCCGAAAGTTCCTCCTGCAATTCCTCCGGAAGTTCCTCCTGGAATTCCTCCGGAAGTTCCTCCTGCAATTCCTCCGGAAGTTCCTCCTGGAATTCCTCCGGAAGTTCCTCCTGGAATTCCTTAGGAAGTTCCTTCAGGAATTCCTTTGGAAGTTCTTGCAGGAAATTTTCGGAAATTCCTCCAAAAGTTCCTCCTGGAAAGAAATTCCTCCGAAAGTGACTGAAAGCCTAAAATCTTGAATATTAGCAACTAGTTCAGTCGAAATTTCCAAAAATGTATCCCACAATTCCCCCGGAAGTCCCTCTTCGAATTCCTTAGGAAGTTCCTTCAGGAATTCCTTTGGAAGTTCTTGCAGGAAATTTTCGGAAATTCCTCCAAAAGTTCCTCCTGGAAAGAAATTCCTCCGAAAGTGACTGAAAGCCTAAAATCTTGAATATTAGCAACTAGTTCAGTCGAAATTTCCAAAAATTTCTCCAACAATTCCTCCGGAAGTTTTTCCAGAACTTCTACCAAATGTTCCACCAGAAATCAAATGGGAAGTTTCCAATTTTTCAGGAAGTTTCTCCAAATTCATTTAGATTTGTTTACGCATAGTCCCGTTGAATGTCCGCCAGTTTTTTCTCCAGATATTTCTCCAAAAACTCTTCATAAATTACTTTGAGAACTCTTCAGAAATTTTACCTTAATGTCACATATGATTTTTAACTCAACTCCCACTCACTCCTAGGAATTCTTCCGGATTTTTTCTAAGAAAACATGTGAAATTCAGTTGTTGAAGAAATTTCTGGAGAAATTCGTAAATAAATTCCTTATTTGAATCACTGTAGAAATTTTTGGATGAATTCTTGAAATAATTTCGGAGGGATTCCCCGATGGGTTTCCAGAAGAAGTATGCTAACATGATTTCTGACGAAATTCCAAAAAAAATCAGGAAGTTGAATTATTTTTAAATGGAGTTTAATGAGAAATTAAATGAAAACTTTTTTAACTTCCAAATTATATTATTTGAAATTGTAAATGAAATTCTGAAATAATTTAAGCCCAAAGCACCAAAAACACCAATAAGACCGAAAATCCATCTGTCAGAAACAATTCAATGTTCCTTAAAAGTAATCTCGTTGTGTGATCAGCGTTATTCGGAAATTATTGAACTATCACTTTTAAATTGAATTTCAGTATGATTCGGGACTGACTAATTTTACGAAACCCATTAACCAACTGATTAATCGGCGTGGTAAAAAATATTCGGTGGCGTGGAATATTTGCACGCAGTGGCGCGCCGATTCGTTTTTGACGGCGGCAGTGGCGTGAAAAAATTACCGGTGGCAGTGGCGTGGCAGCGCACAGGGCTAATATTCATCTCATCGCAAAACAAAGAAGTACAACAAAAAATCTCGTCGCTTCTTTTTGCTAACACGCGTGCTCGCTGGTGAAAAAATCACAAAAATAAGAAACAAACCAAATTCCTTTTCATTGCTCTGTTTTTGATGGGATGGAAATAGGAGCTATGGGATGAAGTGCCGAACCGTTCCCCTATATAGAAGAAGAGAAGATATATGTATAGATTACTTTTTTCTATCAATTATGTCCCGTAGATAATCCACACCAAATTAAAAAAAAAAGTAATACAATTCGTCGTTGTTTACATTACAATTGCATCATTCTACCCATACTAATTTTCAAAAGTGACATGGGGTCATGAATGCCGCAATACACATGGAATCCGATATAGTTGTGTTCACGTCGAAAGTATCCTCTCGCGTAGTATCAAAGATAACACTAGCTTTTAGCCCAATAATGCCTTTGTTAGCATAGTGTTACCTACGAAACCCAAGAAAAGATGCAAACTTGCTTTCCTTCCTCTAAATTGCTCATCAGTATTCCAGATCCACGCTCAAATGCTGTTTCTCACTATCAAAATGCACACTGACAGCGCCAAACAAGTACAAAGTTCATAAAATTGGTTAACATTGTCATAAAATCACCAACAAAGCCCAAACCAACGACACCATAATCATCCGTGTCGCATCGAACCCAAACGTCCACCACATTCCGTCGGTCGGCCCCCGAAGCCCACGTGCTCATCCGCCGTAATCGTGTTGACAGTTCAGCTGCATAATAAAACAAATTTCGTTCTGTTTTCCACATGGAACCGGCGTAAACTTCAAATTTCTCATACGTCTTATTACTCTCAACGAACCATGCTTGGCAGCAGCATTCCCGGTCATTAATATTCGCTCACCACACGTTCGGACAGCTCGCCTGATTCGGTTGATACATAATTTAATATGTTGTTTGATTTTATTGTGCATAATATTTAAATTTAATTTTATGTTTCTGAATATGAATTATTTAATTAGGGGCACACACAAGGTAGATTTAGGAGGGCATCCCTCACGGGGACTCACGGGACGATAAGCGGGGCCGTCTCGTGTGGGATTATCTGCCTTTGGGGATAGGAGTTGTGGCGAATTTGTAATTGACGAACTGGAATAATTACGACTGCGCAGGTTCGGTGGCTTCTGTCTGCCCGAAACATGCGGAGTACGGGTTGAATAAAACGAGCAAATGTGATTGAGGAATTGTGATCCGGTGCACTTTTATTGGTTCGAGTTTCTGCAACATTTGGTGATTCACGATCGCTTCAGAACTGGGGACATAAAGTTACGAATTTACGATGGGAAAGGCGATATTTACGAGCGGGATACAAGAGAAGAATATCTCGCGATTTTAGTGTTTTCGGTCGGTCATTAGCTGTGGAATGAATTGGTAATATTGGATGTTCTGCGATTGAGCCCACGCCCAAGAAGGAGCTGTGGAACTGAACGGAACACTTGGATACTTCTCTAACTAATTTGTAAGAAACAACTTAATTAGAAGGGAATCAACACTCGTGGGAACAGGGAAATCGATCGCCGCTCAGTTCCACGTCTTCTCGTATAGGTAAGGTGAACTGGTTGTCCATCTCATCGTTTCAACGTTCATCTGAAATAAAGAAAAGAACGGCAGATATAATTCATGTTTTATGAAGACATTTTTATTACAAAAAATGACAAATTTTTCTTGCACTTTGGTATACGATATGTTACGGTTGGATATATTTGATCATAGTGCATTTTAGAATTTGATAGGCATCCTCCACAGAGAAGTGATGATTCTTTATTTTTTCTCGTATATTTTGTGTTGGGGACCGCATAGATGTGTAGAACAAGTTGAAATGTACCATCAGAACCACTGCTCACATGTTTGGAGCTTTTTAAAAGAAATGATATAGCCTCCCGAATCAGTTCTTTATCACTTCTTTCTTTCTTTCCTAATTCCTGAACTCTAACTTACTTTTACTGAATAACGACAGTTAAATGAAAGATCTGAATTAAACAACCGAATTGACACGGACACTTGATAATGGTAAACTACACACGACCACGGTCTGTGTGTTGGTTATATTGGTTCGAACGGCTGAGTTTGCTGACGTAGAAGTTAATGACGTCGCAGGTCGTTAACATGTGGTTAACGTTGATGACGTTGCACTTCACGTTGTAGTGGATGAAGACATACCAACAGTTGCCGAACTGCAATACCCCTTGTTGTCTCTAGAGGGGAACGCAAAGAAACCCTATGAGTCGGTCGATATCAAAGCTGACGGCGATATTTGGCGGCTGTTCGGCCACATTGAGAGTTGACGTAAAGTCAATGTCAACTTCTCTCCACGAACAGCCTAGATAGCCGTGTGGTGTCGGCAGCCGGTTGTCTGGCTAAGAATAACGCTACGGATTGCCTGCTCCAGTGGTAAAAGTCCACCATACAGGTGACCCCTAATTCTTGGTGTGATGCGGCTTTATGCTTACCGTGCCTATGAATGAATGGTTAGGGGGGTCTAAAAAGAACCTAACCGCTAACGGAGCCTGTGTAGCACCAGGGCACCCTTCACAGTATTGAGCCCTTATTGCGCTAACCGGAGCTATGGCGTAGTTGACTTTTTGCTTCTCCGAAATAATCGGCAACTCTTATTCAATCTCAACTTGAGGTCAAATAAGGGTGGGACTTTGAGTATGTTTTATTTAGTATTTCATCTAATAGTCACCTATATGGATTCGCTTTATGCGTTTTTCACAGTGTACTCTGTGTTTCGTCTTTGACGTTCTTGATACGATACCAACTTGGTTTCATCGCTGCTGTTCACATAAATTATCGTGATGTATTATCGTAACTCGCAATGGCTACAGTTAGGATAGCTCAAATCAATCTTCAGCACAAAAGAACAGCAACGATTAATCTTTGTAGACTTATGCAAAATGGCAAATCCCAAGTGGCTTTGGTGCAGGAACCCTATTTTTGCAAGGGTAGCTTCTACCTAGGTAACCTAGTTTTGCTGCTTTCAGTAATGAAATGGCAAACTCTCGATCAATGCCGCGTGCAAGTGTGCTTGTTAACAATGCTATTGTTGCTACACTTATCTCTGAACTAACAACCAGACATGTATGTGTTGTCACAATTGATGCAACTAGCGGAACTCCCGTCAGGAAATACGTCTATTGTTCGGTTTATTTACCACATGATGAACCATCCCCTACGGATGCTTTCAAACGAGTTGTCATATATTGCACTTCAAGAGGCCTTCCGCTAATTGTCGGCAGTGATGCTAATGCTCATCACATCATCTGGGGTAGCTCGGATATCAATCTGAGAGGCTCCAGCTTGATGGAATACTTAAGTAGTACCGAACTTGGTTTACTTAACATAGGCAATCGCCCAACCTTTATGGTATCTAATAGAGCAGAGGTATTAGACATAACTCTCTGCTCCAATAGAATCAGTCACGAGTTGACGAATTGGCATGTGTCAGATGAGGAATCCATATCTGACCATCGCTACATCTATTTTGATCAGTTGAATGTTTCTTCGCAGACCTTGCGTTTTAGAAATCCCCGTTCAACCAACTGGGATCTCTAAACAGAGTTGCTCTTGACAAAATTTCATGGATATCTACCATTCATTGAAACTCCTACCGACTTGGATGATGCCGTTGATACTACAACGTTGCATATCGTGGAAGCTTTTGAAGAAGCTTGCCCCTTTTGCGTTCTGTGAAAATCTCAAGAGGAACCCCGTAGTGGAATTCCGATTTGGATAAGCTCAGGAAGCAGTGTAGAAGGAGTTGGAACAGACGCCATTCAGCAGGGACGGATTCTTTCAAGTTGGCTCGCAAAGCTTACAAGAAGGCTCTACGATCTGCTGAACGATTCGGCTGGAAAAACCTTTGTGAAAATGTTTCCAATTTGAGTGAAACCACTCGATTGAATAAAATTCTTGCGAGATCCAAGGATTTCCAAGTTGGCGAAATTCGCAAACCAAATGGCGACTACACTTCTTCTGACGAAGAAGCGTTAGAGCACGTATTTGATTCACACTTCCCTGGATGTGTAGATATAGCATCTTCGGATGTTCCTGATGTCTTTTCATGTAGTTATGGGTCTTGGGCTCAGGCTCGTAGAATCATAAATACTGAATCGATTCAATGGGCTCTTAATAGTTTTGCTCCTTACAAATCTCCAGGGGAAGATGGGATCCCGTTCTTCTTCAGAAGGGTTTTGAGCATATCAAACATGTTTTGAAAAACCTTTTATTATGCAGTTTTGCTACTGGGTATATTCCCATATCCTGGCGGGATGTCACTGTAAAGTTTATCCCAAAAGGAGGACGTGCTTCGTATGAAGAAGCAAAGAGTTTTAGACCCATCAGTCTGACCTCATTTATTCTGAAATGCTTAGAACGCATTATCGATCATCACATTCGTGATGACTGTTTGGCAAACATGCCTCTTTATGTTAATCAACATGCTTACCAATCTGGAAAGTCCACCGTGGCTCTTCTACTAAGCATATGCGGTATTTCGAAAAATTTCGTTTCAGGTGGCTCGAAACGAAATTCCGCGTAATTTCGCGGAATTTGAGCATGGCGAAATCTGATTTCTTGATTTCGTTTCGTTTCGTAAAATTTCTAAAATTTCGTTAGAAAAACTAGCTTTTAACGAAATTTAACGGAATTCCGCGGAATTTCGAAAGAAATTTAAACTCAACCATACTTTTTTTTTAAGGTCGAGTATTATCAAAAATTTTGGCTGCGCCGCTGAACAAAATCATAAAGCTGTTTTCAAAATTTTATGTTTTACAAATTTGTATATTAACGCTTACTGCATAATCCCATTCTGAGTCAATCAGTTCTTATTTAGTTTTCTTCTATAAAGAGTCTTTAGTGTTTTGTTAGAATTGTATAACAGAAAACGAAAAGTATCTTTGACTATTCTATCCTAACTGATCCGAGCACAACGTTATTTAGCGCGGAATCAATCGTGTTGCTGCTGGTCACGCGTATGTAGCTAGTGTTGGGAAACGATAACTAAAAAAAATCGTCGTTTACTCACACGATTTACCTTTTCAACTAACCAACGATCCCTTTCCCTTGGTACTCACGGAGATGCAGAGCATTCATTGGTCTCTTATAACAATGAGTGTCAAACTAATTTTCCTCTCCTAATCCTAAATTGACTGTAAGGACGTGATCGCCTCATACTGTCCATAGCAGCTGTTTCTTGCACTCAATTGAAGAAAGTTGAAGATGAAAGCTTGACAACAATTTTTGCATGCCTCATATGCACAAACACATATACAAGAACAAACAGACAATAGCTCAGTTCGTCGAGCTGATTGTATATAAGACTATATGTGTCTCCGCAGTGGCGTAGCTTGTTAACAAATTTTCAGAAGAAATTCTGTTTAAAAAAAAAAGAATGTTCGGAAACCCCCCCCCCCCCCTGACCAATTTTTTGGCTACGCCACTGTGTCTCCGAACCTCCTATAAAAAGGTTGCATTTGGAAGGAAATGATAGCCTTTTGAAACATTTTTTTTGTATGAGAAAGGAAAAAATATATCTTCATACCTGTTAAAATAATATAAAATTGATATAAAATTGAACAGATTTGGGAGTACACACTCCTCGATGAAGCGACACGAATGCTGGGTTATTGCCTTATCGCCAATGGTATATAAACGAGAACGCGCCGATTTATCACATACTGCTTCCTCTGTTACTATTACTGTATTGATTGCAAAGCAGTTTTTTGACTTTGGAAAAATTAAATTAGAATTGCGTAGGGTTAAGGCAGGTATTTTCGTCTTTTCGTCATAGCCTCGAAAACCAATAAATGAGACACTTTTTTGACAAACTTATTCGTATCTTGGGTGCGTTCTTGGGTGCTTGGGTGCGTTCTTAGATATTGAGGGTGCTTTTGACAACGTGTCTTTCGATGCAATATTGGAAGCCGCACGTTGTCATGGGCTACCTAATATAATTACCAAATGGATTCACCAGATGCTTAAAAACCGACATCTCTACTCGACATTACGTCAAGCAGCGATTAGGAAATTAAGTGTCTGTGGCTGCCCCCAAAGGGGAGTATTATCTCCACTTTTGTGGAACCTCGTTGCAGATACGCTATTGAGATTACTTAATAATGGCGGTTTTCCTACCTATGGATTTGCCGACGACTATCTAATATTGATAGTCGGTTTGTGTATTACTACTTTATTCGACCTGATGCAAAACGCTCTTCAGGCAGTCGAAAGTTGGTGTCGCCAATATGGCCTTTCGGTTAATCCGAATAAAACATCTATTGTACTTTTCACGGAAAAACGAAACCGTAATGGTATTCGCCCATTACATCCTTTTGACTCTGAAATCAATGTAACGGATCAGGTAAAGTATGTGGGACTAATTCTTGATTCCAAGCTCTCCTGGACTCCTAACATTGAGTTCAGAGTCAAAAAGGAGTGTATGGCTTTCGGCCAATCCCGACGAACTTTTGGTAAAACTTGGGGTCTTAAACTTGAATATTTCAAATGGATTTACACAACAGTTGTACGACCAATTTTGGCTTATGGATGTCTTGTGTGGTGGCAAAAGGGTGAAGTGAGGACAATTCAGTCTAAATTAGGCCATTTTCAAAGGATGTGCCTAATGGCAATGACTGGTGCGTTCTCTTCGACTCCCACGGCTGCTCTCGAGGTTCTTTTCGACGTTGTCCCACTACACATACATCTCAAACAAGAAGCACTTTCTTGTACTTACCGATTATGGGTTCTCGGTTTCATGGAAGAGAATCCTGTAAACCGCAGTTCTACACACACTTCGTTGTTACAACTCATGGTTGATTGGGACAGAACAGTCCTCGCTCCAAGTGATCTCACACTCGCTAGTAGTTTTCCTTATAGGACATTTTCAACACAATTCCCCTCGCGGGATGAGTGGACATCTGGCTATTTGGAGAGAAGTATGTCGGACAGCATTGTTTGTTACACTGACGGCTCCCTCTTCGAAGGTAGAGCGGGTGCAGGTGTCTACTCGCGTGAGCTAAGATTGGAACAGTCCCACTCACTGGGTAGACACTGCACTGTCTTTCAAGCGGAAATATTTGCCATTATGTGTGGAGTGCGTGCGTGTTGGGTGAAGCGTTTGATTAGCTCTTGGGCTTCCACTCAGCACAAACGGTATTGGAGTAGTAGAAGCTACAGTTCCTCATTCTTAAAAATCCTTCGGAAAAGCTACCGACCATACCACTAAACATCTCGTTGTGGAATATTCTCAAGGTTGGCCTCGCCGACCCTCAGTTCCACATCACAGGGAGGATAGACCTCGTTAACGGCCGTGACTTCTTCTGGGAGATTCATAGTGGCCGGAAGATTCCGTTAGCGTACATACTTCCATGGTTGACTGTCGCAGGCACCGCATCCAGTCAACACAATTGTATTTCTCGCATCTGCAACCTATCTACATAAGATGATCCGTTAGAATCCACGCTTCAGAAGCTCTGGGAAATCGAGGACATCTCCGACGGACCAGAACTATCCGTTGAAGAAGATCGTTGTGAGAAGCACCTCGTAGCTACTACCACCCGTGATCCTTCTAGAAGGTATATCGTCTTCCTCGAACCGATTGTCCGAAGCTAATATTGTCCTAGGAAGCTCAAGGGATATCGCGATATATGAGTGTCGAGCGGCGTCTCGAACGTGATCCTGCAACCAAGGACGCGTATCATCGTTTTATGGACGAATATCTCCAGTTAGAGGATATGAAGAAGCTCATCGATCCAGTAGACGACAATCAACCGCACTGCTATATACTGCACCACGCCGTCTTCAAAGAGTCGAGCACATGTACAAAGGTTAGAGTCGTTTAAGATGTGCTGTGCAAGACATCCTCCTGATAATCGTGCTGCGTTTCCACATTCGCTGAGTCGCTGTTGTCACCTACGTGGAGAAAATGTATCGGCAGATGCTCCACACTCCGGAAGACCGTAAATTCCCGGCGGATTCGCTTCCGGACAAACTCCAATGGTCCTATTTCTACCTATGAGCTGCAGACGGTGCCCAACGGTACCTCGTCTGCTCCGTATCTTACAACAAAGACAGTAGATTGCACATGAAAATGGGCACCAGTTTCCAGCTGCAGTAGATCCAGTTTGGAGCCCTCCTTAGCCGTGCGGTAAGACGCGCGGCTACAAAGCAAGACCATGCTGAGGGTGGCTGGGTTCGATTCCCGGTGCCGGTCTAGGCAATTTTCGGATTGGAAATTGTCTCGACTTCCCTGGGCATAAAAGTATCATCGTGCTAGCCTCATGATATACGAATGCAAAAATGGTAACCTGGCTTAGAAGCCTCGCAGTTAATAACTGTGGAAGTGCTTAATGAACACTAAGCTGCGAGGCGGCTCTGTCCCAGTGTGGGGATGTAATGCCAATAAGAAGAAGAAGAAGAAGTAGATCCACTCATTTATGATTTCTACGTCGACGATTTCCTTTCAAAGATTTAGCCGCTTAACCGCTGCATGAACCTCAGGACGAGCAGGCTGTTTCGACTCTGGGGCTCTTGTGGGAGTCGAGATCCGACGCATTACGGTTCAAGGTTCAGCTACCCCTGCCGACCATAGTTCTGACAAAGCGAAAGGTGATGTCATACATCGTGCAAATCTTCGACCCACTTGGTCTCGTGGGCCCCAAAAATGTGGTAGCCAAACTTTTCATGCAGCGTTTATGGGCACAGCACTCCCAACCAAGCTACAGGATGAGTGGAAAGCGTTTCATAACATTCTACATTTACTGAGTGAAGTTCGTGTCCCACGATTTGTTTCGCTTCCAAACTCCTTCAATCTCCAACTCCACTTGTTAGCCGACGTGTCTTAAGGAGCTTATGAATCCTGTTGCTACGTACGAGCAGAAACCAGTGGCGGAGTATCTGTTCAGCTACTGACGGCAAAGTCAAAGGTCGCGCCGTTATTCAGTCGACATTCCATAGCTCGGCTGGAACTCTGTGCTGCACAACTATCAACGCAGATATACGAGAAGGTGATCTTCGCCTTGAAAATTTCACCACCTGCTTATTTCTGGACGGCCTCTACTACCGTTCTTCATTGGCTACGATCTCCTCCAAACCGTTGGAAGGCTTTGGTAGCGAATCGAGTGTCACAAATCCAGCACTCGACCGATGTCAGTCACTAGAAGCACGTATCCGGTCTCGACAACCTCGCTGACGATATTTCACGTGAACTCAACCCTGTCGACATGCTACTATGCAAGCGCTGGTGGAACGGCCTAATCTGGTTGTCACTAGAATCTTATTCCCACTGAAGAAGTAGCAGAGACTAACGCCGAAGAACGCAATGTGTCACACGTTGCATTAAGCGTCATTCAGAACGATTTCCACTACAATCCACGCTACTTCAGTTTCTGCAAGCTTCGTCGCGTTACTTCATTCCGTTTACGATACCTGCAATCCTTGCAAGCACGCGAAGTACTGCGCCGAACCGACGCAACGATACCGTTTCTCCAGACTCCACCGAAGAATTGCAACGTGCTGAATTTCATTTGTGTCGGCTAGCTCAACTGCAAAGATCTCTCACATATCAAGCGGTGAACCAGTCATCGAATCATCCGCCATGAAGTGGCTAAAGCCATACACCGACGAAGATCGCATTATTCGCGTCGGTGGCCGGCTGCAACACGCCACACTCTGCGATTACCTCAAGCATCCAATCGTACTCTCTGCCAAACACCCGCTGTCGACTCTGCTGGCTAGTTTCTTTCACTTGAAGCTAGGTACTGCATACTGTGGTACCTAGAAGAGGAAGAATTGACGCTTAGCACAGGTAATTGCAGTTCCATTCCTTTCGACCCAAGTCGTTCGATCTTCTTTTTTGTTCCCGGTCTACAAGAACCACCAAAACCTACACCTGAATTCGTCCAACGTTGTATTGTTGGAACCCCTACGTGTTCCAAGGTGGCCGGAATGTTGGAGCCGGACCCAAGTACCATTAATTAAAATGTATTATGCTGTGTAACTTGATTCCATTTTGTACCATAATCCCCCCGAACTAAATAAGTCATCGCTGAACTCGTCAGCAATGAGAGAATGCAAAAGCACTGTAGCCACTGTCCACTGTCGGTGGACTACTCATAAGAATCCTGCACAAAGACAATGTGCACAAATTTTACATTGCTTTAATACCCCCAGTCCAGATTTACAAACCATAGAAAACGGACGATCTCGGTGTTCTTCTTTGCGATTAGTTCATCATATTATCACGGTCAAGTGTTTTGGGAAGCTTATTTGTTGCGGTGCGTCAGTCGGACCTTAGTGGAAAGGTGGACGGGCTTCTTGAGGCCTAATCTTGAAGAAACAGTGCGTTTTCCTGGACACAAAAGGCTTGTGACGACTCAAGCCCCTGATCAGTACTCCACGTGTGTTTAGTACCGGACTTAGTGCTTTTCGGTGGCTGCTAAGGCAGCGAAGAAAGTCCTTTGATAACAGGAAAGTTCGCGCTTGAAGAGCCTATTTGAAAAAAAGGAAGTGTTGGCTAAATGGATTGCGAGTGATTTGACTATGCGTCCAATTTGGGAATCTGGAGCTCATTCAGTAGCCGCTAGGTTGTGAAGGCCGACGGAGAAGCACCAGTCTAGCGTACTGAGGGTGTTGGGATCGAGTCAAATCGAAGGGAAAGTGGTTACCTCCATTCATTTTTCAAATCAATATCTTCCACATAATATACATATTCACATATGAGTTTCCAGAACATTGTAAATTAATGTCAAATTCGGGTGGTTTAATCCATGGAATATAGGCAATTAACTTTGATTGCACTGAGGTTTTAATACATGATACCAGATCGTTTCGAATCGTTCCCGAAAATAGTTTAGTTAAATTTTCTATTGCCTTACAAATTTGTTCGGAAGATGCTTGGCAGCATTAACTTCAACAAGCCGTCAAAAATTAAGTTTACAAGTTACAATCATTATTCATTTTGTAATCAGTTCATTTCATATATGTGTGAAATTTAAAAAAATACGTGCTTCGCGAAACGAACGATTTTTATTGAGGTTTTGTTCGGGTTTCCGCCATTGTGCATCGTTATCAGCTGTTTACGGAACAACTTCTCGCAAGATCAGCTGTTGTATAATTGGTAATACGTCCGTGTACTTAATGGAATGGTGTGAGTTCAAGTCCCACCGGCATGCCGAATCTTTTTTCGCAATATCTCATAAGAACACCTTAAAATGGCAACACTTAACTATGTGTATCAAAATTGAACAAATCTGACATCCCACACAAGTCATCAATCAAGAATTTTGTTTAACGTGGAATCGAACCTATTGAACACCCTGTATATGCCTATGGCAGCTGAGAATGACGAAGCTTTAACGCCCAATCACCAAAAGCACCTACCTGTACAGCAATCGCTCTACGAACGAAGTGGAGACATGTTCATCAGACAACAACAGATTCTGGGCGCAGTGAATACAAGAGTATCTGCCGACTCTTTGTCGACGTACAAAGTGGTTCAACGATGTAAAGGCACTACAATCTGGAGATCTTGTAATCATCGTTGAAAACGGAATACGAATTAGCTGGATTCGGGGTAAGGTACTCCGAACAAACGCTGGAAAGAACGTGATGTACAAACAAGTGAAGGAATATTGCAAAAAGCGGCCTCGAAGTTGGCACTTCTGTATATCGCCGAAAATGGTACAACCGAAGTAAGCCTCCTGTAGTACGGGTCGGGGAATGTTGGTGATAGCCTTACCTTCCTTGTGTCCAATGCGCTGGCACTCATACCGACTAAAACGGAATGGTCAAACCATTGTTGAGGCGAAACGCGAGTTCGTTTAGAAATACTAGAATCATCTTGTTTCCAATCGAACCGTCAAACACGGTTCCAATACGACTTGTTTACTTTTTTCACCCATAAAAGGCCAGCTAAAAGTTCAAGTGATGCCAGTATTGTTTTCACGATTTCTTACCATTTCATACGTTGCCATTTCGACAGATTTTCACTCCGCCGGTCTCTGGTTATAGGGTTACTAAGTTCGTTAGAAGAACGATTGAAAATAGTTAGACAGAAAACAGTAAAATCTTGGAAGGATTATAAAATTTATTCTAAATTAAATATTTCTACATTCGTTTGGGCTTAAATCTATACTTATCTTATCCTATGTAAATAAAATTGATTAATGAATTGTAAAAAAACTAACATGAATTGTAAACATCTAGATACCGTCGTGCGTGGCTTCTTTTGACTCCGGGGGCTACTTTGGATTTTTGATTTTCAAATTTGTAACAGAAAGTTGCCATCCAACTATCAACAAGATACCCGAATGATGGTAATGGCAATTTGAGAGTAGTGTACGCTATAATTCTTGTTTCTAAATGTCGAAAGTAGTCCCTGATTTGTCAAAAGAAGCCCCACACAACGGTATGAAAAAATACAAGCATCTATAACTGTAATCAGGTGAATTCAAGCTATAATATTTAAAAAAAAACCAGATTATTCCACCTAGTGTTGGTGGTGCCTTTCTCGCATTTAGTTAAGACACCAACCTTATATGGGGTTTATATGGTCCGATGTACCATTTTCTTCATAACTTTTAAACGCAATGACCGATCGTTATAAAATTCAATAGTGATCAACAAGGCTTTGCCCCTGTCGAATGAAACTTGTTGCGAGAAAATCGGTTAAGGATTACTGTACGAAAAGTTGTCTAATGTTTTTTATAGCTTTTGTGCACACACATACACACACATACACACATACATACACACGGACAGACAGACATGTGCTCAGCTCGTCGAGCTGAGTCGATTGGTATATAATAATATGGGTCGCAAAGGCTTCTATAAAAAGTTCGTTTTCGGAGTGAAATGATAGCCTTTCGGTACAACTTAGTTGTACGAGAAAGGCAAAAACTAAAGGACTAAAATCTGTAAGTAAGGTGAAAACTGAACTATACAAAATACTAATAATTAATCGGGTTTGCTATACAAATGTCCGAAACTTTACCCGAGAATCCACCCGTGAGTCAACAATAACCCTGCAACACTTTATGCAGCATCTTGTGTTTATTAGAACAGTTCTAATCTGTATCTTATTACAATAAAACTTGCTTCAGGAATGTCCCTAGGTGGAACCGTTAATCTAACAGCAATATCATCAAGTCTCCTCCTTTTCTCCAAGCGTCCACATGTCCTTGGCTTCACTAGATAAAGATCAAAGAGAATGGAGATCAAAGAATGGAAGGAAGTTTGAAATTGCTCTTTGCTATGAAAAACGACAACAAAACAAATGTCATTTCTTGTTTTTTTTTTGTGTTTTGTTTTGTATTGACCAAATCTGGTCTAGTAGCCTAGAAATTTGAACATTTAGGGGAACGGTTCGGCACTTCATAGCACAGCATAGCTCCCATTTTCATCCCATCAAAAACAAAGCAATGAAAACCTATTTGATTTGTTTTTTATTTTTATAATTTTTTACAACAGTGAGCATGCATGTTAGCAAAAAGATTAGATGAATATATGTTCAGTGAGATGGAAACGGAACAGTTTCCCTATATATATTAGAGAATCCCGTGCAAAATAAGACCAATACACATCGAGATAAAGAGATAACGAGATAGGGAGGTTATTGAGGTGCAGAAAGCCCAAATCTATGTAGTATGAAGGGAACGAGAAAACCATCGACATAGGGGGAAATATAAAACATCGAGATGTAGAGAGTCGACTGTATATATTTGCAGCAGCCCAACCCAAATTCATAAGCTGGAAATAAATCTTATTTATACTATATTCTTAGCAAAATAATAAATTTCCAAACCTACAGTGATGTTCATAATTGAAATTTCAGTGCGTTGGAGCACGTTTTTATTTCTTCCAATATTATCCCAATCAGTACGTTTTGCTGTAATGGACACTCACCACACTAACAATATTCTCCGAAATTGAAATCCGACCAACCGATTAATCATCGGCATCGTGTAACTGATCTTCAGAGCAGCACCATTCAAAGTCGAACGACAACACAGTTTACCGGTGTTCCTGGAATTGTCACGTACCGTTTAATCCGCTCCACGCAATCCATTCATAAAACACCAAAGGTGTGCTCCCTCCTATGTGCCTCGATAGTTAACCATTCATCCTATGAAAGGAATAATAAATTAATTTCTATTGAATTACTACTGATTAGGATCAGGTGGGCTCGGTTCGTTCTTCGGTGATTCTCGCTCGAGTCGTCGTCGATGGATAGGAGCCTGGTTCTGTGGTCTGCTCGCATGTTCGTATGATAATAGACTGGGACACGTCATGCATAGTGATGTAATAATAATAGTAATAATAAAGTCAGCGAGACAGAGGTTAGTGTGGACGGGGTACATGGCATCATTAATAGGCAAGCTCTTCACTCTTCAGACCCGAAAAGAACCACAAAAACAAACCAACGGCGATATGATCGTGGGTTAAAAGGCAGGTATGTCACTTTCGGTAGACGCAGTAGCAACATTGCTCACATAAAGCCTAAGCGGATAAAGCCCAAACACTCTTATAGGCAGGGATGCCAGAAGATCAAATCTGATTAACACCTTAGTACACATGGCGGGCTATTCATCGCTTGGTGGTACAATGGTTCCATTAATGGATTGATACAATGTATTTAAAATAATCTTACAAATATAAGCAAACGTTAGTTTAATTTTTTCTTTCAAAATTATTTCTATGAAAGAAAATTTACATCTTAAACTTGCAAATGTATCGGAGGAAGTGCCCAGTCTAAGTTCCTTCAAAATTATTCACTCCAGCTTCTCACAAACCTAAATGCTTACGCATCTGGCATCAGTGCGTTGCCCGCACTATTTCAAATGAAGTTAGGAGTTTGAAAAACTCATATTAAAACCGTCTCAGCGCGTTTCGTCTCTCCGGTTTCTGAAGAAGTCATTTGAATTGTAAACTAGCCAAAAAAAGCGAGTCATTTGTAATGATATATCGTCCACCGTCGTCATCCCACTAGTATAATGTGACAAACAATAAACTCCTTTTTATGCTCAGTTTAGTCAATGGAAGGTGTATGCCCCATCTCGGCTATAACAATTAAGATCATTGCTGTTAGATAATGAAGCGGGTATGCGGCTGTAGAGGTAAACTACGAAGGCTAGGCATCGTGCGCTTCGAGGCCATAATTTCCACACGGGCACGGACTGTACGGATAGATTAGTTAATATTTTCTTGTACGTGGAAGCTCTTCGTATAATTTCATTTTACTTTCCTGGGGCTGGGATGGGACGAGTTTTGTATAATAATTTGACGTTTTCTTAGAAAACACGATTTTTAAGAGGCATCGTGGCTACCCGCGTGCAACCCAAAAAGAGTTGATGAGTGATCAACAGCGACTATAAATTAGAAAATGTGTGACTTGTGCTTAGCATATACTATTATCGTTTTATTTTTCCTGAAGAAAACATCAGTGCGTATACAATTATGTTACTCTGGAGCACATGCTGAGAACTTTATATAGGTATTGTCTTTAATCGCATATTTGTTCGGGTTCTAATAAGTGGAAATGAGAAGCGCCAATGTAAATTATCCAACTTTTCGTACAGTTAGAAACCAGTCCAATTACTACAATTTGACAGGATTACGAGATAATGAGTTGATATCTGGGAAGGGTTATCTAATTAAACTGAGGTCCTCATCAAG
Source organism: Armigeres subalbatus (assembly GCF_024139115.2). Classification (NCBI taxonomy): domain Eukaryota; kingdom Metazoa; phylum Arthropoda; class Insecta; order Diptera; family Culicidae; genus Armigeres; species Armigeres subalbatus. Next base: position 1,084,375 of record NW_026942188.1, read on the forward strand.
TGGGAACCGATCGATAAGAGAATAATCATTAACAGACTCAGAGGAGATTAGGGAAATTGATTAATTGAAATCACAGTAGAAAAGATGTACTTCAATTGCTAAAGTATACTTTACTTAGTTTAATTCTTAAATTCCTAATGTTTCGAAATTATGAATTACTAATGAAGTTTCCTGCATCCTCCGTTTTAGAAACGCAAGTTATTCGTTACCCACCAAGCACAGTCTAAAGCTTATAGCTCAAGTATAATCCCATATCGGGGATTTGACCTATTATTTGGAATCAGGACCCGTTAACGTTCGCCTGAGAAGTACTGGTGAGACCGCCCCCCCGGAAGGCCTTTTATAATCGTGGGTCACCCGAAAGTCCAGGGAGAGACTCCAAGGACATTGTTGGGACCGCACCATCGATTCCATCCAGCCAATCGACGTCAAAAGGGCACAATTTGGTAATTCACCCGTTTTCGCTGCCTGTACGGCATTCTGAGCTACCGTCGAATCATTCATCCGATCGGTGACCCGTCCCCCTAAGAAACCATTCCGGGATCCTAAAGAGCTCCAGCATCGGCCGGCCGCAACTACACGCCACACAGACACACACACTCACACAACCGTAAGTCGAAAAGAATATATATAAAAAAGAACAAGAACGTGTTTTACTTGTATCCTTGACCAGCCCTGTAAGCCGACCCTAAGAGTCCCATGCCCTGGGCCAGGTCCTTCCGACCCGCCCAGTAATACTTCAAGAATTGAGTCGGAAATTCCTCCAGGAGGTCCTTAGGAAATTCCTTCAATAAACTATACAAAATTCATATTTTGAGGAATTTATAAAGGAATTTTCGAAGAAATTTCTAAAGGTATTTGAGCGTTAAACTTATTTTCAATTAAAAAAAAAAACACTTAAACAAAGGTTCAAAAAAATTAAAGGAATTTACAAACGAAATTTTAGAAGATTTCCCAAAAGAATGTCTGAAGGTATTCTCGAAAGAATTCTTAAAGGAATTTTAAAAGAAATTTTCGAAGTGCTACAGGAATTTCTGGAATTTCTGCTAAAGGAATTTCCGGAGGAATGTTCGAAGGAATTCCTATAGGAAATTCCGAAAGAATTCCTTTAAAAAGTTCTAAATAAATTCCAGAGGAAAATTTCGAAAGAATACCAAAAATATCTTCTTAGAGTTTCCGAAGAAATTTTTAAGGAATTACTGGAAGAATTTCTATTGGAAATCCCCAAAAGAAATACATGAAGGAATTAAAAAAAAATTTAATCGAATTCCGAAGGCGTTCTCCTAAAGGGATTTCCGGATGTATTCCTCAAACAGTATCCGTAGGTATTCCGATGGAAATTCATGAAGGAGTTTCCATGGGTATTTTCTAAAGAATTCTTAAAGAGATTTCCGAAGGAAAAAAGTTTTCAAATGAATTTCCGAAAAAAATCCCGAAGCAATCCCTAAAGTAATTTCCAAGGAATTTCCTGAAGGAATTTTTGAAGAAATTTTGGAAAGAATTTCCGAAGCAATAGCCAAATAAATTTTCAAGGGAATTCTAGTTCTCAAGGGAAGTTCTGAAGGAATACATAGGGAAATTCTAAATTAGTTCACCGAATTCCTTTTTCGAATTTTCTGAGGAATATCTTGAGGAATTCCCAAACGTTTTTCTGGATTTATATCTGAAGTACTTGTGAAGTGATGCGGCCATATCCTAATGGAAGATGTTATGTAAACTTTTGCTGTGGAGATACAAGCTATAGCTATAAGCATGTTCACCCTATCAGTCTATCTGTAGCTAGCAATTGTACAAAAACCTAAAATACAATAAAAGCATGATAGGCCTTACTGCGTGGTTTTTTTTCTCAGCTTAAAATCATTCACGCCGATTCACGCCGCCGCTGCCGCCGCCGAACATTGCTTACGGCGTGACGCCGCCGACGCCGCCGCCGCCGCCGGTGTAAAAATGCCTTACGCCGCCGCCGTTCACAAATACTTCGGCGCACAGGTCTAATCCAAGCGCAAAATACTGGCCGAAAGGATAATTTAGCCGAAAGGGTCATTTGGCCGAAAAGTACATTTAGCCGAAAGGGTCGTTTAGCCGAAAAGGTCATTTGGCCGGAAGGTTCATTAGGCCGAAAAAATCATTTGGCAGAAAGGGTTGTTCGGCCAAAAGGGTCGTTTGGCAGTAGGGGTCGTTTGGCCGAAAGAGTCATTTGGCCGAAAGGATCATTTAGCCGAAATGGTCATTTGGCCGAAAGGGTAATTTGGCCAAAAGGGTCATTTAGCCGAAAGGGTCATTTGGCCGAAAGGGTTATTTGCCCGAATAGGTCATTTATCCGAATAAATCATTTGAAAAGTGAGAAATTAGAAATGAGAAGAAAGCCGTCTCTCTTCTCATTCCTCATTTCTCACTTCTCACTGTCAAAAGTGTGAAGCGCGAAGTGAGTAGTGAGACATCTCACTACTCATTTCGCGCTTCTCGCTTTTAACACAATTTTATTATGCATTATTGATCGGGTATCGGTCTTATAAGCGTCTTGTACATGACACATTTGGTGCGGTGGTGAATCTTTTTTGACCGCAGTTTCTTCTGGAGCTTCACGTTTCAGGCGGGTGTACAGTTCTACCACCTTTGCAAATGTTCGGCCGACAATGTCCATGCCATCCGCGAAACAAATAAATTGACTGGATCTGTTGAAAATCGTACCCGGCTGCTACACCCGGCTCTCCGCATGACACCTTCTAGCGCAATGTTGAACAACAGGCACGAAAGTCCATCACCTTGTCTTAGCCCCAGCGTGATTTGAACGAACTGGAGTGTTTATCCGAAATCTTCACACAGTTTTGCACACAATCCACCGTTGCTTTGATCAGTCTGGTAAGCTTCCCAGGGAAGCTGTTCTCGTCCATAATTTTCCATAGCTCTATGCGGTCTATACTGTCGTATGCCGCATTGAAATCAATGAACAAATGGGACCTGGAATTCACGGCATTTTTGAAGGATTTGCCGTACAGTAAAGATCTGGTCCGTTATCGAGCGGCCGTCACTTTGTGAGCGGCATTAAGGATGGTGATCGCTCGAAAGTTCCCACACTCCAGCTTGTCGCCTTTCTTGTAGATGGGGCATATAACTCCTTCCTTCCACTCCAGTTTACCAGATTCTGACTATCAATTTGTGCAGGCAAGTGGCTAGCTTTTCCGGGCCCTTTTTGATGAGCTCAGCTCCGATACCATCCTTACCAGCTGCTTTATTGGTCTTTAGCTGTTGGATGGCATCCTTAACTTTCCTCAAGGTGGGGGCTGGTTGGCTTCCATCGTCCTCTGAACTGACGTATTCATCTCCTCCGCTGCCTTGACTTTCACTGCCTGTACTCTCAGCGCTATTCAAATGTTCCTCGTAGTGCTGCTTCCACCTTTCGATCACCACACGCTCGTCCGTCAAGATGCTCCCATCCTTATTCCGGCACATTTCGGCTCGCGGCACGAAGCCTTTGCGGGATGCGTTGAGCTTCTGATAGAACTTGCGTGTGTCTTGAGAACTTCACAGCTGTTCCATCTCCTCGCACTCCGCTTCTTCTCCTGAAAAGGCAGGTCTGCTGTCTCCGCTTCCGTCTATAACGTTCCACGTTCTGCCGGGTACCTTGCTGCAGCGTGACCGCCCGCGCTGCGTCTTTCTACTCCAGAATCTGTCTGCACGCTTCGTCGAACCAATCGTTCCGTCGGCTTCGTCCCATATATCCGACGATGTTCTCCGCTGCGTCGTTAATGGCTGCTTTGACTGTATTCCAGCAGTCCTCAAGAGAGGCCTCATCGAGCTCACCCTCTTCTGACAACGCTGCCTCGAGATACTGCGCGTATGCAGTGGCGATATCAGGTTGCTTCAGTCGCCCTAGGTCGTACCGCGGCGGTCGTAGTAGCGAACATTTTTGATGACGGATAGCTTTGGGCGCATCACCAGATAGTGGTCAGAGTCGATGTTAGCGCTACGATATGTCCTGACGACGATAATTTCGGAGAAGTGCCATCCATCAATCAGGACGTGGTCGATTTGTTATTCTGTCTGCAGTGATGATCTCCAGGTGTACCGTTACGGGAGGCTGTGTTGGAAGTAGGTGCTGCGAAAAGTCATATTCTTGGAGGCGGCGAAATCATTTAGTCGTAGGCCGTTTTCGTTCGTCAGCCGGTGAGCGCTGAACTTCACAATAGTCGGTCTAAACTCCTCCTCTTGGCCAACCTGAGCGTTCAAATCTTCTATGACGATTTTGACGTCGTGGCTTGGGCAGCTGTCGTACTCACGTTCCAGCTGCGCGTAGAATGCGTCCTTATCATCATCAGTGCTTCCGGAGTGTGGGCTATGGACGTTGATTATGCTGAAGTTGAAGAACCGGCCTTTGGTCCTCAACCTGCACATTCTTTCATTGACCTCCTGCAGCGCTACGATGCCGAATCCACGGTCCTTGAGCACATCGGCGAGTATGCGTGTGGTCCCGATGAAGTTGATAGATTTGTAGTTCCACGAACCGAGTTTCCAATCGCTAGTCCCTTTTCGTCGCAGTGGTCTTCACCGATGGTTCCGGTCCATACTCTCTTGTTGATTGTTCGTTGCGTATGTTTTTTTGTATGTAATTTCAAGTATTATAATGTTTCCGTTTGCTCAGGATCACGTTTTTTGCTATTTTGGTGCGTGTGAGTAAATTTATTTTATGGTAATGTCATAGGGGGAAAGACGACTTTGACAGGTTTTGTTCTATTATTGTCAGGGGGGTTTTTGTCGACCAAATTTTATGAAATTTGGCCACAATATACTTTGATATGCAAAGAATATTTAGGCCAAATTTGAGCATAATCAGTCATAAAACTACCCCTGACAATAATAGAACAAAACCTACCAAATCCGTCATTCCCCCTATTTGTAACTAGAATCAATATTTATCAGATTTCTAAAAACGTGGTACCACCCTGGAAAGGGTAATTAAAATCCTACAAAACGGTAAATGTTTATACGGTAACCTCACTTTTGTGTTTGTAAATTGTGATTGTTCTCGAAAACATCTCGTGGGGTAGGTTGGCCGACTTTTGTTGTGGTCTGTTTGGCCGAGTTGAAAACTTAGTATGTAAATACTAATCGACACACATTTTTAACGATTCATCAATAAAAGCAGCATTGAAAAAAGAGAAAATGCTCGAGAAAATCATATCAAATGTAAGTATATTTTCGCAGAGAAAATGGAAGTAGCGAGAGTTGTAAAAAGTCCACTAAAAATGTTTTGAAAAGACTAAAAACTAAAGATTTGTTTACGTGCCTAAAAATTACGAAACTATGAACACAACATTTTTCCCACTTCTAAACATTGATTGATTGGATGTGTTTCACTTATTTTAACAAACAAGAATTTTTCCGCCGCATTTATTTTGTTATAACTTTTTCCTCAATTTGTGTTCTTGGATGAAAATGTGTCACAAATGTGCTCAAGACTTGTATATTTATGACAGTGAAAACCGTTTTTTGAAAAGTCGAACCAGAATTCGTACAGATTTTCCGATAGCAAAACTCGGCCAACCAGCCCCAGTCTCCCCTACTTTAATTCAATAGTTTATTCTTGCTAAAGTATCATAAAGCCGCAGAAATAAGCAGAAACAAAAAGTTGAAGATGTCATTGAAAAAGGTGGGCATTTGGAGTAGACTGTAAGAAATTTAGCTGGAGAGTCGAATAAGCTCTACTAACACATTTTAATATCTACAACTTAAAGCAAGTGAAAAATATTACTATTCTAAATGATGTCTTTACTCATGGAACAGGAGCTTGGTCATATTTGAACATGATGCAATATTGCCCGTTACTCGGGGACAATTTTCTGAACCGTGAAATTTTGTCTTGTCTTGTCTTAGCACATGCACAGCCAGTATTGAAAAGCATCCTGGAAATGTCGGCTGTATTCCCGAGCATTTTCTTGTCTGCATTAATATTTGCAGCATATCATAAATATGACACAAGTATTAAAACGGCCAGGCCCACCGTGCAGGCTTGAATTTGGGAGAAAATCCAAAACATCCCGGCAATCATATTATTTAGTAATAAATAACATGATCAACGAAGAGTTTTGAATCTACGAAAGGAAGAAACGAGGACAGCCGTACCAACCGTTTCACATTCAGGGGGAAAAATGATTGACGAAATCGTTGGGAGTGACTTTGCTAAGAAGATTAATGTACACTCCTTGGGTCCTCGACGTCTTGGGATGGGGCACAGTTTTTAGTCTAGTGGGCTTATACACTGATGGGCAAAAGTATTCGCAAAAATTCAGATAGATTACTATGAAAACATGACGAATACTTATGTACATCAGTGTACATATAGACCTAGGTTTAAGCGCCATTACTCGCTCTCTGTAACGAGAAAAAGAAAAGAAACAAAAGCGATGAAAACAAGCGAAAACTCATGACGATAAAATTATACCATATACTTACAACATCTCCATATTTTCCATGCTTGGAATCGTTTTTTGCCTTTCTCGTACAACAAAGTTGTACCGAAAAGCTATCATTTCACTACGAAAACGAACTTTTTGTAGAAGCCTCGGAGACCCATAGTGTTATATACCAACCGACACAACTTGACGAGCTGAGCAAATGTCTGTCTGCTCGTGTGTATGTATGTGTGTATGTGTGTGTATGTGTGTGCGTATGTGTGTGCACAAAAGCTAAGAAAAACATTAGACAACTTTTCATATAGTAATCCTTAACCGATTTGCTCGCAACAAGTTTCATTCGACAGGGGGCAAAGCCTTGTTGATCACTATTGAATTTGATAACGATCGACCGTTGCGTTTAAAAGTTATAAAGAAAATGGTACATCTAACCATTTTAGCGCCATATAAGGTTGGTGTCTTGGTTAAATGCGAGAAAGGCAGTATCACTATTCGGTGAATTAAGTTGGGATTTTTTTGTTCAAATTACCCTCGTCAAAACACAATTTATTGAAATTGCTTACCACAAATTTTCGCGAAAACTAAAGAAAAAATGATCAAGAAAGAACAGCCCTTCCGAAACAAAATTATGAAATAATAATAATAATAATAATTGAGGAACGTTCAGATTATAAACTTCATTGTACAAACCCCATGTATCTGATATGTATAACATGTTGATTACAAATGTGTATTAGTCGTCTAACCATTCTTAATATATTTCAATGTTCTTGTTAACATATTAAGTTAACAATATTAAAACTCGTCTCATTGTACGAAATAACTTGAATTAAAATTAAAATATACCGTTCAATTGAGTAGATTGATAGATGTCTTGTTTTTTAACTTTATTTTTGGTAATTTTGATACCAGTGATCAGTTCTACACTTAATTCGATATATGGGATGTAGCTTAGAAGCATATAGACGAAACATATGGGAAACACTCTTGAAGATGAATCGTTTATATTTATATTATACTGAAAGCATAACAAATTATATATCTTTTACTTACTACTGGTCCATATTCTTGTGCCTGGAAACTCGACATCAATTATTTCCGTAAAAAACAATATTACATTTGATCACTGTTCGAGTAATCAACTTTGATACTCAGCAAAAACAATAATTCCTCTCAAAAAGTAACGAAAAGAAATTAAAAGAAATTGTAGCTTCCCGATACAGATAATGTCACCTCAAATAGAGTAAAAAATTGCTTAGATTCTGACGAACCCGATGAGGAGTATGAAGTAATGTTTCATGATTTGGCCAATCTTACAGGAACTCAGTTTTTATCATATTTCTCAAATTTATATCTGGTGGTTCTTGAGCAATATGAGTTTCTACTAGATGGATCGCAATCCTTTGGTGTATAATGCTTCAAAGTGTACAAAGAATAAGAAAAGAGTAATCATCTTCAAATACTATAAAATTGTAATTTCGATAAGAACTTTATGGTTTTGCCTTTCTCGTATACTAAGTATACGGTAAAGGCTATATGATCGCCCAAAAACAAACTTTTATAGAAGGCCCGGAGACCCATAGTGTTATATACCAATCGACTCAGTTCGACGAATTGAGGTGATGTCTGTGTGTGTGTGTGTGTGTGTGTGTGTGTGTGTGTGTGTGTGTGTGTGTGTGTGTGTGTGTGTGCGCAAAACTACTCAAAAAAATGTCACTCATTTTCGGGCACTTATCCTCAACCGATTTGCTCGCAACAAGTTGCATTCGACGCAGAATCCTGTCCCATTGTTTCCTATTTGAAATTGGCCAGATCGGACTATGGGATCGAGAGTTATGGCCAAAATACAAATTCATACGAAAAAATCGCGTAAAAATGTCACTCATTTTTCGGACACTTATCCTCAACCGATTTGCTCGCAACAAGTTGCATTCGACGCAGAATCCTGTCCCATTGTTTTCTATTTGAAATTGGCCAGATCGGACTATAGAATCGAAAGTTATGGCCAAAATACAAATTCATACGAAAAAATCGCGTAAAAAATGTCACTCATTTTTCGGACACTTATCCTCAACCGATTTGCTCGCAACAAGTTGCATTCGACGCAGAATCCTGTCCCATTGATTCCTATTTCAAATTGGCCAGAGCGGACTATGGGATCGAAAGTTATGGCCAAAATACAAAATCATACGAAAAATCGCGTAAAAATGTCACTCATTTTCGGGCACTTATCCTCAACCGATTTTCTCGCAACAAAATGCATTCGACGCAAAATCCTGTCCCATTGTTTCCTATTTGAAATTGGCCAGATCGGACTATGGGATCGAAAGTTATGGCCAAAATACAAAAACCTACGAAAAAACCGCGTAAAAAATGGCACACATCTCTCGGGAACCCATACCCAATTGAAATGCTCGCAACAAGTTGCATTCGACGCAAAATCCTGTCCCATTGTTTCCTATTTGAAATTGGCCAGATCGGACTATGGGATCGAAAGTTATGGCCAAAATACAAATTCATACAGAAAAATCGCGTAAAAATGTCACTCATTTTCGGACACTTATCCTCAACCGATTTGCTCGCAACAAGTTGCATTCGACGCAGAATCCTGTCCCATTGTTTCCCTATTTGAAATTGGCCAGATCGGACTATTCAATCGAGAGTTATGGCCAAAATACAAATTCATACGAAAAAATCTCGTAAAAATGTCACTCATTTTTCGGACACTTATCCTCAACCGATTTGCTCGCAACAAGTTGCATTCGACGCAGAATCCTGTCCCATTGATTCCTATTTCAAATTGGCCAGATCGGACTATGGGATCGAAAGTTATGGCCAAAATACAAAATCATACGAAAAAATCGCGTAAAAAATGTCACTCATTTTTCGGGCACTTATCCTCAACCGATTTTCTCGCAACAAAATGCATTCGACGCAAAATCCTGTCCCATTGTTTCCTATTTGAAATTGGCCAGATCGGACTATGGGATCAAAAGTTATGGCCAAAATACAAAATCCTACGAAAAAATCGCGTAAAAAATGTCACTCATTTTTCGGGCACTTATCCTCAACCGATTTGCTCACAACAAGTTGCATTCGACGTAGAATCCTGTCCCGTTGTTTCCTATTGAAAATTGGCCATATCGGACTATGGGATCGAAAATTATACCATTTTTGCCTTTCTCGTATACAAAGTATACGCAAAGGCTATATATTCGCTCCAAAAACAAACTTTTTATAGCAGGCTCGGAGACCCATAGTGTTATTTACCGATCGACTCAGCTCGACGAATCGAGGTGATGTCTGTGTGTGTATGTGTGTGCGTGTGTATGTGGTTGTGTGTTTGTGTGTGTATGTGCAAAAATCTAGCCCACTTTTCAGGTACTTACCCTTAACTGATTTGCTCGCAACAGGTTGCATTCGACGCAGAATCCTATCCCATTGTTTCCTATTGAAAATTGACCGGATCGGACTATGGGCTCAGAAGTTATGGTCAAAATACCGTTTTTTAGACAACAACGAGTGGAAAAGTTTAGCCCATTTTTCAGGCACTTACCCTTAACCGATTTACTCGCAACAAGTTGCATTCGACGCAAAATCCTGTCCCATTGTTTCCTATTGAAAATTGACCGGATCGGACTATGGGATCAGAAGTTATGGTCAAAATACTTTTTTTTAGACAACAACGAGTGGAAAAGTCTAGCCCATTTTTCAGGCACTTACCCTTAACCGATTTACTCGCAACAAGTTGCATTCGACGCAGAATCCTGTCCCATTGTTTCCTATTGAAAATTGGCAGGATCGGACTATGGGCTTAGAAGTTATGGTCAAAATACTTTTTTTTAGACAACAACGAGTGGAAAAGTTTAGCCCATTTTTCAGGCACTTACCCTTAACCGATTTACTCGCAACAAGTTGCATTCGACGCAGAATCCTGTCCCATTGTTTCCTATTGAAAATTGGCCGGGTCGGACTATGGGCTCAGAAACGGACTATGGGTGAAACATTAAAGTTGATTATGGAAACCCATTTTCCTGGATCGATTATGTATGTAGACCCAACAACAAGTGGTTCGTTTGAAAGTCAAAGATGTTCAGCAAGAACAACTAAAATGTCTGATGATGGGAAAAATGTTGCACAAGCCTTGGCTGACGAGAATGCAGTGAGATCTTTTGAGCCTTATAAATCTGCCGGACCGGACGGAATAATTCCAGCAATGCTTCAAAACGGAGAATCAGTGCTGATTCCGCCGTTAATTGAGATTTTCAAGGCAAGTCTAAGACTCAATTATATTCCATCTTCATGGAGGAAAGTAAAAGTTATTTTCATACCAAAAGTAGGAAAGCGAGATAAGACGCATCCTAAATCATTCAGGCCTATTAGTCTTTCATCAATTCTGTTGAAAACTATGGAAAAGGTGTTGAGTGATTATATCAACTCAAATTACATGATTAAACATCCACTGTCTAAGTTCCAGTTTGCTTACCAGTCCGGTAAGTCAACTATTACGGCACTTCATACAGTGGTATCTAAGGTGGAAAAAGCGCTTTCGGTAAAAGAAATAGCACTTTGTTCTTTCTTGGACATTGAAGGAGCTTTCGATAACGCTTCTTATTCGTCAATGGATCGTGCCATGAAGAAAAGAAACTTCGACACGAACATTATCAAATGGATTCACACCATGCTTGCAAAAAGAGAAATCTCTTCAGAGCTGGGAAGTTCGTCTCTTACAGTATGGGCAGCCAAAGGTTGCCCTCAAGGAGGGGTCCTCTCACCACTAATGTGGTCCTTAGTTGTAGACGATCTTCTAGGAAGCTTAGAAGAAAAAGGTTTCGAGGTTGTGGGCTTTGCTGACGATATTGTCATCATAGTGAGGGGGAAATTCGACAATATCATTTCTGAAAGAATGCAATGGGCTCTAAATTTTACCCAATCGTGGTGTATTCAGGAAGGCCTTAGCATTAATCCGTCAAAAATTGTAATTGTACCATTCACTAGGAAAAGGAAACTTGATCTAAAAGCTCTAAAGCTTAGAGGACTAGAAATTCAGCTTAGTGAACAGGTCAAATACCTGGGAGTCATTCTGGATTCTAAACTAAACTGGAATGCTCATATTGAGTGTGCGATCGGAAAGGCAACTAGTGCCTTCTGGATATGCTCTAAAACATTTGGAAGAAAATGGGGCTTAAGACCAAAAATGATAAAGTGGATTTATACTTCCATTATTCGTCCAAAACTGACATATGCTGCTCTTGTATGGTGGCCAAAACAAAAGAGGCTACTGCACAGAAGAAGCTGACAAAACTGCAAAGGTTAGTGTCCATTGCTATAATGGGAGCAATGCGTAAGCACCCATTCAACATCGATAGATGCTATTCTATATCTGCTACCATTGCATGAATTCGTGCAGTTAGAAGCGGAAAGAATATGCAAAAACTTAAACGATTGAAGTTATTCAAGCCAGGCAATTTAGTGGGCCACTTGAGTATCTCACAAAATTTTCAATATGGGCCATTGATGAATATGAGTGGAGACTGGATGAAACCTGTGGAGAACTATGACATTCCTTATTACATACGTGAGCCATCACGTATGGACTGGGAAGTCGGAGGTACCACTGTTCAGGACAGTTCCATAAAATTCTACACAGATGGCTCAAAAATAGGAACAAAAACGGGAGCAGGAATTTTCGGCCCTGGGATATCGATCTTAGTGGCAATGGGAAACTATCCAACTGTGTTCCAAGCGGAGATTTTTGCTATAATGAAATGTGCTAATATCTGTGTAGAGAAGAAATATAGATATGCAAATATTTGTATCTTCACAGATAGTCAAGCGGCACTCAAAGCATTGAGTAGCTTTAAATGTACATCAAAACTTGTCTGGGACTGCATTATTTCATTGCGAAAAGTGTGCCAAGAGAACTCCGTAAATCTGTACTGGGTTCCAGGACACTGTGGCATTGAAGGTAATGAAAAGGCAGACGAGCTTGCAAAACGAGGTTCAAACACACAGTTTATTGGCCCAGAACCTTTCTGCGGTATATCATACTGTACTATAAAATGGAATTGAAATCCTGGGAAGCACAAAGGTTGATGACCAACTGGTTGGTTGCCGAAAAGTGTGCTCAATAAAAGAGGTTTATAATTCCCAATGTTAAAATAACCGAAAAGCTCTTGGAGCTCAGCAAGAGAGCTCTTTGCACCTTTACTGGCCTAATAACCGGACACTGCCTGAGCAGATATCACTTGAAAAATATTGGCCAGATTCAGAGTGATATCTGTCGTTTCTGTAAAATGGAACGTGAAACCTCGGAACATCTGCTTTGCAGTTGCGATGCATTGTACAAGGGTAGATCTAAATTTCTAAATAGTGGCTTTATGCAACCAGGAGCTATTTGGACTGCAAATCCTGGAAAGGTAGTGGGTTTTATTAACTCAATTATACCGGACTGGGAAAAGACGCGTCTTAGGTTGTTTACTTGACAAATGGTGATCAACCTACAAGATGCGAATAGATAGTTAAGAGTAATCAGGGGTATACCACAAAAGTTCAACTCAATGGACGCAGTGGTTCTACGCCCCAACAAAAAAAAAAAAAAAAAAATGGGCTCAGAAGTTAAGGTCAAAATACTTTATCTTTTGACGAAGACGAGTGAAAAAATCTGGCTCACTTTTTTGGCACTTATCCTTTACCGATTATTTCGCAAAAGTAGCGTTCGACAGGGGATCCCGTCCCATTGCTTTCTATTGAGAACTGGGCAGACGGGATCAGAAACTATGGTCAAAATACATTTTAAGCAAAAAGGCTTGGAAAGTCAGGCCAACTTTTCAATCAGTTTTCATCAACCGATTTGCGCGCAACAAATTGTGTTCGACGAGGAATCCTGTCCGATTGTTTTCCAATTGGGACTCTGGGCTCGAAAGTTTTTAGCCAATATATTTTTTGCCTTTCTCGTATACAAAGTAAAAAAAAAAAAATAAACTTTTTTAAAAGAAGCCCAAGAACTAATTTTTATTCGCAAAATGCGTTTAAAAATTCACTTAGTTTTGGGACACTTGGTCTTTGTTTACTCACAACAAGTTGTATAGGACGGCGAATCCTGTTTCATGTTTTCATTAAGTTTCTGCCCATTGTTTTGTATTAAATTGACCATAAAAATTTTGCCAGAATATTAGGTATTAAGAACTAACTTACTTTTCGAGCACGTTCAAAGAGAGATCTGAGTAGAAAAAGCCGCGTAGTCGATAGCAGTTCTATTCTGCTGTCAGGTTTGTTTTATATGTACATTAAAACATGTATGTGACTTCGTAGCTGTTGAATTGGCATCGACAAATACAGATTTAAAATTGTCTCAAGTCACGCTTTTTTGGAACAGAAATATTCCATAAAGAGAGGGGGAGTAACTTCAATGTTCATAGAAATGAGCGTTTTTCAATTGCGTTTATCTTAAATCATTCGATTAATACTCATAACTCATGTTCTATTTGATTACCGTGAATATAATTAAGAACTCGCTCGGAGACGAGCCAGCCTCGGGCTGAAAGTCTCCTTAATAAAGACACAAAAAAAAAAAATTAAGAACTTGAAATCCAAAAATCGCTAGCTCGGTTGATGGAATTTTGAAACCCTTTGTACGACTAATTACACATATATCGGAGTAAGCTGCTCAATTGGTTTGTGAGTTAGGAGATGGCGAATTCTGCTTTAATCAGGGAAATTCAAAGTATCAAGTCTTCCAGTTAGTTTCCGGCGTAACTCACTTCTATCTACCACAAGCATTTCATGCGCAACCGAGAATAGGATTTGAGCTAATTTTGTCCGTAGTTTGAATTATCGTTAAACAAATAAATTTCATTATTAATGAGCGTTTGTGGTTTTGAGGGAAAGTTATCAGGTAATAATTTTTTTACTCTTTTACTATTATCCGATAATGATAAGGTACGTCCTAATAATAATGTAAATAGGATGTAGTTTGTCAAAAATCCTTGCTACATACGTTTGAACATTCTTGGTTTTCTAAAAGGTGACGCTTATAGTTTGGGTAGATTACGAGATCTTACACGACAACTTTGACATCAAGAGCCTCCTTATTATAGCTTTATCCTGATAAAGCTTGTAGTCAGAATAGGCTCTCAAATTGGTTTTAGCTACATTCTCAATATTTCGAAGATACGATTTTTTTCAGATCTTGGAACATGTGTAATTTGAATAGTTCTCTATTTTGTTTTAATTCTTTCAAAATTGGACGCATTCAGGCTTTTGATTGATTATTTGTTTACAATTTAACTTCATAATAGTAGTTTGTGCAACTAGTTGCAAAAGACGATTTTTCAGCACGAGTTGTAGGTTTATCCAACGAGGCTTGCCGAGTTGGATACATACTACGAGTGCTGAAAAAATCGAGTTTTGCATCGAGTTGCACACGCTATTTTTGCAATGACGAAAATGGGCTTTAATATGATAAATCTTTACCAAAATTGTACAATCGAATTTACTCCACATGATCATTCATGCCAATAAATTATGTTGCGGCAGAGAACAATTAGATTCCATATTATCGTGCCAAATTACATAGCTTGAAAAGCTATGAAACGATGGATGCAATTGCCTTTGGAAAATTGTGATGTTATATCCAACAAAACAATTTCATTTATTACGAGACGCTTAGAGTACACTATTTAAACACTCACCCAAACTAATTCAGCTAAATGTAGTCATGTAACTAATGTCCCAATGTAGGTTTTTCATTATAGCATCCAAATTAGTGCTTTAATGAATATTATGCAACCCATTTGAGTTGCATAATGGTCATTAAAGCACCCATTCTGTTGGTATGGAAAAGTAGGCCGTTTTATCACTCAAATGACAACTGTAAACCAGGTTTTATGATCAGGAATTGCAAAAAAATATTTTGCAATTCCTGATCATAATACCTGGTTTATAGTTTGCGTTTGAGTGATAAAACGGCCTACTTTTCCATACCAATGACATGTATGGGTGCTTTAATCAACATTATGCAACTCAAATGGGTTGCATAAAATCCATTATTTTCCATTATAGCAAATGCTGGTTTTCCAAATAGCACTCATTTGGGTGCTATAATGGAAAACCAGCATTAGAACAATAGTTACATGGCCACATTTGGCTCAATTGGCTTGGGTGGGTGTTCAAACAGTGTATTCTCTGTGTCACGTAATAAATAAAATAATTTGGTGAGCATGACATCAAATTCTCCAAAGGCAGGTTTATTTATCGCTCTATGGTCTGTCCAGCACCTAATGTGGCACGATAACATGGAATCTATTTGTTTTCTGCAGCAACACGATTTTTTGGCGAGATTGATCATGTGAAGTAAATAAAATTGTACCATTTTGGTACAGATTTATCATACTCGTGCTGAAAAAATATCTATTTGCAACTAGTTGCACAAACTACTATTTTCTTCTTTGCAATGAAACTGCCATAGCATCATCCCATGAATGAATATGTACAAGATACAGCGATGACTCGATTTTTAACATGTTAAAATTGATTTCATCTACAACCGATTTTATGACGGTTTTGATATGGTTTCTCCACGAGTCAAAACCATTAATTGCTTTATATTTGTTCTATTTGACCTCTCTAAAGAATTTTTCTCGACACATTTTATAAAGAGCGAGAAAGGCATCATCACCGCTAGGTGGATTAATCTGGGTTTTTTTTTTGTGGTTTGACTTAATTCGAAGAAATATTCCATCGACACCATTACTGGTTGAATGGCCAGCCAGCGGAAACCGGTTGCGCACTGGTTGAGTTGCAGTTGTTGAATTTTATTAGCTAATAGTTTACAACTTAATTAGTCGGTGATTTGTTGGGGTCTTGATCGAGGACCAGCTGTGCTGTTACTAGGAACTGAATTCCTGGATTTATTTGAGTTGGCTGATTTGTTCTGCTCGCTCTAGTAGTCTGTTTACTTTTCACGACGGAATAAAATCGGTTTGAGGATATCTTTTTATTTATTTTTTTCATAATAATATAGATCGAATATCATCTGTTTGACAGTGACTTGACATAATTTCGCTTCTAAATCACTATTTTTTGGTTCGAAGGATGTATTTTTGTAGTTCAATATACTTTTGTCTATAAATAGGGAAATATTAAATGTTAACGTACTGTCACTGGTGAGAAAACCGAATAGTCGTCCATTCGAATTATTCATCTCTTGCCGGCGTATTATATTTGCAAATGTTAAGGCATAATTTCCCTGAAAAAGGTTATCGCAAACCGCCCATCTCCATCGGCAACCCTCTGAAGCAGACTCATCAACCAATAAAGCCGACTTGAGCAGCTCCCGCTGCTGGACACCGGTCTGTTCACGGTATTCGTTTGTCCGTCGTTTTGGGGAGATATATCTTAAACGGCGAGCATAACAACCAACCGCGGCTAAAATTCACAAGTGGTGAAAAACGCGTAAAATCTCACGTGCCGGCCAACGAAATATGGAACCCTCGGAACGCCTTTCGTCAACAACGTAATAAGATATATGTCGCCTCATTAAAATTATTTTCCATTGCTTTATTACCCTTGGTTCCCCCGGTCAGGATACGTGTCTCTCAGCGGCCAGTTAGTGCAGACCTTCGTGGAATAGTTGTCACCGCCAGAATCAGAAGCCGCCTAGCAGATATAATACGGCACCGTTTTAATTGCTTTTTACCTTGGTAATAAAGTGAACAACCTAATCACCACTCGTCATCTCTGTGTTTTTTGGTTCCGAAAAAGGCGGCATCAGGGGCTTTGATTCCCAAAATCAAATGGATGCAAATGGAAAATCCGAACCTAACCCTATATAAAGTAGGAATTATAAGCATTTATAAGAAGTCACTTTCTGCCGAGATGTTATCGGGGAGACTTTGTTGAGTCAAAGACGACCGAAAATGACTCACTTCGAGATGGGCAAAGTTTGGGGTAATGTGTGATTCTTCAAAACATTTGCAAAATTAGTCGTACCTTAATTAATCACATGTCTTTGTCGGCGGGACCTGGTTGCTATCGCTGAAGCTCAATCTATCAGCTCGGCTTAGTTTGCATAATAATGGAAGGAGTATCAGGGTCCATTTAAGTTTGTGCAATAATATTAGTAAAAAATTGGAGAATTTTAATAATTCAGTCAGACATACACAATCGGTTCTTTTAAAATGTAGGTAAATACACAATTGAATTATTTTAACATTTTTTTCGAAATCATAATTTGAAAAAAAATTAGTTAGATCCTACTGAATATTATTGTAGAAAAATATTGACCCTATTCTTTGGAAAATCAAATGAAAGACTTAAAGTATCTTAGGCAAAGTTTCTTATGTTACGTTATTCTAAAAGCCTTTTGAACACTTACACGGTACACACTTTTCACTTTTCGTTTTGATACTATGATAGCATGATAATCTCAATGAATGCAAGTACAATGAGTCTGATCATAAGTGATAACGTGTGTAAATAACTAATCACAACCTGTGAAGAAATTCTGATTTTATAATTTTAATTTTTGGGAGAAACAATGCCGTTCTTAACATCTGAAGAAGCCGCAAATATTCATAGAAAACACAAATCCCACTCAACCGGTGGCTTGCAATAGCTCACCAAAAATGAAAATTACACACCCGATTACCTTCTTCTCTCGTTTCAATGGGTTTAGCTGAAGAAACCCAGTTTTTAATTAGACGCTCTTCAAGGAAATTGGCTTCCTCGGAAAATAAAAAACGAAAAAAATTGAAACCAGCCACTCGAAAAAAAACCAATCTTGACTTTTTTGTTCCGGAGGATTATCGTCAACAAAGATAATGATACACATTTCCAGCTCTAAACGTCATTTATTGATTTTCCTCCATACGATCCCTCTCCCATGAAGAAACCGAAAATGAACAACAACGGTGGCAGTGGAAAAAGTCGAGTGAGGTCGTTCTGCATCAGTGGCGTGCAGTCACTGACTGCAGTCGCAGCCGGCAGCAGAAGCCAAAATAGCTTCTCTTCGACTTTTTCACCCTTGTGTGCGATCGCAACAAAGCGCACAGCATCCATCCTTGGCCTGGTGCATTGTGTTTCGCAAGTCAAGTGTGTTTACTTTGCGTCTCCTCATCTCCGGGTTCGGTGCGCTGCCAATCGATCAGTCATCGAGCGAAAATAGGCCTCCTGTTCTGGCTGGGCTTCGCACCGTCTTCAGAGGTCCTTCAAGGAGCTAATCTTTTTACGAGTATTTAATACGCTTCGTTGGCAGACCACCCTCGCACGTTTGGGTTTGGGTTTTGAATTTGTGACTCAATGATCGGAGAAATTTGAGCATTTCTTGTTTTTGATAATTTGGTGGGCGGTAACCTAATGGATTTACTGTCTTCGATGACGGCATTAGGAAGGTTTCGAAAATGTTTAGGCGTACTTGAGAATTCGTTGGTCATTCTATAATTATATAATTTAGCTTCAGGCTTCTGTTGAAATTCTCATTAATGAGATGGCTACTGAAGGATTTGGGAGAATCCAAATGGTGGTTTACCATTCTCATATACTTCACGATGACATTTGCTATTCTAATAGGAGGTACCTAAATATTGAGTCTTTATTAGTTAAAATGGCATTTCCAGGAATTACAACGCAAAAAAATAATTTTGAGGGAAAATGATCATGAGATTCGAACTATTTAAAAATAATGAGGACGTTTACATCACTGAAAACACTTCAAGTGGCCACTTCGCAATTACGCTTGGCGCCCAACGACAGATACTGACCCCGGGCAGAAGCCATAAACTGAATATCAAAACATGATATGAATTCTATTGATGTAAGAGATAAAAGAACAAGCAAGAGTATAAAACATTTGCGTAAAAATATTACTTTAATATCAAGATATGCTATGGATAAGAACAACCTAAAACGTCGAGATACTGATCACTTCTTACAAGTGTCTGATATCCTCATGATATGCTGATATTGCTTGTCTGATTTTTTTTATCAATCATGTTGATGTCCATATCTCATTTTGCTATCACAACACGTATTTTTATTAACTATTTTCGCCTGCTCGGGATCAAATCTATATATACTGCGTGCTTTGTTTATATTTACATTTCATCCGTTTTAGACATTATTGATGTAAAACAGTAGAATAATAAATTATTTGAATAAACAGACAACTTCAACCAGAATGTTTAAATAGAAAATTAAGGAAACATCACTCAGTGTTGGACACATAAGCCATTTAACGAACAACTCTCTAATTATCCGGATTCTGATCAAACAAACATTGAAAGTTACATCAAAACTGTAACTTTTTGTATTTTGCAAATATTTTCATTATCTATTACAAAAATTCTTCCACATTCACATGGTATGATGGTTTTACAAATATTTATGGGTATCAACTGATATGACCCTTAGTTAGTTATAGTTTTCTAGAAATCAAAGGGGGGCGTTTTGGCCAGGTGGGGCGCATTATACCGTTTTATCCTATCCATGATTTTCCTCAAACAAAGCAACGGTTGCTAGTTCAGTTGTTATGACGTTTGTCAGCTAGTTGTTGAAACGCATTACTTCATTTAATATTTCTACTGCCATCAATCCAAAACGGGAGCCCCATAGATTGTCCAGAGAGAATTTGTAATAGAAATAGTTTTTAAGATCCTTAAGGCGACAGAAATCATGTGTTTGCCTTCAAAGGGGTGAACTGTATCGACTGGGTGGTGTTGATCAATTGTTTTCAAAACCATCGCTATTTGATCAATTCACCATAGATACGACTTAGTTTTTCGCTTGTATTTGTGAGTATTTCTGGATATTGTGCCTTACAACAAAGTGTCACTGTCAAGTATTTTCGCGAATATTTTACATTCGGCTGAAATAGATATTTCAATACATTGATCGGCTCGCGTTGATTGGCTCCCCGGATGTACGAGTGGACATTCTTGAAAGGCCAGGACAAAGATTCATCGCTATCATTGGACACATAGTTTTTTCCTAGAAACGGACTTTGAATGCTGTAAGCTTGAAACGCACGGTTTTTGATGTTTTTGCTGCACGTAGTATGGATGGATAGCTAGAGCGGACGTTATCGGTGCTTAGGCATAGGCACTTACGCAATAGGATTGTAGCCGTTGAATCTTTTGGTAAATTTGTACTAAACATATACTTAAACACGTTAAACGTAATGCAAATGGCAAGTATTCCCTACGTTTTGCTGCTGGTTTTAAATTGGTAAGTAGTTTTTACTTATAGTATCACAGTGGAACAAAACATTAAATATTTGATATAGTACAGTACTTTTTACCATGTGCAAATAATCTCATTTTAACAGAATTGATTGTAAAATATGTATTGATTTTAGTCGTGTTATATTCTTTTACCGGGCTTGGGCTCAGCAGCGTAGGTGTACAAGCAATGGATCATATCAAAACCGTCCAATGAAATTATCATCTATGAGTTTTTTTATACAAGACCTGTGCGCCAATTAAAAATTAGCAGAGGTAGCGTTTTGGTTTATTTTTAGTTGATGGCGCGGCCAAGCCGTTTAAGAGTTGATTTATGCATTTCAATCAAAATTCAAAATAACAAATATGCGATTATTGGTGCGTAGTTTACTATGTTCAATATAATGAACTATCAATCTATTGAATAATACTTATATTTCACATTTGACGAGCTAGGCACTGACTGACTTTAAAAGTTAATTAGTTATACGTTTGAACATTTTTCCTAATACTATGTACACTGGATTATTATTTGCGACACAGAGAGGGCTGGCCAAGAAATTTCCAGAGGAGACTTTAAGAACGAATCCATGTTTAACCGCCAACACTATAGGTCAGTGGGTTGGGATGTTTGAAACTATTTGTGTTCATCGAAAATCCTTACTTAACATAGTTCAATTAACAATTCGTCGCTCAACATCAACTGAACAAATGTGCTTTTCCGGGATGAGTTTAAAAAAAACGTTTTCATAACATTGCCTTGTATCGTAAACGGGATTCCATTCGCCCTGGCTGCTTGCCGGATAAAACTCAAGTTTTACCATTCCTATGGCTCCATCTAACTTGTCTTTACTGAAAACGATATTCTTACAAGCGGAATTCTCGGAATCAATCCTACAAGCTTATAGAACCATAGAATAATGAATAAGGAAACAGTAGTTTTTTTTTTGTTCTGTTATTCCAGTCAAGCTTTTTTTCACTTCTTGGCATCTTAAATTGGTAAGATACGGACAACGAATCCTTAATGCAGCTGTAATTTGAATTTAAAACATTTTCAAATTTAAAAACGCTTGAATATTATGACAGATGTTCTTAGCAAGTAAGTTGAAGAAAACGGATAAAATGGCTGCCATGGAGTCCAACAGAATTTGTTTAATATCACGCTGTTAATCGCTAAAAATTATGTTACTTTTCATTTCAACTTTTACCAAATGTTTCCGTGAATACGATATGAGAGGCGGGTCAAGGTTACCAAGGTCAGGTAGATCTTCAAAATCTACAAGATTATTCATTAGAACTCATCTATATCACGTAAATCGGTCGTGAAGATTTTCCAAAGTGTATATATCTAGACAAAACGAATAATTTACTCAATGAGTGGAAATAATCATGATTAATCCTTGATACACTTTTTATAGTTTGAATTTGAATATGTATTAACGCATGTGGGGTGGGGCTTCCGATCTGACTATTATTCTTCTTATTTCGTTCCAGAGAGCGAGCAATGGCGCTAAAACCTAGGCTCATTAGCCAGGGCAAAATGTTCGCAAATTAAAAAAAAATTCTTGCACGACCTGTCCCATGTTCAAAATATATGCATAACAGTCTGACAGAAGAATATGATGATATTTCATATTTCGGTCACACAGAATAAAGACAACGTCAAGGCAAATCATTAACGAAGAACAACTTATAGTTTTCCAAGTTTATTTGATTCATTTACTTAAAAGATTTTTGAAGAAATTCAATAATTATTTATTTGTCCTCATCGGTATCAGACGTCTCCTTCTCTGCCAGAGTTTTCCAATACTCTTTTTGTACTCTTCAACTACTGGGAGAATTACCTTTAATAATGCTGTTTTACGCTTTACCCAGTCAACACAAGATCGTATATGATGTCACATAAGATGCTACAGTGGAGGCCATATAGGTGCTTCCCCATACAATATGTACGTATATCGCCTCCACTTTGGCATCTTATGTTGCATCATATACGATTTTGTGTTGACTGGGTAACTCGATCCCTCGCGGAAGCTGTTTAAAATGTTAATCTTGAAACAGATCGAAACCTGTAGACGACACCACTTTAAGTTGTTTCTTAGTGAACAGCATAACACTGTCCAACACAGCTCCCATGTTCAACGAATCGATATGCATTTATGGGCAGTATACACTCTTCCAACGATCCAACTCCTTAACATCTATGAGAGCGTCGGTGAGTCGCTGGCCTCTCGTTAAATACAGGGTGTTCAATAAGTTCGAATACAAATGTTTGATCATTGTGTTTGTAAGCCCAATGTACATATTCTGTATTAGCATTGATGTCAGCGTTAGCGGTATATATACGCTATCGAATGTGTGTAGTGTTGGCATTCTGTCACTTGTTGTTTGTTTATTACGCTCGTTGAAAATGGATTGGGGCATCATAAATAGCCATTTTCGAAGGTCAAAATCATTGCGGTGCACTTCAAAACTAAGGTTTTGGGGACGATTGATGCCCCCAGTGGCCCGGTGATAAGACGGAGGTCAGCCCTACGTGTTACAATGGAATGATAACCCTTGATACACGGAAAATGCGATTTAAGCCTAACATGGGGACCATTTCATCGACTTTTTGGACAAAACTTTGCGGCCTCCCAGCATCCGGATTTGAACCCTCTTAACTTACTTGTTTGGTCCTTTATTATACTAAAGCTGTACGAATACAAGGTCAGTAACTTGGACCAGTTCAAGAAGTAATTCTCAAAATCTTGAACGAAATGCCGATGCAGACCGTGCGTGCCGCTTGCGATGGGTTTTAGAAATGTTTGAAGCTCGTAAAGAAGTACAAAATAGAGGTCATTCAAAAAAAAATTGTTACAAACGTTCCTTATAAACAATACTTTCGATGAAATGCAACCGGGAAAAGAAATAATTTAATCTTAATTTTTAAACATTTTTTGAAAGTGTATTCGAACTTATTGAACACCCTGTAGATGTCATATCATCATTTCCTTCCTTTCCTAGTATCGGAGAAGATGGGCCTGGCCGACAATGGTAGCTTTCATGTTTTATCATTTTGGACCCCCAATTGGGTTGCTATTAAATCCCAAATATTAATCTATAAGCAGTTGGGGTAAGAAAGGTAAAAAATATACATAACAGCTATCAGTATGCAACAAAATGACAACATTTATGATCATTTTCCAAGGCTCTCAAAGATGTGTAAAATTTATCCGCAGTACAAATACCACGTGCTATCAAAGCATTCAGTGCCAAAATCCACCACATGGCGGCCAAATTTGCTAAAATATGTCAAAGAAGCTTTTTTTCTGGAGGTATGTTTTTCTTAGGCGACTAGCTGGCGGAAGAGTAGATTTTTTTTACGAGCGGTATAATACTATCGAAAGTTTAGGGTTGCCTCATGGGATTTTTCTACTTGTATATTATATTCACAAAATATAATCATTGATGATTCATACAAACTATATTAGATCATTTGAACACGTTTTTCAACGATGGATCTGTATGATGAATTTTGATGAAAAATTTCACGGTTCAGAAAAAAAATTGGAGATCGTAGTAAGTCGTGCTCATGTGAAGTACATTTTATTTTCTACGCGTCAATTTTTTCTTCAATCCCAAATTCCCCGATTTCATAAATTAGGAATATAGATTTTAATATTTTGAAAAAATCCATTCAAGGAAATGCAAGATAAGTTTACAAGAGTCAATGACCTGATAATTAAGCTGTTTGAAGTTTGAGCCTACAGTTGAATTTGATCCTGCTTCAAAATATGATGGCTGTTCTTCTTGGAATTGCGGCACTATGGCCCAGAAAATCGACGTTAAGGATTCATCGTCGATACTCACACAGTGCAACTTTTGGGTAAAACGATGTGGAGAGTCTCTGGAGATATGATTTTATGGATAGTGAGTCAATTTAGATCAATGGGAGGTAAGTACATTTAGGGCACTCGGGAAGGTAAGTGTAATATCGTTTTACCATTTTATCAAATGTTGACGTATATATTCGATATATGTATTGGCTTAGAGTAAACAAAATATTAACCCGATAAGCTCGAATAAGGACATCCTTTATGATGATAAGATATTCATGCATATCGTTACAATACAATATTGTCGTACCTGGTCTGCAAACATTTATAGTGGGAAAACTGATAAAACAAATTACGCTTCAAAGCAAACTGTGTGCATAATCTTAGCAATTAGGTTGCGAACTTATAATCACATATAAAACACATAAAGCCATGTAATGTCGGTCGTTCTTCGTCGCAATTTTGCGGCTACCATGAATGGAATTGCTTGAAATGTCTGAACACTTTATCGGAAGATTCATTATTCCTTCTTATGTATAATCTTATGAAGTTTCTCAAAATGCCAGTGAGCATAAAATAATATTATGTCAGAAAATATTTTGTGTATAACGTTACAGATAAAAGACCTTACGTTCATCGTACATCTTGTGCTTAAGTGATTGTTTTTAGTCAAGAAAATTAGTGCCAATGGCATTTGTAACGAATTTCAAGTATTATTATTTAATATACACGTATTTCATAATGAAACTGTCATCGTTATAGATTCTACATATTGAAAGGCTTTCTATCGTAACTCTAAATTTCACTAGAAGTAAAGATTTCATTTGTAATGTTATGCTTTTCTTTGGAAACATGTGATTTTTTTCAGATACAATATTCAAAAACCAGATTAATCCACCTAGCGGTGATGATGCCTTTCTCGCTCTTTATAAAATGTGTCGAGAAAAATTCTTTAGAGAGGTCAAATAGAACAAATATAAAGCAATTAATGGTTTTGACTCGTGGAGAAACCATATCAAAACCGTCATAAAATCGGTTGTAGATGAAATCAATTTTAACATGTTAAAAATCGAGTCATCGCTGTATCTTGTACATATTCATTCATGGGATGATGCTATGGCAGTTTCATTGCAAAGAAGAAAATAGTAGTTTGTGCAACTAGTTGCAAAAAGATATTTTTTTCAGCACGAGTATGATAAATCTGTACCAAAATGGTACAATCTTATTTACTTCACATGATCCATCTCCCCTAAAAATCGTGTTGCTGCAGAAAACAAATAGATTCCATGTTATCGTGCCACATTAGGTGCTGGACAGACCATAGAGCGATAAATAAACCTGCCTTTGGAGAATTTGATGTCATGCTCACCAAATTATTTTATTTATTACGTGACACAGAGAATACACTGTTTGAACACCCACCCAAGCCAATTGAGCCAAATGTGGCCATGTAACTATTGTTCTAATGCTGGTTTTCCATTATAGCACCCAAATGAGTGCTATTTGGAAAACCAGCATTTGCTATAATGGAAAATAATGGATTTTATGCAACCCATTTGAGTTGCATAATGTTGATTAAAAGCACCCATACATGTCATTGGTATGGAAAAGTAGTCCGTTTCATCACTCAAATGCTAACTGTAAACCAGGTATTATGATCAGAAATTGCAAAATATTTTTTGCAATTCCTGATCATAAAACCTGCTTTACAGTTGTCATTTGAGTGATAAAACCTACTTTTCCATACCAACAGAATGGAAATTAACTTTAATGACCATTATGCAACTCAAATGGGTATAATATTCATTAAAGCACTAATTTGGATGCTATAATGAAAAACCTACATTGGGACAATAGTTACATGACTACATTTAGCTGAATTAGTTTGGGTGAGTGTTTAAATAGTGTACTCTAAACGTCTTGTAATAAATGAAAGTGTTTGTTGCACATAACATCACAATTTTCCAAAGGCAATTGCATCCATCGCTTCATAGCTTTTCAAGCTATGCAATTTGGCACGAAAAGGTGGAATCTTATTGTTCTCTGCCGCAACATAATTTATTGGCATGAATGATCATGTGGAGTAAATTCGATTGTACAATTTTGGTACAGATTTATCATATTAAAGCCCATTTTCGTCATTGCAAAAAATAGCGTGTGCAACTCGTTGCAAAACTCGATTTTTCAGCACTCGTAGTATTTATCCAACTCAGCAAGCCTCGTTGGATAAACGTACAACTCGTGCTGAAAAAATCATCTTTTTGCAACTAGTTGCACAAACTACTATTATGAAGTTAAATTGTAAACAAATAATCAATCAAAAGCCTGAATGCGTCCATTTTTGAAAGAATTAAAAACAAAAATAGAGAACTATTCAAATTACACATGTTCCAAGATCTGAAAAAAAAATCGTATCTTCGAAATATTGAGAATGTAGCTAAAACCAATTTGAGAGCCTATTCCGACTACAAGCTTTATCAGGATAAAGCTATAATAAGGAGGCTCTTGATGTCAAAGTTGTCGTGTAAGATCTCGTAATCTACCCAAACTATAAGCGTCACCTTTTAGAAAACCAAGAATGTTCAAACGTATGTAGCAAGGATTTTTGACAAACTACATCCTATTTACATTATTATTAGGACGTACCTTATCATTATCGGATAATAGTAAAAGAGTAAAAATTGGTTACCTGATAACTTTCCTCAAAACCACCAACGCTCATTAATAATGAAATTTATTTGTTTAACGATAATTCAAACTACGGACAAAATTAGCTCAAATCCTATTCTCGGTTGCGCATGAAATGCTTGTGGTAGATAGAAGTGAGTTACGCCGGAAACTAACTGGAAGACTTGATACTTTGAATTTCCCTGATTAAAGCAGAATTCGCCATCTCCTAACTCACAAACCAATTGAGCAGCTTACTCCGATATATGTGGAATTAGTCGTACAAAGGGTTTCAAAATTCCATCAACCGAGCTAGCGATTTTTGGATTTCAAGTTCTTAATTTTTTTTTTTTTTGTGTTTTTATTAAGGTGACTTTCAGCCCGAGGCTGGCTCGTCTCCAGGCGAGTTCTTAATTATATTCACGGTAATCAAATAGAACATGAGTTATGAGTATTAATCGAATGATAATAAACGCAATTGAAAAACGCTCATTTCTATGAACATTGAAGTTACTCCCCTCTCTTTATGGAATATTTCTGTTCCAAAAAAAAGCGTGACTTGAGACAATTTTTAATCTGTATTTGTCGATGCCAATTCAATAGCTACGAAGTCACATACATTTTTTAATGTTCATATAAAACAAACCTGACAGCAGAATAAAACTGCTATCGACTATGCGGCTTTTCTACACAGATCTCTCTTTGAACGTGCTCGAAAAGTAAGTTAGTTCTTAATACCTAATATTCTGGCTAAATTTTTATGGTCAATTTAATACAAAACAATGGGGCAGAAACTTAATGAAAACATGAAACAGGATTCGCCGTCCTATACAACTTGTTGTGAGTAAACAAATTAAGACCAAGTGTCCCAAAACTAAGTGAATTTTTTAAATGCATTTTACGAATAAAAAATTAGTTCTTGGGCTTCTTTTAAAAAAGTTTTTTTTTTATTTTTTTACTTTGTATACGAGAAAGGCAAAAAATATATTGGCTAAAACTTTCGAGCCCAGAGTCCCAATTGGAAAACAATCGGACAGGATTCCCCGTCGAACACAATTTGTTGCGCGCAAATCGGTTGATGAAAACTGATTGAAAAGTTGGCCTGACTTTCCAAGCCTTTTTTGCTTAAAAATGTATTTTGACCATAGTTTCTGATCCCGTCTGCCCAGTTCTCAATAGAAAGCAATGGGACGGGATCCCTGTCGAACGCTACTTTTGCGAAATAATCGGTAAAGGATAAGTGCCAAAAAGTGAGCCAGATTTTTTCACTCGTCTTCGTCAAAAGATAAAGTATTTTGACCTTAACTTCTGAGCCCATTTTTTTTTTTTTTGTTGGGGCGTAGAACCACTGCGTCCATTGAGTTGAACTTTTGTGGTATACCCTGATTACTCTTAACTATCTATTCGCATCTTGTAGGTTGATCACCATTTGTCAAGTAAACAACCTAAGACGCGTCTTTTCCCAGTCCGGTATAATTGAGTTAATAAAACCCACTACCTTTCCAGGATTTGCAGTCCAAATAGCTCCTGGTTGCGTAAAGCCACTATTTAGAAATTTAGATCTACCCTTGTACAATGCATCGCAACTGCAAAAGCAGATGTTCCGAGGTTTCACGTTCCATTTTACAGAAACGACAGATATCACTCTGAATCTGGCCAATATTTTTCAAGTGATATCTGCTCAGGCAGTGTCCGGTTATTAGGCCAGTGAAGGTGCAAAGAGCTCTCTTGCTGAGCTCCAAGAGCTTTTCAGTTACTTTAACATTGGGAATTATAAATCTCTTTGATTGAGCACACTTTTCGGCAACCAACCAGTTGGTCACCAACCTTTGTGCTTCCCAGGATTTCAATTCCATTTTTATAGTACAGTATGATATACCGCAGAAAGGTTCTGGGCCAATAAACTGTGTGTTTGAACCTCGTTTTGCAAGCTCGTCTGCCTTTTCATTACCTTCAATGCCACAGTGTCCTGGAACCCAGTACAGATTTACGGAGTTCTCTTGGCACACTTTTCGCAATGAAATAATGCAGTCCCAGAAAAGTTTTGATGTACATTTAAAGCTACTCAATGCTTTGAGTGCCGCTTGACTATCTGTGAAGATACAAATATTTGCATATCTATATTTCTTCTCTACACAGATATTAGCACATTTCATTATAGCAAAAATCTTCGCTTGGAACACAGTTGGATAGTTTCCCATTGCCACTAAGATCGATATCCCAGGGCCGAAGATTCCTGCTCCCGTTTTGTTCCTATTTTTGAGCCATCTGTGTAGAATTTTATGGAACCGTCCCGAACAGTGGTACCTCCGACTTCCCAGTCCATACGTGATGGCTCACGTATGTAATAAGGAATGTCATAGTTCTCCACAGGTTTCATCCAGTCTCCACTCATATTCATCACTGGCCCATATTGAAAATTTTGTGAGATACTCAAGTGGCCCACTAAATCGCCTGGCTTGAATAACTTCAATCGTTTAAGTTTTTGCATATTCTTTTCCGCTTCTAACTGCACGAATTCATACAATGGTAGCAGATTTAGAATCGCATCTAACGATTTTGAAGGAGTGCTACGCATCGCTCCCGTTATAGCAATGGACACTAACCTTTGCAGTTTTGTCAGCTTCTTCTGTGCAGTAGCCTCTTTTGTTTTTGGCCACCATACAAGAGCAGCATATGTCAATTTTGGACGAATAATGGAAGTATAGATCCACTTTATCCTTTTTGGGTCTAAGCCCCATTTTCTTCCAAATGTTTTAGAGCATATCCAGAAGGCACTAGTTGCCTTTCCGATCGCACACTCAATATGAGCATTCCAGTTTAGTTTAGAATCCAGAATGACTCCCAGGTATTTGACCTGTTCACTAAGCTGAATTTCTAGTCCTCTAAGCTTTAGAGCTTTTAGATCAAGTTTCCTTTTCCTAGTGAATGGTACAATTACAATTTTTGACGGATTAATGCTAAGGCCTTCCTGAATACACCACGATTGGGTAAAATTTAGAGCCCATTGCATTCTTTCAGAAATGATATTGTCGAATTTCCCCCTCACTATGATAACAATATCGTCAGCAAAGGCTACAACTTCGAGACCTTTTCTTCTAAGCTTCCTAGAAGATCGTCTACAACTAAGGACCACATTAGTGGTGAGAGGACCCCTCCTTGAGGGCAACCTTTTGTTGCCCATACTGTAAGAGACGAACTTCCCAGCTCTGAAGAGATTTCTCTTTTTGCAAGCATGGTGTGAATCCATTTGATAATGTTCGTGTCGAAGTTTCTTTTCTTCATGGCACGATCCATTGACGAATAAGAAGCGTTATCGAAAGCTCCTTCAATGTCCAAGAAAGAACAAAGTGCTATTTCTTTTTACCGAAATCGCTTTTTCCACCTTAGATACCACTGTATGAAGTGCCGTAATAGTTGACTTACCGGACTGGTAAGCAAACTGGAACTTAGACAGTGGATGTTTAATCATGTAATTTGAGTTGATATAATCACTCAACACCTTTTCCATAGTTTTCAACAGAACTGATGAAAGACTAATGGGCCTGAATGATTTAGGATGCGTCTTATCATGCTTTCCTACTTTTGGTATGAAAATAACTTGAAGATGGAATATAATTGAGTCTTAGACTTGCCTTGAAAATCTCAATTAACGGCGGAATCAGCACTGATTCTCCGTTTTGAAGCATTGCTGGAATTATTCCGTCCGGTCCGGCAGATTTATAAGGCTCAAAAGATCTCACTGCATTCTCGTCAGCCAAGGCTTGTGCAACATTTTTCCCATCATCAGACATTTTAGTTGTTCTTGCTGAACATCTTTGACTTTCAAACGAACCACTTGTTGTTGGGTCTACATACATAATCGATCCAGGAAAATGGGTTTCCATAATCAACTTTAATGTTTCACCCATAGTCCGTTTCTGAGCCCATAGTCCGACCCGGCCAATTTTCAATAGGAAACAATGGGACAGGATTCTGCGTCGAATGCAACTTGTTGCGAGTAAATCGGTTAAGGGTAAGTGCCTGAAAAATGGGCTAAACTTTTCCACTCGTTGTTGTCTAAAAAAAAGTATTTTGGCCATAATTTCCAAGCCCATTGTCTGATCTGGCCAATTTTCAATAGGAAACAATGCGACAGGATTCTCCGCCAAATACAATTTGATGCGAGCAAATCAGCTAAGGGAAGGTGCCTGAAAATGAGCTAGACTTTTCCACCCGTAGCTGTCTAGGAAAAAGTATTGTGGCCATAACTTCTGATCCCATAGTCCGATTCGGCCTATTTTCTATAGGAAACAATGGGACAGGATTCTCCGTCGAATGCAACTTGTTGCGAGTAAATCAGTTAAGGGTAAGTGCCTGAAAAATGGGCTAGACTTTTCCACTCGGTGTTGTCCAAAAAAAAGTATTTTGACCATAACTTCTGATTCCATAGTCCGATCCGGTCAATTTTCAATAGGAAACAATGGGATAGGATTCTGCGTCGAATGCAACTTGTTGCGAGCAAATCGGTTAAGGGTAAGTACCTGAAAAGTGGGCTAGATTTTTTGCGCACATACACACACATACACACACACATACACACGCACACACATACACACACAGACATCACCTCGATTCGTCGAGCTGAGTCGATCGGTATATAACACTATGGGTCTCCGAGCCTCCTATAAAAAGTTTGTTTTTGGAGCGAATATATAGCCTTTACGTATACTTTGTATACGAGAAAGGCAAAAATGGTATAATTTTCGATCCCATAGTCCGATATGGCCAATTTTCAATAGGATAAAACGGGACAGAATTCTACGTCGAATGCAACTTGTTGTGAGCAAATCGGTTGAGGATAAGTGCCCGAAAAATGAGTGACATTTTTACGCGATTTTTTCGTATAAATTTGTATTTTGGCCATAACTTTTGATCCCATAGTCCGACCTGGCCAATTTCAAATAGGAAACCATGGGACAGGATTTTTGCGTCGAATGCATTTTGTTGCGAGAAAATCGGTTGAGGATAAGTGCCCGAAAAATGAGTGACATTTTTACGCGATTTTTTCGTATGATTTTGTATTTTGGCCATAACTTTCGATCCCATAGTCCGATCTGGCCAATTTGAAATAGGAATCAATGGGACAGGATTCTGCGTCGAATGCAACTTGTTGCGAGCAAATCGGTTGAGGATAAGTGTCCGAAAAATGAGTGACATTTTTTACGCGATTTTTTCGTATGAATTTGTATTTTGGCCATAACTTTCGATCCCATAGTCCGATCTGGCCAATTTCAAATATGAAACAATGGGACAGGATTCTGCGTCGAATGCAACTTGTTGCGAGCAAATCGGTTGAGGATAAGTGTCCGAAAAATGAGTGACATTTTTTCGCGAATTTTTCGCATTAATTTGTATTTTGGCCATAACTTTCGATCCCATAGTCCGATCTGGCCAATTTCAAATAGGAAACAATGGGACAGGATTCTGCGTCGAATGCAACTTGTTGCGAGCAAATCGGTTGAGGATAAGTGCCCGAAAAATGAGTGACATTTTGTTGAGTAGTTTTGCGCACACACACACACACACACACACACACACACACACACACACACACAGACATCACCTCAATTCGTCGAACTGAGTCGATTGGTATATAACACTATGGGTCTCCGGGCCTTCTATAAAAAGTTTGTTTTTGGAGCGATCATATAGCCTTTACCGTATACTTAGTATACGAGAAAGGCAAAAAGCTATCCTAAACTACCACAGTACCACTAATAAACCCACTGCTGCTTGTTGCTTCTGCCGTTTTGCTCACCGCAGCACCACCGCCACCAGTCTGTGAACCACGTCAGTTCAGGGTGAAGAGGTTTCCCTTCGCTGCTCGATTAGACATCACACTGCTTTTATGGTTCAAATTTATACAAATGTATTGTCCATGACTGGTTCTGGAGCTGCGGACTCTACGTAACTTTTTGTCAGTCTGCGATTCGCCAGAAATAACAAAAAGCATAAAAGTCGTGTTCCTCTGGTTGTGTTCTGTTTTTTTTCAGCTTATGTAGATTGCTAACTAGAGTCTGGTTCAGGTTGGCGTCAAACAACGAATTAGTAATTTGAACATTTATATGAGCTAATTTTAGTGCGCACAAATTGAGGTGCTCATTAAAGCGATAATTACGTGTTGCGGAGCATTTTGACGGAAGGTGAGTCTGAGCAGTTTGACAAGATGGTGACGAGAGACTTGCAAATTTTTAAAACGTGCCGTTCGACCATTCGGGTGCTATGATGATGCTCCAGAATGTGTGCCTTTCAAAATACTCTTAGACTGTAGGATTCACTAGGCTTGTAGGATGTTCCAGTCCAGCAATGCACACCCCCTGAGTGGTGGGATATGTGTAGTAACAAGTGTGGGAAGTGATGAGTGAGAAGTGACAAGTAAAATGTTCAATGCGATAATGCGAAGCAGGAAAAGAGTAGTGAGAAGAACAGAAGCAAGAGATGAGAAGTGAAAAATGATGATTGGGAAGAGGAAAGCGAGATGTTGAGATGTGAGAAGTTAATGGTCAGATATAAGATAAAAGAAGGAAGACAGAAAAAGAAATAAGGATATAGAAAGAAGAAAAAAGAAAAAAAAATAAGGAAAAAGGAAGAAGAAAGATGGAAGAAGGAAGTATCAAGAACAACTAAAAAGGAGGGCAGAGAAAGATGAAAAGGAAGAAGGGAATAGAAAGAATATAGATGAATAAAAAAATAGAAGAGTCATGATGAAAGAGTAGGGAAGAAAAAGATTATGGATGAAAGATGTAAGAAGAAGAAAGAAGGAATTCAAAAAGATGCATGAAGGGAGATAAAAGATGGAATGAATATGGATTAATCTAACGATTTTCAATACTTACATCTCACCATTTCTTTGCACACTTCACTTCTCATTTTCACTTCTCTTTCCTCGGTTCTCACTTATTACTTCTCATTTGTCACTTCTCTCTTCTCATTAATTTCTCTCAACTCCATTTTCACTTTGAACCTTTCACTTCTTACTGTTAATTTCGCATTTTTCATTTCTCACTTTTCACTTCTCACTTCTTACTTCTCCTTTGTGACTTCGCAATTCTCACTTCTCACTTCTTTAATTATACTTTTTTACTTCAATTCTTAATTTTTTACTTCTCAATTTTAACTTTTTACTTTTCATTTCTCACTTCGCACTTTTCACTTCTCACTTTTCACTTTTTACTTCTCATTTCTCAATTGGCTTCCTACTTCTCACCTCTTATTTCTTATGAGATGGGAGAAATGTCTCATTTCTCCTTGTATAATTCATGTAATTCCCATTACTCACTTTTCGCTACTCGCAATCATTTTTTTAAAACTCAAACGGAATTCGACCAAATTGCGTTCGGCCATACAGCATCCCACATCGTGCATGTGAACTTATTTTGACAACATCGAGTTGGCAAAGTAAAAATTCATTGGGAAATTACTTCAACTTGGAGAATATCATGTAAGGGAGGTACTGACTTACAGAGTGAACGCAGCATGCTAAATTCTAGGAACTTTGAATCTCATCGAGTATGGAAAAATATCGAGTTGCAGTGGATCGAGTTAGGGTAGGGACGTTCCGATACTTCCGATATATCGGAATATCGATATTTTTGTTTCGATATCCAATATTTTTGTATCGATATTTTGTTTTCAATATATCGGTAATATCGATATTTTTCTTTCGATATCGATATATTGAATCCGAACAAAGCAATAAAAATTCAAAATTGCACTGTATTTTGTAAAAAAAAAATACTTCTGAATGGATTGGAATGTCTTCTTCTTATTGGCATTATATCCCCACACTGGGACAGAGCCGCCTCGCATCTTAGTGTCCATTAAGCACTTCCACAGTTATTAACTGCGAGGTTTCTAAGCCAGGTTACCATTTTTGCATTCGTATATCATGAGGCTAGCACGGTGATACTTTTATGCCCAGGGAAGTCGAGACAATTTCCAATCAGAAAATTGCCTAGACTGGCACCGGGAATCGAACCCAGCCACCCTTAGCATGGTCTTGCTTTGTAGCCGCGAGTCTTACCGCACGGCTAAGGAGGGCCCCAGGGATTGGAATGTCGTATTTTTAATCGTTCAGATAATTTTTCTCGGAGCATTTGGTGTGAAGTGTGCGCTTCCATCACAAATAGTTTTGACAACTTGACACTTTGCATTGACGCGCCGTTGTGTAACATTTGCCATACCACTGGTCCTTGACTCCTTTCACGGATTCAATTAAATATTTGACGTGTTCTTATGATAAATTAGATGAATTAATTTTAGAAACCAAGAAGATATTTATGGAAATGGGAATTTAGAAAAAAATGAAAACATATGAAAATTTCCTTTAGAAATTCAAAAAAATGCCCCGTAGGAATTAAAAAGAATTTCCTTAGGAAGTTCAAAATTTAAAGGAAAATCAAAAAAATAAAGTTTTCTGATGAAAATTTAGATTTTTTTTTTCTGATGGAAGTTTTAGCGTAAATTTGGATGAGAATTTCCTGCCGAAACTCAAGGAAACTTCGTGTAGAACAAAAACATAATTTCTCGTGAAAGTTTAAGAGAATTTTCTTTTTTAGTTAAGAATATTTCACTTGATTTTTTCGTGAAAATTTAGATTTTTCTTTAAACATTAAATTAATAAAAAAAAAACTTCCGTTAGAATTATGAAAAGAAAATTTTCTGCTGTTAAGAATCAGAATAACCAGAGGAAAAATACAAAAAAATGTCTCGAAACTTCAGTTGATTTTTTTGAGTGAAATAGTGATGTCAGTATCATGCCAAAAACGCCGCCGCTACCGGTTAAAACTACGACGAATGCCGCCACCGATGATTCTTGGGCTGACACACTCTAGAAGCAAATTGGATTAATTAATAGATAAAAAGTTTTGTTTAGTTTATCTAAAATAATCACGTGAACCTCTTACATCAATTTCTAATAATTATTGCAATAAGGGTGATATGGTAATACGACAGTAATTGAATTACTTCAACAAATATATTCTGAATATTTTCATTTCTGAAATATCATATGATTATCCGATATATCGATATTTTAATTCCAATATATCGGTGATATCGATACTTTGATTCGATTATCATATCGAATCAAATATCGATATTTTGAAGTATCGGAACGTCCCTAAGTTAGGGAGAGTTCACTGTACTCACAGCTGATCTGAAAATCGCTGTTCGTGAAATGTGAGCAAATATGGCGAACGATTCTAGCATTTTCATCTGGTTAATGATGCTTTGTAAGATATTGATGGTGACTGTCGTTTTATTCGTTGGTACAACTTGAGGACTTTCGATTGTGTTTCCACAGCAAACTCTTCAGAGAACCGTTTGCAAGGAGAAGCTATTAAAAAGGTAAATCACTACTACATACCTTGGGCCGCAGTGTTAAACTTAACTCCGAAATTAAAAACACACTAAGAAAATTGAAAAAAAAAACCTACCTTGGGCTCCAACCACCAACTCCTAAGCTTCTGAAGATTACGATCGACGTTAAGCGCCGAGCCGAGGCACAAGATGGGCCGCCGTATCTGAGGATGGATTCCGCAACGCCAGCTAGTAACGTCTGCTGGAGCTAACCCGTCAACTATTGGACATAATCCTCGATAGTGTCGTAATAGCTGTTGAAGTTTACTTGCAGTGGCTGCCGAATTCCAGTCTATCGGCGACCATCACCCCCAAGAGCACCACGTACCGCTTAGAATTGTTTGCGCAATCACCCACGCGGACCACCGTCTCTTGTAAGTACCGTCTGTGTCTTATGGTCAGTAGGGTGGGACAAAATTTTATTTTCACTTCCTGCATGGTTTTTGCACGCCTCTTAGGTCCTATAATGCTTGTGCAAAATTTCAGATCCATCGGTGAAACTATATTTTAGCGCCGGCGATTTTAATTTTCCATAGGATTTACTATGGGGAAATTTAGCTTTACAAAGAAAAAATCCCCAAGGTGTCCCATTATTCTCTAACGATAAATCGATCCAACTACATCATAGGAAATTTTACCAGCAAACTTTCATTGGAAGACCGCAAAGTGATCCGACGCTCGTGGAAAATGTTATTTACATAAAACTAATTGCTGTATGAACGCAAGGCTCATTGTACTTTTGTTCCAGCATCACTGTCGTCTGCTGCTTGCTGTTGTTTGTACGAGGCACCACTTTGCGTGGAGGATTCGCTTAGTATGAATGAAAACGGGTTACTAGGGATGCGTTTATTGGCTGTTTGAGTCTTTGTCCTTCTAGGTAGAAGAAATTAAACCAAATTTCAATGAAGGTATGATTAACAAAAAGAGGCATGTAACGAACACTTTCCACACATCATGCAACGAAGCGATAATAAATGCGAGGTATAGGTTGGAGCCTCTGAATCGCAACGTCAATAGTTCGAAGCTGGTCTGAGAGGGGATTTTTTTGGTACTGGTAATCTTTTTGATATTTATATTTATATTCCCAAATTCTTAATTTTCGAGAAGATTTCAGTATTTCTGAAAGATTTAGATAAGATACACAGATTCAAATATGTTGGGATTTTAAATCTATTTTCATGCACATATTTGGAGCATGCAAATAGACGCAATATCTAATCGACCTTATTGTTCCTTAAAATCGAATTAAATTCAAACTGTGCCAGCTTGTAAAACTCAGTCAAATTTAGTTGAATATCAAATGTTAATTCGTTTGATCGGAATTAGAATTAATTCGGAATTAGCAGCAATTTTACAAGTCGTTGAATTTTCAAAACTATTTGCTGTGTACAGAGCCGTAGCGTAGACTCCCAGCGCCCTTGGCGAATCGTTTATTGGGCGCCCCTCTTCTACTAAGAGAAATCAAACGCTAAAATTTTACATTTGGAAAGCAATTTGAATCTCATACCAATAACAAAAGTTTAGTCAAACATGCTTTAAATGGCGTTCAATATTCAGAGATGTAGTGGAACCCAATACCTGAAATACACATAGAAGGATTGACCAGAATGATGCAAATAAGCAATCTTGTAGAGCCGGGTTAGAATCTCATTAAAATTGCTGAAACTTTTTACGGCTATTTCTAAAGAATATTAAGAAGAAGATGGGATTGAGTTTTATTTTATTTTTATTAAATAAATGAGTTCTTCTTTTAAAAAAAATAGTTTTCCGGCACCATTCATAAAATTTTCTAAGGAATACCTTAAAGAATTTCTGGGGGAATTCATGGAGGAATTTATAAAAAGAATTTTTGAAGTAAATTCGCTGATATTACTGGATATTTTTTTTGGGAGAACTCTTTGAAGATTTCGTGGAAGAAAAATTGGGAGAATTTTCAGGGTAAATTCTTTAGGATATTCTGGGGTGAGATCCAGGAGGAATGTAGCGGAAAAAATCCAGAAAGGTTTCTGGTTGAATTCTTGACAAACTGTTGGGGATTACCTGGAGAACTTTTTAGAGGAATTACGGCAGTAATGTTTGGATATGGGAACCTAGTAATTTTCCATATAAGAGAACTGAAGCAGTACTTTTAAGATTGGAGTCTTCCGGTGAAAACAGTTTGAATAAGTATTAATCAATACGTTTTTTGCTCCGACATTTCGATTAGCCGGATTTAATGAGAAATTTCCGGATGGATTCTCATAAGAATATCCAAAGATGTTTTTATAGAAATGTTCGGAAGAATTTTTGTAACATTTTCTGTAGGAATAACCCCCTGGATTTCTGAATTTTGTAGAATAGTTCCTTAATGAACTTTTGAGCATTTCTAAACGTTTTTGAGTAGAGTTCTTGGAATTTCTTTGGGGGGAATTTCCAGTAGAATTCTCGAGAGCTGGATGGTAGATGGGTATAGATAAATTCTAAGTAAGTGAATTTCGAAAGGAATTCAAA
This sequence comes from Armigeres subalbatus, assembly GCF_024139115.2. NCBI lineage: Eukaryota > Metazoa > Arthropoda > Insecta > Diptera > Culicidae > Armigeres > Armigeres subalbatus. The sequence goes on from NW_026942188.1 coordinate 1,123,381, forward strand.
GGGAATATCAGGAGAATTCTCGAAGTAATATATTAAAAGTTCTTGTACCTGAGAAATAATCTAATGGAATTCTCATGTGAATATCTGGAGTAGCTCCTAGTGGAACTCCTGGCGGAGCTTCTGAAAGATTTCCTGAGGAAATTCTGCAAAAATACTAGACGATCTTCCGGAGGAATTGGGGGATAAACTTCCGGAAATTTCTGGATGAAATCCTGCAATAAATTCCGGAGGAATTTCTTAAGTAACTTTTTTAGGAATTCTTGAATAAATTATCAGATATATTTTTGGATGAGCTTCCGGAGGAATTCCTGAGAACTTTTGGAAGAATTCCTCGAGGAACTTTCTGAGGAATTGCTAAAGGAACTTCCGGAGGAATAACTTGATAAAATTCCGAATGAATTCGGAAGGAACATTCGGAGAAATTCCTGTAGGAGCTTCTGGAGGAACTAACGAAGGAATTCTTGGAGGAACTACCGGAGGAACTACTGGAGGAACTGTAGAAAGAATTCCTGGTATCAATCATAGGAGCAAAAAGGCCCTCGGAATTTGGTCAATCGCTTATTTGTGGACGTATTCATTTGAATACGTGGAAAACCACATAGAAAAACTGAATCATTTCTTCACTATTCACTCCACAATTAGAGATGTCGTAAAATCCCGATTAATCGATTAGTTACTAATCGATTACTCTTGATTCTTGTCGATTATTGAATCGATTAATCATTGTATAGTAATCGATTCAAAATTAATCGATTATCACAACGATGAATCGATTAATCGAAATAATCAATTAATTTTCGACATCCTTATGATGTCGTAAAATTCTGATTAATCGATTAGTAACTAATCGATTACTCACGATTCATCTCGATTATTGAATCGATTAATCGTTGGGTAATAATCGATTCAAAATTAATCGATTATCACAACGATGAATCGATTAATCGAAGTAATCGATTAATTTGCGACATCTCTATCCACAATGCTGAAACATTACGATTCCGAAAAACTCTCAGTGGCCATAATAGTGACCAACTATTTTACCAATCGCAATGTGGATATCAAACATAATGATTTTCAAATAACCTAAAAGATTCTCTCAGATTTTTGCTTATTCAATTGGCTCCTTCAACCCGGACCCGGTCAATCTCCGAAAATCCTGAATAGCAGTAAAAGCTAAAACCAATCCATTTAACATGTAAATGTGAAATAATGAAAAATATTCTTTGTTTGCTCCTTCTAGATTACGCATCTACCATATACCTATAGGTCTTTGGACCAACCGATAGTCGGTTTGGTTATTACATGGCCTTTAAGTAATAAAACTGTTCTATTTATTATAGAGCAAACAGTGATTTTGGCGCCCCCTGAAGGCTGGCGCCCTTGGCGGGGGCCAACCTGGCCAACCGCACGCTACGGCGCTGCCTGTGTACTTGTGATACTAATTTCCGTAGAGAATAATTTAATGAACTTGCTCTGCTTCATTGATACTTGATTGACATGCCGATTTTTCAAATTGAAGACTTCTAAATTGTGAAATAGTTTAGGAGATTCCTAGATTTGTTTTGCCTCGAGTTGGAAATCTCTTTAATACAGATTATTAATCTAGATTGTATGAGAGATGATTTTCACATCAAAATTTACATCACATCCCATTTTAAATCAACGTCACATCATGGATATTCAATTAAACAAATTTAGCAAAGAAATTAATTATATAATTCTGCAACTATTACCAACATCATTGGGGCTATTTTAAGCCTGTTGATGGAAAAGAATAAATAAATAAACTAAAAAATTAAATTATAACGATCTTATAGAAATGGATAATATATTTTCCCATAGAAAATAATTTGAAAGCACTTAAAATGAATCTATTTGAAAGGTTGTTTTGAAATGGCTCTTTTGTCTCAAGTATATTAATAAATAAGTGATTTTTTTTTAAATTTTGGTTTAGAGCATATTTATTAAACCTATTTTATGTCACATTCCTACATATGAACTCAAAATATTCATGTACAACATCAACGGTGATATTAAGAACTATTTGTACAGTTGTTCATGATTTTAAAATAAAACTATTAACTAACAACATTATTACTGTTTAGATGTAAACTAAATAAATAAATCATCACTTCATAATTAAAAAAAAATACACGGCTGACAGAATAGTTTGTATGAAAATCAAAGGAATACCCTCTGAAAATAGAAAATTAGTTATAATTCAAGTCTTTGATTTGAATTATTGGCATATAAATCAAATATCAAAGAAGCAAAGCAACTTCATTAAATTATTCTCTTCTTAATCAGTATCACAAGAATTAAATCTCAGTCTTTTAGAAACACCAGAAAGCTTCACGAAAGTAAGAATATATAAATATAAAGAATTTCCTAAAGAATACCAGTTACCAGAATCGAAAAAAAAATTCCCACTCAGACCAGCTTCGAACTATTGACGTCGAGAATAAGAGGCCCCAACCTATACCTCGCATCTATAGTCGTTTCGTTACATTGTGTGTGGAAAGTGTGCGTTACATGCCTCACACCTTCATTTAAATTTGGTTGAATTTCTTCTACCTAGAAGGACAAAGACTCAAACAGCAAGGCCAATAAACGTATCCCTAGTAACCCGCTTTTCATTCATACTAAGCGAATCCTCCACGCAAAGTGGTGCCTCGTACAAACAACAGCAAGCAGCAGACGGCAGTGATGCTGGAACAAAAAGTACAATGAGCCTTGCGTTCATACAGCAGTTAGTTTAATGTAAATAACATTTTTCACGAGCATCGGATCTTTTTGCGGTCTTCCAATGAAAGTTTGCTGGTAAAATTTCCTATGATGTAGTTGGATCGATTTATCGTTAGAGAATAATGGGACACCTTGGGGATTTTTTCTTTGTAAAGCTAAATTTCCCCATAGTAAATCCTATGGAAAATTAAAATCGCCGGCGCTAAAATATAGTTTCACCGATGGATCTGAAATTTCGCACAAGCATTGCAAGACCCAAAAGGCTTCTGAAAAATATGAGGGAACGAAAATTTATTTTTTTCATATATCTATGTCCCAGGCTAATGGACAGCTAGGCCCAGCTGCCTAGATCTGATTCATTCCTACACTACGGTGATCGCGTGGGTCGCCGTCAATTTTACTCCGAATTCCAAATCGACTCTCATCCAGCGTTAGGTCGTCGGCAAAAACAATGAATCAAATCATGACACCGAGAGCTTTAAAATGCCGTCTTGTCAATGAGGCCAGAAATATTTCACATGAAACAAAATCAAACAAACTCCCGTAAGCATAGCCGTAATTAACAAATTGACTGCTATCGATCCCTAAAGAAGATCTCATCCCCAGATCGAAACGTCGGCGATGAAGTAAAATTGTCAGCGTTATTTTCCGTAACTGAAAGCCAATCCGAAAACTAAAATTATAAATTTCACAGTCAAAACCCGCAAACGAACTTGCACTCGGAGTATTAGAAAGACACCCGACCAACTCTGAGGCAAGCCCAGATGGGCGGGACATGTTGCAAGAATGCCGGACAGCAACCCTCCAAAGACGGTGTTCCCTTCCGATCCGGCAGGTACGAGACGACGTGAAGCCCAGCGAGCGAGGGGAGGCTGACCAGGTACATAATGACATGGCAAGCGTGGGGCGCATTCGAAGATGGAGAGATGCGGCCGTGAACCGTGTATTGTGGCGCCAAGTTGTTGCTTCAGCGTTATCTGTTTGTATGTAAGCTGAATAAATTAAAACCCACTAGCGTTATACATAGCGTTCCATAGCACCTGGCTCAGGATAGATCTCTTCTAGGCTCAAGGGGTTACAGCAGAACTACACTGACCAACATTGGTCTCGTCTCTCGTATAATGCTATGCGATTTAAGAAATATCTTTCCAAAATGTTGAGGTTTGGTACTTTTCCGGGCCTCGGAGCTTTGTTCGTATCTAGGGATTTGGCCACCGCAAGCAACTCTTCGTTCGTCACCAATGCACCTTTGCCCGCTTTTTGCGGCATTGGAAACCATCTGGTATTTACCATTACTATCCTATAGACATTACCCCAGGGGTTATCATTGGCATTCTGGCAAATGTTTTCAAAACACTCTCATTTAGTGCTACTGATGGCTTTGTTGAGGGCCAATGTCACTGCTTTTAACGTTAAGCGGCTTTCATACCTCCTTTGCTCATAGCGAGTTTATAACTGCAATCGCTACGCTACAACAATACTCATGGTCGTGCGGCTAGCGACGTCAATCGTCTAAACGCATAGGCTATGAAGCGTGGGTTCGATTCCCGCCCCGGTAAGGAGAACACTTTCCGTGATCGAAAAATTCTCTACCGGTCCATTGGGTGTTATGTGTTCAGTGTCTAGGTGTTAAGTGTTCAGTCTGTACGACCTATGGTCGAAGACGGTGTTCCTGTCTTTTTAATACTCCAAATGTGTTCCGTTTTTAGTGGGGCCCTCCTCTATATACTAGCATCGTATGCTGACGTGACAGAATAGCTGTCAGTGCATCCCTGGTAAGACTTTCAATGTTAGCCGCCGGTCTCAGAGCTGCGGTGAGAGCTTTGCTGTCGAAGCTGGCTGAGCCGTCATTGACTAACTATAACTCCTGCGTTGCTTGGGCCTTTAAAGAAACATGTTATCTCTGCTACCTCACTCCACTGCCCAAACATTGAAGTCATCAGTGATGACAACCGGTTTCCGACCCACGAACAGTAGAACACCCCGTTGATCAAAATTATTTCTATATCTTCGTAGGTGTGAACAACTTCTTGGACTTCTTGGACATTATACTTAGGCACATCGAACGGTACTTGCTCACCAACTTCCGCAGGTAATTAGTTACCCCCAGAGCTCTTACCCAGCACGGACCGCCGGATAGATACGGCATCCTCGATAATGCCGCAACAGCATTCGAACCCCTCTTGCACGCATAGTCGACATGCCTGCCGAAAGTCAGCATCAGTCTATTACGACCCCAAGGAGTTTCAAAATCCGTTTTGATGTGATCGCGACTTCACCCACATGAATCACTGCATGTTAATTCGACTTTCTGTTGTTGACGATATCCACCTTCGTCTTATGTTGAGCGAGCTCCAGGCCTCTAGCGCTCGTCCAATCCGCCACCGTGCTGTTCACGTATGATACGGTCAGTTCTACCTCGGGAATTGACTTCCCGTAGACCTCCAAGATAACGTCATCTGCAAAGCCGACGATCTCAACACCAGGAGGGAACTTTAGTTTCAAGACCCCGTCGTATACAGTCGGGATTCGCTGGTTGGGATTTTAATACTTGGGTCACTTTTTAATTGGGCTACCGCTGGTTGGATCATGGCCCAAAAAGCAATTGTACGTCAAAATTCAATGTAAACAGGGAAAACTGGATTGTGCGTCACTGGACATCATTTGTGAAGTTCAAGTCGAAATACACGTGTTCAAATGGCTGTCAGTTGGCCCAACTAAAAAACTGAATTCGTTAGTTGGGTTGAGGTTGTGGCCCAACCAGTGAATCGCGACTGTATAAGATTCCATAATACCGGGCCCAGTATTGAACCTTGTGGAACTCCTGCGGTAATAGGAACGCTTCTCTGACCAGCATCGGTCTCGTATAATAATACATGGTTCTGGAAATAGCTTTCAAAAACCAGGTATAGGCCCACTAGCAGGCTAACCCATTGTAACAAGAGCGCGATGCCATGCCAGCTTGCGATGTTGAATGAATTCTTCACATCAAGTGTCACTAACGCAAAGTATCGAATACCTCGCCTTTTCTGTTGGGTCGCTATCTCCAACGTCCAACGTGGATTTACTTACTTGATACTTGATACTCGATAAGCTACAGCTCTTCGATGAACCTACGCCGAATGAAGTATCATTCACCACTGGACTCGATCCTGGGCCAATAGATTCCAGTCACCCTGAACGTTGAGCGCCCTCAGGTCCTCTTCAACTGCAAAAAGCCATCGTGTACGCGGCCCTCCACGAAGCCTGCGGCCTCTTCCTGATTCTCTACTAAATATTATCTTCGCTTGACGTTCTTGCGGCATACGAGCAACGTGTCCAGCCCACCGTAGTCTGCCGTGTTGTATTCTTCTTCTTCTTATTGGCATTACATCCCCACACTGGTACAGAGCCGCCTCGCAGCTTAGTGCTCATTAAGTACTTTCACAGTTATTAACTGCGAGGTTTCTAAGCCAGGTTACCATTTCTGCATTCGTATATCATGAGGCTAGCACGTCTTGCTTTGTAGCCGCGCGTCTTATCGCACGGCTAAGGAGAGCCCCTGTCGTGTTGTATGAGCTTACTAATATCCAGCCCTTTATACACCTGGTACAACTCGTGATTCATGCGACGCCGCCAGATACCGTTCTCCTGTTTACCGCCGAGTATTGTCCGCAGCACCTTACGCTCAAACACTCCAAACGCTCTCTGATCAGCCTCCTTTAACGTCCATGTTTCATGGCCGTATAACGCCACCGGAAGAATCAGAGTAGTATACAGCGCGAATTTTGTCTTCGTTTACGGACTACGGGACTTTAGCTGGCTACGAGGTCCGTAATAATCCCTATTTGCAGCTGCAATACGCCTTCTCACCTTGCGGGTAACATCATTATCGCACGTTCTAAGATACACAAATTCTTCTACCACTTTAAATATTTCACCATCCAGCACCATTTCGCTACCACCACCACCAATGGACCCATGTTGATTTGCCAGCGACCATGTACTTCGATTTGCTGTTATTGATTGTGAGTCCAATTTCGCTGTCTCCATCGTAAAAGGCACAAAAGCCTCAATCCCGATAATATTGATATCGTCCGCAAATCTCAGGAGCATATGCGATCTTGTGATAATGGTACCGTTTCTTTGCACACCAGCTTTCCTAATCGCTTGTTCAAGCGCTATATTGAACAGTAGATTCGAGAGTGCATCACCCTGCTTTAATCCATCTAAAGTAACAAATGACGTCGATATTTCATTCGCAACCCTTACACTTGATTTTGATCCGTGCAACGTTAAACGATTGGTATTCGCCAACGAAGGACTCTTCAAGCGATCTCAATCTGTTGAACAAAATTCGGGACATAATTTTGTACGCCGAATTGTGGAGGGGTAATTCCTCGGTAATTGGCGCACTCCAGTATGTGCCTTTTCTTAAAGAGAGGGCAAATGAGGCCGTCGAACCAACTAGCAGGCATTTCCTCGTCTTCCCATATTTTCGGCATAATATGGTGCAGAACTTCATAAAGCTGCTCACTAACATGTTTGAGAAGTTCAGCTGGGAGCTGGTCCTTCCCTGCTGCCTTATTGTTTTTTAGCTCTTTAATAGCTTTTTTAATCTCATCTAGTGTAGGCGACTCCACAGCTTGTCCATCCATCGTCGCTAATATTAATTATATTCACCGAAACTCCGTCACTTTCACTATTCAACAAAGTCTCGAAGTGTTGCTTCCACCTGGCAGCCACTTCGGTTTTATCTGTCAGCAAATTCCCTTCTTGGTCGTTGCATATGACGGGAAATGACGTTTTCAGTTCGTTTTTCGGCTGCTCTTGCTTCCCTGTACCGTGCAAAGTAGGTGCTACTGATGGCCATCCCTCTGGCAGCAGCGAAATTTACTAGCCGTAGACCGTCGTCATTGGTAGCGGAGTGAAGGCTCTCCCTACCAATTATCGGATGGGAAAAGTCCTCTCTACCGACCCGAGCGTTAGCGTCTCCGATAACAATTTTCACCTCTTGCTTTGGGCACTCTAAAGGCTTTATTAAGACATTCATAAAACGTGTCCTTCACGTCGTCGGGTTTATCGTTTGTCGGTGCATAAACGTTGATTTGGCTGTAATTGAAGAATTTGCCCCGTATCATCAACACAGATTCGTTCGCTAATGGGTTTCCACCGCATCACCCGCTTCATCTGCTTGCCCATCACTACGAAACCAACTCCATGCTCTACTTTTCCGCCGCCGCTGTGATAGATGTTATATTTGAATGCAATGTTGGTCGTGGGGTCCACGGCTCAGAATTCACGTTCATCTGGTTCTGATATAGGTCATCGAACTTCTTGAATAGCTGCCACGATCACTCCTACCTTCTGCAGTTCACGAGCCAGAAGGCTCACTCGTCTTTGTTCATTTAGGGTCCTGACTCCTGACATTCCAAGTACCGCGTTTTCAATCATAGTAGGGAGGAGGTTCGGTTATGGGCACCCCTATGTATCTTTTGACAGATAAGAGATGCTGTCATTCTGACAACCGTCATTTGTTTGCTATAATAGCATGATGTTTTGTGCTCAATATCAAACCGGATGGGCATCTCTACTTTGAACTAGAAACAAATAAATTTTTCGTACAAGAAAAACAACACGAAAGTTTTTTTTGGCCTTTTTCAAAGTGTCATAAATTAAAGGATTTAATTCAAAAAGTGAGTTCTAATGCGTATTTACACAGTAAATTTAATCTATTTTGAGGCCCAATGTCGATTGCCATCAAAATTTTAGCGCGAATTTTTTTTTCTTCTCGTTCCAAAAAGGCTGCGAAATTCGGTTGTGGGCACCTTTATTGGTTCGGTTATGGGCACCCTCATTTTATTGATAAATCATTCAATATCGTTTTACTTGTCCCTTAACTTATTTTTTAATAACGTTTTAAGGCAGTTTTTATAATTAGTTTGACATAATTGTTCGAAATAATGAGTTTATTTAATATTTTTGTTCTTTGGGCATGTCTAGTTATCATACACATACTTTTTAGAACAAAGCATTGACCGATTTGCTTCCAACAAGTTGCATTCGACGGGGAATCCTTTCTCATTGTCATTGTCTATTGAAAATTGGTCAGATCGGACTATGGGATCAAAATTTATGGCCAAAATATTATTTTTTGTAATTTACTAGAAAGGAACTATTACCGCTAGGGTGATTAATCAGGATGTTTTTGACTGTGATGCATACCAATAAAACGTAAATCAATGAAAAATTGAAACTCATTTACCTAAAGTGCTATTTTAGACCTTTCCTATGTGATTTTTTTTCAACATCCTCCTTAATGCACCGAGAGAGGCATCATCAATGCTAGGTGAATTGATTCGAGTTTTTTAGCGTCTCCTGGCTTTTTAGAAAGAATAAACTATTCCTTGTCTTTAAATCTGGGTGGTTTTTATTCGTGCTTCTTTATTTTTAGCTAAGTTTTCAAGGGTGCCCACAACCGAACCACGAAATGAAAATGTCCAAAAATGTCAGATTTTCTAAGTTGTCAATATTTTTTCTAAATCGATGAAATCATATTAATTTCTTTGCTAGTAGCAATCAGGTATCAGAACGTCGGCTCCAAGGGCACGTTCACCTCAATTCAGGAGATTTGTGCCATCATCTTCACAGCCTTTCTCATCACGCACCTGACGGAAAAGGAAGTGAACAAAAGGAAAGGAAATATGGATGGGAGAAAATGGGAAGTTTGGGAAAGGTACCCTTGAAGAGGGCATACAACGTATACAACACGTACAAAAGCTCATAGCTCCTTACCACAACGGGTTATGAACAACAGAATACTTTGAAGGTTCAGGTTTCTGTAGTCAATTTCACTTAGTAAGTGTTTACCAAATATTTGGAAACGCAGTTGCGCATAAACTGGGCAGTTACATATCAGATGATAAGAAGTTCCATAATCGGATTCACAACCATCGCAGACAAAAGATTCAACACGTTGAATATTTGCCATGTGATAGTTGAGTCGACAGTGACCTGTCAAGGCCTTGACTAAGACACTGCAATTCTGTTTAGACAGATTAGCTAAATAGTTAGCTACTACCGGAGATGGCTCTCGGATATACAATTTTGTTTGTCGACATGAATCTAAACTACTCCAATACCGTTTGTGCTGAGTGGAAGCCCAAGAGCTAATCAAACGCTTCACCCAACACTTAGATATTGGAATAGCTGGCTCAGGACCAAAAAAGTCTTGTGATGCTCCAGTGCGAGCTAACTCATCAGCCAATTCGTTTCCAGCTATGGAAGAATGGCCAGGTACCCATATAAGGTGCAATGTATTAACTGAATTCAGTTCCTCTATTTGAGTTCGACATGCGATTACTAATTTCGACCTTGAGTTGGCCGAAGCGAGGGCTTTGATAGCTGCTTGACTATCTGAACAGAAGTATATTACTTTGCCCATTATGTGCTTCTGCAGTGCGGATTGCACTCCACACATAATGGCAAATATTTCCGCTTGAAAGACAGTGCAGTGTCTACCCAGTGAGTGGGACTGTTCCAATCTCAGCTCACGTGATAGACACCTGCACCCGCTCTACTTTCGAAGAGGGAGCCGTCAGTGTAACAAACAATGCTGTCCGACATACTTCTCTCCAAATAGCCAGATGTCCACTCATCCCGCGAGAGGAATTGTGTTGAAAATGTCCTATAAGGAAAACTACTAGCGAGTGTGAGATCACTTGGAGCGAGGACTGTTCTGTCCCAATCAACCATGAGTTGTAACAACGAAGTGTGTGTAGAACTGCGGTTTACAGGATTCTCTTCCATGAAACCGAGAACCCATAATCGGTAAGTACAAGAAAGTGCTTCTTGTTTGAGATGTATGTGTAGTGGGACAACGTCGAAAAGAACCTCGAGAGCAGCCGTGGGAGTTGAAGAGAACGCACCGGTCCTTGCAATTAGGCACATCCTTTGAAGATGGCCTAATTTAGACTGAATTATCCTCACTTCACCCTTTTGCCATCACACAAGACATCCATAAGCCAAAATTGGTCGTACAACTGTTGTGTAAATCCATTTGATATATTTGGGTTTAAGACCCCAAGTTTTACCAAAAGTTCGTCGGCATTGGCCGAAAGCCATACACGCCTTTTGACTCTGAACTCAATGTTAGGTGTCCAGGAGAGCTTTGAATCAAGAATAAGTCCCACATACTTTCTTTACCTGATCCGTTACATTGATTTCAGTGCCAAAAGTTGTAATGGACGAATGCTATAACGGTTACGTTTTTCCGTGAAAAGTACAATAGATGTTTTATTCGGATTAACCGAAAGGCCATATTGGCGACACCAGCTTTCGACTCCCTGAAGAGCGGTCGAATAAAGTAGTAATACACAAACCGACTATCAATATTAGATAGTCGTCGACAAATCCATAGGTAGGAAAACCGCCATTATTGAGTAATCTCAATAGCGTATCTTCAACGAGGTTCCACAAAGTGGAGATAATACTCCCCTTGGGGCAGCCACAGACACTTAATTTCCTAATCGCTGCTTGACGTAATGTCGAGTAGAGATGTCGGTTTTAAGCATCTGGTGAATCCATTTGGTGCGGTGGTGCGGCTTCCAATATTGCATCGAAAGACACGTTGTCAAATCAATGAAAAATTAAAACCCATTTACCTAAAGTGCTATTTTAGACCTTTCTTATGTGATTTTTCAACATCCTCCTTAATGCACCGAGGGAGGCATCATCAATGCTAGGTGAATTGATTCGAGTTTTTAGCGTCTCCTGGCTTTTAGAAAGAATAAACTCTTCCTTATCCTTATATCTGGGTAGTTTTTATTCATGCTTCTTTATTTTAGCTAAGTTTTCAAGGGTGCCCACAACCGAACCACGAAATGAAAATGTCCAAAAATGTCAAATTTTCTAAATTGTCAATATTTTTTCCTAAATCGATGAAATCATATTAATTTCTTTGCTAGTAGTAAGGTTATAAGTTTAGCTTTCGATTGCTATGCAAATGTCGACATAAGTTCAACCAGGGCCAAAGTTATGGACCAAACACAAAAGGGTGCCCACAACCGAACCTCCTCCCCTACTTATTTCGTTGCCGGGTCAAAATGCCGTTGCCGTTGCCAAAAATAACGTTCTCTTTTTCATCTATCTCCATTTTTCGTGGTATTTGAGAGGCTGTAGTAAGCTACCTTAACGGGGTCGAGTTACCTACATCGCGCTTGTGGGGCTGCCACCTTAGGTATAGCTGACGTGATACAGCATTTCGTTAATCAGCCGCTGGCTATCAGGCAAACGCTGTTTGAGCCGCACCTCCTGGTAAATAGACGCTCGTGGCGCACTTTCTCACTTTAGCTGATGTCAGAAGGACAACAGTGCCCAGACTGCACTACCAGCTAAGTACATAACCCTTAGCTGGCGGTCGTTTGTCAGGGGACGACCCATGGAAGCGTGAGATAGGAACTATGGGGACCAGAGCTCTGTGGGGCGCTCCTTGCTTGATGTCAACTTTTCCTTATAAAAACCTGATTGCTTGACAACGGAGACAGTCTGTTGAGGATGATCCTCTCCAGCAACTTGACCGGCGTGTGTATAAGACAGATTGGTCTATACGCCGATGGGTCGCACGGCGGCTTCGGCAACAACACAAATTTCTGCATTTTCCATATTTCAGAGAATCTACACTCATCAAGGCGTCTCTGCATAGCTAGCCTGAACATGTTCGGGTTCGCTATGATTGCTGCCTTGAGAGCGCTGTTCGGAACTCCATCAGGTCCTGGAGCTTTGTTCCCCTGGGGCGTTTCGAATCAGGCGCAGTCGTAATTTCGTTAGCCCGCAAGGCGAAATCTATCGCCTCTTGGGTCATTGTCGCTCCTCCTAGGAAGGAGAAGGCCTCAGTCTGCATGACCTTGTTAGCCTTTTCCATTCCAGCCTTCTGCCTAACGAGCGCTTGCTGCTCATGTCTTGCGACTAGAACAGCATCGCGGAGTACCAGCAAGCTATGTTTCAGCTGCTTGCTGATATTTCTCCGCGCGCTCGTGAACTCGATGATTGCATCGAGTTTCTCGACGACCACCCACATCCCGGGTAGTGGTCCGTTGAGAGTACTGATAGCCGTGCTATCTCTTACCTCCACCGCAGAGACTCCGGTGCTGCCTCAGCCTCCTTCTTTCCTGTCTCCATTGGGAGGAGACCTCACCAAACCCCTTTTGGTGAAGGGATTAACCACCTCACCAGCTAGTGCTTCCTCAAATTATTTTTGTTGTTATAAGTACTCATTTTGCTAGCAGCTATAAACTATTCTCTCGAGCAAATCGCATCCCTACCTTCTGACCACTTTTTCATCTTCACCGACAGTCTAAGTTCCTTGGAGGCTGTTCGGTCAGTGAAAGCGGTTAAGCACTCAGCGTTTCTCATGGATGGGATACGGAAAGCTTTGAGTGCTTCATCACAACGGTCTTACACAATCACCATGGCTTGCGTCCCTTCTCATTGCTCGATCCCGATTTCTGGCTAAGGTGGGCGCTATAGAAGGTGATATTTACGATCGGCAAATCACCTTCGATGAATTTTTCTCATTAGTTCGTCAGGAAACCTTGATCAGTTGGCAACAAAAAGGGGAGATGGGTAGATGGCTGTATTCAATTCGTCAACAGGTGTCGGAGCGGCCATGGTTCAAAAATTGGCAATTGGCAGAAGGCAATCTCTGTGTTTGCGGCGCAGATTATCAGGATATTGACCATGTCGTGTGGGCGTGCGAGGAGCATCGTGGCCCTAGATGCGCGCTAACTGAACATCTTCAGGTCCGAGGAAAGCAGCCAAAGCCTATTAGGGAAGTGTTGGCGGGTCTTGATCTCGAATACATGTCCCTTCTCCACCATTTTTTGAAAGTTGCTGATGTTAGATTATAATTGTCGTCCATCCATCCCTTTGCTGTCGTAATTCCTGAAGAATGTCTTCCTCTTGTTGTACATCTCAATATCTGTCGTTAATCCTTCCCGTATGTCTTTCTCTCATCGTTGTCTCCCAAAAAAATGTTTGTCTCGTTACAGATGTAAATCATTGCCAATGATTTCAACTGTGTAAACATCAGCATTGTAATAAACTAAGCATCCTAAATTCCCTTCCTCTCCTATTGTATAATTGTATTCGCTAACCTCGACCAAACTGCGAGTCTTTCGGTTCCCCAAAACTAACATTATTGTATAAGAATCATGAAAAACTGTATTCAAAACCATGATTTCGGCTCCGTAACGCTTAACGGCAAATGAGCCTTCCAAATAAATGATAGTTAAAAAAAGTACTCATTTTGATTGGGAGTTGTTGCTACTGCCGAATTCTTCTGGAGTAGTCGCCTTTTTATGATCTCATGGTTATCTTTGCATGCCTTATGACATGCAGGGAGGCCATGCAAGGGTTGACACTTACGTGTTCAGAGCCAGATCAGCGCAAGGCAGGAAAGGACGCCTGAGCCTACTCCCACCCAGCAGACAGAGCTTGGTGGCAGGATTGGACAGCGTGCTACAAGCCCCGCCACGGTTTTAGGAAACGGAGGGCAGCTTGAGCATTAGCCCACTCGCCGTTTCAAGTCTGTAACATCCGGTGCTACTAAGAGAGTAGAATGTCAGTCTGTCAGCCCTCGCTTTCACAGTATTCCGATATCCAAGACAAGGTCCGTTAACACGCGTCCAGAATGTCATAATCAGGATCTCACTGGTATTGATCCTGATGTGCCAGTTGGCACTCCTATTGGGCTTGTGCGGTTTCAGCGGCACGTAGTCGCTTTGATAGGGTCTACTTGCGAACTCATGAAGCTTTTCTTGGAGGTTTGAGAGAGCCCACTGCCAAACCCCGACGCGTGCTAGACAGGCCCCCTAATTCATAGTGGCCGTGGGGAGGGGTCGTCATGCCCTTGGTCTTAGTCCCTGCTGCCTCTTAATCAGACCCACGAGGTCTGATCTCAGCCGTTCGACCATCTGAGTGAATTTGTATATCGGCAAATTATTTATCTTAAGTCTTCACCACACTACATTTATCTTCACCACTTGCTGGATCGGTAATTTACCGCTCGTATTAATCGCCGCCAGGCATAGGTGTATAAACGCTGTAGCCAACCATGTATCCAGGTAGGTATCAACCGCCGTTGATCTGGATCCGTCCGTTACCCAGTTTTCATTGTTCGCGGGGATGCGGTACGGGTCCGTCAGGATAGCGACGTCCATGATTGCTTCTACTGCCAACTGCCACAGCCACTGCTGGGTGGCTGCACAATAGTTGAGCGGCGATATTTGCACAGGGATTCGTGTTTCCGTTTATCGGGCAAGCAGGCCAATCCATGGCATTATATGCACAATGGTGCTTTATCATATTTATGCGCTTTGTAGCTATTTTCGCCGCACACTGCCTACACAAGTTGCCGGTCTTTTGCACGCCCACGTTTTGTTTCCCGATTCGAGGCAACAGGAGCACTTGTCAACTACCGATCGTTGGTAGAGGCTGACTGGACAAACTGGCCACCCAGCTATCAGCTTACAAACTTGGATCACCTTATCGGCATAACTGTTTCTTGGCAATCTGCGTCCCCTCCGGTTCTCTTCGCAGACACGTGGATGCCAGTGATACGGCCACTTAACCCTGGTGCCTGACAGTCGAGGCGATTGCTTCCACTGCCGTAACCTCATTCAGCTGCTTACCTCATCGTGTACAGCTACCACTTCTACACCCTTATCCAGGACTACCTGGGCTAGTGTCAGCTCTCCCGTTCTACTTAGTCACACTTGGTTGAAAACTAAGAATTTCTAAAACGGGTAGTGCTCAAAAGTTTCATCTCCTCGAAAAAAATCCCTATGTAAAATTTCAGCTCAATCGGACTTTGTTAAGGGTTGAAAATATTGCATAAAACATGAAATATTGCGTTTGAAATCTTGCATAAAATATGTTTCTGAGTGTATATTTATGCTATCGAAATATTTTTTTTATAGATTCGGTGGTGCGTGCTGCTATTGAGATATACATTAGAGTGATTGTAATTTTAACTTTTTTGCTTCCCGATGCTTAAACGATTGCATTTGCCATTTCAATAATTCTCCCAATTATTCAGCAAATTTGGATGTAATTTGATTTGAAGTTTGTATGGAAATTACTGTGAAAATCTACCCTAATGTGAAGGTGGCCCATGAACTATTTAAATGAAATCAACATGTTGACTATATAACATACTAAGGTGAAAGGCAGCCGTTGTTGCGAAGCGATTTGTCGTTCGGAAGCAAAGTTATGAAGAAAACAAAAATGCTCATTATTGATATTGATGTTATTCTTTTATGTGTTAAATTGAACTTCCCTCGACTTGATATTTTCTGAATAACTTTTCTTACAAGCATCAAGTTGTTTTGCAACAAAGTCGACTTGTCAAATTTCCTATGTTGTCAATGTACTTTGTATTTTTAGAGCATAATTGGAAGCGTTTGGGAACGGCTTTCCATAAAAGTAACTGTTTTAAATGAGGGGGTTAGAAGCAGAGGGGTGTAAGTGACATTTTGGTCAAAGTTGAGTTAGCTACAGCAAAAAAATGCTTTGGTTCTCGAGCTTTGCGGCAATATGTTGATATAGATTGTACGCAGTTTATAACAAAATATGAAAATTCATGGAAAATCATTCATTTTTTGAACTTTCATTCATTTAGTATGAACCAAAAAAATATTGTGAAACTTTGCACCAATTTTTCTTAAAACAAACTTTTTGTCACTAACACCCCTTTGCGTTTGACCTACTCAAATGTAATATTCAATGTTCTTACAAGCTTCAATCTGCGCGTGCTCACACAAATTACAACCAGGAGGAGGATTGTAAAAATGTCAAATGCAATCTTTTAAACATCGGGAAATAAAAAAGTAAAATTTTTAATAATTCTGATATACATATCTGTATACGCAACGGCCCTCCTTAGTTGTGCGGTAAGACGCGCGACTACAAAGCAAGACCATGCTGAGGGTGGCTGAGTTCGATTCCCGGTGCCGGTCTAGGAAATTTTTGGATTGGAAATTGTCTCGACTTCACTGGGCATTAAAGTATCATCGTGTTAGCCTCACGATATACGAAGAAAAAAATGGTAACCTGGCTTAGAAACCTCGAAACTGTGGAAGTGCTCAATGAACACTAAGCTGCGAGGCGGCTCTGTGCCCGTAGGAGGATGTAATGCCAATAAGAAGAAGAAGAAGACTTTTGGCGAAGCCGATGATCTTAAACCCAGGAGGGAACTGTAATTTCAGGATCCCGTCGTACATAAAGTTCCATAATAACGGACCCAGTATTAAACCACCCAAGTACCACCAATCATTACAATATTTCACATATATCAATTATAAACCGGCATTCTAAATGCTAATTGAATTAAATCAGTTTAAACGATGTGAAGTTGAATTTATTTTCCGCTTGAGGTCAACATTTAGAGCTATATTTTCTACAAGCATATATAGGTAGCATATTCAAGTTTTGGCTTTCTCAGTCTGTGGATATAAGAACGATTTTTGTTTACGTTCGCCACGTTTCGGCCGATTGATTTTGGCCTTTCTCAAGGGTTGTAAAGTCTGTCGACCCTTGAGGAAGGCCAAAACCAATCAGCCGAAACGTCGGGAACGTAAACAAAAATAGTTCCTTAATCAACAGACTAAGAAAGCCAACATTTTAATAAGTGAAGCAAATCCAGTCGGTAACGCCATCACAAAAAGCATATATAGCTTCATGGTTACTTGGGCAGTCTCGTATAATAGTATACGGTTCTGGAAATAGCTTTCTAAACTCTGGTACAGGCCCACCGGCAGGCTGTAACGGTGTAACGAGTGCGCGATGGCATCCTAGCTTACGCTGTTGAATGCGATCTTCAAATCAAGTGTCACTAACGCACAGTATCGAATACCTCACCTTTTCTGTTGGATCGCTATTTCGACAGTCTTTACTATCTTTAGTTATTGACGTTCAACGTGGAGTTACCCTTACGAAAACCTGATTGCATGACAGGCCGTCCGTACCCTCTGCGTTTGGGGTCAACCTGTCGAGGATGATCCCCTCCAGCAACTTGCCCGTCGTGTTTATAGGACAGATTGGGCTATACGTCGATGGGTCGCACGGCAGCTTCCCGAGCTTGGACAACAACACCATTTTCTGCCTTTTCCACCTAACGGAGAATCAACACTCATCAAGGCATCTGTGCATAGCTAGCCTGAGCATGTTCCCCGATCAGCACACATGTTACACATAGATTGCAGTCACTTATATATACCAGATTCAGTCACAATTGAGTTGCTGCAACCATATTCGATTGACTTGTGCTGCTTGGGTCGGGTTCGCTACTATTGCTGCCTGTTCGCTGTTCGCTAGCTGCGTCAGGCCCTGGAGCTTCTCTTCGTTGGTCACCGGAGCCGCCATTACGTCCATGGGCCCCAATGAGTCATGCTGGCACCTTCGCATAGGTTGTCGAAACACGCTCTCTTACTGCTCTTGATGGCCTTGTTGTCCTTTCCGCAGCTTTACTTCACGGCGGTCCGCTCATTCATCCTCGGTGCGGGCACGTTGCATTCTTTATCTAACTTTGAGGCAAGTTGATCGAAGGGCCACAATCTTGACACTACGCCAGTATACCGGGCGACTGCCATTTTTCGGCTGGGCTTCCTCGGCATGGTGTGGTCGCACGCGCGTTATGGGACAGTGGGCTTCCAGTCCCAGGGACGCGGTGAAAACTTTGCTGTCGAAGTGACTGGTCCTCCACCCACGGATCTGACAGGGATCCCGGACCTCGGATGTTGCACGCCATTGTTGATCTTAAAACGAAGTCGCCTTCTCGGGTTGAGTCCTCTCGTTTCGACTTGGTGGTCACTCGTCGCTTGGCGATGCGTTCTACGCCGCCGTCTGATTGCTGCCTGGGGCGTTTCGAATCAGGCGCAGTCGTAATTTCGTTATCCCGCAAGGCGAAATCTATCGCCTCTTGGACCATAGTCACTCCTCCTCTGAAGGAGAGGACCTCGGACTGCATGACCTTCACAGCCTTCTCCCTTCCAGTCACCTTCCTGACGAGCGCTTGCTGCTCCTGTTTTGCGACTTGAACAGCATTGCGGAGTACCAGCAAGCTATGTTTCAGCTCCTTGCTGATATTCATCCGCGAATTCGGAAAAGAATCCAAATTAGTGGCTGATGCCAAAAAAATTTCCGCCTATGTTTAAAAGGGATGAATCCAGGAGAGCCGATCAGAATACGCCATTCTTTTTACTTTTTTGAATAATTCTGCCGTCAAGCAATTGATCAGAAACGATTTTGTCATTTTCTTCAAGACATCCAGAGCTGGGCTTTATTGATTAAGCAAGAGGACGAGATCTTGAAGCGTCTTATCATTTCTGATGCGATCGTTGAAACTGAGACAATGACCATACCTGACGATCGGTACGAAGCTGATGCCTCTATGGATAATTTTTCTGGTATATCAGTAAAAGAACAACTTGTGAAGAGACTGTAGCAGAGCAAAACAATGCTGATGCCAAATGCGTTGACGCCAGGATCCTTGCATGCAATACGTAAGGAATTGACCAACCATGAATCTGAAGGGGTTACTGGCAAGTACTTGACACTGATTTTCGACGGTCTTGGAACCATTCATCAAACTTCGGTTGAACCAGAGAGGGTATATTCAGTAGTTTGCAACATTGCCAACAAAATCAATGCGGATTGGGAAATGAGTCGCTTAGTATGTTATGTCTACTTAAGTTTCGCTTTGCCAAGCTAGACAAGCAATGATTTTAACATTTAGAGTTTGTCAACAAATGTTGTTTTTCATCCAAAAGTCCAAAACCAAAGTATTTTTATTTTGTATACCGGTATTATCGGTATTGACTCCACCAAATATCGAATACCGGTGTTTGCTAAAACTGGTCAATGCCGCCACCCTAATCTTACTTAGTCACACTTGGTCGACAACTAAGAAGCTGTTCACACAACTCATCATCATCGTTTTACTTTCCCTGCAAGCAATCAGCAGAAACGGCGACGATGACGATGCCCTAATTTAAAAAAATATATGTGTGAATGTGAGCGTGTATGTGTACAACAAATAGTGTGCCGTTCGACCTTTACACTTTAACACTTTTACAGTCTCTTTAAAGTGCCCAATAAAATAAAGACAATAATAATAACCTCAAAAATTCCAAAGGGTTGTTTCGCCCCAGGAATGCATATTACCCCAGTTCTCCTATGCAGTTTATTTTCAAAGGCCAGCACCAGCCAAATCGTCACATTCCACGCAACTGTTTTCGCTGAACTATAAATTTACATAATGACTGGTAGCAATGATCCATCAGAATGCCATTTAACTATTGGGTCTTCGACACTGACGAACAATCACCCAACACCCTTACACGGGGCACACCCCTTCTAGCAGGTAACACGGGAGGACTGTTTACGATTAACCAAAGCAAACACCCATCAATCAAGCGACGCATCAGAAAAGCAGCATACGAATGCACCATACCAGCAGCTCTCAGCAATGCGATTACCGTGAATAGGAAAATAGCATGCAGCTATATGCAACCGGCGCACACTCTTCAATGAGAATAATTAATAAGTTTAATAGCGTTCATCATTCACTATTAATGTTCGTTAAATGCAGCACACCATGCATGCGCACTAGGGTGCAAAACACAGATCTTAACTCAGAGAGACTTTTTCGAAACTCGCATGGTAGGACACAACATAAATATCTTCTATTGAGCTTAAATTATGATCATTATTAATTGCAAAACTTATTACATCTTGGTTAGTATATAAAGAACTTGAAATTCACTTAATTTATCTTCGGTTTAGCCAAGCGTGAATTGACATGACATGAACATCCTAACTGTTTTGAACATAACCCTTAATTTAATCTGAGAATGGCTTCCTAATTGAATTTTGATACTTAAAATACAAGAAAAACAAAATCATACTGTCCCAGCTACCATAAGAAGCATAAACGCCGGCTCTGTCTTCCATCCGTCAACCGCGCGGCCCGTCCTGCCAGATAAATCATATGGAAATTAATTCTCGAGATGTCTCCGCTGATTACTCGGTACAGCTCATGAAGTGAGTACCCATCTCGAATGAACAATTACCGATCCAGTCTCGTATTAGCTGTACCCAACATGAGTGAAAAGGTCTGCGATAGTTTTTTTTTCTCTCCCGTTTGAGTCTGCTAGTGATCGAACACAGCGACGACGATTTGTAGACGTGAGTTTATCAAAAAGCCAAACGAAGAAATAGATGGAAAATAGCTTATTAATTTCTAACAAAATAGATTCGGAACGCGGTTAAACCCGCGAGCGCCTGAGTTGGGTTTTCAATGAGTTTCACTATTTGTATTAGGGTTGCTGCTCCTTCGATTAGGTAGGAATACCTATTCTACTTGTACTCCATAGAAAAGAATATTGAAACAACTCTAAAACTTTTATTTTCTCATACTTTTGTGAAATTTTGCCAAAATGAAGTCAATTAAATAATGGAACAGACACCCTACCTAGCTTGTGGTGATACGAAAACCATGGGAACTGATAACCCACCCGTCAGGTTGCAAAATATGTTTGAATTGGATTGCAGACCACGGCGACGATGCCGTAGCTCCGTGAGAATTCCGTACAGGATTTTGCGGTTTCTTCGATTAGGTATGCATATTTGGAAGTAGTATTTAAGGTCAAATAGTCGCTAAATGCCTTTCTTGATTTGATGTGGATTGGATTTGCTGAATAGGCAGAGAAGCTATGGGAACTTTAGGTTTTTGTGAAATGGTTGCAAAGGTCCATGGGAAATTAGAAATTTTCGTCAATACGTTTTGTGAATTAATGCGAGCCGGCATGCTTGTGACATGAATGGAGAATCCTTGCGATGAAACTCGGCATTGTTTTGAGCATCTGAGGGTTTTCTATGATGCGGGTAAATCAAATCAACGGATTAATGCTAATTTGTCAAATTTGGTTATATTATCGGGCATTATAACAAGTATGGACAAGATAAAGGAGTTAAAACTGCTTTTCGAGAAGATAGATAACATTATTTCCATGAATTCGCATTTATTTAACTTAACTTAACTTAAGACCTCACTGAACCCACGATTTGATACGCTTACAATGCATAAATTGTCCCTGATTGGTCCAAAACCAATCTGGTCGCTCTAACCCAACCAGTTGGTTGACTATGTTCATTAACACATTATCAAAGGCTTTTTCAACATCAAGAAGGGCCATTGCAGTTGAATATTGTACAGCTAAGGTTTATTCATTTTATTTACTACTCTTCTAGCTAAATGATGTGCTGTGGAATGTCCTTTACGAAATCCAAAGTGTTCTTCCATTAAAATGTAGTTTCCTTGGATATGGTCATCCAATCGATTTAGTATAACACTTACCTTTTCAAATATTTTACTAACTGATGAAAGTAGGCTGATCGTCTAAAAACTTTTTCCACACGTCGGGTCTTTGTCTGTCGGAATTATTTTCGACTTTTTCCAGCAGTTAGGAAATATAATAGCGCAGGTCCAAGCATTAGTTGAAAACTTTGCACAACAGATCTAAACAGTTCCCATTTGAGTTCTTAAGCGATTTTATTTCTGAGTGAGCGATTGGGGGAAGGGCCGTTCGGCTGAAGGCCACTAGGCTGAAAGTTGTTTGGCCGAACAGACCATTAGGCCAAAAGTCATTTGGCCGAAAGGGTCGTTTAGCTCACTTTTCAAATGACCTATTCGACCATTTTTTAAAAGACATGTTCGTCAAATAACCTGTTCGTCCCAATGACCAATTCGGCCAAATGACCTGTTGAAGCAAGCCAGGGACATTTGATCGAAAGAACATTCTCTGCTTCAGTATCCCTAGTTGAGCATCGATTTCTCTTCTCTCTGTTGTTCCTCATTATATACACACGTCTTCGATTGAATCAGCTATGTAGGCATATGAAGTATGGAAGTAGGAGTAATAAATAAACCCAAATCAGTTGGAAGTAATCGTCGCGGAATTAAACCTCGTCATTCTATTATGTCAATAAAACTTGAGTAATGCTTGCGAATAAAAGTGTTGTAGTTTTTTTTTACTAAAGAACGAGTTTTTAGTGAAGTGTCCGCAACGAACTATGCGACGGCGCGAGCATATAGCCCAAGTGATCAGTATCCTTGTATCGGACACTTACGGACGAGAGTAAGCTTATTACGAGGCAAAGCCAGAAGGCATCCAGTGAATAGTTCTGTGGGATGCTGGACTGGGAGAAAGGGAATAACGGACAAGATAGCCTTCGCTGAATGACTTGCACGGTTGAAATAAGGTCAGGACCAAGATGAATACAACCCTGGTCAGTCAGTGCAAGCCAGAAGTTGGATAAGATCCTGTTTCACGCCGGTGAATTGGAGATATCGGCACCATCGCAAACTAGGACGCATGGGTTCTTGTGTGTTGCACCCAATAATAGCCGAACGACTTAATACACACTGCCTGAGTGAGGACATTTTAGATTTACCAAAGGGAAGAGGTACATCTGTGAATGTTGCCATCTGCTTGTGACAAATAAATTGATGACAAGGTGCATGCGAGCTATTATTCTGTTTCGTAAGGTCGCGATTTGTGAAGCGTCGAGTCGATCGGGAGTGTTTTTCGAAATAAAGTGAATTATTGATTAATCACGATAGCCGTAGTTAGTCAAGTGCTGTGCTTACGCAATGCCAGATATACGGGAGTTGACCAAACGTGAATGCTGTTTGCTTTCACATAAGGTGGCGTAGAGAAATTCATCACCAATTATATATAAAAGAAATACGACTGGAAGATTTGGTGTTTTATTGTGTGGCTTTCTCAGTTTAATTTAGTCAAAACGATTCGTTTTGTTTTGCCCGACGTTTCGGCCTGTATTTTTGGCCTTTTTCAAGGGTGAAAAAGGTAGACTGTTTCACCCTTGAAAAAGGCCTAAAAACAGGCCGAAACGTCGGACAAAACAAAACGAATCGTTTTGACTAAATTAGACTGAGAAAGCCACACAATAAAACACCAATTATGTATCTTCCAGAGATGATGCCCAAATTGTCGTACGTCTACAGATGTTGCAGCTTGCAAGGAATTCTACGAAGTGAGGAAAAGAATTGAGCTGCTTCTGGAATCGACTAGTAGCAAACCGGATGCTGACAAGTCGGAAGAAGTTAAGCAAGAAGAAAAGAACGACCAAGTGTTGAATAAGGACAGTTTTACCGTAGCAAAGACGCGCCTATCATCAATGCAACCCAAAACTACTTCAACGACAGCTAAAATTGGTCAACTCGGCAATCACGCCGGTACATCCTATTCCAAGGTTCCGATTTGATTTTCTAACTGAACAATTGCATCACATGATTGAGACTATGTTCAAAACAAATACCAAAACTGCATATGTTCAGGTCGGTATTAAATTTACTCAAAAAAAAAATGTTATTGGACTTCGTTTTTTGTTGGAAGTTGGAAGTTTGCTTCAGCAAAATTACATAATTCTTAATTGAAATAAGATATTGATCAGAATTTGAGTCCAAACACAAAAAAAAATCTCAAAATATAAAACTGAACCGATATAAAATTGATCAGATTCGGGGACTCCACGATAAACGGGGTATTACCTTATCACCAATGGTATATAAACGAGAATGCGGCAATTTATCACAGACTGCTTCTTCTATTACAAATAAGAAGTTATTTGACTTCAAACAAATGAAATAAGAATTGTGTACAGTATGTTATCGCATACCCTTACCTATCACAACGCACGGTGGAGTAGCTAGAACAAATGGCTGGCCAAAAACTCTTTCTCGTTTTTCGAACTTTTGCATCGTATTATATTTTTAGAATATTCTTCAATATTATCTCCATTATGTGTCATTGAAATTTCCACGTTTGTTCTTTATTAGTATTAATGACAACCTATCAAAAATCATGTTAATTTGATGGTTTTTAGCGTTCCGTAAGACAAAGATCAGTTACCACTGCTGACTAATCTAAACAACACATATAATGTTAGGTTTAAAGTACACAAAACATCATTTATAGATTACGAGAGTGTGTACACATGAAAATATAGGCTTTCATCTTTCCACTGCGGGTTAAAGATCATCCGCACTCGTCCGCAAACGAATTTGCGATTAACTTAAAAATAGGTTGTTTTCATATTTTCCGCCATTGTTTTCAACAGTATATAGGCAGAAAAAATCCGCAGATAAGTTTTTCTGGTTTTCGAGGCATTTGAAACATATACATGATTGAATACAATAGTAACATACTCTGTTTTTTGTTATTCACTCGTTCATTTGGTAGGCTCAAATGCTGTAGGGCGTTACGGAGCCGATTAAAAAAAACTTTTTAATACAATTTTGTAACCTAACCCTCAAATAATAATGTTAGTTTGGGGCATCTGCTGCTCATTTAAATCTCTACAAAGCATAGCGCATGCTCCATTATCTTTCATCTCCTTCCCACTAACCAATCTTATGAAAAATCTAAATATCAATTGTATTGAATTTGGCGATTGCATTGACAACAGATATGTAAATCTCGATATAACTTAAATACATCATAGTTGATATTATGTAGACAAGTTGAAGCAAAGAAATAATATTGGGTAGGGGATAAAACGGGCAAGTGCCACTTCAAGCTAAATATAAACAATTCGAATAAGCAGTCTACTTGGTCTTAAGTGAAGTAACCATTTGAGGCAACCTTGTACATAGGACCAAAAAAGAAATAGAAAGAAACATTTCCTCTCCAAAAATAATCGATCCTATGTTATTGTAAGATGAAGATGATTTAAGCAAAAAGTTTATGAACGACCCATAAGGGTGCAAAAACAATAGCCAGACTTTTGTTTAATCAATTTCAAATTTTCCAATGCAACTGATGTTATGCGTGAGTAATCAGTGTTGATTGTACGTTCTGGATAGCTTTCGCTGCTAAAAATATAATAAACTTGTGAAATGGGAGCTGAAAATTTAATGTTTTGTTTTGAATCGATTAATGTTTACCTTTCTGTAATAGGCCCTTATCAAATGCTACGCGAGATTTTTCATTTTTCACGTTTCCCACGCGAATTATGGACAAATGTGAGTGAAAAAAATGAACTGTCATGGAGCTGTCGCTTCTGTATCAGTTTATAATTTCATTTTTGAACATATCAAGAAAGGTCATTTATCACTGGTAGGTGAATTTGCACCTGTAAATTGTTTACTATGTGATTGTTACTATGTTTTTGCAACATAAATGCAAAACCTACCAGAAAATGCTGAAATATAATTTTGGCCAGGATTTTGGTCCAATTACCCCTTAGTGCAACGTTGAAACTTTCGCCGACTTCGTGAGAATTTTCCTGCGGAACAATCAGTACTAGTAACAATACTGTCCTGCAACTTTGAGTACAAGTCTTGCAAGGTTCAGTTATATGTATTGTCGAAGGTCACGTCAAATCTGCCGCAACAGCACATTGATACTTCGTCGTGGAATCTGCCTACAGGAGTTTGCCTGGCGGACCCGAATTTCAATGAGCCTGGAGCTGAGGAGGAGGAGCTGCTGAGAGCACAGCGGAAGCTCTCCAACTCTGGACCGATTCTACGTGATACCGAACTTGGGTGGATTCTGGCAGGGGAGTTAACTGAAACCACTTGCGTCAGCTACAGTACAGTAGCATCGTCTACAATAACCAAGGAGGAAGTTTTTGAAGCACTCTCGAAGTTTTGACACGAAGAGCTGCTTTTACATCGAGGAATCTGTTTGTGATGACATTTTCGAGGAAACAACTGCAAGGAGCCTTGATGGGAAGTTTCGAGTTCAATTACCGAAGAAAAAGACAAAATGCCTGAATAAGTGCTCGGACGAGGGTGCGGAGCGCTATTTTGCAGCTGCAGCTGTCGTCAAAAAGTGTTTTTACGTAGATGACATGGTGGCAGGCACACTCACAGCAGAAGAAGGGAAGCAGCTATGTAAAGAAGTTCTAGAGCTTCTGAGAGAGTATGGGTTTAACCCCGGAAAGTGGAATAAAAACAATCCATCAATTGTGGCTGAAATTCCTCCCGATCTTAGAGACGAGCGCAAAGTTCTTGATTTAGACGAAAAAGCTACCGTGAAGACACTGGGTCTCAAATGGGAACCAGCAGCAGATTTTGGATCAAGTTCCCACTGGAAGCCTGAAGGGCATGTTACCCATCGGATTGTGTTATCCGCAATAGCACGCCTGTTCAACCTTTGCGGACTAGTGGGTCCAATAACAGTACAGGGGAAGAAGTCACCAGCGCCTGCATTCCAGCATGTCGGCATAGGTTATTGTGGTCCGTTTGAGCTTCAACCGGCATGTCGGAAAGTTGCACCGGTCAAATGCTACCTTTGTCTGTTCATACAGGGGTTAGACAAAAAGGTTGAGATAGGTAAAAATAAGTCGAAATTCAAATCAGCATAACTTTGCGCATAATAATCCGATTTTGATAAAACCAGGACCATCAGAAGCGCACACTCTTCTAGTATGCTGTCCCGCTGCAAAACCTCAGATTGGTCCTTGGCCACCGGAAGTGTTCCGGGTTTTCCGAGGGTATGTTCAAGATGCATTTTTTCCACTGCTTGTCATTTTATGTGACGTTAACTTTCATCATGTTTTATGCTTTCTCCGAAAACTAGAACTAATATGCCGACCAATGGTGGCTGTAGATCGAGAATCCATCTAAACTACACAGAGATACGGCCATTTCCGTAAAAACGGTACCGGGAACATGATGAAATGATAACAGATCGGAATAATGCAAATATGAGTATCTGACTTCATGGATTTGCGAGACGATGATTACAGAAACATTTCCAGAATGATAGTGTCCACTGCCACCCTTATACCAGGTTCCATTCGCTTGCCAGGACTGGCCCGTCTTGGCACCATCTGGAACCATGCATATATGGTCGTCAAAATTCATGTTTTCCCAAGACGATGAATATAGGATCTTTATTAGAGATATATTGTGAGGACTGTAAGACTCTTTGGCCAATTTGTAACAGGTTCCAGAAGTTCTGTGAAAGTGACATTTGTTCAGGGTGTATGGCCAATCCCGTATCGTTTTCACGAAAATGGCCATATCTCTGCGTATACCTAACGGATTTTCAATCTGCAGCCAGCATTGGTCAGCATATTAGTTCTAGTTTCTGGGGAAAACATAAAACATGATGGCAGCAAACGTCATATGAAATGACAAGCAGCAGAAAAATGCATTTTTAGCATACCCTCAGAAAACCCGGAACACCGCCGGTGGCCAAAGGCCAATTAGACGTTTTGCATAGGGCCAGTATACTAGTTTCCGCGTCCGATGGTCCCAGTTTGATCAAAATTGGATCATTCTACGCAAAGTTATGCTGATTTGAACTTCGACAAATTTTTGCCTATCTCAACCTTTTTGTCTAACCCCTGTATGTTTAGCCTGCAAGGCCGTGCATATAGAGGTCGTTATGGATATCACCAGCGATTTCCTAGCCGCACTCAGGAGGTTCACTGCAAGGCGCGGAAGGTCAGTCCGGATACTACGAGCTACACAACGTGTTTCTTGCCAGATCAGTTCCAGGATCGAGTGGCAACCGGGCCCCAAGCAACTCTTTACGTAGAATACTCATTTCTGCAATCGGGGATACTTTGGATTTGCTGCGGAACATGTTGACTGTGGTCGTATCATTCGGCAAAAAACACCGAACATAGATGACTGCTCCATATGCAACTAGGGATGCATCGGAGAGACCATGGATTTCTATACCGGTAGCACCACATGGGATTGTGCAGCGAGAAATTTTGACTTGGTTTATCTGGATCAAAGCTTCGCGAAATTGTTGCCAGGATTGCAACAGTTCACCTTCCAGCGGATCATCCCACGATAAACTGGCCTTCCAAATCCTCTGCATTATTAACTTGGCTATGACAATAACCGGAGTTACGAGACCTAATAGATCGAACAGCTTACCGATTTCCGAGAGTACTGATCGTTTTGTGAATTTGTTTGCTTCTTGATTGGGATGGTTGACGTCAAATAGGAATTTGTCTTGTCGCTGCCTCTAGATCAGAGCAA
Organism: Armigeres subalbatus; assembly: GCF_024139115.2. Taxonomy (NCBI): domain Eukaryota; kingdom Metazoa; phylum Arthropoda; class Insecta; order Diptera; family Culicidae; genus Armigeres; species Armigeres subalbatus. The sequence goes on from NW_026942188.1 coordinate 1,152,194, forward strand.
GTGTCTTCATTACATTCGTAATGGTGTTGTCTAGATGCACTAACCTTTCATGCTCGGCTTCTGGAATCGAATTCATAACTTCCAAAATTTTGGAGCTCCATTTGTGGACAGGGAATCCAGGGGCAAGCAACTGTTGTATTTGTCTCTGACTTTCTACGGCTTCTTCTACGGTATCTACACCAAAAATTACATCTTCGGTGTAACAGTCCAGTCCAATTATATGGGCTGCATGCGGGAAAGAACTGCCTTCATCATCACAGAGCTGGAATAGACATCTAGTCGCCAAATATTGGGCTGCGCCTGTCCCATAGGTTACTGTTGTGAGCTCCAGGACACGAAGAGACTCTTCCGGATTTATTCTCCGTAAAATTCGTTGGAAGCGTGCGTGCTCCGGTTCAATCCGTATCTGCCGATACATTTTCGAGATGTCAGCAGTGAATTCGACCTGATGTTTGCGGAAACGTAATAAGATGCTGAATATATCACTCTGATCATTCAACGACCTTTCAGCGAGAGCTGCCTTTGCTGTCGCATTAAAAACTACTCGGATTTCGGTTTTGAACTTGATGGGCGAAGAACGGCTTGATGAGGCAAGTAGTAAACACCTTGGTTGGTAGCTTCGGATTCGTTTACTTCGTGACAGTGCCCCATTTCTTTATACTCATTGATGAGTTGACAATATTGCTTCTTCAGTTCCGGATTTTTCTTAATCTACTCTCAAATGAAAGAAATCTTCGCATGGTCAAGTTTCTGTTGTTCCCAAGTTCTGCCTGATTCATCTTGACGATGGGTCAACTGGAACAATTTCTCACAATTATCTTGATCGGACACTGGTTTTGTTGACTCTGATATTTCCTCTATTTTCCTAAATTGACGAAGAATGTTGAAAACAGGATTCACTGTTGCAGCTAGGCATTGCTGGAAGGCCGAAACTTCGTCGATGTTCCCGGCAATCACCCATCCGCCATAGGTTTCTCGAAGTTCCGGTAACGTATCATTCAATTGAAGACGTCCAGATTCCAGCAACCGCAAGAAGTGGAAAACTCCAATCAACATATCAATTTGAGAAGCAATGTTGAATTTAGGGTCTACCAAAGGTAGATCGATATTAATTGGCCATTCAGAAATGTCGGTTTTCGCTTCAGGAATAGTTCCCGTTATTTAGGAACTACGAGGCATTCGATGTTGGTAGAGAAATCGGAATACCCAGGCTCAACCTCCACTATCAGCTTTTCCTTGGCGTAGGTTTTGACTCCACCAATTCCAGTGATGGATATGTGTGCCTGTAATATTTCGTGTATTTCGGCTGCACGACACAAAAGCATCGGAAGCTTGTTGCGGGATTTGGGCTCGAATGGCTTCTTCTTCTTCTTCAAAACGGCTCGCACCTCCGCTGTTGTTGATGTTCGTGCAATATGCAACGTACACACCAGTCAAGCAGTTTGACGAACATTGACTCCGCCCCCAAGAAAACGCTTCGGTTGATGCCTTGTTTGAACGTGTGTGAAGTTGTTCGACCAACCATTTGACAGTTGGCGGCTCGGTTGGAAAAAATTAAAACGGTTTGATTTTGGTTTGAGTTGTCGGGGGTGGAGTCAAGGTTCGCCGAACATGTTTGAGCATTTGTAGTGAAGTTGCACAAACCCCCATATATTTTTTGATGGTTGGTGCTCGAGTTGGTGCTTCGGTCGTTCGTGTGTGATATTGTTGGTCGAATCAATTGATTGTTCGTGCCGCTGTTGGTAAAACTTGATGGATGTTTGAATAAACGAGAGGTGGAGTCAATGTTGGTCAAACTGCTTGACCGTGTGTACGTTCCAATATGTATGGTGCCTCCTTTGGCAGCGGGAGCTTGTTTTTTGGCGAGCAGTCAAGGGGTCGATGTCCTGGGCGAAGACAGTTGAAGCAGATTTCCCGCTCTTTGATTTGACAGGAACCGGTGATGGCCACAGTGGTTGCAGCGTGTGATTTGTGTCGTTGAGAGTGTCCCTTCAAGGGTATATGGTGCCTATTTTGAAATTGTTCCAAAACCTACCATTCGCTTCGTAGAACTGCATAGGAGACAGTACGTTGCTTTCATCGAGCCAGTAATGCATACCGCCATCTGAACGCATCTTTGTACAAATCGCATGTGTTACGAGTTCAGTCAAGCTTAAGAAGAAACCCTAGAGGATTTTGGAGTTTTGTAAATTCCGTCAACCGTTTACCTAGATGAAACGGAATCTAATTCAGCTGCAATGTCCTGTAAGTTGTTTGCCAAGCATTTTTCATCAGTTTTCTCGACTGACGTAGCCTCTGCACAAAAAGCTGAGTTAGCGGCTCTAAACGTTCCGGTGAATGCAGTTGACCTCAAAAAGTTTACGATAACCCCAGAAATGATCATGGTGGCAGCATCAAAGATGAAGAATTCCTACTCTCCTGGACCGGACGACATTCCAGCCGTAATATTTCGTCGCTGCATAAGAGCTCATACACAACCCTTGTGCCACATTTTCATTCGCCGAAGGAAAATTTCCTTACGTATAGAAACAATCGGTAATGATGCCGGTATACAAAACGGGTGACCGTCGTAACGTTAAGAATTATCGAGGGATAACTAACCTTTCAGCTGCTTCTAAATTATTCGAAATCATAGTGAGTGGTGTGATTCTCGAGGGCACTCGAAATTACATTTCCTTCGACCAGCATGGATTTATGCCCGGTAGATCAGTTTCTACTAACTTGATGGAATTTACATCGACGTGCATAACACAGATCGAGGATGAAGCGCAGATCGATGTCGTTTACACGGATCTGAAAGCTGCCTTTGATAACATTGAACACCGTATACTTCTTTTTAAATTATCTCGACTTGGATTCTCCGTACAACTACTGTCCTGGCTGAATTCGTATCTAACTGGCAGAGCATTGCGTGTAAAAATTGGCTCCTGTCTTTCGACGACTTTTTCTAATACGTCTGGCGTCCCGCAAGGTAGCAATCTCGGTCCTCTCTTGTTCACATTGTTCTTCAACGACGTGACGTTGCTACTGCGAGGTGGTTGTAAGCTAGTATATGCAGACGACTTGAAGCTGTTTCTAATTGTACGTTCAATTAAAGACTGTAAACGCCTCCAAGCGCTGCTCAATGTATTCATCGTGTGGTGCAGCAATAACAAGCTGATTGTTAGTGTCCCTAAATGCGTGGTGATAGCGCTCCATGGCATTGGACCACCAATTGTTTCCGACTATTGCATTAACGGAGTATCGCTGATCAGGGTACAACAAGTAAAGAACTTAGGTGTTTCGTTCGACCACTCGTCAGTTGGGTTTTATCGCCAAGATTGCTAAAGACTTTACAGACCCATATTGCCTGAAATCACTCTACTGTGCCTTGGTTCGGCCCATATTGGAAACAGCTTCGATTGTTTGGGACCCATACCAGGTTTCATGGTGTTTAAGGATTGAAGGCATACAGAAGCGATTTATTCGACTAGCTCTGCGAAACTTGTCCTGGCGAGATTCTTCAAATCTTCCTCCGTATCCGGATCGGTGTAGACATCTAGGGCTGGACACGTTACAACGGCGAAGGAAGATCCAGCAAGCGTTGTTTGTTGGGAAGCTTCTAATTGGAGAAACAGATTCACCGCATCTACTGTCACTTTTGGATTTCCGTACACCTCCAAGGCTGTCGCGTACTACGAATCTACTACAACATAGACTCCATAGAACGTCATTTGGATATCACGAGCCGATTACAGTGTGCCTCCGAATGTTTACGCAGGTGCAGAACTTGTTTGAGTTTGGTGAAGCGTCCAGTAGATTTTCGAACAAGCTGTACAATTCAGTGTTAATTTAGTATTGTAGTAATTGTAATTTAATATTATATCATTCATTAAGACTTTGGGTCAGATGAATATTTTTTTAACAAATAAACAAATAGTATCTTCAAACTTGGGTAGCTTGGCGTACTCCTGGGTCCTTTCCCACATTTGGATATTTGGTCATCCAGTCGTAAAATAAGGATCTTCGTAAGTATGAGACCAGAAAGTTCATCAACTACTAGTCCCTGGTACTCGAGACCGCCAGCATGACGGTTGAATGTCTTCACAAGTTCGAGAAGTCCTTATGGCTGCGTTTGGTGATCGGCTTCATCTCAAGCAGCCCTTCGAGATGAGTGTTGAGGATTGCTCTGGGATTCTCGTATTGGTCGCTCAGCTGTTTCCATGTTTGCTGGTAATTATTTTCAACTATCATCCTTGGTCCATCCGGCGGCGTCACCGATCAATGCTTTGTCCAGCTGTAAATCTTGACTGCATCAGAATCACGGCTATGGCCAACAATACCCTCAAACGTTGTCCGAAATTTCGGCCAAATTTCCGCTTTTCAATCTTATGGAGGGACTGGTGTTCTTAATGGTTGTTGTTGGAAGATAACAGACGGATTTGATCCTCCAGTACCAGATGGAGATAGCTTCTCGTTGAGAACCTCAAGTACAGCGAGAGTGTCGGTGTGATGAGCGTCAAAAATGTTTACATCTTCTTCCTCAATTTGTTTGGCAGGGTAACGGCGACGAACGCTTGATGAGCTGCGAGAAGTTGGACAACAAGGATGCACTGATTCTTATTGGGTCGTCGCCGTCTTCTTCCAGTGTTCGGATGATTGACTTCACTCTGATCTGGATTTTGTCACGCTGGTGAACCAAAGATGCTTTGAAATCTTCCTCTTTCTTCATCGGACTGAATTTCTTCGGTGTGCGTTGCATTTTCGAAGACATTTCTTACTCACGATGACGGAGCCACGTGAGACGCTCTGAACTTCACTTTTGGGAATTTACGCCATGGCGTATTCCAGCGGTTCTTAACCTTTTTCTTGAGAGGTACCCCTTAGAACTTTTGCATGATTTAAAGTACTCCCTCTCGACAGTAGGCTTCCAATCCTCTTGAAAACATAATTCCGAGCTCTTTGAAGGGAAGCTCCTTTAAGATTTTGAGCCCTTTAGAGTAGGCTTCCGTGCCTCTTCATTAGAGGCTTCTGAGCCTCTTGTAGATAGGCTTCCGAGCCTCTTGAAGGCGGTTTTCGAGCCACTTAAAAGGAGGCTTCCGTTGCATCTTGAAAGAACGCTTCTGAGCCTCTTGATAGTATGCTTCCAAGCCTATTGAAAGAAGAATTCTGAGCTTCTTGAAGCAAGGCTTCCGAGCCTCTTGAAAGGAGGCTACCCAGCCTCTTGAAAGAAGCCTTCCGAACCACTTAAAAGTAGATTTCCGATCCCCTTGAAAGCAGGCTTACGAGCCTCTTGAAACAAGGCAACCTAACCACTTGAAAGGAGGCTTTCGAACCTCTTGAAAAGAGGCTTCCGATGGAAAAGGCTTCGAGCCTCTTGAAAGGAGGCTTCTGAGATTCTTGAAACGAGGTTTCTGAGCCTCTGGAAAGGATACTTCCGAGCCTTTTGAAAGAGGCTTTTGATCCTCTTGAAAGGAGGCTACCGAGCCTCTTGAAAGGAGGCTTGAGCCTCTTGAAAGGAGGCTTCTGAGCCTCTTGAAAGGAGGCTTCTGAGCCTCTTGAAAGGAGGCTTGAGCCTCTTGAAAGGAGGCTTCCAGGCCTCTTAAAGGAGGCTTCCAGTCTTGAAAGGAGGCTTCCGAGCCTCTTGAAAGGAGGCTTCCGAGCCTCTTGAAAGGAGGCTTCCGAGCCTCTTGAAAGGAGGCTTCCGAGCCTCTTGAAAGGAGGCTTCCGACCCTCTCGAAAGGAGGCTTCTGAGCCTCTTGAAAGGAGGCTTCCGAGCCTCTTGAAAGGAGGCTTCCGAGCCTCTTGAAAATAGGCTTCTGAGCATCTTGAAAATAGGCTTCCGAGCCTCTTGAAAGGAGGCTTCCGAGCCTCTTGAAAGGAGGCTTCCGAGCCTCTTGAAAGGAGTCTTCCGAGCCTCTTGAAAGGAGGCTTCCGAGCCTCTTGAAAGGAATCTTCCGAGCCTCTTGAAAGGAGGCTTCCGAGCCTCTTGAAAGGAGGCTTCCGAGCCTCTTGAAAGGAGGCTTCCGAGCCTCTTGAAAGGAGGCTTCCGAGCCTCTTGAAAGGAGGCTTCCGAGCCTCTTGAAAGGAGGCTTCCAGAACCTCTTTAAAGGAGCCTTCGGATGGAAAAGGCTTGAGCCTCTTGAAAGGAGACTTGAGCCTCTTGAAAGGAGGCTTCTGAGCCTCTTGAAAGGAGGCTTCTGAGCCTCTTGAAAGGAGGCTTCTGAGCCTCTTGAAAGGAGGCTTCCAGCCTCTTGAAAGGAGGCTTCCGAGCCTCTTGAAAGGAGGCTTCCAGCCTCTTGAAAGGAGGCTTCTGAGCCTCTTGAAAGGAGGCTTCTGAGCCTCTTGAAAGGAGGCTCTGAGCCTCTTGAAAGGAGGCTCTGAGCCTCTTGAAAGGAGGCTTCTGAGCCTCTTGAAAGGAGGCTCTGAGCCTCTTGAAAGGAGGCTTCTGAGCCTCTTGAAAGGAGGCTTCTGAGCTCTTGAAAGGAGGCTTCTGAGCCTCTTGAAAGGAGGCTTCTGAGCCTCTTGAAAGGAGGCTTCTGAGCCTCTTGAAAGGAGGCTTCCTGAGCCTCTTGAAAGGAGGCTCTGAGCCTCTTGAAAGGAGGCTTCTGATCCTCTTGAAAGGAGGCTTCCGAGCCTCTTGAAAGGAGGCTTCCGAGCGTCTTGAATGGAGGCTTGCGAGCCTCTTGAAAGGAGGCTTCCGAGCCTCTTGAAAGGAAGCTTCCGAGCATCTTGAAAGGAGGCTTCCGAGCCTTTTGAAAGGAGGCATCCTGGCCTCTTGAAAGAAGGCATCCTGGCCTCTTGAAAGGAGGCATCCGGGCCTCTTGAAAGGAGGCATCCTGGCCTCTTGAAAGGAGGCTTCCGAGCCTCTTGAAAGGAGGCTTCCGAGCCTCTTGAAAGGAGGCTTCCGAGCCTCTTGAAAGGAGGCTTCCGAGCCTCTTGAAAGGAGGCTTCCGAGCCTCTTGAAAGGAGGCTTGAGCCTCTTGAAAGGAGGCTTCTGAGCCTCTTGAAAGGAGGCTTCTGAGCCTCTTGAAAGGAGGCTTCCGAGCCTCTTGAAAGGAGGCTTCTGAGCCTCTTGAAAGGAGGCTTCCTGAGCCTCTTGAAAGGAGGCTTCTGAGCCTCTTGAAAGGAGGCTTCCGAGCCTCTTGAAAGGAGGCTTCCGAGCCTCTTGAAAGGAGGCTTCTGAGCCTCTTGAAAGGAGGCTTCCGTCGCTCAGCTGTTTCCATGTTTGCTGGTAATTATTTTCAACTATCATCCGTGATCCATCCGGCGGCGTCACCGATCAATGCTTTGTCCAGCTGTAAATCTTGACTGCATCAGAATCACGGCTATGGCCAACAATCGGCTATGGCCAACCTCAAACGTTGTCCGAAATGTCGGCCAATTTTCCGCTTTTCCATCAAATGGAGGGACTGGAGCTCTTAATGGTTGTTGTTGGAAGATAACAGACGGATTTGATCCTCCAGAACCAGATGGAGATAGCTTCTCGTTGAGATCCTCAAGTACAGCGAGAGTGTCGGTGTGATGAGCGTCAAAAATGTTTACATCTTATTCCTCAATTTGTTTGGCAAGGGTAACGGCAACGAACGCTTGATGAGCTGCGAGAAGTTGGACAACAAGGATGCACTGATTCTTATTGGGTCGTCGCCGGCTTCTTCCAGTGATCGGATTATTGACTTCACTCTGATCTGGATTTTGTCACGCTGGTGAACCAAAGATGCTTTGAAATCTTCCTCTTTCTTCATCGGACTGAATTTCTTCGGTGTGCGTTGCATTTTCGAAGGCATTTCTTACTCACGATGACGGAGCCACGTGAGACGCTCTGAACTTCACTTTTGGGAATTTACGCCATGGCGTATTCCAAAGGTTCTTAACCTTTTTCTTGAGAGGAACCCCTTAGAACTTTTGCATGATTTGAGGTACTCCCTCTCGAAAGCAGGCTTCCAATCCTCTTGAAAACATATTTCCGAGCTCTTTGAAGGGAAGCTCCTTTAAGATTTTGAGCCCTTTAGAGTAGGCTTCCGTGCCTCTTCATTAGAGGCTTCTGAGACGCTTGTAGAGAGGCTTCCGAGCCTCTTGAAGGCGGTTTTCGAGCCACTTAAAAGGAGGCTTCCGTTGCATCTTGAAAGAACGCTTCTGAGCCTCTTGATAGTATGCTTCCAAGCCTATTGAAAGAAGAATTCTGAGCTTCTTGAAGCAAGGCTTCCGAGCCTCTTGAAAGGAGGCTACCCAGCCTCTTGAAAGAAGCCTTCCGAACCACTTAAAAGTAGATTTCCGATCCCCTTGAAAGCAGGCTTACGAGCCTCTTGAAAGAAGAAAACCTAACCACTTGAAAGGAGGCTTCCGAACCTCTTGAAAGGAGCCTTCCGATCTTTCGGAAAAAGGCTTAAGAGCCTCTTGAAAGAAGGCTTCCGAGCCTCTTGGAAGGGGGCTTCCGAGCCTCTTGAAAGGATACTTCCAAGCCTCTTGGAAAGAGGTTTCGGGGCCTCTTGAAAGGAGGCTTCCAGGCCTCTTGAAAGGAGGCTTCTGAGCCTCTTGAAAGGAGGCTTCTGAGCCTCTTGAAAGGAGGCTTCCGAGGCCTCTTGAAAGGAGGCTCTGAGCCTCTTGAAAGGAGGCTTGAGCCTCTTAAAAGGAGGCTTCCAGAGCCTCTTGAAAGGAGGCTTCCGAGCCTTTTGAAAGGAGGCATCCGAGCCTCTTGAAAGGAGACTTCCGAGCCTCTTGAAAGGAGGCTTCCGAGCCTTTTGAAAGGAGGCTTCCGAGCCTCTTGAAAGGAGGCTTCCGAGCCTCGTGAAAGGAGGCTTCCGAGCTTCTTGAAATGAGGTTTCCGAGCCTCTTGAAAGGAATCTTCCGAACCTCTTGAAGGAAGCTTCTGGGCCTCTTGAAAGGAAGCTTCCGAGCCTCTTCAAAGGAATCTTCCGAGCCTCTTCAAAGGAATCTTCCGAGCCTCTTGAAAGGAGGCTTCCGAGCCTCTTGAAAGGAGGCTTCCGAGCCTCTTGAAAGGAGGCTTCCGAGCCTTTTGAAAGGAGGCTTCCGAGCCTTTTGTAACAAGACTTGGAGCCTCTTGAAAGGTGGCATCCGAGCCTCTTGAAAGGAGACTTCCGAGTCTCTTGAAAGGAGGCTTCCAGCCTCTTGAAAGGAGGCTTCCGGGCCTCTTGAACGGAAGCTTCCAGACCTCTTTAAAGGAGCCTTCGGATGGAAAAGGCTTCTGAGCCTCTTGAAAGGAGACTTCTGAGCCTCTTGAAAGGAGGCTTCCGGGCCTCTTGAAAGGAGGCTTCTGAGCCTCTTGAAAGGAGGCTTCCGAGCCTCTTGAAAGGAGGCTTCTGAGCCTCTTGAAAGGAGGCTTTGAGCCTCTTGAAAGGAGGCTTCTGAGCCTCTTGAAAGGAGGCTTCCGAGCCTCTTGAAAGGAGGCTTCTGAGCCTCTTGAAAGGAGGCTTCCTGAGCCTCTTGAAAGGAGGCTTGAGCCTCTTGAAAGGAGGCTTCCAGGCCTCTTGAAAGGAGGCTTCTGAGCCTCTTGAAAGGAGGCTTGAGCCTCTTGAAAGGAGGCTGAGCCTCTGTCTTGAAAGGAGGCTTCCGAGCCTCTTGAAAGGAGGCTTCTGAGCCTCTTGAAAGGAGGCTTCCAGGCCTCTTGAAAGGAGGCTTCTGAGCCTCTTGAAAGGAGGCTTGAGCCTCTTGAAAGGAGGCTTCTGAGCCTCTTGAAAGGAGGCTTCCGAGCCTCTTGAAAGGAGGCTTCTGAGCCTCTTGAAAGGAGGCTTGAGCCTCTTGAAAGGAGGCTTCCGAGCCTCTTGAAAGGAGGCTTCTGAGCCTCTTGAAAGGAGGCTTCTGAGCCTTTGAAAGGAGGCATCCTGGCCTCTTGAAAGAAGGCATCCTGGCCTCTTGAAAGGAGGCATCCTGGCCTCTTGAAAGGAGGCATCCTGGCCTCTTGAAAGGAGGCTTCTGAGCCTCTTGAAAGAGGCTTCTGAGCCTCTTGAAAGGAGGCTGGAGCCTCTTGAAAGGAGGCTTCCTGAGCCTCTTGAAAGGAGGCTTCCTGAGCCTCTTGAAAGGAGGCTTCTGAGCCTCTTGAAAGGAGGCTCTGAGCCTCTTGAAAGGAGGCTTCTGAGCCTCTTGAAAGGAGGCTTCTGAGCCTCTTGAAAGGAGGCTTCTGAGCCTCTTGAAAGGAGGCTTCCAGGCCTCTTGAAAGGAGGCTTCTGAGCCTCTTGAAAGGAGGCTCTGAGCCTCTTGAAAGGAGGCTTCTGAGCCTCTTGAAAGGAGGCTTCTGAGCCTCTTGAAAGGAGGCTTGAGCCTCTTGAAAGGAGGCTTCCGAGGCCTCTTGAAAGGAGGCTTCCGAGCCTCTTGAAAGGAGGCTTCTGAGCCTCTTGAAAGGAGGCTTCTGAGCCTCTTGAAAGGAGGCTTGAGCCTCTTGAAAGGAGGCTTCTGAGCCTCTTGAAAGGAGGCTTCTGAGCCTCTTGAAAGGAGGCTTCCGAGCCTCTTGAAAGGAGGCTTCTGAGCCTCTTGAAAGGAGGCTTCCTGAGCCTCTTGAAAGGAGGCTCTGAGCCTCTTGAAAGGAGGCATCCTGGCCTCTTGAAAGAAGGCATCCTGGCCTCTTGAAAGGAGGCATCCTGGCCTCTTGAAAGGAGGCATCCTGGCCTCTTGAAAGGAGGCTTCTGAGCCTCTTGAAAGGAGGCTTTGAGCCTCTTGAAAGGAGGCTTGAGCCTCTTGAAAGGAGGCTTCTGAGCCTCTTGAAAGGAGGCTTCTGAGCCTCTTGAAAGGAGGCTTCCGAGCCTCTTGAAAGGAGGCTCTGAGCCTCTTGAAAGGAGGCTTCTGAGCCTCTTGAAAGGAGGCTTCTGAGGCCTCTTGAAAGGAGGCTTCTGAGCCTCTTGAAAGGAGGCTTCTGAGCCTCTTGAAAGGAGGCTGAGCCTCTTGAAAGGAGGCTTCTGAGCCTCTTGAAAGGAGGCTTCTGAGCCTCTTGAAAGGAGGCTTCTGAGCCTCTTGAAAGGAGGCTTCTGAGCCTCTTGAAAGGAGGCTTCTGAGCCTCTTGAAAGGAGGCTCTGAGCCTCTTGAAAGGAGGCTCTGAGCCTCTTGAAAGGAGGCTTCTGAGCCTCTTGAAAGGAGGCTTCTGAGCCTCTTGAAAGGAGGCCTGAGCCTCTTGAAAGGAGGCTTCCGAGCCTCTTGAAAGAAGGCTTCTGAGCCTCTTGAAAGGAGGCTTCTGAGCCTCTTGAAGGAGGCTTCCTGAGCCTCTTGAAAGGAGGCTTCTGAGCCTCTTGAAAGGAGGCTCTGAGCCTCTTGAAAGGAGGCTTCTGAGCCTCTTGAAAGGAGGCTTCTGAGCCTCTTGAAAGGAGGCTTCTGAGCCTCTTGAAAGGAGGCTTCTGAGCCTCTTGAAAGGAGGCTCTGAGCCTCTTGAAAGGAGGCTTCTGAGCCTCTTGAAAGGAGGTTTCTGAGCCTGTTAAAAGGCGGCTTCTGAGCCTTTTGAAATGAGGTTTCTGAGCATCTTGAAAGGAGGCTTCTGAGCCTCTTGAAAGGAGGCTTGTGAGCCTCTTGAAGGGGGGCTTCCGAGCCTCTTGAAAGGAGGCTTGAGCCTCTTGAAAGGAGGCTTCCGAGCCTCTTGAAAGGAGGCTTCCGAGCTCTTGAAAGGAGGCTTCTGAGCCTCTTGAAAGGAGGCTTCCGAGCCTCTTGAAAGGAGGCTTCCGAGCCTCTTGAAAGGAGGCTTCCGAGCCTCTTGAAAGGAGGCTTCCGAGCCTTTTGTTGGAAGAAGGCTGCCTAACCATTTGAAAGAAGCTTCCGAACCTCTTGAAAGGAGGCTCCCGAACCTCTTGAAAGGAAGCTTCCGAACCTCTTGAAAGGAGGCTTCCGAGCCTTTTGGAAGAAGTCAGCCTACCCGAGCAGCACAAGTCAGGCATAAATGGTTGCAGCAACTTGATTGTGACCAAATCTGGTCACATATGAGTTGCAGTAACCTACGTGGTACATGTGTGCTGCTAGGGTAACCACTTGAAAGGAGGCTTCCGAACCTCTTGAAAGGAGGCTTCCGAACCTCTTGAAAGGAAGCTTCCAAACCTATTGAAAGGAGGATTCCGAATCTCTTGAAAGGTAGCTTCCGAACCTCTTGAAAGGAAGCTTCCGAACCTCTTGAAAGGAGGCTTCCGAGCCTTTTGGAAGAAGGCAGCCTAACCACTTTAAAGGAGGCTTCCGAGACTTTTGAAAGGAAACTTCCGAACATCTTGAAAGGAGGCTTCCGAGCCTCTTGAAAGGAGGCTTCCGAGCCTCTTGAAAGGAGGCTTCCGAGCCTCTTGAAAGGAGGCTTCCGAACCTTTTGGAAGAAGGCAGCCTAACCACTTGAAAGGAGGCTTCCGAACCTCTTGAAAGGAAGCTTCCGAACCTCTTGAAAGGAAGCTTCCGAACCTCTTGAAAGGAGGCTTCCGAGCCTTTTGGAAGAAGGCAGCCTAATCACTTGAAAGGAGGCTTCTGAGCCTCTTGAAAGGAAGCCTTCGAGCTGCTTGGAAGAAGGCTTCCGAGAGGCGTAGAAGGATGCTTCAAATCCTCTTGCAACGAAGCAACCGAGCTTTAGTGAAAAAAAAATCATTTTGTTCATTAGACGTTTTGTTCGTTTGATCTTTTGTTCCGCAGCCTTTCATACATTGTGCTGGTTGTGGAAGGCAGGATTAAATTGAGATTTATTGATCGCATTACATATTATGTACAATATTAATTTTTGAAATAGAAAATACACAATTATCAAAACTTTATCAATGAAGTTTGATTGAAATTGTAATGTGTCCACCATTACGCATTTTTGTCCGAGGTACCCCCTAGGGCCAGCGAAGTTACCCTCACGGGTACATGTACCCCAGGTTAAAAACCACTGACCTGGTGTATTCATCTTGGTGTTAATATTCGACATCGGAAAAGCCATCAACCCACATTCAAATCCAAAGATGACGATCTTGCAAGTAAATGTCACTATTTTCCACTTTGAACATGAGATGATGATTATGGCAATTACCAATACTGAATAAAGATTTGTGGAGGCTGACCATGTTCCACGAGTTTTTGTTCCAATTGCCATTCTTCGCTCAACGGCAAAGCTGTAAACAGTTTTCATGAAAATTGTCCAAGTTTGGAAACGAACTCAGGCAACGCAACAAATAGCAAAGCTCGAGAAGTTGATGTTCATAGCTCTTAAAGAAAAACATTACTCAAAGATCCTCATAGTATAACTTGTAAGTTACACATATGCAAAGAAAATTCCGAGAAGCAGACATATTGAAAGGGCACAAAAAAGGGTCACACTGATCTCTTATAACAGAAATATCATGGCGTTCTAAATTTGATCTCATTTAGAACAATCAATCAAAACGTCCAACTCTCAATGTGGTCGTAATTTACGGCTGATACAAATCACCGTTCCACAAAACTGGAACAACAGCCGATCCCACCTTCCTTTCCTCACCACCACCACCACGTGAAGCGATTCCAGCTTTAATGAGGCCCATAAATGCATTAAAATCCGTGTTCGTGGGTACCGGACCGGACATGGAACCACAGTGGAGGTGGCAATAAAGTCGTCCGTTTTACGATTATCAAATTAGTTCCCGAACATGCACTTGCCGGTTGTTCGAACCATCCCACGCTCGTGTGGACCCCAATCCCGCTGGCTCGGGATATTTACAACCCTGCGGGCACTGATTTCGCTTCACCTGATTTGATATAATTTATGTTAATCAGACTCTCGTGCGAAGGAAGGATCGTTCACAAAAACCACAACAACGCCTAGCGTCGTGCTGTTGTTGTTGCTGCTGCTGTTGCTGCTGTGAACGTTGGGATGGTAAATCGAGATGGAAAGAATTTCGGAGCGACACAGCTGCCAATATCTTGGCCAGTCGATCGATATGTCGGGTTACCATACTGGAGTGCATTTATCAGTGACTGAATGTAAACGAATCACGAATCATCACAAACATGGTCAAACAAATTTGACGGTGTTTGGTATAATTTTCTGTGACAAAGGAGCGATCTTCAAACTCTTTTTATGATTGATTACCAGGACGTAGCCAGCGAATATATTGATCATTGAAATAATTTAGTCATAAATGCTGTAAAACCCAAAGCGTGAAAATGGTTACCCCAATCGGAGCACATCGTCCACGATCTAACAGAGACATTCACATCGTACTCGCAGCCCTTGTCAACAACGGCCGGGATGGAGAGAGAAACAACTCACCTCACCGGGATCGAGCCAATAGAGCCATCAGAAACACATAAACGAGCGTATATTGGGTTGTAAATGTTCTTATAATTCTAATCAACTATCATTCAATTAATTTGATTTCATTCGTCGCCCTGTCTCGGAGGCTGCAGCGTCAACTGGTTCCCGCTGTCCAGTCGTTTCCATAAAATAGCCACGAATAATTTATTCAATTATAAAACTATTAATTTTCTCATAGACATCGACGGTCAACTGTATGGCAGCGCTGAGGTTTCTCCGTCAGTTCCCGTGATCCCAACTAGTGGGTCCGTTGGATGGTCCTTCCCCGAAGAAGGTGTGATCTTTCATGTTCCTCTGTTTTACCTCGTCTGTTCAGCGAAGTCAAGTCCAGTTGAGATCTGGGTTGAAACAAAGACAGAAAATCTATAGTCACCTAATTTATGTGCATTATTATAATTCGACATTTATGTGTTGTCAATGATTAGGAGAGGTGTGTGTCGTTTAGAATTTTGTTTATTCGGTTCCACCAGCACGGGTTCGGGTTACTCTTTCCGTGTTTGGCCGCAGAGAAGAGTTGGTATTTGGGTTGCTGCCCTCATGCTTGTTTATTTTTTGTGTCTCTTGAATGTTCGGCTGGATGAGGTGATTTGAACGCTATTATAGCCAGCACCCAGTGTCAGTTAGCATGCAGACAGCGGGGGATATTGTTACGCATGGTATAGTCAGGATTCCACTGGGCATTGGTGCACAGTGGGATTTGTAGTAACGATTATGGTGGAATATTATCAACCAATGTACTCAAAAAAATTTCCGAAGATCGAGTCTCGCATCTCAAACACCGGGACCAATAGTAGTAATCTCGACTACTGTTAGAAGAAACGGCAAAATGACCATCATTTGGAAAAGTTTGAAACAGCAAAATACTTGCTTGACTTCAAAGTAGTGTTGATAAAACCGTACTCAAATCTGAATCATCTAGGCCTTATGCTTGAGCATGAGCTTGAGCTTGATTTACTGGCCGTAGTTGCTACTCCATTATCACCAGATCATGACTAGCAGATGACTAGTAGTTTCTACTAGAATAGTCAAGTTGAAGGTATAGTATAGGAATGAAAACCGTATGGGGTCCATTTCCAGTTTTAGTGATTGCTACAACATGAGAAATATAGAGAAAGATGTAAAGCAGGAGAATGGAACGGACCTGGGATTGAACCAACGACCTCCTGCGTATGAGGTAGAAGCAGTAGCCATATGACTACCAAGCCCGTTTTACAAATCTGAATCATCTAGGCCTCATGCACGAATAAACGCACTAGTGATTCAGCAAAGACAGCATCATGCTTTAGTTTCTCTGGCAGAATCGTGTGGTTTAGTTCATTCACCAAAAATTAATAATTAATTCCCTCCGAAAGGCGCCAAAACCCAATGAGGCGTATTTTAAATTTACATATGGATGTTTCATCAACACGGGAACACCAATCCGGGTAATAAACCCCGATAGATCCTGAGCCCTAGACAATAAGTCGTACAACTTCCAATAATCAACTATTTCTTAGTGAAACTCCTTTTTCCAGTAACTCCAATGTCATTCCAGTTCCACGTGCAAACACTATCTCTGTCATCCAAATCTGATATCTCAAGAAACTCATATACACCGCAGCACCCCTCCGGACCCTTCAGGGGACCCAATTCCAACATCCTGCCTGGTTTGATCCCTTCTGACCAATGATACTCAACTGATACGTCAACATTGTCGGAATCTAGGTAATACTTCCGCCTCTTTTTCGACCCCAACGCTTCCACTGGAGCACTGGAGGTCAAACTTTGTCTTCAGTGGAATTCCAACGACTTTTGGAACAACCTGCTCTACCTTGAAATATTGAAACGATGAATCGTTCAACATCTCACCAGTCTCAATGGATAGTTCTCTTGGAGGCAAATTTAAATGAGTTTGCAAGGTTTGTACAAATATCCGGCATTCCGTGTCGATACGGATTCTTTAGATCCCCTTTGACGTTCTTTAGTTTAGCGAAGACCTCCCAGTCGTTGATGTTCGTCTCCGAGGGTGCTTTCCCAATATCATTATGAATGATTACCTCCCATATGGAACTTTTCCCGACATCAACCAAAAGCTTAGTGACATAATTTTTCAATCTTGCCCACTGCCAACTCTCACCCTACCACCTTCAAGACGTCGGAACAGCGATCGACTGGGAGTCCTTTTATGGCAGCATCAGTCCCGTAAGGGCTATTACAATACATAGAGTACCTCGCTAACACTTCCCGATTTCTTCATCCCGCAGACCAGTTCTCAGGATGAAAAAGCCTGTATTGGTAGTCGAATGAAACCGATCGGCTATTAGACCAAAAGGAAAACCCTACGAGCGCTCTGGATTCCAGAGCGCTCGTAGGGTTTTCCTTTTAGTCTAATAGCCGATGGGTTTCAGTCTGGATGCCTTCCCCTGGGTACCCGTGAAAGGTAAGTGCAATGAAAACTAAAAACAAAAACACTTTGAGTACGTCGTACACGTATCGGTATGACTTCCCAGCCGATTTTCAAAGGCTCGTACTCGATAGGACGCGGTGCTTTTATTCGCTCTTACTAGATTATTCAGATGAAATAGGGTACGCTATAAAAATTTCTGCCTACCGTCAAAATAGTATTCCCTGATCTAGTAAATCAAGGTTGCCCGCTTTTGTTGACGAGTGACGGGTAAGCCATGTCATTCCTATCCCCAAAACAGTATCTCCTCCCGCAACACCGCTGTTTACCGGCCTATCTTGCTGACCTCCTCATAGGTAGCCGAGAGGTTGGTTAATCGTAAGCTGCGTGAAAAAACTTAAGGCTTTTGGAAGTTTAGATTTCCGCCTGCCCTTTTTTGTCCGGGGCTATGTAGCCAGTTCATTCTTCGTCGCATTAGGAGACGCACTCCAAAGCATCTTCTACCAAGAGAAATACGTCGATCCAGTTTCTCTGGACATTTTGAACCCCACTAGTGCTAAAGCAGCTGTTGGACTGGGGTTTCACTGGTAGCATCCTAGTTCACAACTTCATCTCCAGCTTGTCCTTCCGGGTCATTATTTTTGCAGATCCGTCACCAGTACCTACGCAGAGGAGACTGAGATCCTGCAGGGGTCTGTACTGGCAGTGATTCCGCTTTTGGTTGTGGGCCTTCATTGGCCTCTACAAGAACATATACATCTTGGCCTACGCGGACTGCATCCTGTTGTAGTCGTTGGAGACTCTCCGGCGCGAACGTTTATCCAAACTCAAGGAGCGGTTAGTGCAGATTCTACACACGATAGCCGGCGTCAGTCTCCCCCTCGTGGATAAGGTCCACTGGCACAGAGTGAAGAGCTAGCACTCCTTTACAGTCAACATAAACTGCTTCATCGCTAAACGCTTTAGTAGAGAGTTGACTGTCCATGAATTCGTCGACAATCTCAAATCGTATCCCATCAATTTCCTCCTCGGGACCAACACCGTTTGGACTGCCACGTTCTCTGCCAGGCACCACGAACTTAGTTTTGGCAAAGTTTATGATCAGTCCTATTGTTTCATCTCGCTACTCTACGATCTACACCAGCGGTTCTCAACCTGGGGTACATGTACACCTGAGGGTATCTTTGCTACCCCTAGGGGGTACCTCGAACAAAAATGCCTAATGGCGGATGTATACAAATTTCAATGAAAACTTCTTGTTAAAGTTCTGATAATTTTCAATTTTAAGACTTGGTATTGTCCATAACATGCAAGGCGATCAGTAAATTGAAGACTTTTGAATCCTACTTATGCCAAGCACAGTGTATGAAGGGCTGTGGGACAAAAGATGAAAAGTACAATACGTCGAATAAACAAATTTAAAAAATCTTCATTGCAATCTACCATCGAGACAACATGTTGAATATAGGTAAGGAATATAATATTTCTGAACTAAAATCAAGAATCTAAAGGCGACAGCCTCTATTTGAGAGTCATGAAGGCCTTTTTCTGGAAATCTCAGTAGCATCGTTGCAAGAGATTTGGAAGCCTCCTTTCAAGAGGCTCGGAAGCCTCCTTTCAAGAGGCTCGGAAGCCTCCTTTAAGAGGCCTGGAAGCCTCCTTTCAAGATGCCTCAGAGCCTCCTTTCATAAGGCTCTGAAACCTCCTCGGAAGCCTCCTTTCAAGAGGCTCAAGCCTCCTTTCAAGAGGCTCAGAGCCTCCTTCAAGAGGCCTGGAAGCCTCCTTTCAAGAGGCCTGGAAGCCTCCTTTCAAGAGGCTCGGAAGCCTCCTTTCAAGAGGCTCAGCCTCCTTTCAAGAGGCCTGGAAGCCTCCTTCAAGAGGCTCGGAAGCCTCCTTCAAGAGGCCTGGAAGCCTCCTTCAAGAGGCCTGGAAGCATCCTTTCAAGAGGCCTGGAAGCCTCCTTTCAAGAAGCTCAAGCCTCCTTTCAAGAGGCCTGGAAGCCTCCTTTCAAGAGGCTCAGCCTCCTTTCAAGAGGCTCAGGAAGCCTCCTCCAAGAGGCTCGGAAGCCTCCTTTCAAGAGGCCTCAGAAGCCTCCTTTCAAGAGACTCGGAAGCCTCCTTTCAAGAGGCCTGGAAGCCTCCTTCAAGAGGCTCAGAAGCCTCCTTCCAAGAGGCTCAGAAGCCTCCTCCAAGAGGCTCAGGCCTCCTTCCAAGAGGCTCAGAAGCCTCCTCCAAGAGGCCTCAGCCTCCTTCCAAGAGGCCTGGAAGCCTCCTCCAAGAGGCTCGGAAGCCTCCTTCCAAGAGGCCTGGAAGCCTCCTTCCAAGAGGCTCAAGCCTCCTTCCAAGAGGCCCGGAAGCCTCCTTCCAAGAGGCCTGGAAGCCTCCTTCCAAGAGGCTCAGAAGCCTCCTTCCAAGAGGCCTGGAAGCCTCCTTCCAAGAGGCTCGAAGGCCTCCTTCCAAGAGGCTCAAGCCTCCTTTCAAGAGGCCTGGAAGCCGCCTTTCAAGAGGCTCCAGCCTCCTTTCAAGAGGCCTGGAAGCCTCCTTTCAAGAGGCCTCAAGCCTCCTTTCAAGAGGCTCAAGGCCTCCTTTCAAGAGGCTCAGAAGCCTCCTTCCAAGAGGCTCAAGCCTCCTTCCAAGAGGCTCAGCCTCCTTCCAAGAGGCCTGGAAGCCTCCTTCAAGAGGCCTGGAAGCCTCCTTCCAAGAGGCCTGGAAGCCTCCTTCCAAGAGGCCTGGAAGCCTCCTTCCAAGAGGCTCAAAGCCTCCTTCCAAGAGGCCTGGAAGCCTCCTTCCAAGAGGCTCAGAAGCCTCCTTCCAAGAGGCTCGGAAGCCTCCTTCCAAGAGGCCTCAGCCTCCTTCCAAGAGGCTCGGAAGCCTCCTTCCAAGAGGCCTGGAAGCCTCCTTCCAAGAGGCCTGGAAGCCTCCTTCCAAGAGGCTCAGCCTCCTTCCAAGAGGCTCGGAAGCCTCCTTCCAAGAGGCTCAGAAGCCTCCTTCCAAGAGGCTCAGGAAGCCTCCTTCCAAGAGGCTCAGGCCTCCTCCAAGAGACTCAGAAGCCTCCTTCCAAGAGGCCTGGAAGCCTCCTTCCAAGAGGCTCCAGCCTCCTTCCAAGAGGCCTCAGAAGCCTCCTTCCAAGAGGCCTGGAAGCCTCCTCCAAGAGGCCTGGAAGCCTCCTTCCAAGAGGCTCGGAAGCCTCCTTCCAAGAGGCTCAGAAGCCTCCTTCCAAGAGGCTCAGGAAGCCTCCTTCCAAGAGGCTCAAGCCTCCCTTCCAAGAGGCTCGGAAGCCTCCTTCCAAGAGGCCTGGAAGCCTCCTTCCAAGAGGCTCGGAAGCCTCCTTCCAAGAGGCTCAAGCCTCCTTCCAAGAGGCTCGGAAGCCTCCTTCCAAGAGGCTCGGAAGCCTCCTTCCAAGAGGCTCGGAAGCCTCCTTCCAAGAGGCTCGGAAGCCTCCTTCCAAGAGGCTCGGAAGCCTCCTTCCAAGAGGCTCGGAAGCCTCCTTTCAAGAGGCTCGGAAGCCGCCTTTTAATAGGCCTAGAAGCATAGAGGCTCGAAATCTGTCTTTCAAGATGCTCGGAGAGCTCCTTTCAAGAACTCGGAAGCCTCCTTTCAGGAACTTCGAAAGCCTTTTTTCAAGAGTTTCGGAATTATTCTTTCAAGAGGCATGAAAACCTTTTTTCGAAGGGCCGGGAGGCTTGGCCATACCAAGTAATACAATATTCTTGAAAACTTCGATTTACTCTTCAAGTGCGCTATGCAACCATTATAAGTACAACCAGAGGTATATCCCGTTAGTTTCTAGGTCCGTTTTGCATATAACTTGAGAGTTACGCTTATTTTTATTTACTGCGAAAAAATAGGGGGTACCTCAATAAATGCAAACGTCCGAATGGGTACCTCTAAAGAATAAGGTTGAGAACCGCCTAACTACACCAATGATGTCAAAGTTATGTTGAATAGCAGATAAGAGAGCGCATCGCCCTGCTTCAATCCATCTAACGTCTCGGGAGAATTGGATGTCCCACCAGATATTCTGACGCTTGATTGGAATTCATCCAGCGTCGCACGAATCAGCCTCATAAGCTTTGCCAGAAAGCCATGTTCCGTTTCAAGGGTCGAACACAATGCTGCATTATTGCAGACTTCTGTTTCATCGCATATGGAACCAACCATTTGAGGCCTTCGCTTCCAAATCAAGTAAAATATGCTTAAACCGTTAGATAACGTGTTACGCATTTTATATTACAGCATCCGCATTAACGAAACGAACGTCCTTTGCCAGCTTCGCCCCGCTAGATAACATGTAGTCAATGTCAATGTAATATTTGACAAAATTTTGGGCAATATGAGCCCGAAAGTCATCACATTCATTGCGTAAACATGTGGATTTCAGTTGTGTTTATCGTCACGCCGCAGCAATCGCTGGCATTGCTGCTCATTCTTTCATTCACCATCATTTGCTCTTTGTTCACCATCATTTGCTGAAACATTTTGTGAATAACTCCATTGGCAGTATTTTACCACAAGGAAGATACCCTAGCACACACATTTCACATAGGTTACTGCAACTGATAAATGACCAGATTTAGTCATAATCAAGTTGCTGCAACAACTTTTGTCTGACTTGTGTTGCTCGGGTAAAAAGTCTCCACACATGAGGAAAATGCTTAGTCAGTTGACTCTCTGAAAGCTTCTTAGTGTGTGCTGCGTTCGTAGTTCCAAATCTTCTCCTATTAAGGTCAGGCTCGTAGCAGCAGGTATAAAATCCACCTAATACCAGTCTGTTACAGCAGCATGTTCAGACGTGCTTGCATTAATTTTTCAAGTGTTTATTTTTGCTCATTTGTACGTTTCGTTACAAGTTGAAGTTTCGACCACATGAAGACAAGGTGACCAAACCGATTGCATGCTCCAGCGCACTGATAGCAATCCTTAATAGCAACGTTTAATCGCCGTTGTGTGACGACGACGCCAATAATACGCTGCCAAAACTCGGAAGAAGTAGCAGTCACGTCTGCCATAAGTTCACCCGAGAAAGGGCTGTTTGGCCAAAAACCATTCGGCCGAAGGCCACTAGGCCGAAAGTTGTTTGGCCGAATATACCATTTGGCCGAACAGACCATTAGGCCGAATAGGTCGTTTGGCCAAATGAGTCATTTGACGTCTCAATTCTCACTTCTCAATCATTTCTCATTTCTCACTCTTCTTACTTCACTTTTCCCAGAACTTTTCACAGAAAGAAGTGAGAAATGAGAAGTGAGGCGTCTCTCTTCTCATTCCTCATTTCACGCTTCTCACTATGAAAAGTGAGTAAGGCGAAATAAGAAATGAGACGTCTTACTACTCACTTCACACTTCTAACTTTTCACAGTGAGAAATGAGAAATGAGGAGTGAGAGGTGAGATGTCTCTTTTCTCACATAGCACTAATCATTTCTCATTTCTCACTGTGGAAAGTGAGAAGTGCGAAGTGGGTAGAGAGACGTCTTACAGGAGTGGAAAGCGTTTCAAAACACTCTACATTTGCTGAACAAAGTTCTCTGGTTCAACAACGCTGATAGTCACTCAATTCAAATCATTGACCGAATCTTATTGCCACCGATTGCGAATTGCGAAGAAGATATCATAGAACTCAATGTAGATATCAACGTTGCGATGGGCGCCGAGCATAACGAGTTATACGACATTTTTTTTTTATACCTTACAATTTAGTGATTTTTTCTTAATGGGAAGTTCATCACTTGAATCTATGACAACCTATTCGTATGCTGCTCCACTTTTTCAAGCTTCGTTGCGTTACTGCATTCTACAAACGTAAGAATTTCTGGAAGAACTTCCGAAGGAATTCCTAGATGAACTTGTTGTTTCTACTTCAGTTGTTAAAGAAATTCGTCCACTCCGATTGCTGATTGCCAAGGAAAGAGAGCGCTTTTATGCTAAACGACGACGATGTACCCCATCGGCTTACTAGATTGATCCGTTGCTATGGCAACGATGAGCTATTACGATGGCATACTCCAATGGCCTTCTGGATATGTTTGAATTTATATGCTTTGGAAGTGTCTTCGATGGAAGCATAATTGTTATACATATCAGCACTAATTGAATAGAGAGAACTTAGAATACTTTATGGGAATTAATGTGTGTTTATTATATAACATTTAATTTTAAACAGAAATTTTGGAAGAATTCCAAGACTGAGGAACTTCAGGAAAAATTCCTGAAGAAATATCCGGAAAAAAAATCTTTACAATATCTAATTAAGACATTTGGTTCACGCTGACCCACGCCGCAGCCGCTGCCTGATAATGATCTATCATGCCGCTGCTGATAAATGTTCAATCGACACACAGGTCTATTCTAAACTTGCATACCTGGTATAGCATAGCAACAAATGTCCAATAAAATAATGTCCAATTTTAGACAAAAAACGTTGAACTCTTCCATTGCAGCAATCAGCTCCTTGTACCCTTAGTTTTGGTTAAGTTAAGTTTAGTTTAGGTTAAAACATTGTAATTTTTTCACATAAAGAAATAATGAAAAGGAAATAGCGAGTAAAACTTGAGTCTATAATAAAGCAAAGACCACATTATCAACCACTTGATAATGTTGATAATTGATAATGATAAAAAAAAATCGGATTTAAAATCATTGAAAAGATGTCCAATGATAGATGTGTGTGACGCCACATGTTGAAAAAAATGGAACATTTTTCATATTTCAACAATATTCTGAAAATGAAATCCTGCAACCCCCGGAGACGAGCCAGCCTTGGGCCAAAAGTCTCCTAAATAAAGATAAGAAAAAGTCCTGCATCCCCCACAAGAACGCACAGTAATACGCTGCACCGACCCAGACAGCTACCACTAATAAATAATGCAGAGATCTTAGAGGGCTTAGAAAAATTGGCTCAAAGTAGAAACAATTGACTGCCTTGAGCATCGGGATAGTAACACCAATAACCACACTTTGCTAGATTTTGTTTATTCCCGTTGGCAGAAATTTGTTCAAATTCAATCCAGTTTTCCATACTTGCATTCGTCGCTAGTCCACCAGAGCTTAACTGATCTTCCGGCTTCACAAGTCTCACCAACTCGTCCCTTTCCCCGTCTATGAAGTAGATTAGTGTAGACCCCATCCGCAATCGTGCTCCAACCAAAGCATACGTGGCAATTTTCGTTTGCTTTGCCACGAGCTTGTTGGCGACCACAGCCCTCCGTCGTGTGGTTGCTCTAAAATAAACAATCGCCGAGCTGCACTCGGACAACGTGACAACTTTCAAGGGTGCAACTCACGAACTCAACTGCATCCACTAGATGCTGAAGGTTGACAACATCGATCGCATCTTCAGCTAGTGCGTGGAAAGCAAGATCAAGGGGAAGTTTGTTCCGACAGGGGCACCGCATTTCAGCGGCCTGTGGAAGGCTGCTGACAAGTCAGCATATAAGTACCTCCTGAAAACAGTAGACAACATCATCATGGCCTACGAGCAGCTGTTGACTCTCCTGGCTCAGATAGAGTTGTGCCTGAAATCCCACCCACTGACGTCAATGCCGAACAAGCCGTCCGATCTGGAGGTCCTAACTCCAAGGACACTTTCTCTTTGAGGCCATGCGGATTTTAGTGGAATACGAAGGAGCCTACGATGTGGTCCAGGAGCATCTCCAGAATATCTAGGCCCGCTAGTAACATGAGTACCTACAACAGCTGCATTCAGGGGCAACGAAAGGCAACAAGCCCCCGGTCTTCGTGGAGCTTGACCGCTTTGTCGTCATGAAGGAGAACAACGTCTTTCCTGTTAGCTGGCTGCTCTTGTGATTTGTGAAGTTGCAACCAGGCAAGGATGGGGTCACCCGAGTCGTGACGTAACTCGTCGTACTGCCCCGGGGGCAGGGATTGAATCCTAAAGAGAAAGAACAAGTCTCTCACTTATCATCTCTGTATACATATACGATATGTAGCATACCGCGAGAGACTTTTTTCGCAAGCTGTCATGATAGAGAACTGATTCGGGAATTCGGGATGCTATACCCCATGATAAATTTATTTTGGAAAGCTCCAAATGCGGGGAGCACTGACTCTGATGATGCATTTCAACTTGTTCTACACAGCTGTGCAGTAACCAACACGAAAGGAGTGAAAACAAAGCGAGAATCACCAGTTGCTGGAGTTGCTGGGTAAGAGGCTAAGGACCGCGAGATGGGGTCAGTTTATTATATTCCACTTTAAAGTTTTGACCATCAACCCACAAAGTTTCATTCACAGTGAACCGCCGTTATCGATCGTGCATTTAGTTATAATAATTGATTGGAATTAGGAGAAGATGACTTAATTATGTGTATAGTTTTGATCGCTGCTCAAAGATAAACACAAAAGAGCTGATCGAAATTTTTGCGTTCAACCTCTTCCCGGCACACCTGCGGTATCGCCACCAGATGCTGAACACTGATAATAAGGCGAATGACACAATGCGATTTAATTGGTCCCTATGTCTAATTTATTCTGCTTCGTATACCTACGAAGGCATCGAAGGGAAGCGGTCCCAAAAATTTATAGCTACAAATTTGATACAGATTTTTGATTCACTTGTGTATCAAGATTAGTAGAAAGGCCATATGATCACAAGAAAAACAGCGTAGCTTACGATCACGATCGAAATTTCATCCAGATACATATATGTATAAGCAAAAGTGTCATTTTCATATACTTTGATCGCGCAAATGTGAACTAAGACCCCCTTCAAAATCATATCCCAAGTGACACTGGTTGGTGGTGGCGCTGGTTGGATTAATCTGGTTTTTTTTCTTTCACACGTTAGTCGCTGCCTTTGCATTAGTTTTTCTTAGCTAAATTAAATTAATTTGATACCTCTTCGAGAATCATATTTCTTGGAATTTGTTCTACATGGCTTGGATGATAAAATGATGTTGTTTTTATTCGAATAGAGGTAACGAAAGAATCCGAAAAGCATTCGAACCGTATTGCATAGTTTGATATCTGATGCTTCCCAGTGCGTAAAAATCTAATAATATTCCAGGGCTTTTCTGGTAAGAAAGGAAAACTAATCGACTCAATAAATCAAGTATAAAGCAATCCTTTCTTCCATGATTGGACCTTCTCTACGCACGGTTTCGAGCAGCATGGGCGCAAAGAAAAACCTCAATCAGCAACTGTTTATGATCTCTAACCGTATCATGTCCTAAGCCCCCTTGCAGCATCGGTTTCAGAAATCCGATCCAACCTTCTCGTCAATTGTCAGTCGACGAATAGCAGGTACACCAGCGCAGTTTGTTTGTGCCATCGCCAAATTTTGGACAAGGTGCGAAGGTGCGGATCAGCTGCCCGGGGTAAACAGATCGATTGCTAATCCGTTGCTGGCCGTTTCGTTTTTCATTGTCAGACGAGTTCTCTCTGGTAAAGGGATTTACTGGTTGACAATTTCACATGTTTAGCGACTTGAATGGAGCAAATAGATTGGATTTTTCGGAAGGACTGGAAAATCAACAACTGTCAAAATATTTTCCCAGTGTCAAGCTTCATGGTTTTGCTTGACGAGGATAGCACCTCATTTGAGTGAATCGAAGTTCATATTATTGGTGACGATGTGACGATGAAACAGAACTCGTTCGTATTTTTTTTTGCAAGTTTATCTTGCACTTTTTCTTGGATTTTTAAAATAATTTCACTAACTAAAAGAATGGGTATTCATACCGATTTGGCAGGGATTAAGGAAGCAGGAATTAGATACCTTCAGTGGAATGGAAATATGTCCACATTAAATGCATATCAATTTCATAGTTTGATATACGTTCTGAATATGATTCGCATTTGCAGTAAAGCAAAAAATTGTCAAAATAGTTTAGGTTATGTGAGATCTTACATATTGAAAACAAAAAATAACAAGGCGTGTTTTGAGAGCTTATTGACTTTCTGAATCTCCGAAATGTTTGCGAATTCTTAAGCTTAAACACAATATTTTCCATTAATATCCCGAATCTGAATTTGCTTAGCATTCCCGCCGGCTTTTTTTATTTATTTATCATCAGACTAAGGCCGGAGTGGCCTCAGCTGCACATAAAAGACTTCTCCATTCAGCTCGGTTCATGGCTGCACTTCGCCAGCCACGCAGTCTGCGGAGGGTCCGCAAGTCGTCCTCCACCTGATCGATCCACCTTGCCCGCTGTGCACCTCGCCTTCTTGTTCCCGTCGGATCGTTGTCGAGAACCATTTTCACCGGATTACTGTCCGACATTCTGGCTACGTGCCCGGCCCACCGCAGTCTTCCGATTTTCGCGGTGTGAACGATGGATGGTTCTCCCAACAGCTGATGCAACTCGTGGTTCATTCGCCTCCTCCACGTACCGTCCGCCATCTGCAACCCACCATAGATGGTACGCAACACTTTCCTTTCGAAAACTCCCAGTGCGCGTTGGTCCTCCACGAGCATCGTCCTGGTCTCGTGTCCGTAGAGAACTACCGGTCTTATAAGCGTTTTGTAGATAGTCAGTTTGGTACGGCGGCGAACTCTATTCGATCGGAGCGTCTTGCGGAGTCCAAAGTACGTACGATTTCCAGCCACTATGCGTCTCCGAATTTCTCTGCTGGTATCGTTATCGGCGGTCACCAGTGAGCCCAAGTACACGAATTCTTCAACCACCTCGATTTCGTCACCACCGATAGAAACTCGTGGTGGGTGGCTCACATTGACCTCTCTTGAGCCTCTTCCTATCATGTACTTCGTCTTCGACGTGTTGATGACTAGTCCAATCCGCTTAGCTTCGCTTTTCAGTCTGATGTAGGCTTCCTCCATCCTCTCAAAGTTACGTGCCATGATATCAATGTCGTCGGCGAAACCAAATAACTGGACGGACTTCGTGAAAACCGTACAGCTCGTGTCATCCCCTGCCCTTCGTATTCCTCCTCCCAAAGCCCTGTTGAATAGCAGCAACGAAAGCCCACCACCTTGCCGTAACCCTCTACGGGTTTCGAAGGGACTCGAGGATGCCCCTGAAACTCGAACTACGCACATCACCCGATCCATCGTCGCCTTGATCAACCGTATCAGTTTATCCGGAAATCCGTTTTCGTGCATTAGCTGCCATAGCTGGTCCCGATCGATTGTATCATATGCGGCTTTGAAGTCGATAAATAGATGATGTGTGGGCACGTTGTATTCGCGGCATTTCTGCAATACCTGACGTATGGCGAACACCTGGTCTGTGGTAGAGCGTTCACCCATAAACCCGCCTGGTACTGCCCCACGAACTCTCTTGCAATTGGTGTTAGTCGACGGCATAAAATTTGGGAGAGTACCTTGTAGGCGGCGTTCAGCAATGTGATTGCGCGGTAGTTGCTACAATCCAGCTTATCGCCCTTTTTGTAGATGGGACACACGACACCTTCCATTTACTCCTGCGGCAGAACCTCATCCTCCCAAACCTTGGTAACCACCCAGTGCAGCGCTCTAGCCAGTGCTTCACCACCGTGTATAAACAGCTCTCCTGGTAGTTAGTCAACTCCAGGGGCTTTGTTGTTTTTCAGCCGGCCGATCTCCTCCTGGATTTCCTGGAGAGTCGGAGCCGGAAGTCACATGTCCTGCGCGCGTGCTCCTAGGTTCATTACCATACCGCCACCGTTGTCTGCCATTTCGCCATTCAGGTGCTCTTCGTAGTGCTGCCGCCACCTTTGGATCACCTCACGCTCGTTCGTAAGAAGGTTCCCGTTTATGTCCTTACACATATCGGACTGTGGCACGTGGCCCTTACGTGAACGGTTCAACTTCTCATAGAACTTTCGTGCGTTATTAGCGCGGTACAGTTCCTCCGTCTCTTCACGGTCTCGATCTTCCTGCTGGCGCTTTTTCCTCCGGAAAATCGAGTTTTGTCTGTTCCGCGCCCGTTTGTATCGTGCCTCGTTCGGCCTCGTGCGGTGTTGCAGCAATCTCGCCCATGCTGCATTCTTCTCCTCAACTAACTGCTCACATTCGCCGTCATACCAGTCGTTTCTCTGATCCCGAGTCACCGTGCCTAGTGCAGCAGTTGCGGTGCTTCCAATGGCGGATCGAATATCTCTCTAGCCATCTTCAAGAGATGCTGCGCCTAGCTGCTCTTCCGTTGGGAGTGTCACTTCCAGCTGCTGCGCGTAGTCTTGGGCTAGTCTACCGTCTTGTAGCCGCCCAATGTTTAGCCGCGGCGGACGACTCCGACGCGTGTTGATCACCGTCGAGAGTTTTGAGCGCAGACATACTGTAACGAGGTAGTGGTCGGATTCAATATTCGCACTGCGGTAAGTGTGGACGTTCGTGATGTCGGAGAAGAATTTACCGTCGATTAGAACGTGGTCGATTTGGTTTTCCGTTACTTGATTAGGTGATTTCCATGTGGCCTTGTGGATATTATTGCGGGGGAAGAAAATGCTTCGGACTACCATTCCGCGGGAGGCTGCAAAGTTTATGCATCGTTGGCCGTTGTCGTTGGATACGGTATGCAGACTATCCGGTCCGATGCCCGGTCTATACATTTCCTCCCTTCCTACCTGTGCGTTCATGTCACCGATGACGATTTTAACGTCCCGCAGTGCTCCAGCTGTGCGTAGAACGCTTCTTTCTCGTCGTCGGGTCTTCCTTCGTGTGGGCAGTGCACGTTGATGATGCTATAGTTGAAGAAACGGCCTTTAATCCTCAGCTTGCACATCCTTGCGTTGATTGGCTGCCACCCAATCACGCGTTGGCGCATCTTACCCAGCACTATGAAGCCGGTTCCCAGCTCGTTGGTGGTGCCACAGCTTTGGTAGAAGGTAGCCGCTCGATGCCCGCTTTTCCACACTTTCTGTCCTGTCCAGCAAATCTCCTGCAGCGCCACGACGTCGAAGTTGCGGGGATGCAATTCATCGTAGATCATCCTGTCGCAACCTGCGAAACCTAGCGACTTGCAATTCCATGTTCCAAGCTTCCAATCGTGATCCTGTATTCGTCGCCTAGGTCTTTGCCGATTATATCGAGTCGCATTACCTCTTATATTGTTCGTAATGATTGGTTTTCTAGGCGGCTTATTGGGCCTGCGCAAACCTCCTGTCTCGTCGGAGGGCCGTCGTGTCAGGGCTGTTTAGCGTCCCACCTAACACTAGGACTTGGGCTTGTGCGCTTTGAGCGGCACACGGTCGCTTTGGTGGGGCCTACTTGCGGATACATGCAGCTTTTTATAGAGGTTTAACAGGGCCCACTGTCAAACCCCACCACATCCTAGGCAAGCCCCACAACTCGCAGATGGCCTGGGGAGGGATCGTCAAGCCATTGGACATAGTCCCTGCTGCCCACATATCTATTTTGTGGTTATACGACCTAATTGCATCATTCGTCATATGGGCTTTCCACCAACGTATAGGAAGAAATTCACAAAACAATCAAATCTATTATAGCGCACGCTTGCGTCACACCACTCTGAATTGTTATTATTCTAATCCACAATAACACCTGTGTGCTGCGGATAGAGCCGCTTTTCTGCGGGATATTTTGCGAGTAGCGGGATATTTTAAAATCTATCCCAGTTTTCAGTTTCATTATCATCAAACGACAACTTCATTTATTCAGTGGGACAGATTGACTCGAGTTTGGAATTTTTCGTCAAAGGTAACATGGGACAATTATGCGTAGAACGGCAGTGTAGGCGACAACCCCTTAGCAAGAGGTGGGTTGTTCAGGTCTCCGCCTAAGAGGCCAGAAGCAATAGTTGGCAGCTCGGTGCGCAGCGCCAGCGAGGGTCACTTAACCATCTCCCATGCTTCGCCGGTAGATGTTATAGACGGCCCATGGCTTGTGAAGGCGATGAACCGCAAACGCGATGGGCTTTCGGCCTTCGAGGTGGCGACGGAACAGCTGGATGCCATCATCGACTTTGCGTCATCGAAGCATAATATCAGTAAGGACCTCAAGAGGAGCTTGCTGAAACTTCGAAAGTCGATGTTGAGGACGGCCAAGTGTAAACCCGTGATATCCGTGGAGTCGAGGTCTACCCAGACTGAGGCCCAAGGATTCGCAAACTCGGGCAAGGTCGAATCGACCGAGGGCGTGTCAGTGAAGACAGCCAAAGTCTACCCAGACTGAGGCTCAAGTATTCGCGGGCACGTCAGGGGTCACTGTTCCAACGGAGCAGACACAAAAACGGGGGAGACAGTCTCCAGGGGATGAGCTCCCTGGGGGCCGCTCCAAAACGCGGAGGGTTACTACCCCGAACAAAAGTAGTGGGGCTGGGACGCTGAACCCCGGCCAGGTACCTCCCAAACCGGAGGAGAAATTACCTGCTAAGGTCCGTCGTGACGGTGGTAAGGGGTTACGGCAGGCTGAGAACTCTCAGCCGCCCCAGACCAGGGAAATAGAGGGGGATGACGCCTCTTGGACCCTGGTCAAGAACAAGAGGAAACCGAAAACGTCAAGGGCCAAAAAGAAGGCCCAAGCGAACGAGGCTAGCAAGAAGTCCAGAGTAGGCGCCAATCGCTCCAGGGGCGATGCCCTAGTCATCAAGACGGACGAGGCCAAGTACTCGGACGTCTTGAAGGCGATGAGGAGTGACGTCAAGCTCGGTGAACTCGGCGCCGACGTACGTCGAATAAAACGTACCCGGATGGCGGAGATGATCCTCGAGCTGAAGCGGGGCGTCTCGCAAAAGGGCGCCGCCTACAAGAAGTTGGCGGAGGAAGTCCTAGGCGAGACGGTTAAGGTGAGGGCACTCACGTCGGAGGTGAATCTAAGGGTTAAAGACCTGGACGAGATCACCGAAGTCGAAGAGCTCGTCACGGCACTGCGGCAACAGTGTGAAGTGGAGACGCCCACCGCAGCCGTTCGGCTACAAGTTAGGGAGCGTCAAGGTGGGATGGTCGGTGTGCCCTGTGGGAATATACGAGCAACCCGAAGTTTGCTTCAAGTGCCTGGAACCGGAGCACAATCAATGGCCCTGACAGAAGCAAGCTCTGTCGACGCTGCGGATTGAGGGACATAAGGCACAATGCTGCACGAACCCTCCCAATTGCTTGATTTGTTCCAGTTTGTTTAGAGGAAACGGCGGAACACGTGGTGTTCGTGTGCCCACGTTTTTGCGCAATGCGTGACCACATGCTTGCCACATATGGTCTGGACACTACCCCAGACAACAAAGTTCGGATGATGTGTAAAGATGAAGTTGGCTGGAATTCCGTTTTGTCGGCTATCGTCCAAATCGTCTCGGAGCTACACAGAAGGTGGCGCGTGGACTCAAGGATGGCTAGTTCAGTCGCAAACAAGAGGTGGTCCAAAGGTTCGGAGTCGGCTTCATGGGTCATACCGGTGGCCATGCCCTGTGGTCGAACTCGATCCTTTTATCGAACAAGTGGCCGCGCGAAGAACAACATGGTATCGTCGCTTTCGCGGCGTCGGTCAACCGGGCGGGTTTTGAGCCCGAGGACGGAAAGCGTCGGCAAGTCCCTATGTGTGTTGGCGAATAGACCCTATCGCAGAGAGGTCAATTTGGGGTGCACGCGGCATCATCATTTTTGATACCAGTCGTGCAGAGGGAAGCCCCGAGCAGCACAAGTCAAGCAAAATAGGTTGCAGCAACTTGTTTGTGACTAAATCTGGTCACATACGAGTTGCAGTACCTTAAGTGGAACATGTGTGCTGCTAGGGGCAGGCGCGAAGTCGACCCTTCCCACCTTCCGAGGACATAGGGCGTGGTAAGGCCACCTGGAAAGCCGGCAATGCGCTGGAACGATACCATGGTGTTCTTCTAAAAAAGCGAGTCACGATGTTCGATGCTGCAAGGACACGCAGCTAACCTCGAGGGTGCGTCGTGCACTGGCCCCCCTTTGAAGCATTACTTTCTGGTTGTACAGAAGAAACGGTTTAGCGGGTCGGGGATGTAGTCCTCCCTAGTAACATTTTGGTTTTATGCTGGTTTTATAACTTTCTTGGGTCCTTGGGCTGCCTCCCTCGTTTGCTGTCGGAGGTGGTTCCTAACCCCGCACTTCCTGGACAACCCAGAATGTCTGTTGAGCAGATTCCCCCTCCATTGCTTAGGAAGCAAAAAAACACACAGACATCCCCTCGATTCGTCGAGCGGTCGATCGGTATATAACACTATGGGTCTCTGAGCCTCCTATAAAAAGTTTGTTTTTGGAGCGAACATATAGCCTTTACGAATACGAGAAAGGCAAAACTATATTTTAATCCATAAAATTACAAATTTACGAAATCGTTATCGTGATGATGATCAATAATAAAGTTATGGATCATCATCACGATATAAAATTGCTCAAATTTGAAGCTTTATGGATCAAAATATAGTTTATGTGGATCATTTTCCAAAGAATTATGAATCGTGACAACAGGTTCAAGGGAAAATAGCAAGAATAATATTGTTTTTCTTGATCATGTTTAACGGTACATATTTTCCAATTAATTGCTAAATTTTAGCTTAGTTATGGATCTTAAAATTATTGCTTATGGATACTTCTGAACTATTTTATGGATTTATGGTAGGGTTTTACGAAACAATGCGGTTTTATTTATGGATCATTTTTAAAAAATTTTATGGATCATTCTTTAATGTTTGTATGCAAAATAATGTTTTGCCGACGAAAAAGTCGTTTAGCTGACCAGGGCCTCATTGCACACCTCCTTTCGACACTATTTCGTATGACAGTTTGCATGGTTTGCTCGTTTCGAGTTGAGGTATTCAATGCCACCCCGAGCCTTTTGATCGAAAATGCCTTTCGGCTAAAATAATCTCGAAATGTATTTTTTTAAAGAATTCTCCAGGATTTTATTATCAGAATATTGTTGAAATATGAAAATGATTACTATGTCTGAAACTTGATTATGCATATGTACAACATGTGATAGATTTAGTTCGGAAAAGGTATTGGAGGGTAACCGCCCCTTCGGTGGGGTTTGATCCCACGACCCCAGTTCGCATGACAGGTGCTTTCCCTACTAAGCTACGAAGGACCTCCGTCGTCCACCGCAGCTTAGCGGGTACTGATGAAACCAATGAAAATATGTTCAAAAATTTTAAAGGAAACTCTTCATATTTTCTACATGAAATTCTCCGAAACATTATGGCAAAAAATCTTCGGAACCCCCTCGGAAAGTTCATTGTAATTTATTTCCTGAAAAATTCTTCGGAAGTTCCTCGGCAAATTCTTTTGTCAACGTTTTCTCAGTGAGATTCTTCAAAATTTCCATGGAAATTTTTCTGGAATTATAATGAATTTTTATTGATTTTTTTTTTGTTTTTAATTTTTACGGAAAACTCTTAATCTAGGAATGTAAACTACTTTATTGAAAAATGTGGACTCCATAAAAATTCTTATTGGTCGCTTGTATTGCATGCGCATCCAAGAAAAATTGATTCCCTGGTTAATTGTGTAATGGGGAAAGGTCGTTTGGCCGAGTAGGACATTCGGCTAAAAGCCATTTGGCAGAATGCCACTAGGCCGAACAAACTATTAGGCCGAAACCCATCTTGCCGAAAGTCCTTTGGCCGAGTAGGACATTTGGCTGAAGAAAACATATGGCCGAGTAGGACATTTGACCGAATTGGACATTTGGCATAATAGGACATTTTTTTCAAATAGGTCATTTGGTCGAGAAGGTGATTTGGTGAAAAAGGTGATTTGGTCAACAAGGTCATTTGGTCGAATAGGACATATGGCCGGGTAGGACATTTAGTCGAGTAAGACACTTGGCCGAGTAGGACATTTGGCCAAGTAGGACATTTGGCCGAGTAGGACATTTGGCCGAGCAAGAGCATTTGGCCGAGTAGGACATTTGACCGAATTGGACATTTGGCATAATAGGACATTTTTTCGAATAGGTCATTTGGTCAAGAAGATTATTTGGTAGAAAGGGTCATTTGCCCGAAAAGGACATTTGAGCGAATAAGCCATTTGGCCGAATAGAAAGTTTTGCCGGTTAGGTCATTTGGTCGAACGGACCATTTGAGCCAGTGAGACGTCTCACTTCTCATTTTCTACTTCTCACTGGAAAAAGTGAGAAGTGAGTAGTGAGACGTCTCACTTTTTACTTTTTATTTTTCGCTTTTCACAGTGAGATGTGAGATGTGAGACGTCAAATTAGACATTCGGCAAAATGACCTATTCGGCTAAAAAACCTATTCGGCAAATTGACCTATTCAGCCAAAGAACCTATTCGGCGTATTCATCAATTTTACACTTTTCTGTCATCTCCTTTCCCGCCAATCAAACTAGCCATTTCCGAATTAGCAATCCCAAACCTGTGCTTGCGAGGCATACTGGAGGTCCCCAATAATAAATATTTACAAGCCCAAAGTTCTGCTAGCTAAGAGATAACATTAATTTAAATTAAAAAAATAAGATTTGTATGTGATTGCTTCTTTGTTATTACTAAGGGTAAACCTAATATCGGAATACGTTCCTTTTGAAGTTAACCCTAAAACTGCAGTTCTGCTACTAGAAAATTAATCCCGAACGAAATCCAGTTCGACGGGATATTGTGTTAAATCATAGCTAGAAAGACAGAGTGCGGTATGAAAGGCTGCCTAAGCAAATCAGTGTCCTTATGCCACATTCAGGAAAGCTATCTGTTCCAATTTAGAATCTCCTAACCCGTAATTAACTCTTCCTAGATATGCATGCCATGGCTATCGGCCGTGCCTCCGCACGGGGTTGGAAAAATATGAGTGATGAACCTTGCCTTGACAGCCCCGACGCGTGATTTTTGTTTCGGCTATTTTTTCCTAACCCAAAATGATCAGTTTTCGAACCCTTAACGACGAGTGATCGAGGTGCGCATAGACGAACCTAATTTAGTCTTTAGGAGTGTGGATAGAAATTTCTGACCTGTGGTAATTAGCTGTTTTGGAGAAGGCTACAGATCCCCTAACTCAGCGCTATGAGGAATGTCTGTGGCCGCCAAAGGGGCGGAGATATCTCGTTATGCGTGAGTTGTGTTAAGTCATTAACGGCCTGCGCCTTATGTTAAATGGGCGCCATCGAAAAGATGAAAAACAAACTTCGCCGTTGACGAACGCGAGTTTGGTGGGAGGGTTACGGACCATGAGGCACGGGAAAGCATTTTAATGTCTTAATCAACCGCTGAAATCCATCACGTTCCACGACCGCAAATTAGCGTGCTATGAAACAAACTGAAATGAAGAATAATATGATCCTACACCTAAGCAAGTCGGAGGAAAAATGAGCTACAAGTTTTGAGAAGACATGCAGCATTTTAGCATGGAGAGAAGCGTTGCTGTTTGAGGAATGAGCTATGAGCCTAATCAAGTTTTTGAAAAGGAAATGAGCGCACGCCGGATGGAATGAGCATTCGAAATGAAGCAATCAACAGGGAACACAGAACAGTTGTGTGCCCATCCGCGGCAACTGCTGACCAGCGCCACACGTCACTGAACGACGATGAGGAAGGACAGAAGTTGCTTCGGGATGGACTTTTAATTAATTAGTCAAATGCGCCTGACGACGTTGACTGAGTGCAGATCGTGATGCAGTGTTTTAGCGTTTCTTAATGGAAATAAATATTGTCCGTTGGAAATAATTGCATCGTCAAAAATATGTTTGACATAACGTTATTTAAAAAATCTTAAAAAAAAACTATTTACAGGATTATTTTATTTTATATGAGTAAAAAGTGCTGTGGGAAAGATTTCATGTAAAAAAACTAAGCTTTTAGTGGAATGTATTTTCTTGTCATAAGACGAGTTTGTACTATTCCATTTAATTCCACTACTTTAAAGTAGGATAAAGACTAATTCACCGTCATCCAGGATGACGATGGGTCTAGGGGGTGAGAAGAGGGTCATCGCTCTCACCAACAGTCTGGAGATCGGATAACAAATTAGTTCAAAAAGTATCTTATAATTTAGTCTTGTTGCCCTCAGATACATTTAATCTAATCTGCAGGCATTCTGAGTAGTTCATACAGTGACCCATTCTCACCTCCATTTGACCCCCGACGACGGTATTTCAAGAATTTGAGCTAAAACAAATTATTTTAAAATTGAACTAGGAAAAATAATGATGAAGACAAACTATTTTGGAAAGCCTAGTGGCTTAGAAAGGGCGTTAGAACTTTATTGTAAATTAAAAAGTGCTACTGTCCTAAATGATATTTATGTGAAAGTTTTTTGTGGACCTACTAAAAATTCACTGACACTCATTCCATTTCTCAGGAAACCGCCCCATTGTTTTAAAAAAAAAAATTCTCGCTGCTTGCTTTTTCTTAGATACAATCCCCTCATGATTGATACAAATTGATCAATCTGTTGCCCCTCAAGTCCACATATAGTCCGATAATCAGCACAGACAGACGATTCCTTTCCCGTCCCAGCCAGCGAGCCAGCATCATACCGTTGAGTATCACATGATTCACGGTTTCGCGCTTTTCCACGAATTTCAAATTATACAAATACAAACTTAATCACTGCGCGAAAAATGCACGACCACCGCATAAATCTACCCCTCCGGGATGATTGGGAAACGGTTACCGTGGCCCGGAGATGGCGAATAATAGCTCGCGATCTGCGGCAGTGCGGAGCAGCGGAAGCTGGCGCGGAAATTTGCCTTGAAAGTGTTGAGTACTCATCGCAGGTGATAATTTATTGCAGGCAGTAATATCTGTTTACCAAAAGGCATCAACCATAGCAAGCACACGGCAGAGCGGATCGCACTTGGACCAGCATTTTAGTTCGACGGGAGACAATGAATGCTTGCGAGGGACCTTCTCCCGCGTGGAGGAGATACTGGTTTGTTTATAATATTGGTCGCCACTTTGTTTTCCGTGCCCTTCGACGCCTTGGATGAATAAGGGACGGATAGGTACCGGGTTAGCCTCGGCTAGCGGTGGTGCGGCGGATACTTTATGAACATTTTTCAAAACTGTTTTATTTCAGCATTTTTCCTCTGTCCATCGTAGGTTGCTAAATCGATTCCGGTGGATCAGCGCTCAGAGCCGATTGGTCTTTAGCAGTATTCATATGCATGAATGCGATTCATTTTAAAAATTACTAAAGCATGCACTCGGTGTGTTTGATCTTTAGTTTGGGGATCAAAACAGAAACCTTCAGAAACCCGTTCAAGGCAGAACTGCAGATGCGAACACGAGGTATCGTACATAACTGGGAACATAGGAAATTCACCGCAGGAGATAGTAGATCCTTCGCATTTTACTGCTAAAATGATTATCAGCCGTTAGCAAGCATCTACGGTAGACAGATTCATCGACCACCTCTAAGGTATCCTCGTCCATCGTACCACTACTTTTGGTCGAAAACCGTTCGGCCGAATGCCACTTGTCCGAAGGCCATTAGGTTGAAAGCTGTTTGGCCGAACAAGTCATTTTCCCGAACAAGTCATTTGGCTGAACAAGTCATTTGGCTGAACAAGTCATTTGGCCGAACAAGCCATTTGGCCGAACAAGTCATTTGCCCGTACAAGTTTCTTGCCCGAACAAGTCATTTGGGCGAACAAGTTATTTGCCCGAACAAGTTATTTGCCAGAACAAGTCATTTACCCGAAAAAGTCAATTGCACTAACAAGTCATTTGCCCCAACAAGTCATTTGCCCCAACAAGTCATTTGCCCCAACAAGTCATTTGGCCGAACAAGTCATTTGGCCGAACAAGTCATTTGGCCGAACAAGTCATTTGGCCGAACAAGTCATTTGGCCGAACAAGTTATTTGACCGAACAAGTCATTTTCCCGAACAATTCATTTGCCCGAACAAGTCATTTGCCCGATTAAGTCATTTGCCCGTACAAGTTTCTTGCCCGAACAAGTCATTTGGGCGAACAAGTAATTTGCCTGAACAAGTCATTTGCCCGAACAAGTCATTTGCCCGAACAGTCATTTGCCCGAACAGTCATTTGCCCGAACAAGTAATTTGCCCGAACAAGTCATTTGGCCGGACAAGTCATTTGGCCGAAAAAGTCATTCGCCCGAACAAGTCATTTGCACGAACAAGTAATTTGCCCGAACAAGTCATTTTCCCGAAAAAGTCATCTGCACGAACAAGTCATTTGCCCGAACAAGTAATTTGCCCGTACAAGTTTTTTGCCCGAACAAGTCATTTGCCCGAACAAGTCATTTGCCCGAACAAGTCATTTGCCAGAACAAGTCATTTACCCGGAAAAGTCAATTGCACGAACAAGTCATTTGCCCGAACAAGTAATTTGCCCGAACAAGTAATTTGCCCGAACAAGTCATTTGCCCGAACAAGTAATTTGCCCGAACAAGTCATTCAGCCGAACTAGTCATTTGGCCGAACAACTCATTTGCCCGAACAAGCCGTCTGCTCGAATAAGTCATTTGCCCGAACAAGTCATTTGCCCGAACAAGTCATTTACCCGAACAAGTCATTTAGCCGAGCAAGTCATTCGCCTGAACAAGTCATTTGCCCGAACAAGTCATTTGCCCGAAAAAGTCATTTGCACGAACAAGTCATTTGCCCGAACAAGTCATTTGCCCGAACTAGTCTTTTATCCGAACCAGTCATTTGCCCGAACAAATCATTTGCCCGAAAAAGTAATTTGCACGAACAAGTCATTTGCCCGAACAAGTCATTTGCCCGAACAAGTCATTCAGACAAACTAGTCATATGGCTGAACAACTCATTTGCCCGAAAAAGTAATTTGCCCGAACAAGTTATTTGGGCGAACAAGTGATTTGCCCGAACAAGTCATTTGCCCGAACAAGTCATTTGCCGAACAAGTCATTTGGGCGAACAAGTCTTTTGTCCGAAATATTCATTTGGCCAAACTAGTAATTTGGCCGAACAATTCACTAGCCCGAACAAGTCATTTGCCCGAACAAGTCATTTGCTCGAAAAAGTCATTTAGCCGAACAATTCATTTGCCCGAACAAGTCATTTGCCCGAACAAGTCATTTCCCCGAAAAAGTCATTTAGCCGAACAAATCATTTGCCCGAACAAATAATTTGCCCGAACAAGTTGTTTGCCCGAACCAGTCATTTGCCCGAACAAGTCATTTGTCCGAAAAAGTTATTTGCACGAACAAGTCATTTGCCCGAACAAGTCATTTGCCCGAACAAGTCATTCAGCCAAACTAGTCATTTGGCCGAACAACTCATTTGCCCGAAAAAGTAATTTGGGCGAACAAGTCATTAGCCCGAACAAGTCATTTGCCCGAACAAGTGATTTGCCCGAACAAGTCATTTGGGCGAACAAGTCTTTTGTCCGAAACATTCATTTGGCCGAACTAGTCATTTGGCCGAACAATTTATTTGCCCGAACAAGTCATTTGCCCGAACAAGTCATTTGCCCGTACAAGTTTTTGCCCTAACAAGTCATTTGCCCGAACAAGTCATTTGCCCGAACAAGTCATTTGCCAGAACAAGTCATTTACCCGAAAAAGTCAATTGCACGAACAAGTCATTTGCCCGAACAAGTCATTTGGCCGAACAAGTCATTTGGACGAACAAGTCATTTGGCCGAACAAGTCATTTGGCCGAACTAGTCATTTGGCCGATTAAGTCATTTGGCCGATTAAGTCAATTCCACGAACAAGTCATTTGCCCGAACAAGTCATTTGCCCGAACAAGTCATTTGGTCGAACAATTCATTTGCCCGAACAAGTCATTTGCCCGAACAAGTCATTTGGGCGAACAAGTAATTTGCCTGAACAAGTCATTTTCCCGAACAAGTCATTTTCCGAACAAGTCATTTGCCCGAACAAGTCATTTGCCCGAACAAGGCATTTGGGCGAACAAGTAATTTGCCTGAACAAGTCATTTTCCCGAACAAGTCATTTTCCGAACAAGTCATTTGCCCGAACAAGTCATTTGCCCGAACAAGTAATTTGCCCGACTTGTTGCCCGAACAAGTCATTTCCCAGAACAACTCATTTGCTCGAACAAGCCATTTGGCCGAACAAGTAATTTGCCAGAACAAGTCTTTTGGCCGAAAAAGTCAATTGCACGAACAAGTCATAATCCCGAACAAGTCATTCAGCCGAACTAGTAATTTGGCCGAACAACTCATTTGCCCGAACAAGTCATTTGCCCAAACAAGTAATTTGCCCGAACAAGTCATTTGGCCGAACAACTCATTTGCCCTAACAAGTCATTTTCCTGAACAAGTCGTTTGCCCTAACAATTCATTTGCCCGAACAAGTAATTTGCCCGAACAAGTCATTTGCCCAAACAAGTCATTTTCCCGAACAAGTCATTTGCCCGAACAAGTTATTTGCCCAAACAAGTTATTTGCCCGAAAAAGTGATTAAGCCGAACAAGTCATATGGCCGAACAAGTAATTCGCCCGTACAAGGAATTTGCCCGAACAAGTCATTTCCCAGAACAACTCATTTGCCCGAACAAGACATTTGCCCGAACAAGACATTTGCCCGAACAAGACATTTGCCCGAACAAGACATTTGCCCGATCAAGTTATTTGCCTAAACAAGTCATTTACCCGAAAAAGTCATATGCACGAACAAGTCATTTGCCCGAACATGTCATTCAGCCGAACTAGTCATTTGGCCGAGCAACTCATTTGCCCTAACAAGTCATTTTCCCGAACAAGTAATTTGCCCGAACAAGTCATTTGGCCGAACAACTCATTTGCCCTAAGAAGTCATTTTTCCGAACAAGTCATTTGCCCTAACAAGCAATTTGCCCGAACAAGTCATTTGCCCGAACAAGTTATTTGCCCGAAAAAGTCATTTGCTCGAACAAGTCATTTGGCCGAACAAGTCATTTGCCCGAACAAGTCATTTGCCCGAACAAGTCATTTGCCCGAAAAAGTCATTTGCTCGAACAAGTCATTTGCCCGAACAAGTCATTTGCCCGAAAAAGTCAATTGCACGAACAAGTCATTTGGCCGATCAAGCCATTCGCCCGAACAAGTCATTTGCACGAACAAGTCATTTGCCCGAACAAGTCATTTGCCCGAACAAGTCATTTGCCCGAACAAGTAATTTGCCCGAACAAGTCATTTGCCCGAACAAGTCATTTGCCCGAACAAGTCATTTGCCCGAACAAGTCATTTGCCCGAACAAGTCATTTGCCCGAACAAGTCATTTGCCCGAACAAGTCATTTCCCGAACAAGTCATTTGCCCGAACAAGTAATTTGGCCAATCAAGCCATTCGCTCGAACAAGTCATTTGCACGAACAAGTCATTTGCCCGAACAAGTAATTTGCCCGAAAAAGTCAATTGCACGAACAACTCATTTGCCCGAACAAGTCATTTGCCCAAACAAGTAATTTGCCCGAACAAGTCATTTGCCCGAACAAGTCATTCAGTCGAACTAGTGATTTGGCCCAACAACTCATTTGTCCGAACAAGTCATTTGCTCGAACAAGTAATTTGCCCGAAAAAGTCATTTGCCCTAACAAGTAATTTGCCCGAACAAGTCATTCAGCCGAACTAGTAATTTGGCCGAACAATTCACTAGCCCGAACAAGTCATTTGCCCGAACAAGTCATTTGCTCGAAAAAGTCATTTAGCCGAACAAATCTTTTGCCCGAACAAGTTATTTGCCCGAACCAGTAATTTGCCCGAACAAGTCATTTTCCAGAACAAGTCATTTGCCGAACTAATCATTCGGCCGAACAATTCATTTGCCCGAACAAGTTATTTGGCCGAACAAGTAATACGCCGGAACAAGTAATTTGCCCGAACAAGTCATTGCCCGAACAAGTCATTTTCCCGAACAAGTCATTTGGTCGAACAACTCATTTGCCCGAACAAGTCATTTGCCCGAACAAGTCATTTTCCCGAGCAAGTCATTTGCCCGAACAAGTCATTTGGGAGTACAAGTCTTTTGCCCGAAGAAGTCATTTGGCCAAACTAGTCATTTGGCCGAACAACTCATTTGCCCGAACAAGTCATTTGCCCGAACAAGTCATTTTCCCGAACAAGTCAATTGCCCGAACAAGTCATTTCCCGAACAAGTCATTTGCCCGAACAAGTAATTTGCCCGAACAAGTCATTTAGCCGTACAAGTCAACACGTCTCACTTCTCAATCTTCATTTCTCGCTTATTACTTCGAATAGAGATAACTTACTTTTTTTGCACTCTTACCATTTTTCACAGTGAGAAGTGATGAGTGTGAAATGACTTACTCCTCATTTTTCACTTCCCACTTCTCACTGTAAAAAGTGAATGGTGCGAAATAAGTAGTGAAACGTCTCACTACTCACTTCACACTTCTCACTTCTCCCTGTGAGAAGTGAGAAATGAGTAGTGAGATGTAAGACGTCTTTTTTTCTCACTCGCACTAATCATTTCTCACTTTTCACTTTGAAAAGTAAAAAGTGCGAAGTGATTGGTGATACGTCACACTTCTCACTTCTCACTGAGATAAGTGAGGATTACAAAGTGAGTGGTTAGACGTCTA
The DNA here is from genome assembly GCF_024139115.2 of Armigeres subalbatus. NCBI lineage: Eukaryota > Metazoa > Arthropoda > Insecta > Diptera > Culicidae > Armigeres > Armigeres subalbatus. Next base: position 1,195,159 of record NW_026942188.1, read on the forward strand.
ACGTCTCACTTTGCACTATCCATTTTTTACAGTGAAAAGTGAGAAGTGAGAAATTCTCATTTCTTTCTAATCATTTCTCACTTCCCACTTCTAACTGTGAAAAGTGAGCAGGGCGAAGTGAGAAAAGAGACGTCTTACTACTTATTTCGCACTTCTCACTTTTCAAAGTGAGAATTGAGTAGTGCGAAGTAAGAAGTGAGAAGTCTTACTTCTCACTTATCATTTCTCACCTAACACTTCCCCACTGTAAAAAGTGAAGTGCGTTATTGCAAAGTGAGTAGTTGGACGTCTACCGTCGCCCTACTCATTTTTCACAGTGAAAAGTAAGAAGTGAGAAATGATTAGTGAGAAACTCTCATTTAGTAAGAAGTGAGACGTCTTACTTCCCACTAATCATTTCTCACTTCACCCTTGCTCATTGAAAAAAGTGAAAAATGCGAAGTGAGAAGTGAGACGTTTTACTTTTCACTTCTCACTATTAATTTCTCATTCATTATTTCTTACTGTGGAAAGTGAGTTGTGCAAACTGAGAAGTGAAACTACTACTCACTTTTTTTTTCCTTTTTTGTTTGTAGGTAATACGGCGTTAATCTTTATTACTTGGATTCAAATCGAATATCTAACATTACTCAGTTTATTCGTTTGTTCATACGGGTCTTGAGATACAATAATCCAAACAAGCTAACCATAGAGAGAGAATTGTATGCATGTTGCGTGTACGTTCACGTATGAATTCGTGTTCTAACAATCGCTGAATGCTAATAGTTTTGTTTTTACATTATTACTCATATCTCTAATGTTTACTTTTATAACTCTGTATTCTGTTGCGAATGCGAAATTGTTACCTTGTTTTACCATACCATTTTTTGATAAAATTACTTTATGTTACAGTGTTGAAATTTGAATATCATTGCAACCTTTGTTTTTCTCTTCTTTGTATATCAGCTAATACGGATGTAGACATGAGTTGTAAAGTACGCTGTTAAGTAGTAGAGAGTGAGAAGCTTCAAGATCTACTTGAAAAATTCCTTCAACTCATGCCCGCTGGAGGGCGACAGCTCCTCTCCGTCGAGGTATTCTTCCAGTACTCTTCCTCGCATGAAGCTTTTCTCGAAGGTACTTAGCGTTTCGAAGGAGACCGTGCTCTTGGAAAACAGATTCAGATGGGTTCGATTGGCAACCAATGTCAATCGACCTGCTCCGTAGAAGCATTTGCTCTGTGATATGTGGAAAAATAGGATGATGCTGAGATGCGGTTGTTTCTTCAACAATTTTATCAGTTTCGGTTGCAACGACGATGAAAAACTCCATCCATCAGGACTCTCGGTTATCAGCTCGACCTGCATTATAGACGACGCATGCACTATGAAGTACCGGACCTTGGGTTCCCCTTTTCGATTATTATTGTGCTGCTTGCCTCCCCTCCCGTGGTGGTGCTGCTGATTCCTGTTATGATGTTTGTTGTTGGTATTGTGGCTGCTGCTCGCATCGCCATTGTTGCTGCTGCTGTTATTGTTGTGACTACTGGCAGCCAATTTGAAATCGTTCACTGAGAAATTGAACGCACTTCCCAAACCATTAGTCGCATTCAGGTGGTTCTGTATCACAGGTCGGGGCTTCTAGATATGTTGGTGTGGCCTACGAATCCCTACGTCTTCGTCCTACGTCTTCGTCCTTCAGCAGCTGGGCCACCGAGTTCAACAGGTACAAGTCGTTCGCATTCGGCTGATATGATCTCGGATGGCTGATGAACTTGAGGAAGAGCGCACTCAGCTTGTGCCGAAAATGGAACACCGAAGTTCCGAAATTGCTATCCACGGCAAAGTTAATCCAATCGTCCACGATTAACTTGCTCTTGTCTGACATGTCATGCTCGTCGTTATCCGAATTGGATTCATCCAAATCTTTCCAAGAGAGAAGCGACTCTTCTTCGTTCAAAAACAGAGGACCGCAAAATAGCGCGATAGTAACCGGCGCTACAACCGTATTGCACTTAATCAGGCAGTGAATTCCCGCTCGCGTCTTCTCCTCGAATACGATCCATTCCGATGGTAGGAACAGGATGCTTTCTTTGTTTTTCTTCAACGATTTGTCTCTGATGACAGAGCTGGGATGAGGACTTATCTTCTTATCGATGCGGGTTTTGATTGTGGCATTTTCCTTATCCACACGGCAGATGTTGGGATACAAACCGGCTACCAAGCTGGCTTTTACCACGGGCCAGTTGTCGGAGTTCTGGTTTAGATCCTGGATATTGCCGGACCCGTAACTCTTCACCAAACCCACCGAACGCAAATGGCCGAGAATCTTACTCCGAAGGCTTCCAATAGTGTCCATCGTGCCCGAATTAAAAAAGAAGCGATTGCAGAACTGACGCTCCTTCATTGACGGCTTAAGCTCATTCCACTTCTGGAAGGCCCTCAGCAAGCACAAACAATCACTGTACGAATCCTCCGCCATGTCCCGCTTCAGCTTGGACGCTTTATCCTTATCCAGAGCAGTCGTCGGCAGCACGAAAGGATCGTTCACACTCAGCGCACTGACGATGGTCAGCACCGGATCGATGCACTTCAAAAATATCCCGAACAACAGAATCTTTCCGAATCGGGCATCCACCGGCAAGTCTGCCAGAATAAGCCCCAATTCTGTCAAGTTCTCGTCGTCATCCAAAGCGCCCAACTTCTGCAGTAGCTTTATGCTTTGCTTGATGCTCATCGTAGACGGTGGCTGTATGGCCTTGCTCAAGAAGTTCAGAATCGAAGTATGGCTTGCAATAATCGACGTTTGCAAGCAAATTTCCGTCAAAGGAACTCTTAGGATCTCCGGCAGAGTAAACTTGTCAATCGCGTCAAACCTCTGTCTACTGAAAAGCCGAAAACAGACACCTGGCTTCGTTCGTCCCGCTCGACCAGCTCGTTGCGTGGCTAGGCTGACCATGCATACCGTATTTAACGGGACAGTCCCGTTTTTAGACCTTATTGTGCTGTCCCGTCGTAATCTAAAAAAAAATTGTCCCGTTTTTTCAATGATTCTTCAAAAGAACTTCAAAATATTATTCAAACAAATTCAATATTTTAAGCAGGAATCTAAAACCAAATACAAAGAAAGTGGACGAAACCCATCAAAAAGTGTGAGATGTTATGTTATTAATGTTGCTTTTAAAGAATGCTATCTACGCTGTATTTTGCATAGATCGAATTCTCTAAAGGATTTTACCAGTTACTTAATGACAACAGGTGACAACGGGAGGTTTTTCAATACAGTTTCATTTCAATAACTTTTTTGTGCTTAGTCCGAAGGCATTAAAATTTTGCCAATTTCATCATTGGAATGAAAGGAACCGGTAACTTGGTAGCCGAGTAATACTAAAAATCAGGTCTAGCCTCAACGTCAAATAAATGAAGCGCAGGGACAGACATTCTAATTACCAGATTAAGATCATTTTCGATTTTTTTTTGCAAAGTAGGTAAATCCTTTTTTTTAATCTGATTTACCACATGTTTTTCAATCGTTTGATTCTTTTCGGAGCATTAAGAATCATTCAAAGTCTTTCTGAATAATATAAAATATTTCGAAATCGACATTAATGACGACGACGACATTAACGACACCCCACCGAAGGAAGTGGTTACCCTCCAATACATGTTTCAAACTAAATCTTTCACATGTTGTGCAATTGCACAAATCGAGTTTCAGACATAGTGACATTAAAAAGCTGAACAAAATCGAGTTTGAGACAGTTTTAAACCGAGGAAAAATTTGTTCAGATTTCGGTCCTCACGAACTTTAAGGCTAGTTTACACGTCTGTGGACGTCTGGAATAGAAAATAAGTATTTTGGCCCGATTTAAAATACAATCCGGCGGAAACCCATGAGACTCCGAGCTGTAAACCAGCCAACAATTAGCCAGGATTTGTTTTACTTTTCGCGACGAAATTGCATGAGTCCCAACTTTTTGGAAGCACATGGGAACAAAATCAATGGACAAGATTCTCGAGGTGTGATGCTACTTTAAGCGTCATTTAAATCAATTTCAATCAAAAAGGACTGTGAATTGATTAGATTTGATATTTATTTACATGCGCCAACCATATTCATGGAAATAATTCAAATTACATTTTATTAATGTTTTTCCTGTTGAGATTCTTGATATTCTTTCCTGCGAACTTTCCCTCACTTATACGGCCGTGAATAGTTGTTAATATTGGTCAGTAATAAAATCCTCAATGCATATTTAAGAGTGGATAAAAATAAAATTTCAAAATTTCACAACTTTTTTAAAATATTTAAAAAAAAATACGTAATTTTTTGTTTCGTTCTTGTTTGAAGAGTGAAATATTTGTAGTTTAGTATTTTTCCATAACTAACTTAATACAATAGAAGGTTATGGTGGCGAATGATACTAAAAAAATCTCTAACTTCTTAGGCGGAGAATGAAAACAAATTTTGAAATTTCCACAGCTCTTGATTTTTGTCATAAGGTTTTTTGACATGTTCTGTAGCGTTTGTCCCGTTTTTTCACCGAAATGATCTGGTCAGCCTATGCGTGGCACAAGCCTGCGTGATCCAGGTTGCCGTCAAGGAAGTTGTCGATGTCACCGAATCGTAGTGCTTTTGTTTAACTTTTCCGCTGTCAATCACATATACGACGTCATCGATGGTAATCGAGGTCTCTGCGATATTTGTGGACAGGATGATCTTACAGTATTCGGTTGAACCGGCTTGAACACAGCATTCTGATCATTCGTTTACATATTGCAGTGCAGCATGTAGATTCGAAAGTTTGACGTACCACAGAGACCGCAATTTAACATTTCGTACTGCTCAAGAATATCATCGTAA